>NC_064633.1:120176745-120801745 GCF_023864275.1 Schistocerca cancellata | reverse complement strand
CGAGAAATGTTGTTGCACTCAATGTGGGGATCTCCTCCTGGGAGTCAATTATTTCTTTCTGATGCACCAATCACAATCTACTATATCCCTTGCACCTTGACATTGACGTATTAACACAGAAATTGCGTCGCTATTAACTACTAAAATCTCCTTGAAAACTTCTTCATAAGTGAATTACTTGGCACTGGTCAACCTCTGGATTATCTGCTGGGAGTCAAGTACCTTATTTCCAATCCAAAAGTGCTAGTTTACTGTGTCCTCGGCAGCCTCACAATTGCGATTTAACACAGACGTTGCGTCGATATTAAATAGTGAATGTACTACGTTGACTTCTACCCAAGCGAGAAATGTTGTTGCACTCAACGTGGGGATCTCCACCTGGGAGTGAATTATTTCTTTCCGATGCACCTATCACAGTTTACTATATCCCTTGCACCTCGACATTGACGCATTAACACAGAAATTGCGTCGCTATTAACTTGTAAAGGCTCCTTGCCAACTTCTTCATAAATGAATAACTTGGCACTGGTCATCCTCTAGATTATCTGCTGGGAGTCAAGTACATTATTTCCAATCCAAAAATGCTAGTATACTCGGTTCTCGGCAGCCTCACAATTGCGATTTAATACAGACGTTGTGTCGCTATTGAATAGTAAATGTACTGCGTTAACTTTTACCCAAGTGAGAAATGTTGTTGCACTCAACGTACGGATCCCCTCCTAGGAGGCAATTATTTCTTTCCGATGTACCAATCACAGTTTACTATATCCCTTGCACCTTGACATTGATGAATTAACACAGAAATTGCGTCGCTATTGACTACTAAAGCCTCCTTGCCAACTTCTCTATAAGTGAATAACTTGGCACTGGTCAACGTTTGGATTATCTGCTAGGATTCAAGTACCTTATTTCCAATCCAAAAATGCTATTTTACTGTATCCTCCGCAGCCTCACAATTGCGATTTAACACAGACGTTGCGTCGCTATTAAACAGTAAATGTACTGCGTTGACTTTTACCCAAACGAGAAATGTTGTTGCACTCAACGTGGGGATCTCCTCCTGGGAGTCAATTATTTCCTTCTGATGCACCAATCACTGTTTACTATATCCCTTGCACCTTGACACTGACGAATTAACACAGAAATTGCGTCGCTATTAACTACTAAAGGCTCCTTGCCAACTTCTTCATAAGTGAATAACTTGGCACTGGTCAACCTCTGGATTATCTGCTGGGAGTCAAGTATCTTATTTCCAATCCAAAAATGCTAGTTTACTCTGTCCTCCGCAGCCTCACAATTGCGATTTAACACAGACGTGGCGTCGCTATTAAATAGTAAATGTACTGCGTTGACTTTTACCCAAGCGAGAAATGTTGTTGAACTCATCGTGGGGATCTCCTCCTGGGTGTCAATTATTCCTTTCCGATGCACCAAACACAGTTTACTATATCCCTTGCACCTTGACATTGACGAATTAACACAGAAATTGCGTCGCTATTAACTACCTAAGGCTCCTTGCCAACTTCGTCATGAGTGAATAACTTGGCACAGATCAACCTCTGGATTATTGCTGGAAGTCAAGTACCTTATTTCCAATCCAAAAATGCTAGTTTACTGTGTCCTCGGCAGCCGCACAATTGTGATTTAACACAGACGTTGCATCGCTATTAAATAGTAAATGTACTGCGTTGACTTTTCCCAAGCGCGAAATGTTGTTGCACTCAACGTTCGGATCTCCTCCTGGGAGTAAATACTTCTTTCCGATGCACTAATCACAGATCACTATATCACCCGCACCTTGACATAGACGAATTAACACAGAAATCGCGTCGCTATTAACTACTAAAGGCTCCATGCCAACTTCTTCATAAGTGAATAACTTGGCACTGGCCAACCTCTGGATTATCTGCTGGGAGTCAAGTACCGTATTTCCAATACAAAAATGCTAGTATACTGTGTCCTCGTCATCCTCACAATTGCGATTTAACACAGACTTTTCGTCGCTATGAAGTAGTAAATATACTGCATTGACTTTTACCCAAGCGAGAAATGTTGTTGCACTCAACGTACGGATCTCCTCCTGCGATTCAATTACTTGTTTCCGATGCACCAATCACAGTTTACTCTATCCCTAGCAACTTGACATTGACTAATTAACACAGAAATTGCGTCGCTATTAACTACTAAAGGCCTCTTGCCAACTTCTTCATAAGTGAATAACTTGGCACTGGTGAACCTCTGGATTATCTGCTGGGAGTCAAATACCTTATTTCAAATCCAAAAATGCTATTCCACTGTGTATTCCGCAGCTTCAAAATTGCGATTTAACACAGACGTTGCGTCGCTATTAACAGTAAATCTACTGCGCTGATTTTTACCCAAACGAGAATGTTGTAGCACTCAACGTGGGGATCTCCTCCTGGGAGTTAATTATTTCTTTCCGATGCACCAATCACAGTTTACTATATCCCTTGCACCTTGACATTGACGAATTAACACAGAAATCGCGTCGCTATTAACTACCAAAGGCTCCATGCCAACTTCTTCATAAGTCAATAACTTGGCACTGGTCAACCTCTGGAATATCTGCTGGGAGTCAAGTACCTTATTTCCAATACAAAAATGCTAGTATACTGTGTCCTTGGCAGCCTCACAATTGCGATTTAACACAGACTTTTCGTCGATATGAAGTAGCAAATATACTGCATTGACTTTTACCCAAGCGAGAAATGTTGTTGCACTCAACGTACGGATCTCCTCCTGGGAGGCAATTATTTCTTTCCGATGCACCAATCACAAATTACTATATCCCTTGCACCTTGACATTGACGAATTAACACAGAAATTGTGTCGCTATTTACTACTAATGGCTCCTTGCCAACTACTTCATAAGTGAATAACTTGGCACTGGTCAACCTCTGGATTATCTGCTGGGAGTCAAGTACCTTATTTCCAATCCAAAAATGCTAGTTTACTGTATCCTCCGCATTCTCACAACTGCGATTTAAGACAGACGTTGCGTCGCTATTATATATTAAATGTACTGCATTGACTTTTACCCAAGCGAGAAATGTAGTTGCAATCAACGTGGTGATCACCTCCTGGGAGTCAATTATTTCCTTCCGATGCACCAATCACAGCTTACTATATCCCTTGCACCTTGACATTGACGAATTAACACAGAAATTGCTTCGCTATTAACTACTAAAGGCTCCTTGCCAACTTCTTCATAAGTGAATAACTTGACACTGGTCAACCTCTGGATTATCTGCTGGGAGTCAAGTACCTTATTTCCTATCCAAAAATGCTAGTTTACTGTGACCTCGGCAGCCTCACAATTGCGATTTGACACAGACGTTGGGTCTGTATTAAATAGAAAATGTACTGCGTTGACTTTCACCCAAGCGAGAAATGTTGTTGCACTCAACGTGGGGATCTCCTCCTGGGAGGCAACTATTTCTTTCCGATGCACCAATCACAGTTTACTATATCCCTTGCACCTTGACATTGACGAATTAACACAGAAATTGAGTCGCTATTAACTACAAAAGGCTCCTTGCCAACTTCTTCATAAGTGATTAACTTGGCACTTGTCAACCTCTGCATTATCTGCTAGGAGTCAAGTACCTTATTTCCAATCCAAAAATGCTAGTTTACTGTGTCCTCGGCAGCCTCACAATTGCGATGTGACACAGACGTTGCGCCTGTATTAAATAGTAAATGTAATGCGTTGACTTTCACCCAAGCGAGAAAAGTTGTTGCACTCAACGTGGGGATCTCCTCGTGAGTGTCAATTATTTCTTTCCGATGCACCAATCACAGTTTACTATATCCCATGTACCTTGACATTGACGAATTGACACAGAAATTGCGTCGCTATTAACTACTAAAGGTTCCTTGTCAACTTCTTCATAAGTGAATAACTTGGCACTAGTCAACCTCTGGATTATCTGCTGGGAGTCAAGTACCTTATTTCCAATCTAAAAATGCTAGTTTACTGTGTCCTCGACAGCCTCACAATTGCGACATAACGCAGACGTTGCGTCGCTATGAAATAGTAATTAAACAGCATTGACTTTTACCCAAGCGAGAAATGTTGTTGCACTCAACTAGGGCTTCTCCTCCTGGGAGTCATTTATTTCTTTCTGATGCACCAATCACAGTCTACTATATCCCTTGCACCTTGACATTGACGAATTAACACAGAAATCGCGTCGCTATTAACTACTAAAGGCTCCTTGCCAACTTCTTCATAAGTGAATAACTTGGCACTGGTCAACCTCTGGATTATCTGCTGGGAGTCAAGTACCTTATTTCCAATCAAAAAATGCTAGTTCACTGTGTCCTCAACATCCTCACAATTGTGATTTAACACAGACGTTGTGTCGCTATTAATTAGTAAATGTACTGCGTTGACTTTTACGCAAGCGAGAAATGTTGTCGCACTCAACGTACAGATCTCCTCCTGGGAGTCAATTAGTTCTTTCCGATGCACCAATCACAGTATACTATATCCCTTGCATCTTGACATTGCGGAATTAACACAGAAATTGCGTCGCTATTAACTACTAAAGGCTCCTTGCCAACTTCTTCATAAGTGAATAACTTGGCACTGGTCAACCTTTGGATAATCTGCTGGGAGTCAAGTACCTCATTTCCAATCCAAAAATGCCAGTTTACTGTGTCCTCGGCATCCTCACAATTGCGATTTAAGACAGACGTTGCGTCGCTATTAAATAGTAAATGTACTGCGTTGACTTTTACCCAAGCGAGAAATGTTGTTGCAATCAACGTGGTGATCACCTCCTGGGAGTCAATTATTTCCTTCCGATGCACCAATCACAGTTTACTATATCCCTTGCACCTTGACATTGACGAATTAACACCGAAATTGCTTCGTTATTAACTACTAAAGGCTCCTTGCCAACTTCTTCATAAGTGAATAACTTGGCACTGGTCAACCTCTGGATTATCTGCTCTGAGTCAAGTACCTTATTTCCAATCCAAAAATGCTAGTTTACTGTGTCCTCGGCAGCCTCACATTTGCGATTTGACACAGACGTTGCGTCTGTATTAAATAGTAAATGTACTGCGTTGACTTTTACCCAAGCGAGAAATCTTGTTGCACTCAACGTGCGGATCCCCGCCTGGGAGTCAATTATTTCTTTCCGATGCACTAATCACAGATTACTATATCACCTGCACCTTGACATTGGTGAATTAACACAGAAATCGCGTCACTATTAACTACTAAAGGCTCCATGCCAACTTCTCCATAAGTGAATAACTAGTTCTGGTCCACCTCTGGATTATCTGCTTAGAGTCAAGTACCTTATTTCCAATCCACCAATGCCAGTTTACCAAGTCCTCAGCAGCTTCACAATTGCGATTTAACACAGACGTTGCGTCGCTATTAAATAGTAAATGTACTGCGTTGACTTTTACCCAAGCGAGAAATGTTGTTGCACTCAACGTACGGATCTCCTTCTAGGACTCAATTATTTCTTTCCGATGCACCAATCACAGTTTACTATATCCCTTACACCGTGACATTGACGAATTAACACAGAAATCGCGTCGCTCTTAACTACTAAAGGCTCCATGCCAACTTCTTCATAAGTGAATAACTTGGCACTGGTCAACCTCTGGATTATCTGCTGGGAGTCAAGTACCTTATTTCCAATCCAAAAATGCTAGTTTACTGTGTCCTCCGCAGCCTCACAACTGCGATTTAACACAGACGTTGCGTCGCTATTAAATAGTTAAAGTACTATTTTGACTTTTACCCAAGCGAGAAATGTTGTTGCACACAACGTGGGGATCTCCTCCTGGGAGGCAATTATTTCTTTCCGATGCACCAATCACAGTTTACTATATACTTTGCACCATGGCATTGACGAATTAACACAGAAATTGAGTCGCTATTATTTACTAAATGCTCCTTACCAACTTCTTCATAAGTGAATAACTTGGCACTGGTCAACCTCTGGATTATCTGCTGGGAGTCAAGTACCTTATTTCCAATCCAAAAATGCTAGTTTACTGTGTCTTCGGCAGCCTCACAACTGCGATTTAACACAGACGTTGCGTCGCTATTAAATAGTTAAAGTACTATTTTGACTTTTACCCAAGCGAGAAATGTTGTTGCACACAACGTGGGGATCTCCTCCTGGGAGGCAATTATTTCTTTCCGATGCACCAATCACAGTTTACTATATCCTTTGCACCATGGCATTGACGAATTAACACAGAAATTGAGTCGCTATTATTTACTAAATGCTCCTTGCCAACTTCTTCATAAGTGAATAACTTGGCACTGGTCAACCTCTGGATTATCTGCTGGGAGTCAAGTACCTTATTTCCAATCCAAAAATGCTAGTTTACTGTGTCCGCGGCAGCCTCACAATTGCGATTTAACACAGACGTTGCGTCGCTATTAAATAGTAAATGTACTGCGTTGACTTTTGCCCAAGCAAAAAATGTTGTTGCACTCAACGTGGAGCTCCCCTCCCGGGAGTCAATTATTTGTTTCTGATGCACCAATCACAGTTTACTATTTCCCTTGCACCTTGACATTGACGAGTTAACACAGAAATCGCGTCGCTATTAACTACTAAAGGCTTCATGCCAACTTCTTCATAAGTGAATGTCTTGGCACTGGTCAACCTCTGGATTATCTGCTGGGTGTCAAGCACCTTATTTCCAATCCAAAAATGCCAGTTTACTGTGTCCTCGGCAGCCTCACAATTGCGATTTAACACAGACGTTGCATCGCTATTCAATAGTAAATGTACTGCGTTGACTTTTACCCAAGCGCGAAATGTTGTTGCACTCAACGTACGGATCTCCTCCTGGGAGTCAATTATTTCTTTCCGGTGCTCTAATCACAGATCACTATATCCCCCGCACCTTGACATTGACGAATTAACACAGAAATCGCGTCGCTTTTAACTACTAAAGGCTCCATGCCAACTTCTTCATAATTGAATAACTTGGCACCGGTCAACCTCTGGATTATCTGCTGGTAGTCAAGTAACTTATTTCCAATCCAAAGATGCTAGTTTACTGTGTCCACGGCAGCCTCACAACTGCAATTTAACACAGACGTTGCGTCGCTATTAAATAGTAGATGTACTGCGTTAACTTTTAACCAAGCGAGAAATGTTGTTGCACTCAACGTGGTGATCTCCTCCTGGGAGTCAATTATTTCTCTTCCGATGCACTAATCACAGATTAATATATCCCCCGCACCTTGACATTGGCGATTTAACACAGAAATCGCATCGCTCTTAACTACTAAAGGCTTCATGCCAACTTCTTCATATGTGAATAACTTGCCACTGGGCAACCTCAGGATTATCTGCTGGGAGTCAAGTACATTATTTTCAATCCAAAAATGCTAGTTTACTGTGCCCTCGGTAGCCTCACAATTGCGATTTAACACAGAGGTTGCGTCGCTATTAAATAGTAAATGTAGTGCGTTCACTTTTACCCAAGCGAGAAATGTTGTTGCACTTAACGTACGGATCTCCTCCTGGGATACAATTATTTCTTCCGATGCACCAATCACAGTTTACTATTTCCCACACACCTTGACATTGACGAATTAACACAGAAATTGCGTCGCTATTAACTACTAAAAGCTCCATGCCAACTTCTTCATAAGTGAATAATTTGGCACTGGCAATCTCTGGATTATCTGCTGGGAGTCAAGTACCTTATTTCCAATCCACCAATGCCAGATTACTGAGTCCTCAGCAGCCTAACAATTGCGAAATAACACAGACGTTGCGTGGCTATTAAATAGTAAATGTACTGCGTTGACTTTTACCCAAGCGAGAAATGTTGATGCACTCAACGTGGGGATCTCCTCCTGGGATTCAATTCTTTCTTTCTGATGCAGCAATCAAGGTTACTATATCCCTTGCACCTTGACATTGCCGAATTAACACAGAAATTGTGTCGCTATTAACTACTAAAGGCTCCTTGCCAACTTCTTCGTAAGTGAATAACTTGGCACTGGTCAACCTCTGGATTATCTGCTGGGAGTCAAGTACCTTATTTCCAATTCAAAAATGCTAGTTTACTGTGTCCTCGGCATCTTCACAATTGCGATTGAACACAGACGTAGCGTCGCTATTAAGTAGTAAATGTACTGCGTTGACTTTTACCCAAGCGAGAAATGTTGTTGCACTCAACGTACGGATCTCCTCCTGGGAGCAATTATTTCTTTCCGATGCACCAATCACAGTTTACTCTATCCCTAGCAACTTGACATTGACGAATTAACACAGAAATCGCGTCGCTATTAACTACTAAAGGCTCCTTGCCAACTTCTTCATAAGTGAATAACTTGGCACTGGTCAACCTCTGGATTATCTGCTGGGTGTCAAGTACCTTATTTCCAATCCAAAAATGCTAGTTTACTGTGTCCTCCGCAGCCTCACAATTGCGATTTAACACAGACGTTGCGTCGCTATTACATAGTAAATGCACTGCGTTGACTTTTACCCAAGGGAGAAATGTTGTTGCACTCAACGTGGGGATCTTCTCCAGGGAGTCAATTATTTCTTTCCATTGCACCTATCACAGTTTACTATATCCCTTGCACCTTGAAATTGACGAATTAACACAGATATTGCATCGCTATTAACTACTAAAGGCTCCTTGCCAACTTCTTCATAAATGAATAACTTGGCACTGGTCAACCTCTGGATTATCTGCTGGGAGTCAAGTACCTTATTTCCAATCCAAAAATTTTAGTTTACTGTGTCCTCGGCAGTCTCACAATTGCGATTTAACACAGACGTTGCGTCGCTATTCAATAGTAAATGTACTGCGTTGACTTTTACCCAAGCGAGAAATGTTATTGCACTCAACGTGCGGATCTCCTCCAGGGAGTCAATTATTTCCTTCCATTGCACCAATCACAGTTTACTATATCCCTTGCACCTTGAAATTGACGAATTAACACAGATATTGCGTCGCTATTAACTACTAAAGGTTCCTTGCCAACTTCTTCATAAGTGAATAACTATGCTCTAGTCAACCTCTAGAGTATTTGCTGGGAGTCAAGTACCTTATTTCCAATGCAAAAATGCTACTTTACTGTGTCCTCGGCATCCTCACAATTGCGATTTAAGACAGACGTTGCGTCGCTATTAAGTAGTTAATGTACTGCGTTGACTTTTACCAAAGCGAGAAATGTTGTTGCACTCAACGGACGGATCTCCTCCTGGGAGGCAATTATTTCTTTCCGATGCACAAATCACAGTTTACTCTATCCCTAGCAACTTGACATTGACGAATTAACACAGAAATTGCGTCGCTATTAACTACTAAAGGCTTCTTGATAACATCTTCATAAGTGAATAACTTATCACTGGTCAACAACTGGATTATCTGCTGGGAGTGAAGTACCTTATTTCCAATCCAAAAATGCTAGTTTACTGTGTCTACGGCAGCCTCACAATTTCGATTTAACACAGACGTTGCGTCGCTATTAAATTCTAAATGTACTGCGTTGACTTTTATCCAGGCGAGAAATGTAGTTGCACGCAACGTACGGATCTCCTCCTGGGAGGCAATTATTTCTTTCCGATGCACCAATCACAGTTTACTATATACCTTGCACCTCGACATTGACGCATTAACACAGAAATTGCGTCGCTATAAACTACTAAAGGCTCATTGAGATCTTCTTCATAAGTGAATAACTTGGAACTGGTCAACCTCTGGATTATCTGCTGGGAGTCAAGTACCTTATTTCCAATCCAAAAATGCTAGTTTACTGTGTGCTCCGCAGCCTCACAGTTGCGATTTAGCACAGACGTTACGTCCCTTTTAGATAGTAAATGTACTGCGTTGACTTTTACCCAAGCGAGAAATGTTGTTCCACTCAACGTGGGGAATTCCTCCTGGGAGTCAATTATTTCTTTCCGATGCACCAATCACAGTTTACTGTATCCCTTGCAACTTGACATTGATGAATTAACACAGAACTTGCGTCGCTATTAACTACTAAGGGTTCCTTGCCAATTTCTTCATAAGTGAATAACTTTGCACTGGTCAACCTCTGGATTATCTGCTGGGAGTCAAGTACCTTATTTCCAATCCAAAAATGCTAGTTTACTGTATCCTCCGCTGCCTCACAATTGCGATTTAACACAGACGTTGCGTCGCTATTAAATAGTAAATGTACTGCGTTGACTTTTACCCAAGCGAGAAATGTTGATGCACTCAACGTGGAGATCTCCTCCTGGGAGTCAATTACTTCTTTCTGATGCACCAATCCCAGTCTACTATATACCTTGCACCATTACATTGACGAATAAACACAGAAATTGCGTCGCTATTAACTACTAAAGGCTCCTTGCCAACTTCTTCATAAGTGAATAACTTGGCACTGGTCAACCTCTGGATTATCTGCTGGGAGTCAAGTACCTGATTTTCAATCCAAAAGTGCTAGTTTACTGTGTTCTCGGCATCCTCACAATTGCGATTTAACACAGACGTTGCGTCGCTATTAAGTAGTAAATGTACTGCGTTGGCTTTTACCCAAGCGAGAAATGTTGTTGCACTCAACGTACGGATCTCCTCCTGGAAGGCAATTATTTCTTTCCGATACACCAATCACAGTTTACTCTATCCCTAGCAATTTGACATTGACCAATTAACACATAATTTGCGTCTCTATTAACTACTAAAGGCTCCTTGCCAACTTCTTCATAAGTGAATAACATGGCACTGGTCAACCAGTGGATTATCTGCTGGGAGTCAAGTACCTTATTTCCAATCCAAAAATGCTAGATTACTCTGTCCTCCGCAGCCTCACAATTGCGATTTAACACAGACGTGGCGTCGCTATTAAATAGTAAATGTACTGCGTTGACTTTTACCCAAGCGAGAAATGTTGTTGCACTCAACGTGGGGATCTGGGGATCTCCTCCTGGGAGTCAATTATTTCTTTCCGATGCACCAATCACAGTTTACTATATCCCTTGCACCTTCTAATTCACGAATTAACACAGAAATTGCGTCGCTATTAACTACTAAAGGGTCCTTGCCAACTTCTTCATTAGTGAATAACTTAGCACTCGTCAACCTCTGGATTATCTGCTGGGAGTCAAGTACCTTATTTCCGATCCAAAAATGCTAGTTTACTGTGTCCTGGGCAGCCTCACAGTTGCGATTTAATACAGACGTTGCGTCGCTATTAAATAGTAAATATACTGCATTGACCTTTTACCCAAGCGAGAAATGTTGTTGCACTCAACGTGGGGATCTCCTGCTGGGAGTCAATTATTACTTTCCGATGCACCAATCACAGTTTACTATATCCCTTGCACTTTGACATTGACGAATTAACACAGAAATTGCGTCGCTATTAACAACAAAGGCGCCTTGCCAACTTCTTCATAAGTGAATAACTTGGCACTGGTCAACCTACGGATTATCTGCTGGGAGTCAAGTACCTTATTTCCAATCCAAAAATGCTAGTTTACTGTGTCCTCGGCAGCCTCACAATTGCGATTTAACACAGACGTTGCGTCGCTATTAAATAGTAAATGTACTGGGTTGACTTTTACCCAAGCGAGAAATGTTGTTCCAATCAACATGGGGATCTCCTCCTGGGAGTCAATTAATTCTTTGCGATGTACCAATCACACTTTACTATATCCCTTGCTCCTTGACAATGATGAATTAACACAGATATTGTGTCGCTATTAACTACTAAAGGCTCCTTGCCAACATCTTAATAAGTGAATAACTTATCACTGGTCAACCTCTGGATTATCTGCTGGGAGTCAAGTACCTTATTTCCAATCCAAATGTGCTAGTTTACTGTGACCTCGGCAGCCTCACAATTGGGATTTAAAACAGACGTTGCGTCGCTATTAAGTAGTAAATGTACTGCGCTGACTTTTACCCAAGAGAGAAATGTTGTTGCACTCAACGTATAGATCTCCTCCTGGGAGGCAATTATTCCTTTCCGATGCAAAAATCACAGTTTACTATATCCCTTGCACCTTGACATCGACGAATTAACACAGAAATTGCATCGCTATTAACTACTAAAGGCTCCATGACAACTTCTTCATAAGTGAACAACTTGGCACTGGTCAACCTCTGGATTATCTGCTGGGAGTCATGTACCTTATTTCCAATCCAAAAATGCTACTTTACTGAGTCCTCGGCAGCCTCACAATTGCGATTTAACACAGACGTTGCGTCGCTATTAAGTAGTAAATGTATTACGTTGACATTTACCCAAGCGAGAAATGTTGTTGCACTCAACGTACGGATCTCCTCCTGGGAGTCAATTATTTCTTTCCGAAGCACCACTCACAGTTCACTACACTCCTGGAAATGGAAATAAGAACACCGTGCATTCATTGTCCCAGGAAGGGGGTCAGATACATCAAATGATCACACTGACAGAACCACAGGCACATAGACACAGGCAACATAGCATGCACAATGTCGGCACTAGTACAGTGTATATCCACTTTTCGCAGCAATGCAGGCTGCTATTCTCCCATGGAGACGATCGTAGAGATGCTGGATGTAGTCCTGTGGAATGGCTTGCCATGCCATTTCCACCTGGCGCCTCAGTTGAACCAGCGTTCGTGCTGGACGTGCAGACCGCGTGAGACGACGCTTCATCCAGTCCCAAACATGCTCAATGGGGGACAGGTCCGGAGATCTTGCTGGCCGGGATAGTTGACTTACACCTTCTAGAGCACGTTGGGTGGCACGGGATACATGCGGACGTGCATTGTCCTGTTGGAACAGCAAGTTCCCTTGCCGGTCTAGGAATGGTAGAACGATGGGTTCGATGACGGTTTGGATGTACCGTGCACTATTCAGTGTCCCCTCGACGATCACCAGTGGTGTACGGCCAGTGTAGGAGATCGCTCCCCACACCATGATGCCGGGTGTTGGCCCTGTGTGCCTCGGTCGTATGCAGTCCTGATTGTGGCGCTCACCTGCACGGCGCCAAACACGCATACGACCATCATTGGCACCAAGGCAGAAGCGACTCTCATCGCTGAAGACGACAAGTCTCCATTCGTCCCTCCATTCACGCCTGTCGTGACACCACTGGAGGCGGGCTGGACGATGTTGGGGCGTGAGCGGAAGACGGCCTAACGGTGTGCGGGACCGTAGCCCAGCTTCATGGAGACGGTTGCGAATGGTCCTCGCCGATACCCCAGGAGCAATAGTGTCCCTTATTTGCTGGGAAGTGGCGGTGCGGTCCCCTACGGCACTGCGTAGGATCCTACGGTCTTGGCGTGCATCCGTGCGTCGCTGCGGTCCGGTCCCAGGTGACCGGGCACGTGCACCTTCCGCCGACCACTGGCGACAACATCGATGTACTGTGAAGACCTCACGCCCCACGTGTTGAGCAATTCGGCGGTACGTCCACCCGGCCTCCCGCATGCCCACTATACGCCCTCGCTCAAAGTCCGTCAGCTGCACATACGGTTCACGTCCACGCTGTCGCGACATGCTACCAGTGTTAAAGACTGCGATGGAGCTCCGTATGCCACGGCAAACTGGCTGACACTGACGGCGGCGGTGCACAAATGCTGCGCAGCTAGCGCCATTCGACGGCCAACACCGCGGTTCCTGGTGTGTTCGCTGTGCCGTGCGTGTGATCATTGCTTATACAGCCCTCTCGCAGTGTCCAGAGCAAGTATGGTGGGTCTGACACACCGGTGTCAATGTGTTCTTTTTTCCATTTCCAGGAGTGTATATTCCTTGCACCTTGACATTGACGAATTAACACAGAAATTTCGTCGTTATTAACTACTAAAGGTTCCTTGCCAACTTCTTCATAAGTGAATAACTTGGCACTGGTCAACCTCTGGATTATCTGCTGGGGGTCAAGTACCTTATTTCCAATCCAAAAATGTTAATTTAATGTGTCCTCAGTAGCCTCACAATTACGAATTAGCACAGACGTTGCGTCGCTATGAAATACTAAATGTACTGCGTTGACTTTTACCCAAGCGAGAAATGTTGTTGCACTCAACGAGGGGATCTCCTCCTGGGAGTCAATTATTTCTTTCCGATGCACCAGTCACAGTTAAGTATATCCCTTGCACCTTGACATTGACTATTGAACACAGAAATTGCGTCGCTATTAACTACTAAAAGATCCTTGCCAACTGCTTCATAAGTGAATAACTTGGCACTGGTCAACCTCTAATTTAGCTGCTGGTAGTCAGTATCTTATGTCCAATCCAAAAATTCTAGTTTACTGTGTCCTCGGCAGCCTCACAATTGCATTTTAACACAGAAGTTGCGTCGCTATTAAATACTAAATGAACTGCGTTGACTTTTACCCAAGCGAGAAATGTTGTTGCACTCAACGTGGGGATCTCCTCCTGGGAGGCAATTATTTCTTTCCGATGCACCAATCACAGTTTACTATATCCCTTGCACCGTGACATTGACGAATTAACACAGAAATTGCGACGGGATTAACTACTAAAGGCTCCTTGCCAACTTCTTCATAAGTGAATAACTTGCCACTGGTCAACCTCTGAATTATCTGCTGGGAATCAAGTACCTTATTTCCAATCAAAAAATGCTAGTTTACAGAGCCCTCGGCAGCCTCACAATTGCGATTTAACACAGACGTTGCGTCGCTATTAAGTAGTAAATGTACTGCGTTGACTATTACCCAAGCGAGAAATGTTGTTGCACTCAACGTGGGGATATCCTCCTGGGAGGCAATTATTTCTTTCCGATGCACCAATCACAGTTTACTATATCCCTTGCACCTTGACATTGACGAATTTACACAGAAATTGCGTCGCTATTAACTACTAAAGGCTCCTTGCCAACTTCTTCATAAGTGAATAACTTGGCAATGGTCAACCTCTGGATTATCTGCTGGGGGTCAAGTACCTTATTTCTTATCCAAAAATGCTAGTTTACTGTTTCCTCGGCAGCCTCACAATTGCGATTTAACACAGACGTTGCGTCGCTATTAAGTAGTAAATGTACTGCGTTGACTATTACCCAAGCGAGAAATGTTGTTGCACTCAACGTGAGGATCTCCTCCAGGGAGTCAATTATTTCTTTCCGATGCACCAATCACAGTTTACTATATCCCTTGCACCTTGACATTGACGAATTAACACAGAAATTGCGTCGCTATTAACTACTAAAGGCTCCTTGCCAACTTCTTCGTAAGTGAATAACTTGGCACTGGTCAACCTCTGGATTATCTGCTGGGAGTCAAGTACCTTAATTCCAATCCAAAAATGCTAATTTACTGTGTCCTCGGCAGCCTCACAATTGCGAATTAACAAAGACGCTTCGTCGCTATTAAATTGTAAATGTACTGCGTTGACTTTTACCCAAGCGAGAAATTTTGTTGCACACAACGTGGGGATCTCCTCCTGGGAGTCAATTATTTCTTTCCGATCCACCAGTCACAGATTACTATATCCCCCGCACCTTGAGATTGGCGAATTAACACAGAAATCGCGTCGCTATTAACTACTAAAGGGTCCATGCCTACTTCTTCATAAGTGTATAACTAGTTCTGGTCAACCTCTGGATTATCTCCTGTGAGTCAAGAACCTTATTTCCAATGCACCAACGCTAGTCTACTGTATCCTCCGCAGCCTCACAATTGTGATGTAACCCAGACATTGCTTCGCTATAAAATACTAAATGTACTGTGCTGATTTTTACCAAAGCGAGAAATGTTGTTGCACTCATCGTACGGATCTCCTCCTAGGAGTCAATTATTTCTTTCCGATGCCCCAATCACAGTTTACCATATCCCTCGCACCTTGAAATTGACGAATTAACTTAGAAATCGCGTCGCTATTATCTACTAAAGGCTCCTAGCCAACTTCTTCATAAGTGAATAACTTTGCACTGGTCCACCTCTTGATTATCTCCTGGGAGTCAAGTACCTTATTTCCAATCCAAAAATGCTAGTTTACTGTGTCCTCGGCAGCCTCACAATTGCGATTTAACACAGACGTTGCGTCGCTATTAAATACTAAATGTACTGCGTTGACTTTTACCAAAGCGAGAAATGTTGTTGCACTCAACGTACGGATCTCCTCCTAGGAGTCAATTATTTCTTTCCGTTGCACCAATCACAGTTTACTATATCCCTCGCACCTTGACATTGACGAATTAACTGAGAAATCGTGTCGCTATTATCTACTAAAGGATCCATGCCAACGTCTTTATAAGTGAATAACCTGGCTCTGGTCAACCTCTGGATTATCTGTTTGGAGTCAACTACCTTATTTCCAATCCACCAATGCCAGTTTACTGTGTCCTCCGCAGCCTCACAATTACGATTTAACACAGAAATTGCGTCGCTATTAAATTCTAAATGTTCTGCACTGACTTTTAGCCAAGCGAGAAATGTTGCTACTGTCAACGTACGGATCTATATCCTTCGTACCCTCAGAGTGATGATTTAACACAGAAATTGTGTCACTATTAAATACTAAAAGATCCATGCCGACTTCTTCCCAAGCGAGCAATGCAGCTACGGTCAACGAATTTAAATTCTCCTGGAAATCAAGTTTGTTTCTTCTGATGCACCACTGCCAGTTTTCTGTAACCCGCCCTCCTTCACATTGAGTATGTACTACAGAAATTGCGCAATTATTAAATACTAAAGGTAAACGCCAACTTCTCCTCAAGGGAGTAACGTGGCTTTGGTCAGCATATGAATCTCCTTGTGGGAAACACGTATCTTTATTCATATGCACCACTGCCAGTTTATTATATTACTCGCACCCTCACATTGACGATTTAACACTGAAATAGAGTCGCTATTAAATACTACATTTCCACTCCGAAATCTCATTAAGCGAGTAACACAGCTATGGTCAATGTATGGATATTCGCCTGGGAGTCTAGCATAATTTTTTCCATGCACCACTACTTACTTACTGTATCCCATACTCCCTCTTATACACGAATTAACACGAAAATTTCGTAAATTTTAAATCCAAAAGAATCCATGTCATCATCTAACGAAGTGAGTACCGTGGCTACAGTCAACATATGGATCTTCCCCTGAGTGACAAGTATCATTTTTCCGATGCAGCCCTGCTTGTTTACTATATCCCTTGCATCATCAAATTGACGGTTTAACAGTGAAATTGCGTCGCTATTAAATACTAAACGTTCCAATCCGACTTATCCAGAAGCAAGTAACACGGGTACGGTCAACGTAAGGAACTTCTCCTGGCAATCAAGTATGTCCTTTCCTATGCACCGCTACCAGGTTACTGTATCAATCGCACTAACATTGTCGATTAAATGCAGAAATTGCAACAATACACTAAGGTAGTCATGTCATATTCTCCACAAGCGAATAACGCATCTACGGTCAACACATGTATCTTCTACTGTTAGTCAAGTACTGTTTCTGCTGCACCACAGCTAGTCTACTATATCCCTCTTATCCTCACATAGACGATTTAACACAGAAATTGCGTAGCTATTATATTCTAAAGTATTCATGCCGACTTATCCCATTGCGAGTACGTGGCTACTGTCAATGTATGGATCTTTTTCTGGGAATCAATGATCTTCTCTCCGTTGTATCACTAATGGTTTACTCTATCCCTCGTGCCACCTCATTGGCGAATTAATACTTAAATAATGTCACTATTAAATACTACAGGATCCATGCCGTCTTCTCCCCAAGCCAGTAACACGGCTATGACAACATTTCAATCTACTCATGGGACTCAAGTATATTTTTTGCGTTTCACCACTGCTAGTTAACTGTATCCTTAGCACCCTCACATTGACGATATTATACAGAAAAGGCGTTGCTTTCAAAAACTATATGATCTATGGCGACTTCTCCTCAAGCGAGTACCAATGACTCGGTCAGTGTTTGGATCTTCTCCAGGGAGACAAGTATCTTTTTTCCGAGGCACCACTGCCACTTTACAGAATTCCTCGCACCCTCACATTGACGAATTAACTCAGAAATTGCGTCACTATTAAATACTGAAAGATCCATGCCAACTTGTCCCAAAGCCAATGACGTGGCTACTCTCAATGTATGGATCTTCTCCTGGCAGGAAAGTGTCTTTATTTCGATGACTACTGCCAGTTTACTGTTTCCCTTACACCTTCTCATTGACGATTAAACACTGAAATTGCGCTGCTGTTAAATACTAAAGGATCCATCACGACTTCTCCCCAAGCGAGAAACGCAGCTATGGACAACGTAAGGATCTTCTGCTGGGAAACAAGTAACTTTTTCCCGATGCACGACTGCTGGTTTCCTGTACCGTTTGCGCCCTCTCATTGACGATTAAACACTAAAATTGCGTTGCTATTAATTAATAAAGTATCCATGACAACTTCATTACAAGCGAGTAACGGGGCTATGGTCAACGTATGGATCATTTCCTGGGAGACAATTATCTTTTTCGGTGCACGACTGACAGCTTACTGTAACCCTCGCTCTCACACATTGACGCTTTAACACAGAAATTTGGTCGCTATTAAATACTAAAGGATCCATGCCGACTTCTCCCCCAAACGAGTAACGCAGCTATGGACAACGTATGTATCTTCTCCTAGGAGTCAATTATCTTTTTCCGATGCACCACTGCCAGTTTACTGTAACCCTCGCGTCCACTCATTGACGATTTAATACAGAAATTTCGTCGCTATTAAATAATAAATGGTCCATGCCCACTTCTACCCAAGCGAGTAACAATTCCTCGGGCAATGTATGGATCTTCCCTTGGGCGTCAAGTGTCTTTTTTCCGATGCACCTCTGCTAGTTTACTGTATCCTTTGCACACTCAAATTGATGATTTAACATAGAATTTGCGTCGCTATCAAGTACTAAATGATCCATACCGATTTCTCCCCAAGCCAGTAACAATGCCTTGGTCAGTGCATGGATCTTCTACGGGAAAGCAACAATCGTTTTCATGATTCTCTTTTACCCTTGAACCCTCACACTGACGATTTAACAATGAAATTGAGTCGCTGATAAATACTAAAAGATCCATGCCGACTTGTCCCTAAGCGAGTAACGCTTCTACTATCAGGTTATGGGTCTTAACCTGGGAGCTAAGAAACTTTTTTTCGGTGTACCACTGGTAGGATACTATAACCCTCGAACCCTCACATTGTCGAATCAGCACAGATATTGCGTTGTTATTAAATACTAAAAGATCCATGCCGGCTTCTCCCCAAGAGATTAACGTGGCTACAGACAACTAACGGATATTCTGCCTGGAGTCAAGTATCTCTTTTCCGATGCATCACTGCTAGTTTACTGTATCCCTCGCACCCTAACATTAACAAATTAACACAGAAATTTCATAGACATTACATTCTAATGGATCCATGCAGGCTCCTCCCCAAGCGAGAAACAGTGTCCTACCTGAATTAACGGTAGTTTCCCGTCGGTCTGTTCACTGCAGTTTACTGGCTTCTTCCTGCTGTACAAAAAGAACGTTACTCGGATCCTGCAATGCTGTATGTCGGATTATATATACTAGCTCATCCAGATTAATCACCTTTTCTCTCTTTTCTCTATGCACCTACTTCCTGAACTGGTTACATTACTGTATCCTCGATCCTTTTTAAATTTTGTATTGCACACTTTCATAACTCCCTCTCTTTCTGAAACCGTTTGGCGTGAAATGAATCAAACGCAAATTGCTGACTCTATTCCACTGACAAAGCATTGGTGATCGAATGCCCTAAAGCTGCGACCTTGAAAAAAAAAAATAGTTAGCGCGGTTTCCATTTCAATGACGGCAAAAGCGGCCCTCACCTGGCCAGAGCAATCCTTAGCGACGTGGACGGGCTGCTTTAGCGCCTTCCTAAGCTGTTGGACCTCTTCAACCACAATACCGCGCATCCGTTGTCCCATAATCGCCAGTTTGTATCCCAGATGATACCACCTGAGATAAATGATGTTTGCAACTGCCTTGTTATCCGTGAATACCCGAAACAGATAAAGTAAAAGGATACAGCAAGTTTTAGCAAACCTTTCAGCCTATATAGCAAGTCTTAGCAAATTTTTCAGACTCACATGCTGGTTAATCATCTTTTTTTTTTTTTTTGTGGGTTTAGAGCGCACAACTTCAATGGTCATTAGCGCCCTGACTACGTTAAGAATGCACCGCGAGGCACAAGTTTAAAACAACAACTAAAAGGGAAAACACGATAAAAGACAGACTGACAGGCATAGGATTAAAAAACAACACCATCAAATGTCCTGAGAGAGGTTTGTCAAATTGATAAAACGAAGAACACGAGCAGCTGCTCGTGGGTCATCCGCTAAAATGGCATCTAAAGTACATGGCAGGTTAAGATCTAGACGCAGTGTGTTAAAAACCGGACAGGACATTAAAATGTGGCGGACCGTCAGCAATTGCCCACATGGGCAGAACGGCGCCGGCGCAGCCGTCAGCAGATGGCGATGGCTGAACCGGCAGTGTCCAATTCTTAACCGGGCCAAAACTACCTCCTCCCGCCGAGAAGGGCGTGAGGAGGACGTCCAAGCCACGGGAAGAGGTTTCAAGGCCCGAAGCTTGTTGTCTGTAAGTGCAGCCCAATCGGCATGCCACAGCGATAAAATGCGCCGACCAATGACCCAGCTACAATCTGAGGAAGGGGCACAACAAGAAGTCTATAGTCGAATGGCTTGTGAAGTGGCAACTCTATCTCGAAAGCTACCTACGGTGCATTTTATCGGCAAGAAGAGTGCGTGAGCCCCTGTGAGAAGCTCTTGTTACGGAAATGAGGCAGTTTGCATTAGAACAGCTAACTGATATTGTAGAGAGTTACGTAAAGACAGCCTCCAGACAGAAACGTTTCATGCGAAGTACCCCGGTAGGAAACTTCCTACGACCAACAGTATTCAAGTTCTGTGCACGAAATGGAGGGCTGTAGGATCTGTTCAGAATGTGCAGACGAACAGGCGATCAACAGTTGAGGGATCCTGAAACTATAGGCCGAATTCGCGTAGACATTACAAGAAATCCCCGCAAGTCGGTAAGGAGGTTATCTCAGCAGGTTGGTGTATGTTGTGTATCGGGTCATTGTGTGCTAAAAGGTATGAAATCAAAAGCCTATCGAGTGAATGTGATACAAAAATTGAAATTTGAGGATCAGGAAAAAATATTATTGTAACTGGCTGTTAAAATAAACTGCAAACGGTTATTTGGGCCCCTCTGCGTTACCTCATGTTACGTGAGATCTGGTTTCATTTGTCAGGTTATGAAAACTCACAGAATTGCAGATACTGGTCGCAGGACAACCCACATATTGTGGATGAAGAGCCTTTCCACTCAGAGAAGATAGTTGTTTGGTGTGCATTCTCCGGCACGCGCTTTATTGGCACCATATTTTTCAATTACACCTTAAACAGTGCCAGATACATGGAAATCTTTGACTCTTTCTACGCACAGCTAACAGATGCAGAGAAGCAGTATTCCGACAAGATGGAGCAACTGCTCACACGTCCACCTAAAGTATGGCCCACATCACCACGTGTTCCCTGAAGACAGACTGATCAGTAGAGGCCCTGGCCCTGCAAAGTCTCCAGACTTAACATCATGTGATTTTCAAAATGGTTCAAATGGCTCTGAGCATGTGGGACTTAAATTCTGAGGTCATCAGTCCCCTAGAACTTAGAACTACTTAAACCTAACTAAGCTAAGGACATCACACACATCCATGCCCGAGGCAGGATTCGAACCTGCGACCGTAGCGGTCGCGTGGTTTCAGAGTGTAGCGTCTAGAACCGCTCGGTCACTCCGGCCGGCCATGTGATTTTCCAGACTTGTCAGTAAAGGCCTCTGGCCCCCAAAGGCCCCGGACTTAACATCGTGTGCCGTTTATTTGTAGGTCACACTAAAAAGTAAAGTGTGCGTTGACAATCCTTGCGCAATAGACGATCTTAACCGTAACATTACTAGAGACATTAACAACATCACGCCTGCAGAATTACAGCTTGTTGCTGGAAACGCCATAACACGAAGTCAGCGATGCCTGGATACCCATGGTCATCCACTTCCAGCATCTCTTATAAAAAGGTAATTACTGTATCTGTTGTTTTAGTCAGTTCATTGTTACTTTGATCTCGGGTGTGGGATGTACCGGTTTTATGAGAAGCACCCTGTATTGCACTAACCACAATAACCAACCAGAGCTAAGCAAACTCTGCTAGCGATTGGGAAAATAACACTGTGGAATAGCTGCGGTGTGGAGGTGGTATGATCACATTTCTTAATTTATCAATGAAATAAAAACTGATTAACAAGAAAAAAGTATTAACACAGTGCCTTTATGATACTACTAGAGTTAATTTCCAAGAATGATTGCCTATCGGTCCCAACGATACCTATCGAACGTGCGGTCGTAAATCGATCACGCGACTCCGGCGTTGTGATCAACTATTTGTGATCGTCATTTTTATCTGTTTCCGTTGTTCCCGTAGTTGCTCTAAATTACATACCTCCACGAATATTTGTGAGTTGCTAGGGAAACCCAGACGATTTATGTCGTTAGTGAGTGGGATGTCTGGTGTTCTTGATGTTGCATCTGTGGATTCTCTCCCATGGAAAACTCTAAAAAAATGGTTCAAATGGCTCTGAGCACTATGGGACTCAACTGCTGAGGTCATTAGTCCCCTAGAACTTAGAACTAGTTAAACCTAACTAACCTAAGGACATCACAAACATCCATGCCCGAGGCAGGATTCGAACCTGCGACCGTAGCGGTCTTGCGGTTCCAGACTGCAGCGCCTTTAACCGCACGGCCACTTCGGCCGGCTGGAAAACTCTAATTCCATGGTTATTCAGCGTAGATAATAGACTTTTTGTCGCAAGTATGGAGTACTACCGGATGAGGAACGAAGGGACTGTGTAGACTGTGGTGGTGCGAGATGTGTAAAACTTCGTAAGAATTGTTTCGATGTTGAAATACCGTTACAATTTCATTGTGGAAAGTGCTGAAAACGAACGAGTTTCAGGAAGAATACATGGTTCGACTCTTCCAAATTATCTACCCAGACCGCGGTAATGGACTTTAACATGACGACAACATCGTCGATGAGTAAGGTAAGTCGTCTTTTTTGCAATTACAAGTATTCTTGTAACGCTTTTCTTTTGTCATTGCTGTAGTGACCACCGTAAACATACTCAAACGCCCGCCACCAGAGTTGCCTCATAGATTTACGATCGCACGTTAGTTATGTATCGTTTGGAACCGCGACTTCGATAGGCAATCATTCTTGGAAATTACCCTTCTAGAAATCCTTTCCTTACAACAGATTCTGCTAGATAAATCAGCAAATAGATATTGGTATAACAACTTACAGTGGTCTCAAAATATTACGAAAAAAACAAGGTTTGTTCATCACGCAGGTAAAGTAGGTGCAGAAAAGTTTATCCAAAGGTCTACAGCAGCTAATAGGGTACAGTGGCTCCCTTCAAGAACAACCATCCCATGTTAGACAAAACGATAACTGCTTTTATCAAACCGACGTCTAAACACCACCGAGATGAAAGATTCATACTGATGAAGACAACAGGATTCACGTCTCTACGTTCTATTGCTACCATCGTCTAGGAGCAGCAAAACCTACCGTGACATCCATGCAGTAGGCAATCGATCCAGTGGTGTTTACACTTTTTACCTGGAGGAGCCTCCCTCCCTTCTGACGTACCTGCGCCTGACTCCCCAGGCGAGGCGCCCTGCTCCCTGACGGCCACGCGCACACGCCGCCCCCTGCCGCCAGTCTCGCTCGCACTCCGTCTCCTCTTTGATGTGGCGCTGCCGCGGCCCGCGTCACTGCCTGGTGCGTCTCCTTGCGGAACAAACGAGAAACGAGACGTTACCATAGTAACGACTCAATAATAGCGTTGCTCGATGGGTAACAGATGACGCCTGGATATATCGAATACAACGTAACTCATACGGAAGTTACGTGTACAGGTCATTGGCCATAGGTTCTAAGCTTTCTGCACAAAATTACAATAAACGCTCTGTAATATACACATATTGTATTTAATATTAGCATTTGAAAACGCTTTGCGTACCATAGAAATACACTACTGGCAATTAAAATTGCTACACCACGAAGATGACGTGCTGCAGACGCGTAATTTAACCGACAGGAAGAAGATGCTGTAATATGCAAATGATTAGCTTTTCAGATAAATCACACAAGGTTGGCGCCGGTGGCGACCCCTACAACGTGCTGTCATGAGGGAAGTTTCCAACCGATGTCTCATATACAAACAGCAGTTGAACGACCTTGCCTGGTGAAACGTTATTGTGATGCCTCGTGTAAGGAGCAGAAATGCGTACCACCACGTTTCCGACTTTGGTAAAGGTCGGATTGTAGCCTGTCGCGACTACGGTTTATCGTATCGCGACATTGCTGCTCTCGTTGGCCGAGAGCCAATGACTGTTAGCAAAATATGGAATCGGTGGTTTCAGGAGCGTAATACGTAACGCCGTGATTAATCCCTACGGCCTCGTATCACTAGCAGTCGAGATGACAGGCATCTTATCTGCATGCCTGTAACGGATCGTGCAGCCACGTCTCGATCCCTGAGTCAACAGATGGGGACGTTTGCAAGACAACAACCATCTGCACGAAGAGTTCGAAGACGTTTGCAGCAGCATGAACTATCAGCACGGAGACCATGGCTGCGGTTACCCTTGACGCTGCATCACAGACAGGAGCGCCTGCGATGGTGTACTCAACGACGAACCTGGGTGCACGAATGGCAAAACGCCATTTTTTCGGATGAATCCAGGTTCTGTTTACAGCATCATTATGGTCGCATCCGCGTTTGGCGTCATCGCGGTGAACTCACATTGGAAGCGTGTATTCGTCATCGCCATACGGGAGTATCACCTGGCGTGATGGTATGGGGTGCCATTGGTTAGACGTCTCGGTCACCTCTTGTTCGCATGGACTGCACTCTGAACACTAGACTTTACATTTCAGATGCGTTACGACCCGTGGCTCGCGAAACCCTACATTTCAGAAGGATAATGCTCAACCGCATGTTGCAGGACCTATACCGGTCTTTCTGGATACAGAATATGTTCGACTGCTGCCCTGGCCAGCACATTCTCCAGATCTCTCACCAATTGAAAACGTCTGGTCAATGGTGGCCGAGCAACTGGCTCGTAACAATACTCTTGATGAACTGTGGTATCGTGTTGAAGCTGCATAGGCAACTGCACCTGTACACGCCATCCAAGCTCTTTTTTACTCATTGCCCAGGCGTATCAAGGCCGTTATTACGGCCAGAGGTGTTTGTTATGGGTACTGATTTCTCAGGATCTATGCACCCAAACTGCTTGAAAATGTAATCACACGTCAGTTCTAGTATAATATATTTGTCCAGTGAATACCCGGTTATAATCTGCATTTCTTGTTCGTGTAGCAATTTTAATGGCCAGTAGTGTATCTGAAAGATACCGGAGATTAAAATAATCGAATGTCCCGTTCTGATTACATTTGCATGTCTTTTATGATTTTCATATCTGCTCTTATTTCTTTGTTTGCTGTTACAGGTAAGCGGTCGACAAAAACATGTACCATTCGTCTAGAACTGAACATTACCATACGATACTAAATGGAACAATAAACAGGTGTGTTTCCTCAGTTATTTTATTTGAGTGTATTAACCATATTTGGACATATGAAAAGCATTTACACGTCAGGAATTTAACTTCACATCATTACTCAGCAGTATTGTTCACGAATTACTTCAAGTTAAAACACTACAGCTCTTTTTCAGATGTTTTACACTGATGAGCCAGAACATTATGACCACCCACCTAATAGCCAGCATGTCCACCTTTAACGAGGGTATCAGCGGCGACGCGCATGGAAGTGTGGGAGCACGCAGAAGAATAGTTGCGTGTGCACAGTACAGGGGCATCGGCAAAGACTCTAGTGTGCACATAATCATTTACTCTTTGCTTTGTGTTTGTTTTGTCTTACATGTTCTGTGTTAATGTGTGGCTCATTGTTTCAGAATAAAGTTGAACGTTAAGAATACGAACGAGTCTATCATTAATAGAATGGAGCTAAGTAGTGGCTACAGAAGCAATGAGGCCCCGACAAGTCGTTGGAGGGAACTGGCACCGCACCCGCACACAATAGTTACCTAATTCCCGTAAATTATGGGGAGGGAGGGGAGGGGGGAGGGCGATGAGCACTGATGCCACGTTGAAACACATTCCAGATGTATTCAATGAGGTCCGAATGTGGTGAGTTGGGAGGCCAGCACATCATTTGGTACTCGACTGTGTTCCTCGAACAGCTCCATCGCACTACTGGCCTCGTGACATGGTGCATTATCTTGCTGAAAAATGCCACTGTCACTGGGAAACATGATCGTCATGGGGGAGTCTCCAACAAGTGTACGATACTCCTTGAGCGTCACGGTGCCTTGCACGAGCTCCATTGAACCCATGAAAGGCCACATGAGTGCTCCCCGGAGCATAATGGAGCCACTGACAGCTTGTCTTCGTGCCACTGCACAGGTGTCAAAGAGCTTTCCCCAGGAAGACGACATATTCGAGCACTCCCATCGGCATGATGAAGAGGGCATCGATATTCATCGGACGAGGCAACGATCTGCTGTTGCCCCAACGTCCAATGCCGATGGTCACGTGCCCACTTCAGTCGTAGTCGCCGATGTCGTGGTGTAAACTTTGGCACATGAAAAAATAATTGGCTGCGGAGGCCCAGTGTTAGGAGTGTTCGGTGCCCTGTGTGTTCAGACAAACTTGCACATCGGCCACAGTTCGCCGCCTGTCCTGTTTTACCAGCCTCCCCAGTCTACGGCGTCCGACATCTATAATGAGGGCTGGCCACCCAATACAACGACGTCTGGACGGGGTTTCATCTCGGTTTCGCGACGTGTTGAAGCCACTCACTACAGCAGTCCTCGAACACTCGACAGGTTATGCGTTTTCTAAATGCTTATGCTGAGCCTCCAGGACAGCACGTTCACTCATAGCACATGCGCCGTACGTGTGTTCCACTAACAGTCATTTCTAGCCAGATGACGCTGCTGTCGCGTGGGTGGGCTTGGTTCAAATGACTCTGAGCACTATGGGACTCAACTGCTGAGGTCATTAGTCCCCTAGAACTTAGAACTAGTTAAACCTAACTAACCTAAGGACATCACAAACATCCATGCCCGAGGCAGGATTCGAACCTGCGACAGTAGCGGTCTTGCGGTTCCAGACTGCAGCGCCTTTAACCGCACGGCCACTTCAGCCGGCTGTGGGTGGGCTTATCTCGATAATAGGTCGACAGTCAAACTGTTGTGGCTGATCAGTGTAGCTGTCGGTTTATCTCGACCCTTGAGGTGATTTTTACATTATTGCATAAGAATTCTTCCACCCCTCCCTTCAGTCTGAATCCTAGTCTAGAAGTGTACCGGCAGACAACTCAGGACTGTGTGACATTCTGAAAATACGTAACACGTCCAATCCAGGGAACACAACAGCAGGGAAGGTTGGAGGACCCACGAGTCGTGACATCAATCAATTAAAAAATGTTTATGGTGGCAAGAGGAGGGGTAATAATGATCGCACTTTCCTTACACTGATTTTTAATCGTTGGTACTTATAAAAATGACTTTTTTTTAATATCAGTATTTATATAGGCGTTTGGAGAGAGTGAGAGAGAGAGAGAGAGAGAGAGAGAGAGAGACTGATTTTTGATTGATATTTTTACTTTAAGTCGTAACTGGTACCTGAATTTTGGTTGCTGCCTCCTTGAATGATCAGCTTCTGCACAAGTTGTTGACGTATTGCAATTTGGAGGAAGTTATTGTTCTTTAAGGTTTAAAATACGACTCTGTTAGTTACTTGGCCATATTGCGGATACCTTTTAGCCCAAGTTTTCGTAGCTTTTCATACCTAAGGGACCACTGTTGTAAGTAATCTGCTTTTCGTGAGAAAAGGAGATTGCTTGGCATACAAACTTCCTTCAACCTACATGTCCTGCTACATCAAAATTGGTCAGTGGAGTTCAGCACCATACTATTGTACAAGAACATAATCCAATTACTGTAATTAAGAAATTATGGGAGGTTGTTTCTTATTGAATGAAAACTTTAGAGAATGCATTTCTTTTCCTGTATTTTAGTGAACTTTGTACACTTACAATTCTGTCGACTGATAGACGACAATGAAGTTCACCTCCTTTTCCAAAAACAAGATATTTCTATTCTTCACTTCCAGAAAATGTGTATACATAAATGTTTGGCAACTTTTACACATACTTTACTCGATTTTGTCACTAAAATATCAATTTTCATTAAATGTAACAATACGTTCTGAGCGACGGCCTAGCAACACTTCCTCTTCCCACAAGATACAGATTATCAGTTCTCTTTCTTTTTTTATAAATAAATAAATTGTCTTTTTTTTTTAGACTCCATACTCAAAGAGTTTCTTGCTGTCCAGCTGCGCTTCACTTCACTTCAAGTACTTTCTGAATCACATTTACATACATTAGTGAGCTTCTCAGAATAAAATCAGGCACAAATTAGTTAAAGAAAAAAAGCAGTGAGGCACACATAACATTACATACTGAAAAGCGCCACCTGGTGCAAACACCTTGCTCCCATCCCTCCTTGAACGAGGGGGCGTGGCTATCTGGACCCTAAATCGTTGCAGTGGTGTCTGCTCCCGTCACCAAAATGTGGCTACTGACTCGTGCAGAATTTTGCTTTGTCTTATGCTGAAACTTCATGGCCACCAACTTGAAGTTAGGCAAGGAAAAAAACAGCAAGAAAGGGCCAACCGGGTGAGGTACTTGAGTTCTCCTGCTGTCTTCTCCCTACGAGAAGAACCGTACCCTCGACTCGCGACCATGATAGCACACTGCTCTTAACAGTGCTTCTCTTGTGCATTTCGTTTATGTGGCATCAAAAAGAAACGACTGCTACGGAACGGACGCCCATCGCTAACACGGTTTATGCGGCAACAGTGCACTTGGTTGCCACAGTTGTTACCAACACATCTCGCTCAATGGAGTTCTTGCTGCAGCTTCGCTACGGTATTTTAGGACGTGAAAGGTAGGCAAGCCGGTGCTTCTGATTTTTGTGGGTTTCTGCCTAATGAGGACCGAAGCGATACTCGGTGGTGGAAAAAGGAAGCAAGAAAGGTGGAGCGGACACTGAGAAGACTCATCATCTTGAGTTACATGGTGTGTTAGCAGTAATAATAATAATCAGCGTCACAGCTAGGTGAATGGCTCTGTTCAGCCCTGAAATGTAACTTCATATGAGGCAAAACAAATTTCACATAGGGGTACTTTGCTACAGTTACGCTTCCAAGAATTCGAAGTTCAGTGGCTTCCATTTCGTAGAAAATCATATGCGAAAAAAATACACACTTATATATATTGCCTGGATAAATGGAGAAAAATATGGACTTACTCCAGTATTCGGCATTGCAAATAATCATATACGTTGTTCAGTATTGCATTTAAATGCACTGAGTTCGGAAGTAAACATCGCAGTACTTTCACACAACAAAATCATATAACTATTGTTTATCGGAACCGATGAGTGCAATGCGAATTCGGAAATCAGGCAGCCTACTTCATATTGACAAGTTCGATTCCCGGCGGGGTCAGGGATTTTCTCTGCCTCGTGATGACTGGGTGTTGTGTGATGTCCTTAGGTTAGTTAGGTTTAAGTAGTTCTAAGTTCTAGGGGACTGATGACCATAGATGTTAAGTCCCATAGTGCTCAGAGCCATTTGAACCATCATATTGACAAGCGGAATCTCTTGGTGCTATGAGATATCCGAAAAGGGTAAAGTAGACGCCACTAAAGCTTGCTTTAGTATTTCAGTATAAGAGTAAATTATACGTCATAGTTTTTGGGCTTGCATTTGCATGTCCTTGGTGTCAAGATTATTAATAAATTATATTTTAAAATGATATCACTTACTATGACTATCCTTTTCTATTTAAATGAGTAAAAAAGTGATATTAAGCTGAGTCACAAATCAGTGAGAAGTAAATCCATCATCTGAGTTAACTTTTTGAAAAATCGTGATGATGTGATTTGGTAATAAATCGTGTCTTCTCGTATGGGTTTCATTATGTAGAGCTAAGTAATCCATTGTCCTATCAAATCATCCCGTCAGAACGCCTGCCTTGATTAATTTTCTGCACAATTTTATTGGTAATGGCAATTAAAATTGTAATATTCAATAACGGCGGTTATCTATGCTGACTGCTGCGTAACAACCAAGTAACGTAACAAAAGTCAATACTTGCATGAAAATTAATTAAAAATAGTATGAATTAAGTCTCAAATTAGAACAAAGTATACTTTTTAAAACATTAATTTTCTGCTTTGAGAACAAATATGAAAATCCCTATGTTTGTGTATCAAACTTCCGTAAATCAGTACTGGGATCCACGGCCACCTTTACATTTAAGTACAATTTAGATTGATCACACAAAACACTTACTTCAATTTATCTACCCATCTCGTAAAATTACAAATATTAAAAATTAAGGCTTGGTTCCTAAACTATTAAACTCACTCCATTTGCCAATAAGTTTGCTATACATGGCTGTGATATTTTACAGGAACTGATCCAGCCCTGGGACTCGTAACACAAGAAATGAACGTAAATTAGAATCCCTCTGTACATAATATGACGTTGTCTCGCAAAACAATATTTTATCTTTTTCGTACAAAATCACTTTTTTTCAGTTATGATTCTTTGGATGTTATACTGCAGCTAATTAATTTTGTAATAGAAATTTAGACGACGTTAATTCCCTCGAGTGATAGTTTTGCTACAATGATGACTTAACCTTGAGGCTGCTAGACGAGTCATACTAAGCAAGATAGGTTGACAGCGTTAGGCAGTCATTTACTGAAGGTGAAAATGGGTTATAGTACGGGAAAAAGAAAGAACACGGTATAGATACCTCTTCATTTCAGATAAATACACATTGTGGTGTTATCTTGTTGTAAGAATGACAGATAAATTTTGGAATGTGTCTATCACCAGTCGCAGCAACAAAACGACGATGTAATATCTTGCGATAAATTAATTGGCTCTTACACACATCAAAGTGTAAACGAAAAATTTAAAGTTGTCTAATACCCTAATACATATGTGTTATCGTGAGGTCAGAATGGCTCGTTTAATCACGTAAATTACTTGCCCCTGCAACCAGTAACTTTATTGCTCCCATTCTTCCGTTTGTAAAATCAGCTGTCTAAATAAAAAATAATTCAATAATAAGCCTTCTGTGATTTATTACTAACACGACGTTACTGATTAGTACCGGAACCTAGAGAGGTTCAGGAGACAAGTATGTGAAAATTACAAGAAATACAGAAAACATATTTACGTATCAGTGGATAGTGCATCTCTCCATGTTCGTAACTCACACTTGATGTTCTCGATATGGGCACTGTTTTTGAAGGAACAAACGGCAATATGTGCGTACTGTCCATCTAAGTCGCTGATTGTACTGTCCAGGAAGGCACCACACAGCAGCCCGCTTTGGAAATCTGTTCATTAGATTGCCTATCTGCAGGCATGAACTAATTTGAACCGACAGTACTCAGCTGATGATATGTCTATATCTTCTGACACCCCTGTCCCGTAGTGGTGCCGTCTGGAACTGTGCGTGCACATTACGAATCGAAACTTGGCAATATATCCAATCCAATGAAATGTGTCACTTTTCTGTATGTCTTGTAGATTTCACGTAGCAGTCTTCTGAAAGACAGTAGGTGTTAAAAAATTTATCGGCTCAACCACTTGTTTATAGTGTAAAACACTAAGATTGACGCGTTTCGGAAGTCAAGCTTCGATCATCAGAAAAATAAAAAGTAAAAGAACCTGTTAAAACTCGCTAAAATGGAACATGCACCAGACACAATAAAATTGATAATAAAATTAAAACATCGTGGCTACTTCCCTTATTGCAGCCGTGTCTTCCAAGGTGCATCTCCTCATAGTCGTCAAAATATAAAAAAACTTTAAAATGGTGTCGCCTATGGTGTTCAACATCTAACCACATGGCTCTCTCCTCTATCATCGTAAACCGCCCGTGCGTCTTTGTTGATACCACATACCATGTAGCCAAACACGACACTTTTTATTATTCTGATGATGGAAGCTTGACTTCCGAAACGCGTCACTCTTAGTGTTTTACACAATAAACAAGTGATTGAGCCGATATATTTTTTAACATTGATATTCACAACCATGACCTCTCATCCAGTATGGATAAAATCAAAGACAGTAGGTATTTATGAATAAACCTTGTAATGGTGAATGAATGACAGCAGTGCTGCAATATGGCCAGATATACCCATTTGTGGGTGGCTGTGGGAAAGGATATTGGCAGTAGCACGGCAAGCATGGAGTCAAGAACGCTGGCTCAACAAAACACTCTCTATTACCCATCATTTCCGATACTGTAGGTGGTAACCATGGCTGGTGGCAGCGGTCTGCTGAGCCAGCAGTACGCCGAGATGACGTGACCGCATCTGGCGTCGCCCTGACTATCTGTCGCAAGACGGACGGTCAGCATCACAGTAGACGGGACTTTGAGCTGGGCTGGCTTACTCTTCCCACGGCCCAGGGATGCTGACTTGGGCGAGCAACTGACCCGAGGCGAACCAGAGACCCTCGAAGGCTGACTGGGATGTCAAGTGACAGCACCCAGGGGTTGCCTCACCGTGGTGTGTCCAGTTGGAAACCCAGGACTATCTACAGGACTAAATGACAGCCGACCGATCAGTGGCTTCGCCGACCAGCTGGTGTCGCTCAGTAAAGCTGCAGCTTTCTGGGCGCACATGCGGTTGATGGTTGGTGTGGATACTGTGCTCTACGAAAGCACTGTGCCGATGGAAGTCCTGCTCCCAGCCGCGCTGTGAAATTTTATACTCGTTCCTGCTGTAACAGCGTCTCGACTCCCCTTAATTATCTGGCTATGAAATGTCGCTTTGTGTTACAGCATGTAGCTATGTACTACACTGCTGTGGTAGACCGCTAGGTTGCGGACTATTGCACTAATATTACCGCAGTGCCTAACTGCAAAATTACGCATATGGCTGGCCCCCATGTCCTGTGACTGGCCGCTTTGACTTGCCTGAGATCGATGCCACATCTTACTATATTTGCAGGAGTTGCTAGTCGTTTGCCTATAGACAGCTCTACTCACATTATCTAAGTTGAAACCCCGTGTAAACAAACATGCGATCTTATGTCACCTAGTTGAGATGGGCTGTCCCGCCGGTGATCCGCGTCTTCCAGCACAATATTTCGACGTCTTCATCAGGTGTTTCTACTACGATGCGAGTCGGCAAACCTAAGAAGCGAAATGTAGTGCCCTCATTGCTTATGAAAATGGGTGTAAGGTGGTAAGAGAATAGTCATTGTAGGGATCTGCACAGGTAAGCAAAAGATCAGTTAACAGAAGTACACTTTTGAGTCGTGGTAAAAATTGATGTCTTGAAGAGAGCACCGCACCGCGTTGCGTGAAGCAGTCGCTCTCCGTTTCTGGCGGTGGCGCCGCTGTGGCAATCGCAGCTTTGGTGTCTCCCTCTGGTGGAAAACGGGAAAGGTTGCCTGTTCACGTGCATTTAAGGGGCGCTATGAGCTCGCTAGGGGGAGTCTGGTCAGTTGGTCATCCGGGTCAGTGTGGGGCAGTCAGTGCCTGGCTGTCGTCCGGAGTGCTAGTATGTGTTAGGCCGCCAGTCTGCTCGAGTTTGTTCAGGCAACGGTCATTGGCGGTTGGATCGATCAGTTGGTCGGTCGCGCAGTGGGACACAAGATGACTTGTCCGTCTTGAGCGTCGGAGCATGTGGGGTCGCCTCGTGAGTCCAGTGGGCCGCGCCGTATAGCGATGAGTAGTGGCTTGGCTGCCCACACGAGAGCAACAGGAGTCAACCCACGACATCGGCTGGGCGGTGCGAGCTGCGACGCCGTGAGACGGGAGATCGGCGCGCCTTCCTGCGGCCGCTGAAGCGGCTGGCAGCGGACGGTTCGACAGAGCGTTTTGGGGGTGTTGCGCCAGGTGTTCACCAGACATCGCAGTTTATTAGAAGTGATTCGTGATATGTTGTTTCATTTACTTGTTGAATTCTACTTGTTTTCTTGGGCAGTCCCTCGTCCCCACCTTGCTCATCTGTCTCCCGTCCGCATTTGTTAGACAGTTAGTGTCTGTCTGTCTGTCTGTCGATCTGCCATACATTAATAGCTGCCTCTGTCATGTTTGTCGGATTCGGTGTTAACGAATTTATTGCTTAAGGTGTAAAGGCCGAATTCCTGAAACATGTTTTTATCTTGCCTATCATCTTGAGAGGCGGTAAATATGTAATGTAGAGCATGTTTCTACATTTTATGTAAGACTGCATTACATGGGTTTTTATTTAAATGGTCATTTTAGTATATAAAGTTGGCACCCTTCCGCCATAAGAGTTTTCTTTTAAAAACAAGTTGCACTTTCGGTGGCAAGTAAGTTTTTTTTTTTTTAATGTGAGTGTTTTGTACCATTTCCATCCCTCCTACGGGGTGCATAGTTTATATGTTTGTGTGAATTGTTAAACTTTTTAGTCTAAAGTAATCTGGTGTGCTGAGATTGGCACCAGTGCAGTCTTTCAGAGGTTGTTGTGAGCGGTCGTGACTACGACCGTGTTAAAAGGGAGCTGCAAGGTCCTCAGCCAGAAAGCTCATACTGTCAAAAAAAATTGTTATTACTCCCTCTGAATAAATTGTAACTTGATATTTAGAGGGTGCTTTCTGATTATAATTTTTAAATCTGTTTAAAAAAATTAGGGTTTTTAGGAATAAAATTTCCATTTGTTGAAAGAAATTTGTTTTCATCAGGTAGGTCAACCGGTCCAGGGTCTTGTACTCCATGATATTCCACTACTTTTGGAATACTGTGCAGTCTGGCGAGCAGGGAGAGTGGTACTCTCTCCAGCTGATACAAATGGGAGGAAGCATACATGGAGTATCTGGGTGCAGTGGACATCTACAGTCTCAACATGTGCCCTAGAAGTGGAGTGGGGTGCCTGAATTTCCAGCACTTAAAGTGCCGCATAGGAGGGGAATGTATGGTTTGACGTCACAGTGGTAAACCATCACCTTGACCTTTTCAAGCAATGAATCACCCTCAAAGGCCAAGATGAAGGTACCAGTAGCAACCCTGTTGTCTTTATGTGCCCTGTAAACGCTTCGGATGAAATGAACACCGTGCCGTTCTAAATTGGCGCGGAGCTCGCCGTCAGACTGCAAGAGGAGATCGCGATGGACCATGTTAAGGCATTTATGGGGAGTGACGGAAACAGAAATATCACCCAGCTTGTCACATCAGATTAACACTCGGGATTGGGCTGGGTATGCTGTCTGAATCAAGACTGCATCGTTTCGCAGCTCAGACAGCACTGTCACTTATCCAAACTTGTCCTAAAGATGTTCAATAAAAAATTGAGGCTCTATAGGTAGAAAGGAGCCCCATCCATTGTGCTACAGACTAAGAACTGAGGCGAATATTGTTCTCTTCTTTCTGTAGCCCTACGTTCCTCCTATGGTGTAGCGAGGGAGGGGAACAATTTAGGTCATGTTTGTCAGCATTACATTCGATCTATCCCTTCTTAGAGACTGCTGGCGCCGTTTGGTCACCAGCGAAAGATGACCTAGTCTGCTTCATTGCGGGTCATCCACCCTGATGACACCCACTCCAATCAGGTGCTCTCCCCACAGGCACCACCCAGCCACAGCAAAGGCCATCGGGCATGATAGCCATTGCCGGCAGTCCGGATGCCCAACAAAGACGGGAATCTACTTCTGGGCATACGTGGGGAGTTTACAGCTCAGGCATCAGCAGTACGATCCCTGTGTTGTCAGGGGCTACCACCAAATGGGCACGTGACGGTCCCACCACAATGGGGTGGTTACCATGCTGGATATTGGGCGCAGAGGAATTCAGTATTGTCATGGGAGTGAAAGAGGACAGGAGACAATGGAAGCAGATTACATAGTATGGAAAGTGTGCTCGCCCAAATAGTTGAATTGTATGTGGAGATGCAAAGCCATGATGAGAAGAGGTGCAGGAGATCGAATCTATGGATAACTAGTGCACCACGTAAGGCATCCTTTTGTAGAATTTGGAAAGTGAGAGGTCAAACCAGAAAATTGGAACGGGTGAGACTCCTTTTAGTCGCCTTTCACGACAGGCTGGAATACCTTAGGTCTATTCTAAACACCGGACCAGCAGGGGGTGATGGATGTGCAAGGGTATGAAGACAGCTTCATGAAACCATGGACGCTGCATGTCAGCAGGGGACTGTTCAAGCTGTTCGAGACTCTAATGGTGTGGGGCGTGTGCAGTTGGAGCGATATGGGACCCCTGATATGTCTAGATACGACTCTCAGGTGAAAAGTACGTAAGCATCGTGTCTGATCACCTGCATCCATTCATGTCCATTGTGAATTCCGACGGACTTGGGCAATTCCAGCAGGAAAATGAGCCACCCCACACATCCATAATTGCTACAGAGTGGTTCGAGGAACAATCTTGCGACTTTAAACACTTCCGCTGGCCACCAGACTCTCCCAGACTTGAACATTATTGAGTATACTTGGGTTGTCTTGCAACACTCTGCTCAGAGGGGATCTCCCCACCCCCCGTCCCTTTCGTGTTCTAAGGGATTTATGGACGGCCTTGCAGGATTTATGGTGTCAGTTATTTCCACCACTACTTCTGACATTAGCAGAGTCCATGCCACGTCGTTTTGCGGCATTTCTGCATGCTCGTGTGTGCCCCACGCGATCTTAGGCAGGAGTACCAGTTTCTTTGGCCCTTCAGTGTATAAGCAGAGGCACAGCTCGGCCGTGCGTTTATGTATACGGAATTTTTGACTAGCAACATAGAACTAATCTCGAATCAGAAAAGGTGCTCAAGTGCCCGCCGCTTATAACACAGTCCTGGTTTTCTTCATTGGCAGGCAGCCTGCATTCTTCGTTGGTCAAGTCACCCTACTGGTGCCAATGCTCAAAGCTCGCTCGTGACGCCCCCAGGAATCTTCATCGACGCTTCGGCTCCGGCAGTATCGATAAGCTACGATACTTCGGGTCCCTGAGCCAGTCTCAGGGAACACCTGATGAAGACGTCGAATTATGGCGTCGAAATATCGCGGACCATCGGCAGAACACACGACCTCAAGCCAAAGCACCGAAAGCGTTAAATAGTTTAGTAAGCGCTGTGGTAAACGTTTAACTCACGTAGCTCTTTTATCAGATATCACTGAGTAGGCTGTTTCGCTGTACTACTTTATTTTATTACAGAATTTGGCCAATTACAGACCACTTACAACCTAAGACAAAGGTACAATCTTTTTCTTTTTATCTTCTCAGAACTTCTTCATGCTTTGGCTGAAGGCCCGCCTCTCATCATGTGACATCAACTTCCTAGGTTGTGAATTAGGTTGGTGGACAGGAAATTTTGCGGTATTGATCAGTAGCCTCAAACTTTCCTTATTCTGTATGGTGTATTCTGCGACGTTAAGTTTTCTCAAGTCGTTTCTTGTCTCTTCTAACCATCCCGTGATGTTTGTTTTTTTTTAATTTTGAAGTGAAACTGAAAATTTTCTTCGTTTGCCTGTTTCATTCATTCTGTAAATATGACTGTAACTATAATACTTCAGTCTCCTCTTTTTTGTTGTATACCTGATTATTTCTATGTTTCGCTATAGATCTTCATTTCTCCTCTTTGTGCAGTTGTCATCTTTGTTCTTCACCGAGCGAGGTGGCGCAGTGGTTAGCACACTGGACTCGCATTCGGGAGGAAGACGGTTCAATCCCGTCTCCGGCCATCCTGATTTAGGTTTTCCGTGATTTCCCTAAATCGCTTCAGGCAAATGCCGGGATGGTTCCTTTGAAAGGGCACGGCCGATTTCCTTCCCCATCCTTCCATCACCCGAGCTTGCGCTCCGTCTCTAATGACCTCGTTGTCGACGGGACGTTAAACACTAATATCCTCCTCCTCCTCCTCATCTTTGTTCTTTCGTGATCCTAAATGTTTTCTGTGTATTTTTCTTTATTTCTTTTCCAGTTCCTGCTCAGCTCTTTTATTCAGTGTTAGAAATTAAGAGCCGTAATGTGCTTCCTGTTTAATTACTAATGAATAGTGTTTAATTTTTGCCTGGAATGACACTTTTTTAATAGGGGTCGCTTTGTAATAGAGAGGAAGCCAATTAGTCAGCAACGTGGGAGTTGGTTGGTTGGTTGGTTTGCGGTTTAAAGGGACCAAACTACCATCAGTCCCTGTTTCCTCGAGCGAACAAGTCTCAAGGTAAAACAATTTAAAAAAAGTAGTCTGGAGAGTAAGAGGGCTTAAGACTAACGGGGAAACACAGAGAGAGAGAAAACGAAATAAGAAGAAAGGTAGAGGAAGGTATTAAAATCACGTAGCAGATTGCCTGGGCTGGCTGATCACAAGGAAAAAAAAAAAAAAAAGGATGCACCAGCCACTCTGCAACATACTAAAATCGCTAGGCTAAAAGACAAGGCGAACAACAAGGCAAACAAAATGTAAAGAAAGAGTGACGAAGAGGTAAAAGGAAAGGAGAATGGAGGTCTGGGAGAAAGGGCCATAGGCCCAGCCTTAGATTGTACGATATAAACCCCCCTCACGAGCAGAACGAAACAAATGGCTCTGTTCACTATGGAACTGAACATCTGAGGTCATCATTCCTCTAGAACTTGGAACTACTTAAACCTAACTAACCTAAGGGCATCACACAGATCCATGCCCGAGGCAGGATTCGAACCTGCGACCGTACCGGTCGCGCGGTTCCAGACTGAAACGCCTAGAACCGCTCGGCCACTACGGCTTGACCCTGCATCACAGACAGGAGCACCTGCGGTGGTGTACTCAATGCCGAACATGGGTGCACGAATGGCAAAACGTCATTTTTTCGGATGAATCCATGTTCTGTTTACAGCATCATGGTGGTCGCATCTGTGTTTGGCGACATCGCGGTGAACGCACATTGGAAGCGTGTATTCGCATTGCCATACTGGCGTATCACGCGGCCTGATGGTATGGGGTGCCATTGGTTACACGTCTCGGTCACCTCTTGTTCGCATTGATGGCACTTTTAACTGTGGACGTTACATATCAGATGTGTTACGACCCGTGGCTCTACCCTTCATTCGATCCCTGCGAAACCCTACATTTCAGCAGGATAATGCACGACCGCATGTTGCAGGTCCTGTACGGGCCTTTCTGGATACACAAAATGTTCGACTGCTGCCCTGGCCAGCACATTCTCCAGATCCTCCACCAATTGAAAACGTCTGGTCAATGGTGACCGATCAACTGGCTCGTCACAATAAGCCAGTCACTACTCTTGATGAGCTGTGGTATAGTGTTGACGCTGCATGGGCAGCTGTACCTGTACGCGTCATCCAAGCTCTGTTGTCCAGGCGTATCAAGGCCGATATTACGGCCAGAGGTGGTTGTTCTGGGTACTGATTTCTCAGGATCTATGCACCCAAACTGCGTGAAAATGTAATCACATGTCAGTTCTAGTATATTTGTCCAATGAATACCCGTTTATCATCTGCATTTCTTCTTGGTGTAGCAATTTAAATGGCCAGTAGTGTAACGAAGAGTAAAGCCACTTCCTAATTTACTACTAACCAAAACGTAATGTTAAAAACAGTACGTTTTTATTAAATATTCCTAATTATAAAATTTTCAGTATCTTCATTAAAAGAAACTGCAGTAATGTAAATTCACGGGACAGACTTGGGCGTTCTTGAAGGTGTACAGCATCACCTCGGTACTGTTGTGATGGAGATCGGACCCTTTCAGCACCGTAATGAATCACACAGAAGAAGGTACGCCTTACGAAGCCTCCTGCTGCGTGCAACGCACGAGTCTCCGTGTCGGGCGCTTCCTGCGGCACCGGGAGACGGTCTGCGAGTGCGCCAGGTGGCCGCGACACGGGCCATCCCGCCAGCCGAGGCCACGCCGCGCCACGCCGCACCATCCGTCTTACGCGGCTGACAGCCTATTTGTCAATAGCCGGCCGGCGCGGCAGCAGCAGCCGCCTGCCGATCGCCTGCATCTGGCGCCGCGCGCTCCCCACCCAGGCACAGCGCGTAGCCGTCCCAGCCAGGCGCCCGACCGCCACTTCATTAACGCTTTAATCGCGCTAACAGCTCGGCTCCCCCGCCGCCGACCGCGGGGCCCCTTTTCTTGCGCGCCGCCGGTTCTCCAGACCAGACCAGACCAGAGGAACAGCAGCAGCGGCGGGCCGAACTTGTTTGCGGCGTACTGCTTGCCGGCAAGAAACCGCCGCACTTCCCAGAACGGCGGCACACTGTTTAACCGCCAGCTACACGTGCTGCGAGCTGTTCACCTCGTGCCGCTCGCATCCCGTCTGTTAACTGGTACAGTGCGCCCGACCCTTGCGGCCTTCCGTAAGCGGTCACCAAAGTATCCCTAGGCCCTATGACACATGGATTCTTACTCCGGCGGGAGGACCCTCCAATGTGGTGCTTGTGGCGTGCAGATTACGGTGCGCCACATTTTACTCGACTGCTTTTCCTTAGCCCAATAGTGGACCGCGGCGGATATGCCAGTAGATGTGCAGTCTACTTTATGTAATGATCAAATAAATGCGGTTCTGGTTTTAAAGTTTTGTGAGTTGTCCAACATTTTTTGGAAAGGTTTTTGGAAGATGCTTTTAATGTGTCAACAGGGTGGCTGCCTGACCCAAGTTTTTTGTAAGTGGTCAGCCAGTCACGTTTCCCTGTGCTTTTCATTTAGCTTGTCTGTGTTTTGTTTTCTCTGTGTTTTAATTTTTGGATTAGCAATCTTCCCTCCTAACTTGTTTTAGTGCATTTGAGAGTGCATGCGATATTGAGTTGAAACGTCCCCTTAGAACAAATTATACAAGACTGTGCTTAAACTGACACACAATATTTTTAGCGCAACGCAATCTGACTTTCAGAAATCCCTAGAAAAGAATGGCCCTGACTAACATTAACCTATACCTTTCACAAATCACTTACCTCACAAAAATCTTCGTTACTCAAGCTACTCCAATACAGCGAGCGTCACAACTGCCAGCTAAATAACAGATTCAAACTACGGAAGGCACTAACTACTGATAGGGATAGTTAGCAAACGAAAGATTTTAATAGAGAACAAACAATGTATTTACCTTAATAGTCATAATATACATATCAGTTCATGACATCCATTCTGTACTCAAAAATCCGCCGTCTCATTTCCCACATGCACCACTGCTGGCGGCTCACCTCCAACTGCGCAATGCTACTAGCTGTTCACGTCCAGCTGCCCAACACTACAATGGCAGACAACAATGCAAACTAGCCACAGACTGCACACAGCACAGCCAGTGATTTTCAAACAGAGCGTTATGTAACGTTGCCAATAAGAAAACATACACAGCCTACTTACAGAGTGACTGTGTTGTCATTTCGATGGCATGCGTCTACATAAGTTTTAGTTCATCTCCATATTCGTTTCTTTTAATAAGTGCAAGGGCGCTGATCACCCCGCCGTTGGGCGCCCATAACACCCGAGTGCACACACACACACACACACACACACACACACACACACACACACACATACACACATACACACACACACATACTTACGTGTATCCAAAAAAATTGAAAACGTATTCTCATATCACAGAATTACGTCTCCCACCTCATCACTGCCAAAAACAAGTTAGTTCAAAAATGGCTCTCAGCACTATGGGACTTAACATCAATGGTCATCAGTCCCCTAGAACTTAGAACTACTTAAACCTAACTAACCTAAGGACAACACACAGTCATCACGAGGCAGAGAAAATCCCTAACCCGGCCGGGAATCGAACCCGGGAACCTGGGCGCGGGAAGCGAGAACGCTACCACACGACCACGAGCTGCGGACAACAAAGTAGTCAAATTAAAAGAATATATACAGGGTGTTACAAAAAGGTACGGCCAAACTTTCAGGAAACATTCCTCACACACAAAGAAAGAAAATATGTTATGTGGACATGTGTCCGGAAACTCTTACTTTCCATGTTAGAGCTAATTTTTTTTACTTCTCTTCAAATCACATTAATCATGGAATGGAAACACGCAGCAACAGAACGTACCGGCATGACTTCAAACACTTTGTTACAGGAAATGTTCAAAATGTCCTCCGTCAGCGAGGATACATGCATCCACCCTCCGTCGCATGGAATCCCTGATGCGCTGATGCAGCCCTGGAGAATGGCGTATTGTATCACAGCCGTCCACAATACGAGCACGAAGAGTCTCTACATTTGGTACCGGGGTTGCGTAGACAAGAGCTTTCAAATGCCCCCATAAATGAAAGTCAAGAGGGTTGAGGTCAGGAGAGCGTTGAGGCCATGGAATTGGTCCGCCTCGACCAATCCATCGGTCACCGAATCTGTTGTTGAGAAGCGTACGAACACGTCGACTGAAAATGCAAAATCGGCAACCCATTCTGGATCTTCTAACTTGGGATCGTACTTTCCTTTGTCTTTTAAAAACTGCTTTATTGGTATTCTCAGCTCAAAAAATCTTTTGAGTACATTACCACGGCTAAGCCAGCGGCCTTCACTGTGGTATGGTACGTCACCGTACTCTTCCCCAATTTCAGCTAAATATGTGTGAAACTGTCTATGTTTAAGCCGGTGGGATCTCAAATAATTAACTACTCGAATAACCACTTGCATAACGTCCCCCAGTTTTGCTGCTTTTGCACAAAGTACTTCTTGGTGCCAAATGCAGTGGATGCTGTACAATGATTCTTCTGTACGATGAGGCTTGTTTCTTAGTAATCCACAAAATCCCGTTTGTTCCCCTTTCATTGCAGGTGCTCCGTGTGTTGTCACTGACACAAAACGTTCCCTGTTTAAGCCAGCTGAATCGACAGCTTCTTCAACAGCTTTTAGGATGTCCGCGCCGGTAGTCGTGCTTTTTGAGATATCATATCTAAAAAATCCTCTGTTATGTGCAGAGCAGTGTCCACGCCGCGCACATAAATCACTAATTGCGCGGTGTCTGAAATATCTGTAGACTCATCAAGTGCGATGGAAAATGCAATAAACTCCTGCACTGCACTCCTTAATTGACGGTAAACGACACCTGCCATGGCACTTTTACGAAGACTTACAGTCCGCCGAGAAAGAGTGATAGCTCGAAACTCATTTGCATTCAGTGGGCAAAATAAATCAGGAGCGTCATTGATGCATTTCTTTATAAACTCACCTTCAGCAAATGGTTTTCCAGCTGTCGCTACATTAAGCGCAATCTCATAACTTGCACGTACCGCTGGGCTATCATTGTTGTCGTCCTGAAAAATTGAAAACAGTGCTCCATAAAATGTTAAATCAGTTAGATGAGAGACATGACGAAAGAAAGTCGCAGATCTCTCGTGACAACGAAAACGTACGTCTGATTCATCTAGTATCGTCAGATCGCTCTTCTTAAGCTCAGTCAATTTGCCCATCCGCTCAGAATCCGACAGTAAATTGCACTCGTCCTTGTGAAATTTATTATAATGTGCGTTCAATACTAAACTTCCGGTGATCAGCAAGAATACTGACGTATATTAAACATTTCGAATTTTCACGTTTTTGCACAAAGAAAAAATGATTCTCCCATTCCTTTTTAAAAGACAACAAATCTCCACTTCTCCGTTTCCTTGGTTGACTCTGCATTTTCCGGTTATTGAAATACAACGTTCACTACGTAGTGGTCGCTTCACATCAACGTCCGCAGCTTAGCCTGGTACTGGCTCGGTCGACGATTGCACGCGAGCAGCACACGTGCAGCGCTGTGCGCTCATGATCCGCGTGCAACGTTTGCCCGCCCCTGTTCTAAGGCCATAGCAGTGAACTGACTGGTTCTAAGCGCCAGCAGGAAACTTTGTTCTAAGTGTCAATAATACAGAGGCACTACGGTTCATTTGAGAAAATATAAGTACAAAAATACAGCTGAAATGTTTTGATTAGTACAACAGTGTTCAACAAAGAATATTTCTGATTGCTTTTACTTCTTCTTAAAAGAGAGTAACAAAATTAAGTTCATGAAAAAAATCCCTCGGTACTGACTTCTGTTTCTTACACAAATCCTTTCTTGGAATCATATGTTGCAATGTTTACCGTAAAACTCCCTGCGATTTTGAGGAAGAAATGGTAACGTCCTCAGCCGGCCGGAGTGGCCGTGCGGTTCTAGGCGCTACAGTCTGGAGCCGAGCGACCGCTGCCGTCGCAGGTTCGAATCCTGCCTCGGGCATGGATGTGTGTGATGTTCTTAGGTTAGTTAGGTTTAATTAGTTCTAAGTTCTAGACGACTGATGACCTCAGAAGTTAAGTCGGATAGTGCTCCGAGCCATTTGAACCTTTTTTTTTTTTTTGGTAACGTCCTCAACAGGTCTTTCTGTTTTGTAACATGGCTAGTCATTCAGATGATGTAAGGCGTGTCAGTCATCTGCTAAGTCATTCCTCTTTTCAGTACATCGACATTTTTCCATTAATCTCTTTCAGAATAAGAATTTTTAGTAGCTATTTAGGATGGACGTATATGGGACAGTTGCATCATATTGCATTTGGAAATCTAACACGCCTGCACCTGACAGCAATGTGTCCGCAGCATCTTTAAAATCATAGAAGTCAGTTGTATACAATGGAATTACATGAAACGGGTTCATGGCTGTAGCTGACGAGCTCCTGAGGAAACCACTGCATGGCTTAAAGAGCAAGCACCTTCTTGTATTGAATAGTTGAAACATTTTCTACGTGACTTCACCGGAACAAATATGCGTACCTGCAAGAGACTTGCGAGAGCTCATTACCACTGAAAACAAGATTTAAAAGAAAGTGGCACATAGAGCGTTTCCATATCCAATCTTTATATGTGACCTAGCCGAATTATGTTTGCAGTGCAGTAATTTAGAATAGAAGGGAAAATTTTTTGAACAGTATCATGATGAGGTATACAATGTCACGGGTTGTTGAGGGGAGGTATATAACGTGTTACGGAATAACGTTTCAGAAACTTGGAAGACTGTAGGGGATGTTACACTCCTGGAAATGGAAAAAAGAACACATTGACACCGGTGTGTCAGACCCACCATACTTGCTCCGGACACTGCGAGAGGGCTGTACAAGCAATGATTACACGCACGGCACAGCGGACACACCAGGAACCGCGGTGTTGGCCGTCGAATGGCGCTAGCTGCGGAGCATTTGTGCACCGCCGCCGTCAGTGTCAGCCAGTTTGCCGTGGCATACGGAGCTCCATCGCAGTCTTTAACACTGGTAGCATGCCGCGACAGCGTGGACGTGAACCGTATGTGCAGTTGACGGACTTTGAGCGAGGGCGTATAGTGGGCATGCGGGAGGCCGGGTGGACGTACCGCCGAATTGCTCAACACGTGGGGCGTGAGGTCTCCACAGTACATCGATGTTGTCGCCAGTGGTCGGCGGAAGGTGCACGTGCCCGTCGACCTGGGACCGGACCGCAGCGACGCACGGATGCACGCCAAGACCGTAGGATCCTACGCAGTGCCGTAGGGGACCGCACCGCCACTTCCCAGCAAATTAGGGACACTGTTGCTCCTGGGGTATCGGCGAGGACCATTCGCAACCGTCTCCATGAAGCTGGGTTACGGTCCCGCACACCGTTAGGCCGTCTTCCGCTCACGCCCCAACGTCGTGCAGCCCGCCTCCAGTGGTGCCGCGACAGGCGTGAATGGAGGGACGAATAGAGACGTGTCGTCTTCAGCGATGAGAGTCGCTTCTGCCTTGGTGCCAATGATGGTCGTATGCGTGTTTGGCGCCGTGCAGGTGAGCGCCACAATCAGGACTGCATACGACCGAGGCACACAGGGCCGACACCTGGCATCATGGTGTGGGGAGCGATCTCCTACACTGGCCGTACACCACTGGTGATCGTCGAGGGGACACTGAATAGTGCACGGTACATCCAAACCGTCATCGAACCCATCGTTCTACCATTCCTAGACCGGCAAGGGAACTTGCTGTTCCAACAGGACAATGCACGTCCGCATGTATCCCGTGCCACCCAACGTGCTCTAGAAGGTGTAAGTCAACTACCCTGGCCAGCAAGATCTCCGGATCTATCCCCCATTGAGCATGTTTGGGACTGGATGAAGCGTCGTCTCACGCGGTCTGCACGTCCAGCACGAACGCTGGTCCAACTGAGGCGCCAGGTGGAAATGGCATGGCAAGCCGTTCCACAGGACTACACCCAGCATCTCTACGATCGCCTCCATGGGAGAATAGCAGCCTGCATTGCTGCGAAAGGTGGATATACACTGTACTAGTGCCGACATTGTGCATGCTCTGTTGCCTGTGTCTATGTGCCTGTGGTTCTGTCAGTGTGATCATGTGATGTATGTGACCCCAGGAATGTGTCAATAAAGCTTCCCCTTCCTGGGACAATGAATTCACGGTGTTCTTATTTCAATTTCCAGGAGTGTATTTGAGGTTGGAAGTTGAACTTTTTACAGATTACTTATTGGAACATGGGCTACAACTTAACACAGGGATTTTACAAAATTTTAGTTGAGTTATTAAAGATGATTTTTTTTCAATTGTAATGAAAATTCACAACATTTTTTGCAATTTTTTATTTATATATTCAAAAATATACAGTTTTTTGGAAAAAGGCTGTGTTAAATTATGCAGAAGGTACTGTGTAACATTTAGTGAAAGTTTGAAACAAATATGTTGGGAATATCCTTAGAAAACATGTAATTAGTATGAGAAACTAAAAGTTTTGGGAATCGAGCGACAAAGATTGGATTAACTTTTTAGTGCATTCCAGGTCCATAGGATGGATTATCTTCATCCTCTGCAAACTCCTCCTCCAGCTTCCTCTTGTTCCTCCTCCTGTTTACTCTTGCTTGTATTTCTAGACTCTTTACAGCCCTGTCTGCAGCCCGAAGGCGTTCCTTGTCTAAAGCAAGACTCGTTCGTACCATGTTAGAACCTATCTTCATTCCCATATTTCTAAATATCTTGCACCTTACAATGTTGCCATCATTGAAAGTCGCAACAGCATCATACACACCAAAGTGAAGTGTTTCTATTCCAACAAATACAGTCTTGGGGATTCTCGACCATATAACACTATTTACACTTTCATTGGGGTTTTGAGTTTTTCCGTGAATACACTTTTTCAACAGTTCAGGTGCTGCTAAGTCTCTGAAAATAGGTTTTATCACCTCCATTATTGCATGAGGCAGACTATGCTCATGAGTGTACACTTCACCAGTTAGCAATCCTTTGTTATATTTACACCAACTGTCTTCTTCTTTGGGACACAAGCTATGTTGGGGATTTTCATCGGTTGAAGAAGTATGAAAAAAAGAGCCCAAACAGCCTTCTTCATTTTGTCGACACTTTGTGTATTTTGGCTAATAGCCATTCCATAATAGTTCTGTATTTTGTCAATTACACTGTCAGTTAATTACGAATATTTTCGAGATAACGACAGAGTAAATAAACATGAAACAATCGACAATCACACCAGCGATATATATATAACCATCACAGGTTAGCCACAACACATACTTTATCTCATATCACTAAAATGTACCTGATGAACACGGACGTTAATAATAACACCATTTGACAGCAGTTTAACAGCGCCACAGTGGGTCACGCCCATGTAGAACACATTTCAAAAAAAAATTTAAAAATAGTTGTAGTCTTCGGAATTGAATAAATTTATATCTATTAAAAGGTAATAGTCTGCAGATTCAGAAAACGCAGAAAAGTAAAAATTGAACTTTTCATGATTTTGAGCCTTTCCGGAGCCCCTTAAACGAGGGAGAAAAAGCACGCCTTCTGGTGAAGAAGTATGAAGGGAGGAACATATCTTTATCCCAATTTGTAGCCCGAGACGTCGTCAGCCTAGTACATTGAGAAATGAGACAGTGGTGAATTGCACAAGCGCTCACGCATCGTTTCACCATAGAAAAGTCCGGAATCGAGCCTGAGAATTCTGTCTCACCAATTAGCAATGCCAACAAGTAATTCTTAATGGAATGAGTTAGCACACATAAAGGTAGTTTGTTGAGTATCACGAAGACGTGTTACTGGGCCGTTACTAATTCGAGGTAATGGTCTAGCAGGTAATGCTAGAGGCACCGGGAGGATATTTGCGAAAGATGACGCTGCCGACAGGAGGGTTGCAACGCCTGTAAAATGTAGAAAGACCAGCAGAGGGCCGGCCGGTGTGGCGGTGCGGTTCTAGGCGCGTCAGTCTGGAACCGCGTGACCGCTACGGTCGCAGGTTCGTATCCTGCATCGGGCATGGATATGTGTGTGATGTCCTTAGGGTAGTTAGGTTTAAGCAGTTCTAAGTTCTAGGGGACTGATGACCGCAGATGTTGAGTCCCATAGTGCTCAGAGCCATTTGAACCATTTTTTGAACCAGCAGAGGATCGATTTTGTTTCAGAGGCTGACACTTCAACCTGGACGTACTTCAATGTAAAGCTATGAGCGTAAATTGACGAAGAAGCCCTCTACTGTTGGGTCGATTATATTGTCGGCGATAAATCACTGCAAATTTAAATTCGGTAAAATAGGTAGTAGTAGCCATATGGAGTCGCCGAATGTGGAATGAACGTACAAAATAAATTGCTGGAATATCAGATGCCAAACTTAGATTCATTTAACGAATATTAAGGAAATGTAATTCAGTTGCGTAGGCTTCCTCGGCCAGAGTCAGTCGACATAAAAGTTTTCTGAATATGGTACAGCGTCATATTGTATAAAACTACTGCTGCAGAAAAACCACCGTTTCGGCCACAGATGAAGCGACGGTCATGAGTCACGTAGACTTAGAACTACTTGAACCTAATTAACCTAAGGACATCACACACATCCATGCCCGAGGCAGGATTCGAACCTGCGACCGTAGCGGTCGCGCTGTTCCAGACTGACGCGCCTAGAACCGCTCTCGGCCACTCCGGCCGGCGATCCTAACAGAGATTCTCAAGAAGCTCCACTTGCCAGACGCTACACGAGAGGCTTTGTGGGTCATGTAGAACTTTACTGTTGAAATTCCGAGAGCTTACGTTCCAATAACAATCGGCAAGCTATTACCTCCTTTTGTATATGCAACACTGAGCGACTGCGATGAGAAAATAAATTTGAGCTCGTATTGAACTCCTTCTTCCCACGTACCATCTGGACTAAGCGAGGATCGACGGAATCATATTGGTACCAACGGAATATTGGTGAAATATTGTCGTACTTCTTCGTATTCATCGTGAGTGTAATCTTGAGCCTTTCTAGGGAAAGAAAGTTCTTTTATAACTGTATCACAGGATCCTAAGGATACTGTGGGAGTGTACAAGTTCCTGTAAAATGCTGCGGCCGTTGGTTTGTTGATGCACCGTGGGAACTGGACAAGAGAATAAACAGAAGAGCGCGGCGTGAGCGGTTGTGTGTGCGGGCGCGCCTGACGAACGCGTCGCCGGTTTAGCCGCTGAATCTGCCGCGTCACACGTCAAACGCCTGCCTTTCAAATTAGCCGACACAAGAAGTAAGGCACCCTTCCCCATCTCTCTCCATACCCGCCACTGCGCTTACGCCCGACGTGCTAATTACAGCGCGTGTAAAAATGGTAACAAAACGTGGTGGCAGGGGAGAAGGAAAGAGAGAGAGTGAGGGAGAGAGAGAGAGAGAGAGAGAGAGCAGAACAGGATGCAACGCAGACACAGCCGTCGCGGCAGCAGCGGTATCCGCCAGACTCGGGCTTTGTCGCGAGTCCCCCTTTTCAAACGGTGCCCGCGCGCCCGTATCTGCGACAAAAGGACGCGACGCAAAAGCGCGGTGCGCGCACAACCGGCTCTCGCCGAGCGGCGGCAGGTGCCCGTCTGTGTGCGGGCGACCGACCGCTGTTGGTCCGACACAATTTTAAAACCGTCTCGCCCCGTTTACAACTCGTCGCGCCTGAATTTACAATTTTTTTTTAATTTTTTTATAGTTAAGCGCGTCGCCGAGCGACGCTTATATTCTGGCGACTGTAGCGCGGACGCTTATTCACAGGCAGAAATACAGGTGGCGCAACACGGAGGCCCGGAAACTCGGCGATTCACGTTAAAATGAAAATCTGCAGAACGGTAATTAATTTCGAAGTTGCACTCTGAATGTAATATTTATGGGGAAATTTCGTTTGTGACATTCCAAAGTACTGTTCGAATAATTTAGAGAGTACCTTTGTCGGGTGTTGGTGTGTACTGGGCTCAGCTGCGAAGTGCTGAGTGTGAGGCAGGGGGCGAGTTGCGGCCACCTGGGAATGTTCTAAAGTCCAGAGTTGGCGGGCAACGCTCCGGCCGCGCAGCAGGGCTGAGTTCGTTAGCATCCGCGTGGTGCGTCACAACGGCCGGAGCAAGTGGTCCATCTGTTGTGGGTTGGCAGGAGAACCAACACCGGGTACTAGAGGAAGCCGAAAAGGCACGCGTTTTAGCTCACGCAGGCTGGCGTGAGGTCTGGAACAGTACAAGGAAATTAGACTTTAGAAAAACGGACGTAGCTGGTGGAATACTTAACTTTAATCTATTAATGATGAGCGTCGCTCTTGACGGTACATTATTCATAATCTCAATAGTAACTGGTAATGACGCCTTGCTAGGTCGTAGCAAATGACGTAGCTGACGGCTATGCTAACTATCGTCTCGGCAAATGAGAGCATATTTTGTCAGTGAACCATCGCTAGCAAAGTCGGTTGTACAACTGGGGCGAGTGCTAGGAAGTCTCTCTAGACCTGCCGTGTGGCGGCGCTCGGTCTGCAATCACTGATAGTGGCGACACGCGGGTCCGACGTATACTAACGGACCGCGGCCGATTTAAAGGCTACCACCTAGCAAGTGTGGTGTCTGGCGGTGACACCACACCATCGAGCACGTGGCTGGGAACTCCTTGGTGACACTGTGCGCCGGAAGGGCCAAAGATGACCGACTTTGTGAAACCTTAATGGCAGACATCTCGCAGTTCGTATAGAAATTAATACTAACCAGATGAATCATGATACCTCAACAAGAAACATGTCCATTAGCACTATTTGCACGACGATTGTGATGGTTATAAAGGCTCCGTTGAAAAAAAAAATTGTTCACTACTACTACTAGGCTAATTACTGTTTAGCTCTACAGGACCTTTATACTGAAATGTTTCCCACACCACCCTGTGTTGTCTTTCTATGTGAGTGAGTATGTATGTTCACTGTTGTGGGTAAATACATACACAGGACGATGTGTGAAACTGATAGCGATTACACGCTTCCGCTGTTGTAGAAATCTGCACCAGCTGCTGCAGATACCGTGTTGAGCTGAAAGTGGTAATCAAAGTACGGAGAAATATTCTTCGGGGCTCTGTTGCATAGCAATCAGATTGCTTTCAGTTCTGAGAAATGTCCAGGTACAATTGTGGGTTTGAATGATCCATGAAGTGACTCCTTTCCCGGAGAAAACATCGAACTATTTCACTAGAACTGAACGCTCCCGTCGGAACTGTTCTCAAGCTGGTATTTATTATTAAATCACAATAGAAGTGTACGCTGGTTGTAGAATAACACGTACCTTCTTGAAATGAACAATATTTTATTGTTCTATTAACTGATTTCCTTCCATATACACATATATTTTACAATGTGAATCAAAATCTCGCAATGGCGTCGATTTTTACATCACAAGAATGGCTCTCTCCTTGTAAAATTTGCTCTTAACAAGAACAAAAGCTCTATATCCTAAGAATAATTGTGTGAGCGCTGACCGCCACAGAGTAATAAACAATATCTTTGTCTCTCTCTCTCTCTCTCTCTCGGACTGTCACAGCAAGTTACGCTGCGTGATACATCATATGGTGTGATCAGATTTTCAATATCTTTATTAGTTTAAAGTTTAGTATCTGATGGTAAATTATACAAGTAACACCTAGCAACGAATTTCCAATTTCCAAAATCTAAACGCTTCATCCGATTTCGTCTATAGACGAGTCCTAAAACGCTGTTAATGTAAACCTAAATTGGTATAAATTACCGACATGTAACTTTAATAGCACATGAGTTACTGGAGGTCAAAGTGGCCGATTACTATCGATCGCGTCAGGTCATAAGTACTTTACAGTTACACGAAAAAAAAGAAAAGGTAGCAGCATGCTTATAAATATATACAGGGTGTGTCACCTTATGAAACGTCCCCTTAGAACAATTATACACGACTGTGCTTAAACTGACACACAATAATTTTAGCGCAACGCAATCTGACTTTCAAAGATCCCTGCAAAAGAATGGCCCTGAGTAACATTAAACTATACCTTTCAGAAATCACTTACCTCACAAAAATCTTCATTACTCGAACTACTGCAATACAGCGAGCGCCACTACTGCCAGCTAAATAAAAGATTCAAACTACGGAAGGCACTAACTACTGACAGGTATAGTTAGCAAATGAAAGATATTAATAGAGAACAAACAATGTATTTACCTTAATAGTCATAATATATATAGCAGTTCAATTTCAAAACTCCGCCATCTCTCTCCCCACATCCACCACTGCTAGCGGCTCACCTCCAACTGCGCAACGCTAGGCGCTGTTCACATCCTGCTGCCGCTGCCCAACACTACAATGGCAGACAACAATGCAAACTAGCCACAGACTGCACACAGCACAGCCAGTGATTTTCATATAGAGCGCTACGTAACGTTGCCAATAAGAAAACATAAACAGCCTACTTACATAGCCCCCATGCTCCCCACAAAAAATTTTACAAATGGTTTTGGGCATTGGCCAAAAATGATTTGAATAAATTTTTCATAATTACAGTAAGAAAAATATCAAATGCACACACTTATTGATACAATGTTGGTCAAAATCTAAAATGTTCTCACAGTCCATAAAGACAGTCCTGATCATTTATTACAGTAAAATTACAGTGTTTTTTTTTCTCAAAGTCTGAGTAGTAAAAGAGAATGCACACGGAAGTAGTGGATTTTCATGCAGTCTTGAAGAAGTAGTGTTGTCCTTCCAAAGGAAAGACAGTGCTGACTATTGACATGCTGACAGGTAATGGGCCACAACAGAGCAAACCCACAGCAGAGTCATTCGACGTTTTGAAGAATATTGGTAGGTAGGTCATCACAGAGTAGACCCACTGTAGTCCTGGTAGAGATTACGATATTGGTGGGCCACCAGAGGTGCAGACCCACTGCAGTCCTTGTAGAAATAATGGTATTGGTGGGTCATCAAAGATGCAGACCCACTGTAGTCCTTGTAGAGATGGCCAGCAGCCATCTGTTGTGACTGTGCAGGTGCACAATCACCATTGAAGAGTCTTGCGGATAATATAGCAAGTTCATAACCACCACTTGTGCACTCACAAAGTTTTTGGAATTGTCCTTAGAACCAGCAATGCTGTTATCCAGTCCCTTGCTGAATTATTAACACACGTGCAAACACTATCAGTCCCTACTCCTCACATATTGTCCATATACCATGACCAACAGAAACGTGTGCAGTGAAATGTAACTTAATAGTTACTTAATTTGATGAACTGCTGTCAATTACAATTTTATAACATAAAAATACAATAACAAAGGTACAAAATACATCATTAAAGAACATAACAATACAGATAACATATGTAGTACAAGCTTTACAAAAGAATCGAAATAACATATACATCAGTGTTACAGGAATTATGACATAAGTAAATACATAAAAGATCAGAATAACTTTCGAAACATCAACTTTACACATGATGAGCATTAAAACAAAACAGAATAAATAATGTCTAAGCATCTTTACAAGGTAAATAACATATTATTAATGCCAATTATATTTGAGGATAACAGTATTCCTCATCATAGTGAATGTAGCTTAGTATTAGAAGAAGAAAAAAATCTATGAAACTACACAGAGACAGGAAGAAAACAAATACACAAGGGTACACAAACACATAGTGGGATAACACAAAAGGAAAGGACAGGGTTCGATTTCAGTGTAACATTTGGTACTGCAGTCCAACCCAAAACGTCATTTCATAGATCTTTCCTCTTATTTCAGCATTTGTTTCCACCTAAAAAAATCCTATCCCAGCATGCTTTCTATATTCTGTTCACATCCTCTTTCAAAAATAGTTTTTCTCCACTGTACACTCCTTTTTTGCCAAACCATTTTCTTATAGCTTCTTAATGCATTTCTTCCAATTCATCATAGTTAGTTTCTTATATAGTCTACCCCCTCTTAAGCTAACTTAAATCTACTGAGCTCAGATGCTAAACTAAGGGACGAGGCAATGCAGCAACACAAAACAATTAACACAAACATCAATGACAAAAAAATTCAAATTGGCAAAGCAATTGGAATACTACAACTAATATAAGGCACTGTGCAGCAAACAAGAAAAATAAAACAGTAGTAAAACTAGCTTAGAAGAGTAACACAAAGTCAAATTCAGTAACACTATGCCTGGCAAACAGCAGTAACTTATACCTAAACATGACATAGCTCAAGCAGAAAAAATATTACAGGAAAAACAACAATGCAGACAAGGGAAATGTATATTCACATCTTAATGTCTATGTAATTAAAGTGGTGCACCACAAATTATTCTACAAAAAATTACCAAGTACTTGAAAAGAAAATTATAGATGCAGTTACTGTTATTAGTCCCTTCTTGTTGTTCTCTCCATTCCAAGAGCTCCTTTTTCGAAGAATGTGGATCAGAAAATAATTATTTAATAAATCTGTTGACAGAAAGTGTTCACATTAGCAGATGCATTTAAGTTTATTTTATAAAACCAATGCTGCAACACAGCTAGAAAACAGGAATCAAATGAAATAAGCAATTACACAAACCAAAGCATAAAAACGTCATTCAATAGCTATGTGGCATTTCGTAAGTCAGTAGCTCTCAACTCTCGTAGAAAGACACTTGTCATAATCAGGTGTGCAGATGTACGAATATTTCCCATCAATTCATAAGCATTTCAGTAATTAGCACAAAGTACAAGTAATCATATGTTTTCAAGTAATGAGCGTGTTATATTTGCGATGCTTTCTAAAGGAATGTCAATGGCGAGGTTAATGGCCTCTTCTTTTTCTCCACCTAATGGCTTTCTTTTGTCAGACGACTACCTCTCAGCTGGGCGCCCAAAACGCATTATGCCAAGGTCACTTACCTTTCTTACTGCAATATTTACAACAGCAGTTTCTGCTACAGTGGCAGTCTCATATAAAAATATTTCACCGGTCAAGAATTTGCGTTACAAATCTGTAGAAACAAAATCCTATAAATATAACAATGTCCACAAAACTTTTCGCCGGCATTGTTATACATTCACGCATTTACACACATTTCATAACTCTTAAAGTACGACTCTTGGTTTCCAACAACCTTTTCCACAAACCAGAGTCCCTAAGCACTACTCCTTATTCCTTACCTTACTACACATATACATATTCGTCGACACTTCTTCAATATTTCATCTTAATAAATATGTAGCATAATCAAATTCCTCATATAACATCGGCTTATTGATCATAAACATACCTCAACAGCATAATACACATCGTCGTTGTAAAAATAACATCATAACACCTCAGTCAAATCTCAAAAACGTCGTAGCTTTCTGCAATAATTTCAAAACCTAAAGAAAATTCTCTGCCCATGTCAAAAGTGTCATCTAGCTCAAACGTTCTTTAAAAATCATGATCCCATACCAAATACATCATTCAAAGCTCTCATAGTATCACAATGGTTCCAAAAAAATATGAACAGTGCACAAAGTACAGACAAAATACAATTTCGTAAGTGTGAAGTAATCCAACTCTGTAATTGCGTAAACATGTGTCACTGACGTAGTAAAAAGATGTTTGTTTCTCTGTTAAATGATCAGATAGCTGTGTAATTTATGTGTTAGAGAAATATGGTACCAATGTGTTAAATTGTATAAGCAAATACCATATTAGCTAGGGCTCCTTGTGCTTGCCAAACACATGGTACACAAAGTAGGCGTGTACCCCCTGAGGTTTAATGTAATTATACCCTCAGGTGTTACAGATTACAAGAATGGAATGAAATGTGTTACGGAAAACCTTTGTATCATTGTACTTCAAATCTCTTTAAAGATAAATGATTTAAGTACAAAATTAATCACTCACATATGTGTCCTGTAGCGCTAAATGTGCGTCTTGCTGTAAGATAATCTCTGTGGAAGTGTCGTAGTTATCGTCCTCCGAAAGCTAAGTTCTGCAGAAGTCAATGTACATACCTCATGATAAACAAAAGTGAAATCCTTTGCGTATAGATATCTTAGTTATTACGCTTATTGTTGTGATGAAGAAATTACTGTGCTGTAACGTATTGTTGTGCTACGGAAACGGCTGTCTCATTGTGGCTATACCACAAAAGTTACTACTAAAACATGTTTTACTTTCCAGAATAATACAGAAAAACTGTGCAGATATAAAACAGAAACACCGCAAAAGCAACATTGTAAATTGTCATTCATTAGTAGCGTCGTGATAAAATCGTGTAGCTGTCACATAAACTAACCATTGTCTCATCTGGTATCTCATAGAAAGTACCTTAAATCCAGAATGTATTTTCAAGTAAACCAAAATGTTGCATTAGAATCTCATTAGCAGTACTGGTAAATGTTCTAAGTATGTGAGCCTTATAGTCGTTACGTAATCGTGCAACTAACAAGCAAGAATGCAGACACACAATAACACTGTGACGTCTGTTCACAATAACAATGCATTCGTAATTTCTATTTAAATTAGTTCTCTTGGTTCTTGACTGGATATTTAACTTCAAACATTGTAGTATGATAACAGTTTCTAAGTGTGACAATGCATATTAGAAATGTGAAGTGAAACGTTTTATGGCAAAGACAAAGTTGAAAAGCTGATTATCTTTCAATAAACGGTTTTACATGTGAAATGTGGTGTAAACCTTTGCTCTTCTCAGTAAGCAGAGTTTCAACTTGAATGCAATTATCATGCAGTATTCATCCGTAAAGAATACTGGAATTTTGCTCACGATTAGCGTCAATGTTATTTTTCCCTGAGCCAGCGGGCGCAATTGGCTGGCTGCGGTGCGAGTCATTGTCTCTTTGTTGGCGCGCGTCGTTATTGGGATTAGGAGACATAACTTCTACAAATTCGCCTTGCCGAGAGGGCTCTGCTCTGTTTAAATCCCGCCAGTTCTGATGCAGTTCAGGTCTGTCGTTACGATCATATCGTCTGTCATCATGTCGGTACATTCCATAGTTTCTTTCCTGTCGGTCACGTGGTGAAGAATTTCTCCCTGAATCGTAACTGCGCGCTGGACCATTGCGTCTGAAGTTATTCTGTCTCCCTTGATAATAATTTTTTTGGTTCCCGTATTGTCTGTTTCTTTAACATTTCGATTCGATGTTATGTAACTCAGTAGTTAAATGTTCACGTGTTTGTTCAAGTGTGGTGTCTAACTTTCTAAGATTTTGTTCCACTGTGTCTAACTGTTGCTGTGTTTGTCTCTAGTTTTGTTCCATTGTGTCTAACTTTTGAAGCTTTTGTCCCATTTGTTGCATTAATTGTAATAACAATACACTGGTGTCTGAAACATGTTCCTCAGTGCTTTTCGGCAGTGCATTTGCACCAGCAACATTCACATTTTGACAAGCAGAAAATGTGTCTTGACTCATTTGAGAAAACGGTGAGGACCCAAAACCTAAGTCTACAGTATTTGCAATATTGTGTTCTGTCATTTCGGATTCCTGAGGGGAGCTGTTGCCGACCGATCGATCGATAATGCTTCCCTGTTCACTAATTGTTTCACTGTCCACACCATTGTTTGCAGCCCGCTCCATTTCCCTATGCACAATTACCAAATTACTATTTTCAACATTAGTTAATTCATTACTCGGTGGCGCTAACACACTGCTTTCGTCTTCACTGTCATTTCTCAGTTTACTTTGGAGCCTAGTATTACGTTTTTCACACGCCATTATTGTCATAATATTTCACACGACAACACAAAAAAAACACAATTTGAAGAGCAAAAATAAGAGAACACATTAACATAGAACTGAAAATAATAAGTAGTTAATTGCAGCTGTGAAATACTTGGTGCAAATCTACATGCATGCCACAACTGTTTTACTGTGCAACAATGAAAAACCACAACTACAAAGGAAATTCTCTCTATAATTACGCGCTAGCAATAAACAAAAGCTACACTAAATACACAAACTACAAGAAAAAATCAGAAGATTGCAGTGAGGTATCCTAGGCTAAGGGTCGACATATGAAACGTCCCCTTAGAACAATTATACACGACTGTGCTTAAACTGACACACAATAATTTTAGCGCAACGCAATCTGACTTTCAAAGATCCCTGCAAAAGAATGGCCCTGAGTAACATTAAACTATACCTTTCAGAAATCACTTACCTCACAAAAATCTTCATTACTCGAACTACTGCAATACAGCGAGCGCCACTACTGCCAGCTAAATAAAAGATTCAAACTACGGAAGGCACTAACTACTGACAGGGATAGTTAGCAAATGAAAGATAGAGAACAAACAATGTATTTACCTTAATAGTCATAATATATATAGCAGTTCAATTTCAAAACTCCGCCATCTCTCTCCCCACATCCACCACTGCTGGCGGCTCACCTCCAACTGCGCAACGCTACGCGCTGTTCACATCCAGCTGCCGCTGCCCAACACTACAATGGCAGACAACAATGCAAACTAGCCACAGACTGCACACAGCGCAGCCAGTGATTTTCATATAGAGCGCTACGTAACGTTGCCAATAAGAAAACATAAACAGCCTACTTACAACCTAACATTACCGCTGGATATATTTCGTAAACCACATCCAATACTGACGAATCGATTCCACAGATCGAACGTGAGGAGAGGGGCTAGTGTAATTGGTTAATACAAACCATAAAAAAATGCACGGAAGTATGTTTTTTAACACAAACCTACGTCAGTGAAAAAGACCAATAAAAAGGTGTTAGCATGTGTACGTAATGTGCTCTTCCAGTCTCTTCTGTACCTAAGGTCCATCACCGTTCCCTTTGGATCCCTACGTAATTCGGTGCTCTTCGATACACACGTTCGAACAGCGGAGGAGTGGTACTCAAGCGTCAACTTTAGGTTACAATATCTCCGGATGAAATTAACATTTTACAATGCAACAAACGGCACTGATTACGTATTTGTTTATATGTTCAGATGTGCTAACAAAACTAACGGGGTTCCATTTAAAAAAAACGTAGGCTTGTGTTAAGAAACATACTTCCGTGCATTTTTTTATGGTTTGTATTAACCAATTACACTAGCCCCTCTCCTCAGGTTCGGTCTGTGGAATCGATTCGTCAGTATTTGATGTGGCTTACGAAATATATCCAGCGGTAACGTTAGGTGACTCACCCTGTATATTCATGTAGGTCTTTGTTTATATCCGATATATACTATTCATGAAGAAATCGGTTAAATATTTACTGTGTTTTAGAAGGCACAGAGACATTAGACTACTGGCCTACCTTTTGTTCTGTTCCTTCGATATATGTGTATATAATTTGTATATGTATCTAATAATGTGTGTTAGAGGGTGTTTATGGTCCAGGCGTAGGAATATTTATTTAATTTCAACTTATTTAAATGTAAATCCAGTACTTGGTATGTGTTTCAATATGTTTGTGAGTGCACGTCGGCTCGGAGATATGGAGGGAGCACTCTAGCCAATCACAGCGCTCGCTACTAAGAAAACGTATGGAGGTTGGGGAGGAGCGTCGTTTCCGGGAGGACACGAGGTGTTCGAAACAGCGCGGCGCGAGGGACAGTGCACAGGACACGGGAGGTGCTGGACGTCGCGACGGACGCACAGTGGCGGGAAAGCCTTGGAATGGAGCAGTTAGCGCGTGGTCCCGAAAGAGAAATATTTCGTAGTGCTGACTTGTGTACTTGTGAGATTTCCGTCGTTTCTGCAGTGAAAACATAGTACGCGTTTCAAAGTGAATAACTCGCGAGCTATGTTGTTGTTCATAACTAATTACGTGAAGTAGGAATCTATCCCAGATGAGATTTTCACTCTGCAGCGGAGTGTGCGCTGATATGAAACTGTGTGCCCGACCGAGACTCGAACTCTGGACCTTTGCCTTTCGCGGACAAGTGTTCTACCATCTGAGCTACCGAAGCACGATTCACGTCCGGTACTCACAGCTTTGTTTCAGGAGTGCTAGTTCTGCATGGTTCGCAGGAGAGCTTCTGTAAAGTTTGGAAGGTGGGAGACGAGATACTGGCAGAAGTAAAGCTGTGAGTACCGGGCGTGAGTCGTGCTTCGGTAGCTCAGTTGGTAGAGCACTTGCCCGCGAAAGGCAAAGGTCCCGAGTTAGAGTCTCGGTCGGGCACACAGTTTTAATCTGCCAGGAAGTTTCATAGGAATCTATTGTTTCCCTGTTATTCAACTTCTGTTTTATTTAATTGCTGGACCATCGACACCAATAAGTGTTTAGCAGAAATTCTCAAAAGTACTTCTACTATCGTACTCATCATTTCAAGTCGTTAAAATAGTACCTGCAGATTTTATTTAATTGCAGTCTTTCATGTATAAATTTATATGTTACATTCGTAATTCGCATTTGCCGAGTGATAGAAACCTTCGACCATTCGATTCGTGTGTGTATTCTTATCGTATACTGTAGACTCAGCAGTATTTGGCTTGTAATGCGCCAACTACGTATTCCAGCCTCTAGGCAACGAAACCAGCCGAAACACTAAATATTGCAACTCTGAGTCTGAGGGTACGCAGTTGAGGCCCACCACATCACACACCATCATCATTTTCTTTATTTTTTTGGAAGCCCGCAAGTGGAAGTGATGCAGAAGGCTACACACGAAAAACTTTCATCGGAACTGGGAACTTCCACAAGTGATCGGATACGTCTATACATGCAGTACATCCAGGGTTTCAGAATGCGACTGTGCAAAAGCTATAAGTCATCCAGAAAATAGGCACATGCCAGTGGGTAGGGCATCTCTCCACGTTCTCAGTTCACATAACAGGTGCTCAACATGCGTCCGATAGTTATGCGGCAAACGTAAGTACGTCCACGCAGTTCACTGAATTCACTTCTGCGCCTGCGTGCTGTACTGTGAAATGTGCCGAGCCGTGATGGAACGGAAACCCATGAATCTGAAACTCTGACTACTAACGACTGGAACACATTATGACGCCGGGATATGTCACACGTTTATTGAATAAAGCGTGTCTTACTTCCGTCTCGTCTCTGCGTATACAGCTCATGCGTAATTTAAGATAATCCTAAAAGCACTGTGCGTTCCTGCTAAATTAGCAACGGACAGCCACGATTAAGAGGAGCAGCAAGATGACAATAATTACTGGGCTGCACGCTCAAGTATTAGGTACTAACGACGCGGACATCGAAGTTCACCGACAGCACCAGCTAAGTGGCGACTGACGTCAAATTTCATAAAATCTCATTTCGCACGGAACATTTCTCTAAATAATGCTCTAAAGACTTTTTGTGAAAGCAATGGTAGTTTCTCAATGTCATTAAAATTTGTAAAGAAACTGGTTCTCTACTTCTAAAAAACCCTTTTAAATAATAAAACATGACTTATACAAGGAATCTGATTATCCTTGTTAGTCATGAACGAAAGAAAAAAAAATAAATAAATTAGGTAATTCGGTACAATTATTATACAGATCCCCCCCCCCCCTCCCCCAAGAACCATGGATCTTGCCGTTGGTGGGGAGGCCTCAGCGATACAGATAGCCGTACCGTAGGTGCACCCCCAACGGAGGGATATCTGCTGAGAGGCCAGACAAACGTGTGGTTCCTGAAGAGGCGTAGCAGTCTTTTCAGTAGTTGCAGGGCCAACAGTCTGGATGATTGGCTGATCTGGCCTTGTAACACTAACCAAAACAGCCTTGCTGTCCTGGTACTGCGAACAGCTGAAAGGAAGGGGAAACTACAGCCGTAATTTTTCCCGAGGGGATGCAGCTTTACTCTATGGTTAAATGATGATGGCGTCCTCTTGGGTAAAATATCCGGAGGTAAAATAGTCCCCCATTCGGATCTCCGGGCGGGGACTAATCAGGAGGACGTCCTTACCACGAGAAAGAAAACTGGCGTTCTACGGATCGGAGCGTGGAATGTCAGATCCCTTAATCAGACAGGTAGGTTAGAAAATTTAAAAAGGGAAATGGATAGGTTAAAGTTAGATATGGTAGGAATTAGTGAAGTTCGGTGGCAGGAGGAACAAGCCTTCTGGTCAGATGAATACAGGGATATAAATACAAACTCAAATAGGGGTAATGCAGGGGTAGGTTTAATAATGAATAAAAAAATAGGAGTGCAGGTAAGCTACTACAAACAGCATAGTGAACGTATTATAGTGGTCAAGATAGACACAAAGCCCATGCCTACTACAGTAGTACAAGTTTATATGCCAACTAGCTCTGCAGATGACGAAGAAATTGAAGAAATGTATGATGAAATAAAAGAAATTATTCAGATAGTGAAGGGAGACGAAAATTTAATAGTCATGGGTGACTGGAATTCGGTAGTAGAAAAAGGGAGAGAAGGAAACGTAGTAGGTGAATATGGATTGCGGCTAAGAAATGAAAGAGGAAGCCGCCTGGTAGAATTTTGCACAGAGCACAGCTTAATCATAGCTAACACTTGGTTCAAGAATCATAAAAGAAGGTTGTATACATGGAAGAAGCCTGGAGATACTGACAGGTTTCAGATAGATTACGTAATGGTAAGAAAGATATTTAGGAACCAGGTTTTAAATTGTAAGACATTTCCAGGCGCAGATATGGACTCTGACCACAATCTATTGGTTATGAACTGTAGATTAAAACTGAAGAAACTGCAAAAAGGTGTGAATTTAAGAAGATGGGACCTGGATAAACTGAAAGAACCAGAGGTTGTACAGAGTTTCAGGGAGAGCATAAGGAAACAACTGACAGGAATGGGGGAAAGATATACAGTCGAAATAGAAGGGGTAGCTTTTGAGAGATGAAGTAGTGAAGGCGGAAGAGGATCAAGTAGGTAAAAAGACGAGGGCTAGTAAAAATCCTTGGGGAACAGAAGAAATATTGAATTTAATTGATGAAAGGAGAAAATATAAAAATGCAGTAAATGAAGCAGGCAAAAAAGAATACAAACGTTTCAAAAATGAGATCGACAGGAAGTGCAAAATGACTAAGCAGGCATGGCTAGAGGACAAATGTAAGGATGTAGAGGCTTACCTCACTAGGGGTAAGATAGATACTGCCTACAGGAAAATTAAAGAGACCTTTGAAGAAAAGAGAACCACTTGTATGAATATCAAGAGCTCAGATGGAAACTCAGTTCTAAGCAAAGAAAGGAAAGCAGAAAGGTTGAAGCAGCATATAGAGTGTCTATACAAGGGCGATGTACTTGAGGACAATATTATGGAAATGGAAGAGGATGTAGATGAACATGAAATGGGAGATACGATACTGCGTGAAGAGTTTGACAGAGCACTGAAAGACCTGAGTCGAACAAGGCCCCGGGAGTAGACAACATTCCATTAGAACTACTGACAGCTTTTGGAGAGCCAGTCCTGACAAAACTCTACCATCTGGTGAGCACGATGTATGAGGAAGGCGAAATACTCTCAGACTTCAAGAAGAATATAATAATTCCAATTCCAAAGAAAGCAGGTGCTGACAGACGTGAAAATTACTGACCAATCAGTTTAATAAGTCACGGATGCAAAATACTAACGCGAATTCTTTACAGACGAATGGAGAAACTGGTAGAAGCCGACCTCGGGGAAGATCAGTTTGGATTCCGTAGAAATATTGGAACACGTGAGGCAATACTGACCCTACGACTTATCTTAGAAGCTAGGTTAAGGAAAAGCAAACCTACGTTTCTAGCATTCGTAGACTTAGAGAAAGCCTTTGACAATGTTGACTGGAATACTCTCTTTCAAATTCTGAAGGTGGCATGGGTAAAATACAGGGAGCGAAAGGCTGTTTACAATTTGTACAGAAAACAGATGGCAGTTATAAGGGTCGAGGGACATGGAAGGGAAGCAGTGGTTAGGAACGGAGTGAGACAGAGTTGTAGCCTCTCCCCGATGTTATTCAATCTGTATATTGAGCTAGCAATAAAGGAAACAAAAGAAAAATCCGGAGTAGGTATTAAAATCCGTGGAGAAGAAATAAAAACTTTGAGGTTCGCCGATGACATTGTAATTCTGTCAGAGACAGCAAAGGACTTAGAAAAGCAGTTGAACAGAATGGATAGTGTCTTGAAAGGAGGATATAAGATGAACATCAACAAAAGCAAAACGAGGATAATGGAATGTAGTCTAATTAAGTCGGGTGATGCTGAGGGAATTAGATTAGGAAATGAGACACTTAAAGTAGTAAAGGAGTTTTAGTATTTGGGGAGCAAAATAACTGATTATGGTCGAAATAGAGATGATATAAAATGTAGACTGGCAATGGCAAGGAAAGCGTTTCTGAAGAAGAGAAATTTGTTAACATCGAATATAGATTTAAGTGTCAGAAAGTTGTTCTGGAAGTATTTGTATGAAGTGTAGCCATGTATGGAAATGAAACAAGCACGATAACTGGTTTGGACAAGAAGAAAGTAGAAGGTTTCGAAATGTGGTGCTACAGAAGAATACTGAAGATTAGATGGGTAGATTATACAACTAATGAGGAGGTATTCAAATGGTTCAAATGGCTCTGAGCACTATGGGACTTAACAGCTATGGTCATCAGTCCCCTAGAACTTAGAACTACTTAAACCTAACTAACCTAAGGACATCACACAACACCCAGTCATCAAGAGGCACAGAAAATCCCTGACTCCGACGGGAATCGAACCCGGGAACCCGGGCGTGGGAAGCGAGAACGCTACCGCACGGCCACGAGCTGCGGACGAGGAGGTATTGAATAGGATTGGGGAGAAGAGACGTTTGTGGCACAACTTGACAAGAAGAAGGGACCGGTTGGTAGGACATGTTCTGAGGCATCAAGGTATCACAAATTTAGTATTGGAGGGCAGCGTGGATGGTAAAAATCGTAGAGGGAGACCAAGTGATGAATACACTAAACAGATGTACGTTGCAGTAGGTACTGGGAGATGAAGAAGCTTGCACAGGATAGAGTAGCATGGAGATCTGCATCAAACCAGTCTCAGGACTGAAGACAACAACAACAACATTATATAGATGGGATAAATCACTTTAACGGGGGCCAAATGAACAATTAAAGTCAATATAATACCAGTAATCCTCCAAAAGGAAAAACAAATTATTGCAGGGGCCTACATAGACATCACGCATGTACTAGATGCCCACGAAATACGTAATTTTGTGTTGAAGCTGACAGCCAATGAGAAAATAGGTGCAGTTTTCAAGCAGTAATGGCAGGCAGTATCAGCTGGTAATATACGTAATTTTATGGTAGCTCATTTTACTACACAAAAGATAAAATATGTACTCCCTCCAAAAGAAGTTACAAACAAACATTAAAATAAAACTGCAATGAGCAGCAAAATGTCTGAGAAGAATTTTGAAAGAAAATTATTAACTGAACTCTAATTTAGCGGGTTTTCAACCCTGTCAACAAGACGAAATAATGGAAAGAATATTTATTGTAACTAAACAAAGTGGAGATATTGTGATAGCATTTTAAAATAGTTCATTTATCTGCAATTGTCTATAATTTTGAAATGAGAGAGAGCGTAATAATTTTCTTTTAATGTCTTAACTGTTGCTGTTTCATTAATATTCCAGTTACGGTGGTGGTCCACGTCTCCGTTGTAGTCGAATTAGCTGGCAGCACTGGCGCGATAATAATAGTTCCAGTATGTGCGTTGTTGTTACGCACGCGACGTTTTATTATTAAAAGTTTATTAATCACGCGGTGCGGGTAGGTCGGAATTATGCAATGTCTTTAGTATTTACGATATATATCCGGTTAATGCCAATACTTCGCACAGTTCTTTCACCGTGTTGCCACAGGAAAATAGTCACATGTGTTCATATCACTATAACAGTCCGTTAAACATCAGTTCAATTTACGTCGTCGTCTTTAAGACAGTTTGGACGATACAATAAATGTTTCTTGATCAAATCACAGCACTGTTCTTTTACTTAACATTTTGGTTTGTTCCACTTTCACAGTTTGTGTCTCCACACGACAAGTTCACACAGTTTGCAAAATCGCCACCGCAAACACTCGGCATACTTTTCAGGTTTTACTGTTCACTTAATAACGCAACATCTCCTACTAACACAGCAGACGCATTGTAATTAATTGTTCCTCCGCGCATCACCATCTTTCACGCCGAACTTTGCAACGTTTTTCACCCGCGAACCGACCACGATACCACAACAACTCGCACTCTCTCTATCGATAGTCGTTCGCTCTCTCTCTAGCCTAACCAAAGATTTACAAAGCACCAGAACATTCATATTTGTACAATATAAAATATAAAACAGTAGCAAAATGAAGAAACAATGTGACGTATTAACAAATAATGAATAGTTAAAATAAATGATACATACTTACTATGACAAGGTAATGCACAAAAGAAAAACAATATTATCTACTTACCGGTAAAGCAATGTCTTTACGATGTCTCAATGTCACTGAGTTTATGTAACTGCTTACTTACGGGGAAAACAATGTCTTTACGATGTCTCAATGTCACTGAATTTATGTAACTGCAAATTATGTAACTGCAATTTATGTAACTACAAATTATCACATTGAACTACATTTCTTTTTAAATGAATTATAACTAAAACTTCTTCCGTTACAAAACCATTTATTACTACAGACGGTCCTGCAAACCAGTTACCTTCCGGCACTGTCTTTATTACGACAAGTAAATGTTATATTTATAAGTGAGACCAAAGTTATTCGGTCTTATTTTTCATTCACTTTTTTTTTAAGTTGCTCATGAGCTCCCAACATCAAACCTAATCGAGATACAACTAAGGAACAAAATAAATAGTAATCAGAAAATCAAGGCACCCTGAACCAGGCTACCCAATGCTGGCGCTTCTCTTCTTTGCATGTTCTGTGTTTCATCAATCAGTGCTAAGGGTCCAGTATTGACGGGTAATATTCAAGTACTGATAACGGGGGGGGGGGGGGGGGGGTGTAAGCCGCCCCTCATCTGTCGCAGGACTGTCCGCAGCTCGTGGTTGTGCGGTAGCGTTCTCGCTTCCCGCGCCCGGGTTCCCAGGTTCGATTCCCGGCGGGGTTAGGGATTTTCTTTGCCTCGTGATGGCAGGGTGTTGTGTGATGTCCTTTGGTTAGTTAGGTTTAAGTAGTTCTGAGTTCTAGGGGACTGATGACCATAGATGTTAAGTCCCATAGTGCTCAGAGCCATTTGAACCATTTTTTGTCGATGGACTACAATTCCTGAGCGTTCTACCAATGAATCTCAGCCTGGCAGCTGCCTCACTTGCGATTAAATTTATGAAGTCATCCCACTTTAAATCGCTGTATACATACACTACCAAATGTTTTGTAGAAGCGACTGATTATTTATTGTTCATACTTTAATTGTGCTTTCTGCCTAATTATGCGCAATACGTTACATTTATTTATGTTGAACGTCGGTTGCCAATCCCTCCACCAAGCGTTTGCAGGTCTTGCTGCATTTCGCTAAAATTATCTGGTGTTTCGATTTCTCTGTATACAACAGCATCATCCGCGAAAAGCCTCTGGAATTGCTGGCGTTATCCCGGAGGTCACTTATATACATATTTTGAAAAGTAATTTTCCAATAACATTCACTTGTAATGACATTCTGCGTTCTGTTTCCTAGAAACTTTTCAAACCAGTCATACAGCTAGTCTGCTGTTCTGCACTCTCGTATTTCGTGCACTATTGCGATACTGTATAGGACGCCTGTCGGAATTCTAGGAACATGGCATCAACCTAACCGCCGGTATCTGCTGTTTTCTGGATACGTACCACATCTGCACGTGTGTGAAATGTACATATTTCAGATAACGTCAATCATGTTAATTAAAGGAAAAGAAAAAAAAATTATCGGAACACGAAAAAGTCACTTCAACCCCAGTATGTTATGTTTACTCATAATAATAGATACATAGTGAATGATACGATCTGGTGTCTACTTTCGTACTGGCACTGTTTATGTTTGTAAGTATAATGTTGCTTCTTTATGTTTATGTTTAGATTTTATTAATCTTCTAGTTGGCGTGTCTGTGTATGAAGTGCGCCAACCACAAATAACATTGTCTGCAACCGTTCCATTGTTATTCTAAAAAGGCGAGCCCATCTACATTCCTTCATTATTGCTTCGACTAACACTGTGATAAATTGTATTACCATAGGTCCAAAAGAACAGCAGTTGTATAAAATAAATAGCTACTTAGGCGAGAAAAAATGTATGATCAGTGCTTGAAAATGACCTAGATTCCGAGCTATCAGTACAGACCAACGATGAGGCAATTGCCTTAAAGACAATTAACAGTCGAATAAACAGCTGGCTGGGACCTGACGCAACTGCGCTGTTTAATGCTTCGAGTGGATCATTACAGGGTGGGGGGGCTACACTTGCCCGCGGTAGTAGACTAATATACTGTAATGAAATTTTATTGTTGTTTAGTTAAACACTGGTCTAGCTCCTATAATGTAAGTATATTTTATCGTTGTTCAATGAAACTACGCTGAAACTCTTATACTGCTCTTACATGTTTACGTTGCTAACATAAAGACACGTATTCTTTACATGTGTACAAATTACGCCACGCTCCCCCTCGAGGGTTAAATAAGCCGACCGGTAACAGCCAAATTCAGTGCAGGTGGTCCGGAAGATAACAAATAGTCAATTTAAAACGGGAGTTGTTTAGTGCCATACTTGTCATAGATAGCAGAATTTCAGTGTCACTCAGCACTCAGCCACCAGTGGAACAAACGACAATTCGAGCACTCGGTAACGACTCACTTCACTTTCTCAACAGAGTGCAAAAGAAAACAAGGTCGTCGTCTGCGTACAAAAAAATTATGAGTGGATATCGAAAGACGGAAAACCACGAAATAAGCAACAGATCAATACTGCACCCAGTGTCGCGCCCCGTAAGCATCAAGCTACAGTACGTGAGCGGGTCCACGTATTTAACCTTCAACTGATAAAATGTTCCATCCACCTTAACAATGAAATACATTTCAGTACGTGCTCTTGGGGAATAGTAATTAATAAAAGTGCTGAATTTATTCAGTACTTCTAGGTCCACCAGTACTTCTTGAGTGATGAATACTCGTACCAATGAATCAGGAGCATAGAATCAGTGCTAAAAGCGTTTGAAAATGTCTGCAAGAATCTGGAGGAAATTATCAATGTCAGCTTCTGTAAGTAAACACACTCCCTGAGCATGAAGACTATTTGAAAAAGACTGGGGCCCACAATCAACTTCAAGTCAGGCATATAAATCCATCTGTGCAGCTACTGCAGTATTAGTGTTGTTTTCCACGACTTTCATGAAATGCTTCTTCAACCAAAGACAAACAGTATACTCCACCTGCTGAACAGTAGTAACGGTTTCACCCACTTTTCCACTTGGTAGTGTGTTACCCGGCCTATCATCAGCTATTGTAGTAGTGCTTGAAACTGCAGTATAGTATAGGGTGTCCATTTCATTTCATTGAAAAAGGGGACATTTAAAATAAATCAGAGAAAAACCTGGGACAATGAAGAAAAAAACGGGACATAAACATTGTATTGACTAAATTTAATACACATACTAGTTTACCTTTGCAACGTGCACTCAGATGATCCCAAATCACTTTTTACAATTAATCTACCACACTATCACTGTACTTTTCACTTTTATGTACTTTATCAAGAAGTGCATTTTCGTTTGAAATTGTATCATGAAAGTCAGTACATGATAACACCATTAAAGTGTGTTTTGACAATGAGCAAGGCCCTCACTGTTTCAACTTTCATTCTTTTTTTTTCATCTGACCACGAAGAGTTCACTAACGAAAACACACGTTCCACAGCAGCATTTGGTGCAATACTTTTAACAAAAACACAACAGTCCTGAATATCCTTCCACTGTAGCTGCTCCTTTTCTGTATTAACCCAGTCAAATACTTTAAAAGGTGTACTCAATGCAAGAGTCATAGAAGATGTCAGCATAAATATGAAATTGTTCTACAGTAATTTCACCCTCTTCTTCCAGCTTTCTTAGAGTCTCATGTACAAAGGATGTGAGAAATCTTTCAGATTTTCTACATTGTAATTTGCCCAATAATTTGTTTATTTATTATTTAACTTCCACTATTGCGATTTCTTGTTTCTCAATACATTTAATTTTTGTGGAGAAAGGTTTTAGCTGGCTAACAAGAAAATGTAGACGAACAATAGACACAGGGTTATCAAAGAATTGTTTAAGGATAACAGGACACTTATCAAGGGAAATGAAATATGATTTCAAAGAAGGAAATATCTTTACAATTCTTCCCAATGCTGGTAGAAGAGATAGCCACCTTGTCTTGCTGTGCCCAAGTACAGTTTTGTATTCAGTTACAGTAGTCTTACAGAATGACTTCAGAGATTCAACCATTACTGTATATTTGTGGAAATGCTGGTAGATTTTGTTTACAATTAATTGGCAGTCGATGGGTAGGCAGTCTGAGCCAGTTTGTAAGGAATTGTGCACCACATGTGATGGACAGCCAACACCTACTATATTATTCACTGTGTTCTGTTGCAGTTTATAGAACAAATTGTTTCTTCCTTTCCTCTGCTTACCACCAAAATTGGTGTCAGTGTTGTCTGCAGAAACTGCAATCACGTTTCCCTCAAGATCATATTTCTTTAAAACCTCCAGCACATAATTCTGAAGTAAATCTGAAGTTTCTCTAACTAAATTAACCAATTCGAGCACTTTCACCGTGATGCCATTTTCAGGGTGAAAATACCTGATAAGGAGAGGAACCAACTTCAAATCCAGATGATTCGATGTATCAATCATTACAGAAATGAATCGAACACTTTTCATTTCATTTAAAACCTGCTGAGCTGCATACCGTGCAATAACATTTGAAATGATTGCATTACATTTTGTGTGTCCACATGTGAATTTAGGATTGAAAAGTTTTTTTATCAACTGCTGTAGTACAGTCCATTGAATTAAAGCTATGGTTATGCATTGCACTGTGGTATGCAAACGTAGCTTCTTGTGCTCCCAACTGCCAATCCATTTTTGTTACTGATTTTAAGTTTACATAGTAGTCACTCACGCATTTATTTGCTCTTTTAGTTTGATCACTCATGCGATGTTTCTTCGTCTTAATGTGATTCACAATGTCAGACCTTCCACCATGACCAATAGCAAATTTTGATCTGCACAACGTACATTCTACAGTTTCTCCACTACCAGCGATAAAAGGAAACTCGCTTTTTATATTACTTGTTAAAATTACACTTTCGTTTTGGCATTATGAAACAGTGATTGCACAGTGCAAAACATTAACAGTGTGGCGACGAAATCCAGAGAGCAAGTATCAATGGTGTAGGGTATCTCTGGACCGAAAGGACGGATTACGTGGGTCGATTTAGAAGAGAAGAATCTTCGTTGTTATTCGTAACCTATAGTGCGTTTAAAATTACTTGCGATTTCTGACAGTTCGGTACATGTTTGGGATATGCTGAAAGTCATTACACGCATCGTAGCGTAAATAATCGCGCAGTTAATAGCAAGTCAAACAACCAGTAGCGTAAAATACTCTAGCCAAGCGGAATCATAAAAAACGGGACATTTGAGCGTCCCAAAAAAAAACTTTCGGGACAGCGGGACATTTTGCTAAAAAACGGGACTGTCCCGGGAAAAACGGGACGAATGGACACCCTAGTATAGTAGCTACACTATCAGAGTCCGTTCCAAATTCTCATTCTTCTGTGTGCTTTACTAAAACCTCTTTCCTAGCAGTTCATCACACGATCAGCAACAACTTCATCTGCCATGAAACTAGGCCACGTTTTTAAAAACTTTCTTACAAACCTATAAGAAATACGCATGAATTTCAGTATGACATCTTTAATTAAGCAACCAAAAGTGAGTGAATGATACATCTATTAGATTCCAGTGCGCGCCTAAACGGTTTTCATCTTGTTACATGTCTTCAGTCATCATCCTACATGCCCTCTGTCAGCGGAAAAAGCTCAGCGTCTTGCATTTTAGAGATAATATGTCAAACAAATCGATATGTTAACATATACGCTGTGGAAGAAACGTAGCTCTGAAAATGGTTGCAGGCGTCTCCCGTATTGATTTTATACCATATGGTATAGTAAACATTACTGTGAACTGAACTTTACCGAATTTAGTATGAGAAAATTTAACGAGAGTAAATCCACAACTGGCAAATGCTAGCTGAACGTAAAATCAGCTTTGAATACGAGTGTCTCGAAAGGCTACCGATAAATATTCGTGCCATTACTCACTCTCTCATTCAACCGTCTCCACAACTGAATGGTCAACGCGGCTGATTGCCGTCGGGGGGGGGGGGGGGGGGGGGATCCGGGTTTGGTTCCCGGCGTTGGCAGAGATTTTTCCTTGGTGGCATGAGTGGTACTGGATGCACTCAACTTCATGAGGCCATCTGAAGAGCTATTCAGTCGATTAGTAGCGGTTCCAAGGCCAAGAAACCTGGGAGAGCGGTTGATGACCTCACGTCCCTCCATACCGCACCCAATGACGTCATTGGTAGAGGATGACACGCCGGGCGGTCGGTCTCGATTGGCCTGTCTAGTTCCAAAACGTAGAACTTTAATTTTTTATTCACTTGCCCACTGATATTCACACTTGGCAACATACAAATGTAAAAATGGTAATTGTTCTTACTAGAGACATTACTGTGAATATATACGAGTAAATACCAATAAAGGCGACTGTTTGTAGAAAATAAAGTAATAAACACAATATATTACCAGTGATATGTATATTTAAAAGTTTTCCTCTAAGAGTTGCCAACGTCCTTGCCGCAGTGGTAACTCCGGTTCCCGTCAGATCACCGAAGTTAAGCGCTGTCGGGGTAGGCTAGAACTTGGATGAGTGGTCACCTGGTCTGCCGACCGATGTTGGCAATCGGGGCGCACTCAGCACCTGTAAGGCAAACTGAGGAGCTACTTGACTGAGAAGTAGCGGCTCCGGTCTCGTAAACTGACATAAGCCAGGGAGAGCGGTTTGCTGACCACACGCCCCTCCATATGCGTATCCAGTGACGCCTGTGGGCTGAGGATGACATGGCGGCCGGCGGTACCGTTGGACCTTCATGGCCAGTTCGGGCGGAGTTTCGTTTTAGTTTTTACTCAGAGGGTTAAGCGCAGAACTCCGGCAGAGGGCACGGGCATCATACTCTGTATTTTGCGGTGTCTGTGGACGTGCAAGTAACTGTATCTACTTGTTAGTCACAGTGTCACGCTGTATTTCGATACTGCGGCTTGGCAGGGAACCACAATCACTCCCTAATACAAAAGAGTGCTTATGGTTCTCCTAGACACCGCCGTCCGGTACGCAAATGTCTTGTGAAAGTTACAACGGGACCAGAGCGCATTAGTGTTGCTCGTGTTTGGTGTGTAAGAGGGATAACAGCGTCAGATGTTGAGGTACCACTTTGAAGGACAGAAGATGCGACGTACACGTTTGAGACAGAGTTATCAGCACCTGATGGACTTTGAAATGGGCATCACTGTCGGTCTCCATTTCCCCGGCTGGTGGAAACGTGCCGTATCCAGATTTGTGGTCCATTCGGATGTGACAGTGACCAGATACTGGACTGCATTGAAACCTGAAAGCAGGCAAGATTGCGGTCGAGCACGTCTGAACAGCAGAAGGCAGGTATACAGTATAGAGCGTACCATTCAGCTGTGTAGGCGGACGAGCAAGCGAGCAATGACATGAATATTTATTGATAGCCATTCGAGACACTAGTATTAAGACCTGATTTTACGTTCAGCTAGCGTTTACCACTTCTGGATTTACTTTTGTTAAATTTTCTGAAACGAAAGACGGTAAGTTCAGTTCACTCTATTATTTACTATACCACAGAGTATAAAATCAATACGAGTGTCGCTTGCATCAAACTTCAGAGCTACTTTTCCTCCTTGGCGTATATGTTAGCATATCTACATCTACATGGTTACTCTGCAATTCACACTTACGTTTCACATATTATCTCGACAATGCGAGCCGCTGAGATAGTATACATTATTTCCGCCGACAGAGGGCATGAAGGATGATGACTGAAGACATTTAACAGCCGGCCGGAGTGGCCGTGCGGTTCTAGGAGCTACAGTCTGGAGCCGCGTGACCGCTACGGTCGCAGGTTCGAATCCTGCCTCGGGAATGGATGTGTGTGATGTCTTTAGGTTAGTTAGGTTTAATTAGTTCGAAGTTCTAGGCGACCATAGCCATTTGAACATGTAACAACCCTTTCACATTTGCACCTGGCATCTGAGAACAAGTGACACATTCCCTGTAACATTATGTGCCACCCTACACCATTGTCCGGTGACTAGCGGCATCAGGACTGTCGAATTGCCGTCCTATGCATAGGCTGCATTTGACACAACACCATAACACAACACAAACGGCTGCATTTAGAGAGGTGGCGTGAAGCATGGATTGGTGATAAACGGTGGTGCATTGTGTTCAGCGGTGAATCACAGATGACCATCGTCGACGAGTATGGAGGTGACCTGGGAAGAGGTCTCATCCTTCCAACGTTTTGGGGAGGCAGAGCCGTGCTACCCGCGACGTAATGGTGTGGGGAGCCACCGGGAATGATTTCAGGTCACGGCTGGTAGTGTTTGCTGGGATTCCGACGGCACAACGGTACATCATAAACAACCTTTCTCCTCGTGTTACCTCACATGCGACAGTTTCTTAGCGCCACAGAGCTGTGATCATCCGCACATGGCTCATGTCTCTCTCAACTGTCTGCATGATGTTGAGGAACTTCATCGTCAGCAAGATCCCCAGATCAGACCCTGAAAAAACATGTGTAGGACCAGATCGGATGTCGAGTCCGTCCCATTGCCAGTATTTTGGTTTTGTTTTGGGGGAAGAGACCAAACAGCGACGTCATCGGTCTCATCAGAATAGGAAAGGATGGGGAAGGAAGTCGGCCACGCCCTTTCAAAGAAACCATCCCGGCATTTGCCTCGAGCGATTTAGGGAAATCACGGAAAACCTAAATCAGGATGGCCGGACGCGGGATTGAACCGTCGTCCTCCCGAATGCGAGTTCAGTGTGCTAACCACTGCGCCACCTCGCTCGGTCCATTGCCAGTATCTGGGATGTCGATGACCAGTTACAAGAATTGTGGGCCAGCCTCCTTCACAAGACGCTCAGTTATATGACACGCTTCCCTCGAACCCGCGTCCAGCCATCCTGATTTAGGTTCTATGAGATTTCCCTAAAGCGCTTCAGGTAAACGCACGGCCGACTTCCATCTCCTTCCTTCCCTAATCCGATGGTACCGAAGACCTCGCTGTTTGGTCCCCTCCACTAAATCATCCAACCAACCAACAAACCAAACAACACCCTGTAACGTTCCCTTTCCCTTCTATCGACAATGTTAGAAATATATGACCGTGTAAGTATGTGCCTAAACGATTGGAATAAAATTTTGAAAAGGCTATCTTTCCGAAGATTCAATATAAAGTCGATAAACGAGGGGGAGGTTAACAACAAGATGCCTTCTAGGACAACTTATTCCGCCTACTTAATTACTGTAAAATTTAGTATCGTTGTTCGAAAGGTTTGTGCTATCATTCACGTACTGTGCCAACGTGAAGGGGTACCACGTGGATCGGAACAGAATAATAAGAGTTACTGAAATAATTATAGCTAAAAGAAATACGGTCGCCAGCCCAATTGGGCAAAATTTCTGTTCGGTTGGTGAATTAATGAGCCGAACAGTCAATGTCAAGAATTACTCGAACACGCGCGGCAACAGAGGGCTGCACGCACGTTAGCAAAAACAATTGAAACATTTACGTAATAAAGAGAGAAAGGAAATAGTTTGAACTCGAAATATCATAAACTAATAGAGCTGAAATTTTGAAAACATACAAGATAACACTTAGATTAATGGTTACTTACTGTTGTAAGTGACAATGGCGCTGCCTCACAATAACGTCTACAATTTTCGTATGAATTTTGAAAAATGGCAAAAAATAATTAAAAGAAACTCTATTGACTTCTGAACAGGGAAGTAGAAATTGATAATTACTGTATCAAAAGGTAATTATTATACTTTAGCACGACTGCTAGTCAAAATGTGAACCAGAGCTTTACTAACAACAAATGATAATAATCCCTGATATTTGCACTCATTCATTAATTCTAGTGCGAGGAATCATTTTAATTTGATTAGTTGATTTACTATTTGCAATAATTAGATCGCCTCAGATTAAAGTTCAAATTTAAAGTTAGTGAGACTGAAATTACTGAACGCTTTAAGTTGAAATCTTTAATTTAACTGAATCATTTAGTACATAAGCAAAATTAACTGGCACTGCAATTTTCATTTTTCGTAAACGGTACATGGATTATTGTAACTATAGGACAGGACAGGAACCTACTAGGTGAATGATTTTAGGAGAATCACGGGTAAACAGTTTTGATTAAACTATGGTAATTATTCACTCGCAAAACCACAAAGCTGAGTAACGCCGTTACAAAACTAGTTGACAGTAAGATGTGATGCAGCAATCTCACTTCAGTCCATTCTCGCCGTAACGAAGTTGCTGACGACGATACTGCTGCTGGCTCCTTTCCATGATAATTAGCGCACACGGGAGTTATTGGCAACGATATTGGCGTGGCGGGTTCTTGATGTTGCTGCAGCCAATATTTCCACTGCCCAAGCTCATCCCTTGCCACGTGCCGCTACACATTCACCCCTCCAGTACAGTGCACGACATCCATACATCCGCACTTCACCAAGTCTCACACCAGAGTACTCTCTCTCTGTGTAGCGCGCGCTCTGACGTAACATCCTCCCGCGTCCAGAGACACCGCTACTGCAACGATTCTTATTCGTTGACAAAAACCTAACGTTTCCCTAACATTCCCTCAGCGCTTACTCAGCGATATTTACATAATATATATAATTGATTATACAGCAACATAAACAAATTAATTCATAAATCGTGTACATATAAATTTACATAAAGATAAAAGCAAGTGTATATAAATGTTCGAAGAGCACGTCGGCATGAAAATGTTACAACCCTTCCCCACCTAATCAGTGTATGCGCCCAGGCCATGTTGTTGTTGTTGTGGTCTTCAGTCCAGAGACTGGTTTGATGCAGCTCTCCACGCTACTCTATCCTGTGCAAGCTTCTTCATCTCCCAGTACCTACTGCAGCCTACATCTTACTGAATCTGCTTAGTGTATTCATCTCTTGGTCTCCCTCTACGATTTCTACCCTCCACGCTGCCCTCCAATACTAAATTTGTGATCTCTCGATGTCTCAGAACATGTCCTACCAACCGATCCCTTCTTCTAGTCAAGTTGTGCCAGAAGCTCCTCTTCTCCCCAATTCTATTCAGTACCTCCTCATTAGTTATGTAATCTACCCATCTAATCTTCAGCATTCTTCTGTAGCACCACATTTCGAAAGCTTCTATTCTCTTCTTGTCTAAACTATTTATCGTCCACGTTTCACTTCCATACATGGCTACACTCCATACAAATACTTTCAGAAACGACTTCCTAACATTTAAATCTATACTCGATGTTAACAATTTTTTCTTCTTCAGAAACGCTTTCCTTGCCATTGCCAATCTACATTTTATATCATCTCTACTTCGACCATCATCAATTATTTTGCTCCCAGGGGGTGCAATATCATACTGATAATGGCAGGACTCATACTGCCAGATTCTTTCTAAATATGACTCGCTTTTATTATCACTGAAAAACTATAACACACCCCTAAATTCGTGAAGATCCATTTCGTTTCCTCCCCCGCTATTGGGTGTTTCTCGTTTTGTCTGGCAATGTATATGGCATTCTCGGTTTTGAAACAGCGATCTGACAAAGTTCACTCGTCATTTATTCCAGCCGAAATACTTCTAATTGTATTTTCCTTGACTCGATTTTCTCATTTATTCTGTTACGGAATGTAGCCACCACTCAGATTCTCCATCAAAGTACGTCAGCCACGGGTTCGTTCCAGTCCAGCTCCTGGAGTTCACGCCCGTCGCGTTGCGTTTCTGAATTTTAAAGCCCGCACCGTGGAGACGCTGACGCAGCCAGCACACACACTTTCGCTGCCAGCGCCCCTCGCGCCTGCCTCCGCTTTATTCGAGACAGCTGAAATCTTTTCCTTGTTCTTACGTTTGTTGGCTTTCACTCCGCCCGTCTTCTGCCCTTTGCTTCTTCTACCTGTCTGTTTCATTTTCTTCCGTTCCGTTCGGCACAGCGTTGCAGTGTGTCTCTTTGCTCACGTTTTCATTGTGAGAGGGGAATTTTCTGGCACGCATGATGTGTATGCATGTTTCCCCCTGTCTTTTCTGTTTTCCCTCAGTCTCTTTTCATTCACACGTCTTTCTAAAGCTCTTTCCTTCCCTGCATAAATCTTCGTTTGGCTGTCGGTCCGTGTCAGGTGGGAATACAGCTCCGAAGCGAAACGGGACGTTAGAACGTCTTGTTCATTCTTTTGTGAGTCTCAGCGTAGCTGTTTCAAAGAATGCACTGATTTTCTGCAAAGAGTAATTTTATCCAACAAGTCGCTGATTCATTACATAGCTTTCTTTGACATGTGAAATATATGCTGCAATATCTCACAGCAAGAACAATAAAACTGATGTATGAAGTTTCGAAATTGAGAGGTGTGCTGAATTAGAACACATAACTCAGAGAACAGAATATCGTACTGAATCAGCTCTAGTAAAGAATGTTTGGGAACTACGAGTCGAGTCGGTTACTAACCCTGTATACAAAATCTGTAACATGAGGTGATTATACATGATGAAAGCACTCCCTAAAGTCAACGAGAGTGAGAAATGTAAGTCATTGTTACATTGCTTTGTACCCTATGCAACTCACGAATATATGTTCTAATGTAGAAATTAATGTGATACGGCTCTTCTGTAGCCTCTGGTTTGAAGTAACAATCTTGGACATTCACTGCTAGCCATCGAAATTGCAGCAGAATGAAGCCCACATGCACTGGACGTCAAATTGGCATGAAATGTACTACAAACTTGGATGTGCAAGTTACTAACATTTGTTGGAAATGGTAGCTCAACTCTCGAAGTTCTTTTATGTCTTCACTTTCTGATGTGCTACGTTTCTTGTTAGTAAAACGTCTAGGACATACTCAAGGTCTTTCCATGCTCTTACCAACATCTCGTCCGTCACCGCCTCTACTATATCTCGTATTAGTACTGTAAGAGTCTACACATCAGCCCGCCGGTGTGGCCGAGCGGTTCTAGGTGCTTCAGTCTGGAACTGTGCGACCGCTACGGTCGCAGTTCGAATCCTGCCTCGGGCATGGATGTGTGTGATGTCCTTAGGTTAGTTAGGTTTAAGTAGTTCTAAGTTCTGGGGGACTGATGACCTCAGATGTTAAGTCCCATAGTGCTTAGAGCCATTCGAGCCATTTGGGTCGGAACATCAGGAACAGGTGAATTGAACACTTTATGTTTAACGTAACACCATAAAAAGAGTCAATAGTGGCTATGTACAGTGAGCGTGGTGGTCACTATGTTGGACCGTCTCTACCGATCTGTCTGTCCGGAAAAGTTTCATCCAAGAACTGAGAAATAAATAATCCCTAATGTGGCGGTGTACTATCTTGTTTCAACACTAACCGCCACTGACATTACTGCAACTGAGGTGTAACATAAAGCTCCACGTCCAGGTAAACTTTACTGTAATGGTATGCTTAGCACTTTTGGCTATCCCTTATTTGCTGCCCGCAGCATCCCGTGGTCGTGCGGTAGCGTTCTCGCTTCCCACGCCCGGGTTCTCGGGTTCGATTCCCGGCGGGGTCAGGGATTTTCTCTGCCTCGTGATGGCTGGGTGTTGTGTGCTGTCCTTAGGTTAGTTAGGTTTAAGTAGTTCTAAGTTCTAGGGGACTTATGACCACAGCAGTTGAGTCCCATAGTGCTCAGAACCATTTGAACCTTATTTGCTGTACCACATATGTGGGTTCTCCGACCACCAGATGTGGCCATTATGATTGTTTCCTTTCCTGAGGACGTGAAAAGTAATTTTGTGGGAAAAATAAACTGTATTAGCGTATTACGAAATCGACTCGCGTTCTAGACTACGCATTAACGTCAGCTGTTTGGGACGCCAAGACCGATCAGCACTTCCATATATCACATCGGCACACCCTTATGCCCTCGAAATTTGTGATTGTTGCACAGAGAGACAAATAATATACCGTTATTTTGGCCCATCTAGCCATTGTCTGCATCGACGCTCTCCGTCTTGTTCCTGGCAAAGTCAGCACCTCTGGGCCTATCTACTGGCCGCAAGGCTAGAGGAGTGGTACTCTGTATCCATCGAAATGCAGTCGTTTCTGTAAAATCTTCACCACATTGCCTAGAGGTATGCCAGTTTCTCTGCAAACAGGACGCTTCGGTTTCTGCGGACTCTGTTTATAGTGTCTCAGTTTTGAAAATTATTTTTGTTTCCTTTAATTAAATTCTTTTAAGGTTTTCTTTCAATAAGTCCAGGTATTGTTTGAAAATCAGCTCGTAAAATTTTGCACGGGTTCTGAGCCTACCAATTTCGTTTGCGACGTAAATTATACGACGATTATAAGCCACATTTATTCTAACAACCATGAATTGTTATAAGAAAGTAGGCTTCCGCGGCCGATGTCATAGTGATTAAAATTCTTCTGGGTATTATGCCGCGTTATTGCTAAAAACTAACAACAATAATAAACTTTATTATGCCGCGTCATTGCTAAAAACTAACAACAATTATAAACTTTATTATTGTTGTTAGTTTTTAGCAATGACGCGGCATAATACCCAGAAGAATTTTAATCACCACAACCATGAATTGTGATCGCTTGGCGTAAATTTTATTATAAGCTATGACCAAGAAAAAAAGAAAAATCTCATGATGATAAACGTCCTTAACTACTTCTACGTGAAGAACCTATTTTCGCACCACAGCATCAACTATGCCACTGTAAATGACTATCATAGTAAAAATTTGTCATTGCAATGGTTTAGCAGTACAGAGTCGCACACATTTCCTTCATAACATTACTTGAAACTACGTCTATGTTGATTCGTAGCCAGGCCAGCTGAAAAATCAATCATTCATTGTATGCCTGTTTGTTTCGATGTAAATAAAACGTCCTACAGGTCTGGAGGCTCTTGTGACTTACAAATGTTACACTAGATGAGCGAGCAGTTGCGCGACTGTAAAGAAAAGTATTGAAGTTCAAATTTGCTACGCAATGGCGGCCATCTTGAAGCTACAATTAATAACACGTTACGCAGTCGTACAGATATAGAAGACGCAGAGATTGGATTGGATTGTTTGGGGGGAGAGCAAACAGCGAGGTCATCGGTCTCATCGGATTAGGGAAGGACGGGGAAAGAAGTCGGCCGTGCCCTTTCAAAGGAACCATCCCGGCATTTGCCTGGAGCGATTTAGGGAAATCACGGAAAACCTAAATCACAATGGCCGGACGCGGGATTGAACCGTCGTCCTACCGAATGCGAGTCCAGTGAGACGCAGAGAGATCTTATAACAAATCCGCACTTCATCGCTACCTCGGAGATGCTGTGTCCCATCGCTCATGCACCGTCTGTAACACTACGTTCAAACTCAAGTCTTGATAACCTGTCACTTTAGCAGAGTCAGAGAAGGAGCCCCAAGAGAGAATGTCAAGGAGAGAGACGCTATGACAATGGCGCTTATATACGCTGAATAGCCAAAGAAACTGGTATAGCGTAGTGTCCCAGCGAGCACACACAGGTGCGACAACATGACGTGGTATGGACTCGACTGTCTGAAGTAGAGCTGGAGGGAATTGACGCCATGAATCCGGCAGGGCATAAATCCGTAAGGGTACGAGGGGATGGAGATCTCTTGTGAACAGTACGTTGCAGGGCGTCCTAGATATGCTCAATGATGTTCATGTCTGAGGAGTTTCGTGGCCAGCGGAAGTGTTGAAACTCAGAAGAGGGTTCCTGGAGCCATTCTGTAGCAATTCTTGACGTGTGGGGTGTCAAATTGATGCTGAATTTCCCGTCGGAACGCACAGTGGACATGATGCAGGTGATCAGGCAGGATGCCTGTCAGAGTGTTACCTGTCAAAGTCATATCTAGATGTGTCAGGGGTCATATATCATTCCAACTGTGCACGCCCCATACCATTACAGAGCCTCCGCCAGCTTGAACGGTTTCCTGCCGATATGCGGGGTTCTTGGATTCATGAGGTTGACTCCATACCCGTACACGTCCATCCGCTCGACACAATTTGAATCGAGACTCGTCCGACCAGGCAAAATGTTTTCGAGTCATCAACAGTCCGATGTCGGCGTTGACTGGCCCAGGCGAGGCGTAAAGCTTTGAGTCGTGCAGTCATCAAAGGTACACGATTGGGTCTTCGGCTCCGAAAGCTCATATCGATGACACTTCGTTGAATGGTTCGTAAGCTGACACTGAAATTTGCAGCGATTTGCTGTCGGTTTGCACTTCCGTTACATTGAAAGATTATCTTCAGTCATCGTTGGTCCCGTTCTTGCAGGAATTTTTTTGCAGCAGCAGCGATGTCGGAGATTTGATGTTTCACCAGATTTCTAATATTCACGGTACACTCGTGAAATGGTCCTATGGAAAAATCCGCACTTCATCGCTACCTCGGAGATGCTGTGTCCCGTCGCTCATGCATCGTCTGTAGCACTACGTTCAAACCCATTAAGTCTTGATAACCTGTCACTTTAGCAGCAGTAACCGATCTAACAACTGCGCCAGACACTTTCTGTCTTATATACGCGTCAGCGCCGTATTCTGCCTGTTTACATATCTCCGTATTTCAATACGCATGTCTATAGCAGTTTTTTTCATTTCAGTGTATGTGTGTGTGTGCGTGTGTGTGTGTGTGTGTGTGTGTGTGTGTGTGTGTGTGTGTGTGTGTGTGTGTACTAAATTTTAAGGGTCACAGATATAAATATAATGTTTCGTAAGACATTGTATCAAGTATGTATTGTCAGTCCACAGTAACATTGTGTAGAAATAACAGTGTTATATTCTATGCCCACTGATTTTCATTTTCACTAGTTATTACGTTATACAGATAGTCTTTTATTAGAGTTACTCAATTTATTAGTTCGTAACAAATATAAAAATATTCGAGGCTAATACATTTGGGGAAGAAATACACTGAAATGACGTGACTCAATTGAAATTAGGTGTCTTGGCACCAATTCTGCCTGCCTCTTTAAACTTTCCATACCACCCTTTTATGTTCTTCGCGGAGAGTCTCGACCATTGGCACTTGGGAACTGTCACTGAACTGTAACAAGCGGCAGTGTTACATTCGATCACAAAACACAATAGTTCTTCCTCCTGCATTGATGCCATTGTGACAATAGCACTCCTAAATGACTTTACCTGTAACAAGAAAGACAGAGAAAGGTTTTGTCAGAACATATATAGAAGTATTCATAAGAAAACTGTATGATTTAAGCTACTGTCTGCAAGAAACCGCATAGACATGTTGATTTGTATCATATAAACAACTCTGTGATTTATCTACCATTTGCAACAAACTGCATAGCTCTGTGCAGCATAGTTACTTGTAAATAAGTTTTTGTAATCAGAAAAAGACTTAATGATTTCGCTGTATATCCTATCTCTGTACAAATGAGGGAATGTTTGTTCTGAAGTCAGTGAGAGAGACTGAATGTGCCATCTCATCACAGCGTCCGTTTCTTCACTGAACAGTCAACCTTGTATGATACACTGCGGTGGAGTTACCAGCGTCGTAATCATCGGCCTCGTCTTTTTTGCCATTTGACGTTTTAATAGCACTATAAAGGCTACTAACGTAATTTGTCATATTATATAGGGTTGTTAACTGGTTTTTCTAACCTTGAGGTCGGGTATTAACACTCATTCAGTGTTTTTCTAGACCGGTGCAACGTCCTTACGCCGTACTATGGCCCAGTTTGCCTAACGTAGGCTCCAGGAATCGGCCCACTGCATCCAGGCGCCCGTCTGCCCCGGATAGCCCCTTCCACTGCCTATACTTCGTTCATCATTAAGTTCAAACTTGATTTCAATGAACGCGCGCTCAGAATGCTCAGCGATTCGTCTTCGTACACAGTACGAGGTGCGTTCAAGTTCTAAGGCCTCCGATTTTTTTTTTTTTCTAATTAACTACTCACCTGAAATCGATGAAACTGGCGTTACTTCTCGACGTAATCGCCCTGCAGACGTACACATTTTTCACAACGCTGACGCCATGATTCCATGGCAGCGGCGAAGGCATCTTTAGGAGTCTGTTTTGACCAGTGGAAAATCGCTGAGGCTATAGCAGCACGGCTGGTGAATGTGCGGCCACGGAGAGTGTCTTTCATTGTTGGAAAAAGCCAAAAGTCACTAGGAGCCAGGTCAGGTGAGTAGGGAGCACGAGGAATCACTTCAAAGTTGTTATCACGAAGAAACTGTTGCGTAACGTTAGCTCGATGTGCGGGTGCGTTGTCTTGGTGAAACAGCACACGCGCAGCCTTTCCCGGACGTTTTTGTTGCAGTGCAAGAAGGAATCTGTTCTTCAAAACATTTTCGTAGGATGCACCTGTTACCGCATTGCCCTTTGGAACGCAATGGGTAAGGATTACGCCCTCGCTGTCCCAGAACATGGACACCATCAATTTTTCAGCACTGGCGGTTACCCGAAATTTTTTTGGTGGCGGTGAATCTGTGTGCTTCCATTGAGCTGACTGGCGCTTTGTTTCTGGATTGGAAAATGGCATCCACGTCTCATCCATTGTCACAACCGACGAAAAGAAAGTCCCATTCATGCTGTCGTTGCGCGTCAACATTGCTTGGCAACATGCCACACGGGCAGCCATGTGGTCGTCCATCACAGTCATTCGGCGATCCCCCAAAACAATTCTGTCCACTTTCTCGATCATGTCGTCAGACCGGCTTGTGCGAGCCCGAGGTTGTTCCGGTTTGTTGTCACACGATGTTCTGCCTTCATTAAACTGTCGCACCCACGAACGCACTTTCGACACATCCATAACTCCATCACCACATGTCTCCTTCAACTGTCGATGAATTTCAATTGGTTTCACACCACGCAAATTCAGAAAACGAATGATTGCACGCTGTTCAAGTAAGGAAAAAGTCGCCATTTTAAGTATTTAAAACAGTTCTCATTCTCGCCACTGGTGGTAAAATTCCATCTGCCATACGGTGCTGCCATCTCTGGGACGTATTGACAACAAACGCGGCCTCATTTTAAAACAATGCCTATGTTTCTATCTCTTTCTTGTCCGGAGAAAAAAAATCGGAGGCCTTAGAACTTGAATGCACCTCGTACAGCTACACCACACTTTGTGTCTCCGCTGGAAATAGGCCCTATTTTCCTGTCACTGATTTCGTTATTATTCTAGCATAAATGACGCAAAGAGGCACTGAAACTCTTCACTGTTCCACTGTCACCGCGTATATTCTTTACCTCTAGCAATTTTTGTTTTCTTGTTCCTCATCTCACTGGAAAGTCGTTTTATCTGTCCCAGCAACTGGGTTCACGTTGTATTGTAGTTAGTGTACCCTGTGAAAGTGAAGTCGAAACAGAAGCACCGTTAAAAAGTATCGAGAAACAGATCGTACTTAATGTGTTCGAGAAGTTTTTAGAAAAACATCCGTTGCTATCAGTACGGCAGTTTTCGAACATAGCACCTGTACGCGTAATGGAAAACGGAACACAGATAAACTGTTTACTCCTGTCAAGGTGAAAAGGCGACAACTGCATGTGTTAGAAAAACTGGGCGATTCTGTGTGCTGAGCTGCTGAAGGTGCATATGTAGGGATGCTGTTGTTGATCACCTCTTTATCATTGTAGCAGATGACAGCTCCAGTTGTGGAAAAGTTTTCTCGGAATCTGGTGTGAAAAGAGATTACCAGACAGTTCATTGTATCGCCTTCTGTCTGTGAGTCCAGTATTTCGTTATACGGTGAAATCTCCACCAGACATTTCTACACCACGCATAACTCACAAGGTAATATGTGCAACGTTTTCTGCTGCTTTTTCCTTTTCGTAACTTTCGCTTTCCGTCTGATCCCTTGATACTCTCTACCGTGTATTATTTCGTAGTTCTTACAAATTGACCGAAATGGTATTTTAAGCCATACTGTTTCTATCCGCAGTTTTGAAACAATTCTCGCTGGACACACAACTGAACATTTATTATTAATTTAGATATATAGAATATGGATTGAATTGGGAATATACAAATATTTACCAACGGAGATTTGTCGTTTCTTATTGTGTTACCAGTAATATTTCTATAGCACCCTACCTCTGTGTATCTTGTGTTACATTTTCGTTTTGTTTGGTCTCTTCAGTGTAATGTGGTTGCAAAACTTGTTTTACGTCAGAATAATTTTTAAGCCTATATAACTTCGTACCAGTGTACGACTTTAACTAATGTCCGCTTTGAATTATCAAAACAAGCTGTCATCTGTAATATAAACATTTCAAGTGTTTTTCTTTTTTTTTAATCTTATGGGACTTAGCTGCTAAGGTCATCAGTCCCTAAGCTTACACACTACTTAACCTAAATTATCCTAAAGACAAACACACATACTCATGCCCGAAGGGGGACTCGAACCTCCGCCGGGACCATTTCTAGTGTTGAGATGGCGCATGGACATGTTGCGAAAACCAATAACAAACAGCCATACTGTTTGCCCGCTGTTCATCTTCTTTACGAATATATACACATTATAAATACTCGTATTAAATTCTGCAGCCGCCGCTTCTCTCTGTATGTGAAGGCTAATCTCAGGAACTACTGTAGGGATTTTCATTAATACAAGGGTTGGAACTTAAATAGTGGCAACTATTTATTCACAGGCGATTCAAAAGAGTTACATGTTTGCACCTGTTACTGTCCTTCAAAGTAGTCACCAGCGTTTTGTAGAACCCGTTGCCAGCGATGTGGAAGGCGCAGTACACCGTCAGCAGAGCTTGTTCTTTTGATGGTGCGAATTGAGTGAAGTTATGGCGATTCTCGTGTACGACTGTGATGGTGCTATTCTAAAGCATTACGTTCCTCCAAGGCAGACCGTCAATGCACAGTATTACTGTTTGTTTTTGGAGCATTACCTGCGACCAGCTTTACGAAAGAAGCGGCGACACTTTCTGCGCGTGGTCGGTGATTTTCTCGGCCTCGTGATGACTGGGTGTTGTGTGCTGTCCTTAGGTTGGTTAGGTTTAAGTAGTTCTAAGTACTAGGGGACTGATGACCATAGATGTTAAGTCCCATAGTGCTCAGAGCCATTTGAACCATTTTTGAACTTTCTGCGCAACCCACCCATCATTTTGCACGACAATGCGCGGGCGCATAGGCGCAAGCTGTGGCTACTCTCTTCGGTCGATGGGAGTGGGAAGTACTGTACCATCGACAGTACTCCCCGGAGTTAAGTCCTTGTGACTTTGATTTGATTCCGAAGTAGAAGGAACCACTTCGTGGCATTCGCCTCAGAACTGTTCCAGAGGTTCGACAGGCAGTAGATCGCTTCATTCAACACGACGCTGGTGACTACTTTGAAGGGCAGTAACAGGTGCAAACATGTAACTCTTTTGTATCGGTTGAGAATAAAAACTTGCCACTATTTAAGTTCGAATGGTTCAAATGCCTCTGAGCACTATGGGACTTAACATCTGAGGTCATCAGTCCCCTAGACTTAGAGCTACTTAAACCTAACTAACCTAAGGACAGCACACACTTCCATGGCCGAGGCAGGATTCGAACCTGCGACCGTAGCAGCAGTGTGGTTCCCGACTGCAGCAGCTAGAAACGCTCGGCCACAACGGCCGGCTATTTAAGTTCCAACCGTCGTAGGTAGACTGATTCACGAAGAAAGTTTTTGTGTGTCACTACAGGCTGTAAGCAAGTAGCCCGGCCGTAGTTACTTTGAACTACCGATGTGAGGTCGGGCTGATTGTTCGTCGCACAGTCTAAATGCACCAGTAAGGCAACGTCCGAGCTGAGTACAAATGTGCCATAATAATAGTAGGCGACTGTACTCGACGGCACATAATTTTACGTTCCCTACGAACGAGCCTCCAATGACGTGACAACAAACGCGGAGGAATATATAGCTCAGTGTTTACTTCATTGTTAAATTCACGACCAACGCAATATAGTCTCGAACTGGCAGCGGAGCGATAAACAAGGAACTCTGTAGGGAGCCTTCCCTACTCCAGGCACTTAAGAACGGTACAAGGTGCATGTGACTGGCGTGGTTACAAGAAAATCCCGTAGCACTCGTTGGTTATCCGTAGGCCGTAAGTACATCTGTGTTCTGAAACTATCTCGTGCGAATAAACATTATAAGAAGCCGAACATGGGACACGTTCACTGCGCAAAGGTTCTAACGATTGGAGATTGGTTGAAATCAATTGCTACCGTTTCGTTTTGGCCATCAGATAGTCCCAGCGCAAGGTAGTACATTGAATTCGGGGGTTCAAATCAACTGCTACGATTTCTTTTTGGCCATCAGATTGTCCCAGCACAAGGAAGTACATTAAATTCGTAATTGCAGATTTATTGGACAGCGTCGGGCAGAATTTTTACAAGATTGTGGGGCTGTTATTGTGATGACGCTATTCAAAAACACATAACGGCATTTCTGCATTAAACTGAACATTTCGTAGCAGTCACAATCCTGTCTTTACTGTCAGCATAAACCCATAACATGATTCACTCTAACAGACCTTGACAGAGTCACAGTTCGTACAAATATTCACTACTCGCAGCATGTTGGTGCTTTCATTTTTTTTTTTTTTTTCATCAGTCTACTGACTGGTTTGATGCGGCCCGCCACGAATTACTTTCCTGTGCTAACCTCTTCATCTCAGAGTAGCACTTGCAACCTACGTCCTCAATTATTTGCTTGACGTATTCCAATCTCTGTCTTCCTCTACAGTTTTTGCCCTCTACAGCTCCCTCTAGTACCATGGAAGTCATTCCCTCATGTCTTAGCAGATGACCTATCATCCTGTCCCTTCTCCTTATCAGTGTTTTCCACATATTCCTTTCCTCTCCGATTCTGCGTAGAACCTCCTCATTCCTTACCTTATCAGTCCACGTAATTTTCAACATTCGTCTATAGCAAAACATCTCAAATGCTTCGATTCTCTTCTGTTTCGGTTTTCCCACAGTCCATGTTTCACTACCATACAATGCTGTACTCCAGACGTACATCCTCAGAAATTTCTTCCTCAAATTAAGACCGGTATTTGATATTAGTAGACTTCTCTTGACCAGAAATGCCTTTTTTGCCATAGCGAGTGTGCTTTTGACGTCCTCCTTGCTCCGTCCGTCATTGGTTATTTTACTGCCTAGGTAGCAGAATTCCTTAACTTCATTGACTTCGTGACCATCAATCCTGATGTTAAGTTTCTCGCTGTTCTCATTTCTACTACTTCTTATTACCTTCGTCTTTCTCCGATTTACTCTCAAACCATACTGTGTACTCATTAGACTGTTCATTCCGTTCAGTAGATCATTTAATTCTTCTTCACTTTCACTCAGGATAGCAATGTCATCAGCGAATCGTATCATTGATATCCTTTCACCTTGTATTTTAATTCCACTCCTGAACCTTTCTTTTATTTTCATCATTGCTTCCTCAATGTACAGATTGAAGAGTAGGGGCGAAAGGCTACAGCCTTGTCTTACACCCTTCTTAATACGAGCACTTCGTTTTTGATCGTCCACTCTTATTATTCCCTCTTGGTTGTTGTACATATTGTATATGACCCGTCTCACCCTATAGCTTACCCCTACTTTTTCAGAATCTCGAACAGCTTGCACCATTTTATATTGACGAACGCTTTTTCCAGGTCGACGAATCCTATGAAAGTGTCTTGATTTTTCTTTAGCCTTGCTTCCATTATTAGCCGTAACGTCAGAATTGCTTCTCTCGTCCCTTTACTTTTCCTAAAGCCAAACTGATCGTCACCTAGCGCATTCTCAATTTTCTTTTCCATTCTTCTGTATATTATTCTTGTAAGCAGCTTCGATGCATTAGCTGTTAACCTGATTGTGCGATAATTCTCGCACTTGTCAGCTCTTACCGTCTTCGGAATTGTGTGGATGATGCTTTTCCGAAAGTCAGATGGTGTATCGCCTGAATCATATATTCTACACACCAACGTGAATAATCGTTTTGTTGCCACTTCCCCCAATGATTTTAGAAATTCTGATGGAATGTTATCTATCCCTTCTGCCTTATTTGACCGTAAGTCCTCCAAAGCTCTTTTAAATTCCGATTCTAATACTGGATCCCCTATCTCTTCTAAATCGACTCCTGTTTCTTCTTCTATCACATCAGACAAATCTTCACCCTCATAGGGGCTCTCTCCTCTACATTTAACAGTGGAATTCCCGTTGCACTCTTAATGTTACCACCGTTGCTTTTAATGTCACCAAAGGTTGTTTTGACTTTCCTGTATGCTGAGTCTGTCCTTCCGACAATCATATCCTTTTCGATGTCTTCTCATTTTTCCTGAAGGCATTTCGTCTTAGCTTCCCTGCACTTCCTATTTATTTCATTCCTCAGTGACTTGTATTTCTGTATTCCTGATTTTCCCGGAACATTTTTGTACTTCCTCCTTTCATCAATCAACTGAAGTATTTCTTCTGTTACCCATAGTTTCTTCGCAGCTACCTTCTTTGTACCTATGTCTTCATTCCCAACTTCTGTGATGGCCCTTTTTAGAGATGTCCATTCCTCTACAACTGTACTGCCTACTGCGCTATTCCTTATTGCTGTATCTATAGCGTTAGAGAACGTCAAACGTATCTCGTCATTCAAATGGTTCAAATGGCTCTGAGCACTATGCGACTCAATTTCTGAGGACATCAGTCGCCTAGAACTTAGAACTAATTAAACCTAACTAATCTAAGGACGTCACACACATCCATGCCCGAGGCAGGATTCGAACCTGCGACCGTAGCGGTCGATCGGTTCCAGACTATAGCGCCCAGAACCGCACGGCCACTCCGGCCGGCTATCTCGTCATTCCTTAGTACTTCCGTATCCCACTTCTTTGCGTATTGATTCTTCCTGACTAATGTCTTGAACTTCAGCCTACTCTTCATCACTACTATATTGTGATCTGAGTCTATATCTGCTCCTGGGTACGCCTCACAATCCAGTATCTGATTTCTGAATCTCTGTCTGACCATGATGTAATCTAATTGAAATCTTCCCGTACCTCCCGGCCTTTTCCAAGTATACCTCCTCCTCTTGTGATTCTTGAACAGGGTATTCGCTATTACTAGCTGAAACTTGTTACAGAACTCAATTAGTCTTTCTCCTCTTTTATTCCTTGTCCCAAGCCCATATTCTCCTGTAACCTTTTCTTCTACTCCTTCCCCTACAACTGCATTCCAGTCGCCCATGACTATTAGATTTTCGTCCCCCTTTACATACTGCATTACCCTTTCAATATCCTCATACACTTTCTCTATCTGTTCATCTTCAGCTTGCGACGTTAGCATGTATACCTGAACTATCGTTGTCGGTGTTGGTCTGCTGTCGATACTGATAAGAACAACCCGGTCACTGAACTGTTCACAGTAACACACCCTCTGCCCTACCTTCCTATTCATAACGAATCCTACACCTGTTATACCATTTCCTGCTGCTGTTGATATTACCCGATACTCATCTGACCAGAAATTCTTGTCTTCCTTCCACTTCACTTCACTGACCCCTACTATATCTAGATTGAGCCTTTGCATTTCCCTTTTCAGATTTTCTAGTTTCCCTACCACGTTCAAGCTTCTGACATTCCACGCCCCGACTCGTAGAACGTTATCCTTTCGTTGATTATTCAATCTTTTTCTCATGGTAACCTCCCCCTTGGCAGTCCCCTCCCAGAGATCCGAATGGGGCACTATTCCGGAATCTTTTGCCAATGGAGAGATCATCATGACACTTCTTCAAATACAGGCCACATGTCCTGTGGACACACGTTACGTGTCGTTAATGCAGTGGTTTCCATTGCCTTCTGCATCCTCATGTCGTTGATCATTTCTGATTCTTCCGCCTTTAGGGGCAATTTCCCACCCCTAGGACAAGAGAGTGCCCTGAACCTCTATCCGCTCCTCCGCCCTCGTTGGCAGAATGAGACTGACTTCTTATGCCGGAAGTCTTCGGCCGCCAATGCTGATTATTTATCAAAATTTAGGCAGTGGCGGGGATCGAACCCGGGACCGAAGATGTTTTGATTATGAAACAAAGACGCTACCCCTAGATCACGGAGTCGTAAAATCTAACTGACGTCAGCGCGTAAACTTTTCACACTGGCTGTCCTCGGAGGCATTTATGAAACCTCCTGTAACAAATTCTTGACAAAGTTAGCGCATCATGGGTTGTTTTCCAACATCAGTAAAATCTGTAGAAAGCTTGGCACCTCATTTCAGTAACGTACTCACACTGCATTACAGTAATCGTGCAGCCGGCCGGGGTGCCCGAGCGGTTCTAGGCGCTTCAGTCTGGAACCGCGCGACCGCTACGGTCGCAGGTTCGAATCCTGCCTCGGGCATGGATGTGTGTGATGTCCTTAGGTTAGTTAGGTTTAAGTAGTTCTAAGTACTAGGGGATTGATTACCTTAGAAGTTACGTCCCATAGTGCTCAGAGCCATTTGAACTATTTGAACCAGTAACCGTGCAAATATTGGAAGAACACACGTGACTCAGGTTCCACATAACTTGGCATCTAGTATGGTAACTGTTCATCTACAACCTTGTTAAGGTTCCCATGCTGTGAGAACAGTCACACGCCGTAATGATATGTGTCGTCCAGTGTGTGACTGCTGTAATGAACTCATGAAATCCACTCTCTATATAAAGAACTGTATATCGCAAAAACTTGTTCCTTAACCAGTTTTTATGTAGATGAATTCATGGTCAGTTGCCACTCTGAAGCGCTCTATATAGGGTACACTGTGTGATGGTTTTGTATTTTCAGTGTGAACTATAGTTTAGTGCATGATAAACTCTTCTGAGTGGTTAAGCAGTGTCGTGTACGTCTTGAAACTTCTGTAATGGTCAACACAGCGATCCCTCTGCTCGTATCTTCATCAGGATTTCACTGGTGTTGCTGGATGGCTGAACACTGTCGTGAATACAGTGTCGCGTTCACTTAAAACAGGTTTATTCAAAAATGGCTCTGAGCACTATGCGACTTAACTTCTGAGGTCATCAGTCGCCTAGAACTTAGAACTAATTAAACCTAACTAACCTAAGGACATCACACACATTCATGCCCGAGGCAGGATTCGAACCTGCGACCGTAGCAGTCCCGCGGTTCCGGACTGAGCGCCTAGAACCGCTAGACCACCGCGGCCGGCCAGGTTTATTCCACGCTTTACCGTAGAAGTGGAGTTACCATGTAAAGGGCGGAAAAATAGTCTTTCATAATGAACAAGACACTGTCTTACCACGTTCAGCTTGCAGGGACGCATGTGGAACGCTGTATAAGGTCCCAATGGCGATCTCGAAACGCTGAGCACTGAAGAGGTGTATGAAGCGCCCTAAGGACTCAGAACATTTTATCACCAATGACAAACGTCACGAAAGCCTGCGGTCTTACGTTTTAGTAGTCCATCAGTGTAGTATGATAATTGATATTGTTGAGTCAAGCCTTCTGTCTAATCTTTGTCAAGTAAGCCCACGGTTTTCCTAAAATCGAATTTCAGGATCGTTACTTTCAATATTTACACGGACAATTTCCTTCCCCATGTTACTGCAAACTGAGTTAATGGCATCGCTGTCGTCAGGGTTTCAGCTCCTAATTTTCTTCCTTCCACATTGTTATCTGACGCCACGTGTACATATATATGCAGTCTGAATTGTAATTAATGACACAAACGCATACAGTTGGAAGCACATGAGCTCCTGAGTGCATAACGTAAGAGCTATGAGGACTTGTTCATCTTTGCGACTGTGTAACAGATGTCTTATACCGAACAAGAGCGCATTGTTCTTCAGGAACGCATTTTGGAGCCAATGTTGCTAAACTATCTTGCTTCAAGTACCGCTTACTTTGAGTTGTATGTGTTTACGCCGTTAATTATAGTATAATTAATAAAACCGAAAAACTGCAGGTGAGATTCCTGACTGTAAACGGGCAGAAAAAGTCCTATGAACAAGCGTCCGTAAACGGACAGTATGCGTGCAACGACAAAAAGTCGTCCCAGAACGTACTACAGAGTTTCATAGCGTCCACGTCACAACAGATGTTGAAGGCGGCTTCTATAGGATGCAAAGCACGCGTTCACACGTCCCATCATGGATTCCCGCACTCTTTCGCACGTTCCGGCCTCTCTCCGATAGCGCCACAGGCGCCGTGAACACGCTTTTGATGTCCTGTAGAACCCGTTCCTCCAAATCTGGCGTATTCACAGTCCGCCGCCACCATGTTCGAACGTTCGTCTGACTGAAAGGACCCACGTTCACACAAACGGCCACAAAGGGCTTCAAATGTTCTATAATGTGATTGGTGTCTGTGACGAGTCTCGTTTAGGTAAACTAAAGGTGCTTCTCACCAGTTTCTATCTGCTTTGACGTACACAAACACCATCTCGGGCTGTTCTCGACATGAATACCGGACCATTCTGCTGCTTACAGTACGCTGCGTCAATCACACAACTTGCAGAACAGAAGGAACACACGGCACGTCAGCGCCATGTGGTGTGGCAATGATGTATATCAAGTCACATGTTCGCATGTTCTTCTTTCCTCCATTTCCTGTCATTAATCCGTCTTTCCAGTTGGTCACTTTTGTTAATGTATACGGGCTGGTCCTTTGATAGTGACCGGGCCAAATATCTGACGAAATAAGCATCAAACGAAAAAACTACAAAGAACGATAATCGTCTAACTTGAAGGGGGAAACTAGATGGCGCTATGGTTGGCCCGCTAGATGGCGCTGCCATAGGTCAAACGGATATCAACTGCGTTTTATTTTAAAATAGGAATCCCCATTTTTATTAAATATTCGTTTAGTACGTCAACAAATATGAATGTTTTAGTTGGAGCAATTTTTTCGCTTTGTGATAGCTGGCGCTGTAATAGTCACAAACCTATAAGTACATGGTATCGCGTAACATTCCGCCGGTGCGGACGGTATTTGCTTAGTGATACATTACCCGTGATAAAATGGACCGTTTACCAATTGCAGAAGAGGTCGATATCGTGTTCATGTATGGCTATTGTGATCAAAATGCCCAACGGGCGTGTGCTATGTATGCTGCTCGGTATCCTGGACATCATCCAAGTATTCGGACTGTTCGTCTGATAGTTACGTTATTTAAGGAAACAGGAAGTGTTCAGCCACATGTGAAACGTCAACCACGACCTGCAACAAATGGTGATACTCAAGTAGGTGTTTTAGCTGCTGTCGCGGCTAATCCGCACATCAGTAACAGACAAATTGCGCGAGAATCGGGAATCTCAAAAACGTCGGTGTTGAGAATGCTGTATCAACATCGATTGCACCCGTACCATATTTCTATGCATCAGGAATTGCATGGCGACGACTTTGAACGTCGTGTACAGTTCTGTCACTGGGCACAAGAGAAATTACGTGACGATGACAGATTTTTTGCACGCGTTCTATTTAGCGACGAATCGTCATTCAGCAACAGCGGTATCGTAAACCGGCATAATATGCAATACTGGGCAACGAAAAATCCACCATGGTTGCGACAAGTGGAACATCAGCGACCTTGGCGGGTTAATGTATGGTGCGGCATTATGGGAGGAAGGAGAATTGGCCCCCATTTTATCGATGGCATTCTAAATTGTGCAATGTATGCTGATTTGCTACGTAATGTTCTACCGATGTTACTACAAGATGTTTCACTGCATGACAAAATGGCGATGTACTTCCAACATCATGGATGTCCGGTACATAGCTCGCGTGCGGTTGGAGCGGTATTGAATAGCATATTTTATGACAGGTGGATTGGTCGTCGAAGCACGATACCATAGCCCGCACGTTCACCGGATATGAAGTCCCCGGATTTCTTTCTGTGGGGAAAGTTGAAGGATATTTGCTATCGTGATCCACCGACGACGCCTGACAACATGCGTAAGGGCATTGTCAATCCATGTGCGAACATTACGGAAGGCGAACTACTCGCTGTTGAGAGGAATGTCGTTACACGTATTGCCAAATGCATTGAGGTTGACGGACATCATTTTGAGAATTTATTGCATTAATGTGATATTTGCAGGTAATCACGCTGTAACAGCATGCGTTCTCAGAAAGGATAAGTTCACAAAGGTACATGTATGATATTGGAACAAACGAAATAAAATGTTCGAACGTACCTACGTTCTGTATTTTAATTTAAAAAACCTTCCTGTTACCAACTGTTCGTCTAAAATTGTGAGCCATCTACTTGTGAATATTACAGCGCCATCTGTCACAAAGCGAAAAAAGTGATCCAACTAAAACATTCATATTTATTTACGTACTACACGAATATGTAATAAAAATGGGGGTTCCTATTAAAAAAAAACGCAGTTGATATGCGTTTGACCTATGGCAGCGCCATCTAGCGGGCCAACCATATCGCCATCTGGTTTCCATCTTCAATCTAGACAAGTTTCGTTCTTTGTAGTTTTTTCGTTTGACGCTTATTTCGTGAGATGTTTGGTCCGGTCACTGTCAATGGACCATCCAGTATATCGGGTGCCTCTCTTAGACGTCGTTAGGTGCATTTGCTTTGGTGTTTCAGCCCATATTTACAATTTAGTTTTTTCAACGTGTAGCCGAAGTCAGCCAGTGAAAATTCCGTTCGTCACGTCTTTCGTACGACGCCCAGCGGCGACGGAATGCGTCGTTTTGTTAATCGTTTCAAATAACATTACTTTTAAATCTGAATGTTTTATTTTTAAATCTGAATGTTTCTTGCCGATGTGATAAAGCACTACCAGATTAGTCGAGTGCATTATTCGTATTATCGGTATATATTAACAGGAACAGTAAGACACAGAGAATAATCATTACTCCAGCAGAGATTACTGAGCAGCCTTGCCGTGTGGCTGTAGCAGTCTGCGCGCGTCAGCGCGGTGCTGTCGCTGCTGTGTCCTACTGTCCTTGTCGGTAAAACGAACACCGCATTAGACTAATTTGGGACGGCTGCGTCAAATGAACACGTAAAATTCCACTTAAAAAATAATTTTGTTTGTACGGTGAAACAAACCGACGCTTTCTATCTACGTTGGGCGTCCCATGAAGGACGCGGTAAGCTGTAGTTTGGGCTGACTCCAGCTGTACGTTGCAATTGTAGCGGAGCAGCTACCCAAGCCGTACGTGCGTGCTTTCTCTGCTCTCGGCGTAGCTACCAGAGGACACTTGTGTCTCAAACAACCTAAAACAGGCATAGCTGCCAGAGGACGATCTTCGAAGTGTCGCTAAGTGATCGCCGCTAATCTTTACATAGGTTAGCGGCCGAGAGCTTCGGCCCACAATCCCTGCATCTGCGGTTGCAGCCACCAGGGCGGCACTCTCCTGCTCTGTGGTAGGGTATTCCAGTGTCAGGGCCTCGTTCACGACGTATCACCCCGCACAATGTAAGCATTTCCCTTCCACCCGCCGACCAGTGTGGCCGAGCGGTCCTAGGCACTTCAGTCTGGAACCGCGCAACCGCTACGGTCGCAGGTTCGAATCTTGCCTCGGGCATGGATGTGTGTGATGTCCTTAGGTTAGTTAGGTTTAAGTAGTTCTAAGTTCTAGGGGACTGATGACCTCAGAAGTTAAGTCCCACAGTGCTCAGAGACATTTGACAATCTGTTTTTTCAAACGACAAAGGGAAGTTGCCGTGTATTCACACCCTACCCTCAATAAAAGTGTTCTCATTCTGGAGAGGTAGCAGATCCCCCTCCCCCCGCCCCCCCAACCACTGACACGCAGCAAGATTGCAGCTCAAGAGGCGGGAATGCCGACAGTTCCCGTCAACGTTTTCGTCTCGCTCGCCCTTTTTGGGTTTGACCTCCAGCTTTCAAAATTCTACACGACTGCAGTTGATGGTTGGAGTGCTGACACCACAGTTACTGTGTGTTCAGGCGTAAAGTTAAGCGCCGGCACGCCGGTCGGGAACGTTAGAGCAGAGAGGGCTGTGAAGAAGACTTCATGCAGAGCGACCCTTCTCTAGGACGACAAGCCGACGGCAGCTCCCTCTACACCAAGAGGACATTGAAACGTCCCCTTAGAAAAATTTATACAAGACTGTGCTTGAACTGACACACAATGTTTTTAGCGCAACGCAATCTGACTATCAAAGATCCCTACAAAAGAATGGCCCTGACTAACATTAATCTATACCTTTCACAAATCACTTACCAAAAATCTCCGTTACTTGAACTACTGCAATACAGCGAGCGCCACTACAGCCAGGTAAATAAAAGATTCAAACTACTGAAGGCACTAACTACTGATAGGGATAGTTAGCAAATGAAAGATTTTAATAGAGAACAAACAATGTATTTACCTTAATAGTCATAATATATATAGCAGTTCATGACAAATTACAAAACTCCGCCATCTCTCTCCCCACATCCACCACTGCTGGCGGTTCACCTCCAACTGCGCAACGCTACGCGCTGTTCACATCCAGCTGCCGCTGCCCAACACTACAATGGCAGACAACAATGCAAATTAGCCACAGACTGCACAAAGCACAGCCAGTGATTTTCATATAGAGCGCTATGTAACGTTGCCAATAAGAAAACATAAACAGCCTACTTACAACATAATCGCTGCATTTTTATTGGCCGCTGCCCGGTTGAAGACAAGGAGTTCGCCGAATTCTACAGCAGCGAGTTCAAGAGTAGCATCAAGACTAGTCATTTCGCTTCTACTATGTATCATTGTCTATAGTGAAGAGAATTCTCATTTTGCCTGTCACCCTTTGCCTGCGAGACATCTGTAGTTCACAAAGCTAAGTACTGTAATCATTTCCTTTCGTAATTATCTTCATTAATTCAATTTGCTTGAATTGTTGTCTAGCGATCAGAGAAAGCAGTTTCTCTAGGCACCCCATGTTTGATGAATAGGCAGGATACAACATTGACGACGACCTGTACCATGAATCAAGAGCCGACAGCCTCCACGGATTCTGTGTTTAGTTTCTGAGGGTTTTTGTATGTTGCTGGTGCCTTATTCCTACATTATCTTTTCTTTGCAGGGGTATATTTACGTGCTTTAATAGTGTCTTTCATAGTGGTTTTGCTACTCAGCGTTTTCATATGGGCGTTGCGGAAATTTTCTTAGCTTTTGCACTTATTTTCTTGCTTGCCTTGTCTGTTAATTCCATTTGTTTCTCTTACAATGAACAACCCACCTGTCCCACCCCTATCCCACCCAATGCCCAGGCACCTCAGCTGCAAGCGTTAGATGCTATGCAGCTAATGCAGATGTTTTAGTTTCAGATCCAACAAATATCAACCCTGCTGAACACAGTGCACCAGCTACTGGCCTAAGCTGTGCGCCCAGTAGAACAACAAACTACGCCTGCTGTAGCTCCAAATGCTATACCGCCTTATCGCATGATTAATGAAAAAGAAGAGGAGTGGCTTAAGTGGCTGCAACAGTTTGCAGCCCAAGTAATTGCTCAAAACTTACCAGCTACTGTGAAACTCCGCTATTTCTTGTCCACGGTAGGCAGTGCAGTTTTTTTCTCATACAGAAATTATTCCCTAACGCAACTCTGAGTGAACTCTCCTACTATCAGATTGTCGATTCGCTGACGCACTATTATGACAAACAAGTGCTTGTGGTAGCAGCTACGGACCAATTCTTTAATTGCAAGGAACGTTCAGAACAGAACATATTTGTAGGGTATAATGAGGATATTCAAATTCAGATGTTCAGGTGGTGCTTTTGAAAAGTCCCCTTTGAAAAATTATACATGACTGTGCTTAAACTGACACACAATATTTTTTAGCGCAACGCAATCTGACTTTCAATAATCCCTACAAAACAATGCTCCTGACTAACATTAACCTATACCTTTCACAAATCACTTACCTCACCAAAAATCTCCGTTACTCGAACTACTGAAATACAGCGAGCGCCACAACTGCCAGCTAAATAAAAGATTCAAACTACGGAAGGCACTAACTACTGATAGGCATAGTTAGCAAATGAAAGATTTTAATAGAGAACAAACAATGTATTTACCTTAATAGTGTTGAAAAATCATAATATACATAGCAGTTCAAGACATTCAGTCTTACAAATTTCAAAACTCCGCCATTTCTTTCCCCACATCCACCACTGCTGGCGGCTCACTTCCAACTGCACAGCGCTACGCGCTGTTAACATCCAACTGCCCAACACTACAATGGCAAACAACAATGCAAACTAGCCACAGACTGCACACAGCACAGCCAGTGATTCTCATACAGAGCGCTATGTGGAGTTACCAATAAGAAAACCTAAATAGCCTACTTACATAGCCCCCACGCTCCCCACAAAAAATTTTACAAATTGTTTTGGGCAGTGGCCAATCATGATTTGATAAAATTTTTCATAATTACAATAACAAAGATATCAAATGCACACACTTATTGATACAATGCTGGTCAAAAGCTAAAATTTTCTCACAGTCCATAAAGACAGTCCTGATCATTCATCACAGTAAAATTGCAGTGTTTTTCTCAAAGTCTGAACAGTAAAAGAAAATGCACACGGAAGTAGTGAATTTCCATGCCATATGAAACGTCCCCTTTGAAAAATTATACATGACTGTGTTTAAACTGACACACAATATTTGTTAGCGCAACGCAATCTGACTTTCAATAATCCCTACAAAACAATGGCCCTGACTAACATTAACCTATACGTTTCACAAATCACTTACCTCACAAAAATCTTCGTTACTCGAACTACTGCAATACAGCGAGCGTCACTACTGCCAGCTAAATAAAAATCATTGCTACGCCAGTCAAACAAGCTTTCTGTTCATTTTCTCGTATTAGTGGAAAACGTGTGAAATTTCATTTGAATACAGGTGTCTCTATTACAATGCTAAATCGTAACACATGAATTGTTAGGCTCCCTATGTCTGTCTAAAATTAGCATGCACCTGACGGCTCATAATGGACAAGACATTCCCAATCTCAGAAAATGTACTTTGCCTGCCATGTATCGCTCACATAAGCGAATGGTAACTTTCACCGTGCTACAATCACGCGACTGAAGAACATATTTGGCCTTTGTTCATTTGATTTATTTGGCATTCAAATTCCGGGCAATGTGTTATCAGTGACTCCATTCAATGCAGAAGATGGAGTAGCTAGCTTGTTGAAAGAATTCCCTGAACACGTTTCTGAAGGTTTAGGCAAGGCTAACAATTTTGTTGCACGTATTACTATGAAAGACAATGCTCAGCCGAAATTTTGCCTGGCCACAACCGTCCCATTGCATTATGGGACAAAGTCGCTGCTGAACTTAAAGAACTGCAAGATAGCGGAGCTATTGTGCCCAAAAACGCTAGTCAATGGGCAGGTCCACTGGTTTTGCTCCCCAAACCCTCAGGTCCCATTCGCCTCTGTGTTGACGTCAAAGTGCGACCGCCTCATTCCAGCGTCGAGGTTCAGCGCAACTTGCTCCACGGAGACCACCCAACGTTGTCTGAAGATGATTCTTAAATAGAATCGAAGACGGTCACTCCAGTAAAAATAATAAGTTGCGATCAAGACTGTTTTAATCTTTAAATCCCATAGTCAAGATGCGGCTATAAAAGGGATTTGTACAGCTGCAACGGTGTAGGGCGATCTGCGCCCCAATCGGTGTGACTCAGGCAACAAAGAAAGTTAAGATGTAGCCAGCACTTTCGCTTAAGCTGACGATGATGAGAAGTCTACTTAAGCAAGCGTCGAAAACCAAACAGCGATAAGAGTCCACTGCATTAAGGAGATGGTCATCAAGACTAAATTGTGGGTGCAGAAGAGCATGACCCAAACCTTGGCGGCTGAAAAATGGCAGCCATGGCTGAAGGCCCATGACTGTGTCTTTCATATGGTTCCCTGCAGGTGACTTTCAGCTACACCAATAGTAGATGAACAAAGGGAAATGTAAAAGTTGTCAGCGTACAAGGAGGTTGCTACTGCAACCCAAAGCTATTACGAGACCAGTAAGGGCCACTGAAAAAAGAGGAACGCTAAATACATAGCTTTGAAGGACCCCATTTTCTTGGATATGAAGGGAACTGTGTGATGCACCGACCCAACCTCTGAAGGTGTGGAGCGACAAGAAGTTCCATATAAAAATTGGGAACTGTCCTGGAGACCCCACTCAGCTAATGTAGCTAGATGTGCCGTCGCCAAGTGTTGGCTAGGCTTTCATCACGTCAAAAAGACGGTAATAAGTTGTTGACAACGGAAAAAGGCCATCTGGAGGGCAACTCCAGGTATGACGAGTTGTCAGTGGTGGAGCGACCACGAGAAAACCGCCCTGGGATGGATCCAGAAAGACTCAAGGAGCCTACACAACTGCTGGCTCACCATATGTTCGTGTTGATACTTTCTCGCCATTGCGATGGGAATGCGCCTTCGATTCCAATGCAGTGAAGCTGGTAGTCCGCTAATAGACCTTTAATAATTTGGTAATGGATGAGGTCTGCCTCAGGGGTTGTGTTGGGACAACGTGTAAGGGCACTCAGAAATTCACATTCAGTGAATGGAGCAGTATATGGGTCAGCGTGGCGTGTAGTAAAAGGTAAGTGATGTCATTCCACTCACTGTTTAGGGTACGAAAGGTGGGGTGTTAATTCTCAGATGTACAGGCTCAAGCATAATGCTTAGAAAACGCTCAGCAGTTGAACCTGGGTCGGTATATAGAGCTCCATGTGTTGAAATCCCAGGTATACCTGCAGTGGTGTGATACCCCTAAAGGCCTCTGAGTTTAGTCCAAACATTGGAAGGAGAGGCTCGTATTCCAATGGTGGAGACGTATCATTCGGAAAATTCTTAGTCCGTCGTTATATTAGTTGACAGACCCGGGCTTGGAGCCAGCTGAAGGATCTGCCTTCTACCTGAGGAAACCTGAGCAAAAAGAGATTGTCGATTCAGCTGCAGAACCAATGGTCGTTGTAGTATTGTCGATCACCCATCGATGTTACCAAGAAATGGAGAGGCAGCGGTGATAGCAGAAGTGAAAACATTCCAGCCGGCCTTGGTAAGAGCCCATCTGGGCAAGCATCCAGGTGAGGGATGCGGATAGAGAACAGGAAGGACAGAAAGAGGTCAGTACCCACAAGTCGTTGTGAGCTCTCCAGTGCATAGGTGGTAGAAGGCCAAGACTGCAAACTGAGAAATCAAAATCAGAGCATGTGCCATATGCCACATGAAATGAATGGAGCCAGTTGTATCTAGGAGGCAAAGGTCGAGGCGAGTTAGCAGATTCTCGACATGTTGGTCATGGCCAGTTATCTTAGTTCCACCCTAAAAAGAGTTATGAGTGTTAATCACCCAAAAGTAGAAAAGGTGGGAGGAGTTGTGAGAGTAGTTCAGCCAGTACATGTTGTGGTACTTCAACATGAGGAGCAAGGCAGGCGTTGCAGATGGTAATTTCCTGTATTGTCCTCACTGTGTCAGCCACAGATTCTAATGCTGTATGTAGGGGCAGAGTTTCACTATAGACAGAGATAAGGGCAGATGTGCATACTTCACTTGACATCCTGTAACAGGCATTACAATTTTTGTAATACCTCCGATTGCCACGAAGGATAGAGGTGTGCATTGCTGGAAACCAGGTTTGCTGAAGAGCAAGATGGCAAGCAGGTGTAACGCTTAACAGTTGTCGTAGCTCAACTGGAGGATGACGCTTACTGTAGTCTGGGAAGGCATGAAGGGTCCAAGGAGGCAGTTCATACCTGAGCGTCGTCTGCGGCCACCAGTTCAGTGTTTGTTTCCATTACAATTGCTTCTGAGGCGTCGGCGAGATTGAGGTCCTTGGGGGACGCTAGGATCTCCACCTCATCGTCACATGTGGAACCTACAGGGACTGGTGTTGTTTGGGCCACTGGAGTCTCTCTGTTTTTAACACTCTTCTTCTTCATGTTTTTTTCCCTCTCTCTGCTGTTTAAGGGCTTTCTGGGAGAGCATTTTTAATGTAGCTTTGGGAATGGATGTGAAGCTCTTCGACCAGTAGATTGTGGCTCCTTCAGCCACTGGCTGGTGTCCTCTTTGTCAGGGATGGAGTCCTTGGAAGGTAGAGTCCCAAGGGTGAGAAGAACCGGAGTAGGCTTTTGCTTCTCCAGCTGTGTGGTGGGGACCGATGTGGCAGGTGTTTAGAGTCAATGGAATAAGAAGTGCCGCCAACCACCAAAGGGGATGAATGTAGTTGGGGGGGCCTTACAAGCCTACTCTAGGATCCATACACAAAGAGACTACCGTCACCAGCAAGGGGGACGTCTTTGTAGCTGCACCATAAGACGGTATCAATCGCACGGTGTTCAGCCAGTGATACTTGTTTTTAGCCTCTTCGTAATTCGACCCGTCTGGAGTCTTGCATTCCATAACTATCATCTTCTTTTGAAGAACCATGCAGTGCAGCGAGCAGGGTGAATGGTTCTCTCCACAGCTGACCCAGGTGGGAGGAGAGGCACATGGAGTATTCAGATGCAATGGACGTCCTCAATCTGTACATGTCGCACTGGAATTGCACTACGAAGACAAGTGCCCAAATTTCCAGCACTTAAAGCACGGAATTTTGGGAGAGAAGTATGGTTTGACATCACTTCGGTATACCATCGCACTGACCTTTTCAGGGAACGAACCACACTCAAAGGCCAAGATGAAGGCACTGGTAGCAACCCTATAATCTTTTGTAAGCAAAAGAAACCCCTACAGCCGTCATTATTATCTTATTTATTGTGTAGCTACCAGTTTGGGCAGTTTGTGTCACCCTTTTGCATGGATCAGTTGCACAACAATCTGGATTCACGGTATCCAGTTTTATGGCACTAAACTATAAGCTTGTTGATTCGAAAAAAGCGTATGGGGCCTGAAGACGGCAAAATGAATTGCCGAAACTGGTAGCGTTCGAAATAAAATAAAATAACCTAAAGTATACGGCTGTTGGTAAAGATTATAGACTTGAGAATTTTCTGTGCAAGTCAACCACTATCAACCATGAGTGTTCCAAAAAGGTGTCGCAATGTCTATGCGCACTCGTTGCCATGGTCATTGCGACTTAGGACAACCAGAGAATTTTTGTGCTGGAGCGGACTGATTTTCCGCACAGGTGTGACAGTGTGACGTCATCTGTTCCATTTGGGTGTGCATACCCTGTCAAGTACAGTGTCAACACGCTAACTGTTTCGTGCAAACAATCCACCAGTGTCCTTGGTGAAGTAACTACAACACGTCTTTTTGCAAAGCTTTGGGATCAACGCACGTGACTGTCCACTGTCACTTTGAACGAGAAGAACACCTTTCTGTATAGCGAGGCTATGCCAGCGTGCAAAGTATCGGCACTCTACAGAGTTCTTTATGCTATGCAACGAACGAGGCCAAGACGTTTGGCGAATGTTTTTTAGCCAAATGTTCAACTCTGAATCACCTTCCGTGGCCTGTGCAATTTTCCGATAGTCCAGAGGGAAGGATTAAAGCAATTCAGAATCCTGAGTATCGATCGATGTGACAACCAAATACAGCAGCAGCATCGAAGTCTGTACTAGGGCCAATCGGAAGACGTCAAAGTGCGTCCACCGTACCGTGTTGAACTGTCGGACGAAACACAATCCCGTACCGGTATTGAGACAACAATAAGGCCCATCTTTGTAATTTTTGGGCACTTCGTACGGAACCGGCTTCGTCGGATGAAACAAGGACTGATGTGGCTTGTGATCTGTTGCTAAGTAGAATTTTCTGCCATACAAATAGTGGAGGAATTTGGTGACACCATACACAACAGCCAATGACTTTCTCTATTTGCGAATAGTTACATTGAGCTTTAGACAACACTTTTGATGTGAAAGTAATAGGCCTGTCTTTCTCACCAATTCTGTGCGAAAGCACCGCACCGTTTCCGTAAGAGGAAGGGTCAATTTACAACATAACTGGTTTGTCCGGATCAAAGTGAACTAAGCATCAGACAGTGCGCAATGCATCATTAAGTTTTTGAAAAGCTTCTTGGCACTCACCTGTACAAATAATGGGGACATTCTCGCGGCGCAAGCGATGCAATGGGTCTGCGATATGTGCAGCATACAGTATGAACCGAATATAATAGTTCATTTCCCCGAAAACTGACTGCAATTCTGGAGTCTGAAGATGGTTCTTAAATAGAATCGAAACCGGTCACTCCATTAAAAATAATAATTTGCGATCAACACTGTTTTAATGTTTAAATTTTAATTTTAATAGATCTCTGATAACGTTTTCAAAAATTTTATTGCCTATGGGAGCCTGGCATATGGTTCAGCATTGCCCTCGACATTGCAGAATCACAACTATGGAGTTCAGCTTGTGATGGGAGCTTTCCAAATGATCCCTGTGAGCAGCCTGATCATGGAAGATATCGTTCCTCCATTGTAAATAAGGCGATATCATCTTCTTGCCAATTACACCATGCACATTCACAGCTCGCCTAAACATCTTAATAACCGTCTCCTATTTGCTCACTCTGGTGCTGTCTGTTCGACTTGGTGCTCGTCTGTTTACCATTGCGCTGAACCGCCGATCCTGTCGCAGCAACTCAGCAACGATGTCTGCAACAGGGGAAAAAAAGGCAATCTGCAAACCAAAAGGCTTCACAACAGCCTAACCGTGTACCCAATATCGACGGTCCGCCGCAGATCAAATTATAAGTTCTTTTCCCAGTTACTTGAAAAATCCATAAAGAAAAACATTAAGATGTAGCAGATTCAACCTAGAAGATAAAGACAGACACAGCAAAATTCACCAGTCCCTGTTGTAGAAAAGTTTTATCGTAAAAGAAATTTTGACAGTTCCACATAGTCACAAAGTTTCTATATATTCGTTGTGCGATCTGCCACGCCTTGATATCTTTGTCAGAATAAATTGAAATTCTCCTGATTTTTCCTTAAATAATTAATTAATGTCACTAAAGAATCAATCCTGTTCTCATTCAACGAAATATTCCACTTTAAAACCGATCCTCCCGACCACAATCGCCGATAAAGTTTCAAAACAGAATCCTAACACACTTCACAGTATCGATAATTTCCAAAATATTAGTAAGTGTCGACCTCTCACCAATAAAACTTTACACCAGTCAACTATTGATGATCGTTCACACTCTCGACAAAACTCTGCCAGAACCTCTTCAAGAAGTCTGAATTTTAATAAAACTTGCAAATCTCACGCATAAGTAATATTTACGATGCATGTCGTAACAACAGAGTCAACTGACTGTTCCAACTTCCAACCCGAAATTTATTTAACAGTTGATAACCAATTGACCTCCAATTACAAACTTTACCCCTCCACATTCAACATTGAATTTCCTTTCCTTTTATAAAAAAAAACATTAAACATATTTTAATAATGGTCAGCATGATGTTTCAACGGTTCTTCCAGCCGCCGGCTGTCGACCACGATGCAATAGTAGTTAGCTCTCGACGTCCACCGCGTCTGGAATCCCCAACGGATCATCTTGCTGCGACGCTCGACATGAAAGAAAAGAAACAAAATCTTTTTAAATAACAGGTCTCCAGTTAACATACTACAAATAAATAAATACATACATATTAACATTTCTTACCTGGCTTCGCTCAAGCGGTAAAGAAACGCGATGTTTCCTGATTAGACTTTTGAAACACAACATATCCCCACCACTAGCTGAGCGACTCCAGGTCTACCAAACCTATTATTTTCTCATATTAATCTTCAAATATTACTATTAACTTAGACGTAATTCATTTACTTTGTGATTAATTGTTCCAGTTCATTTTTGTATACACTCATGCTTTTCTTTCCAAATTTTATTAACATATTTCCCTTTAGTCCTCTTAAACCTTTTAATATTGACTATAAACATTGTGTTAGTTTGCATATATAAGTACATTTCTCATTTTTTTGTATCATTCCCTACCAGTCATTCTTAGGAACCATTCATATTACTCCTTTTAAGAATATTTGAAGAAATTATTTCAGACTACATAGTAGTCTTCTTTAGGTAAGTTCCTTGTTAGTCGTTTTAGTACAAAATAGACTAAAAGTCATTCTAAGTTTTTTAAACTCTTAAATTTAATTGACACCAATTATGGTGGTTACTCTTAAAATCAACATTATTTTATAACAGATTACAGCGTTTTACCTTTGTTGTTTAATACAATTAGTTTTTCCACTTATATTATACAGATCTGTCCTATCTAACAGAACTCTATTAATTACTTACAGATCAGATTTTCAGTAACTTTTCATGATATTTATTTTTTCATAATATCGTAATCATTGGTTACTACCAAAATACTTTCTATTAATGAAATTTTACCTTGTTTCCACGTTATTTATTTCTACCGATTGATGTTTAAGTTTTTAATAATTGATCTTGGTTTATAATTATATATTGTGAACATTTTGGAGAGATCAGGTATCCGCTCCTCTATGGATACGAAGTCTTTACAGCTTCTTTAATATTTTAAATTAACCCAAGTTTACTGGTTTTGTCCCAAGGGTTTGAATAATGCGTATTATCACACTCCCTATATGAGCTTCATAAACTACCATTTGAGAATGCTCTTACTAGTTATCAGAGTCGAACTTCAATTTCATTAAGTATATACAATCATCTTAACATCCTCCTTCTTCCAATTGCTCTGATGGGTTTCTTCTTGTTAATTGGAGTTGATTACTGCCATTTTCCCTAAACAGGCGCCCATGGCCCCAATGATTACCATGATCCAGTTAGGTGTCATTGCGGAGTATACTTACAAGTCATTCCCTGAACGAACCTTAGTCTCAATGACAAAATAATTTCCTCTATATGTGTTTGCCATTGCTGAAAAGCTTCATAGCAATACCTGGGTACTATGTACCAAGAGAAGGGATTACACTAAAGTGAGGCTAGTAATACCCATATTTCCTTCTAATTAAAATACCACCAGTATGCAACTTCAAATTATGATCATTCTCCAACACCCTCTGTGACATTATTAATGCTTCATTCACTCGTCATTTAGTTTTCGCATTCTGGACAGTTAACTTCTATTTACTGCTTATTCTTTAATAGATTTTATTTCTTTCTATTCTCCTGAGGTGTCCATTCGTTTTCTTTCACTCTCTCTCGTATCTTATTATTTATCCAGAACCTCTTTGCTTGACACTTTTTACCTTCTCGTACAAAGGATAAGATATTCCATCCTCTTAAAATCATGAATCCCTACTAACTTAACCCTTCCTTAGGAGAATTAGTATCTGTGTGTGTGTGTTTGTGTGTGTGTGTGTGTGTGTGTGTGTGTGTGTGTGTGCAAGGGTAATGTGTTGTGTATGTTTAATGTGTCGTATTATACCTCTCCTACAAGCAATAATATAAACCCACCCTTATTGCATTCTATTGGGTTCATAAAACAGAAATAATCTTTCCTTACAAGTCAATAAACACATTTCAACGGAAATACGTAATTGTTAAATGCAATTTATAGATAAATAATCTATGTACTGTAAACATTGATTATTGTAATGGTCTTTCTCTAGATTTCATCCTCAAATTGATTACAGTGGGCATCTAAACTATCTGCTTTATTCTTGGATCATTCGAATAAGATAGAAAATGAGGAAGGTTGTCGCAAAATAACCACTGTCACAGCTTCAACCCTGTGATCACTACATCAGCTAAAAATCAGTGAACCTCCTGAGGTTATTGTTCTCTAATCTCCTGATATTTTCTAACTTGTGTCACATTATAAGTCCCCTCCTCTTTCTTACTTATGGCGTTGTATAAACGTAACACTTTGGGATGGGGACTACCTATAAACTCCCATGGACCCTGATAAATATAAGAAAATTTCGCGATTTGTTTATTAATCTTGGAACTCTTAATCTGTGTCTTAACCATAACCTTTTCTCCCTTATTAAACTGAGGTACTTTTGCATCCTGATTATACCTCTGTAGTCTTTTTTCTGCACTGCCTTCGAGTTTTTTCCTCACGTTATATTGATTCATATCAATGGGGGGGGGGCTGTTATTTTCAGGCCATGGTAAAATATGTAATAATGGTACTCCTAACACCTCCTTTTTCATTACTTCCAAGGGCACTACACCTGTACTAATATGAGGCAACTCATTCAAGAATAATTCAGGCCACTTTGAATGTTTACGTGCACAATGCACTCTATAAAGTCCTACGATTTCTCGGATTGCCCTCTCTGCCAGGTTACTGTGTGGATAATATTTTGAAATTCTAATGTGGAGAATATTAAATTTCTCCATAATTGATCTAAAGAATTTGCTTGTAAACTGACTCCCATTATCTGACAATATTCTCTATGGAACATCCACTTTTACTACGTAATCTCTAACAATGCACCGAGCGAGGTGGCGCAGTAGTTAGCACACTGGACTCGCATTCGGGAGGACGACGGTTCAATCCCGTCTCTGGCCATCCTGATTTAGGTTTTCCGTGATTTCCCTAAATCGCTTCAGGCAAATGCCGGGATGGATCCTTTGAAAGGGCACGGCCGATTTCCTTCCCCATCCTTCCCTAACCCGAGCTTGCGCTCCGTCTCTAATGACCTCGTTGTCGACGGGACGTTAAACACTAAATCTCCTCCTCCTCCTAACAATGCATCTACTCAGGTTATGTGCATTTGCAGTGCGAAGTGGATATAACCGAACGTATTTAGACCAACAATCAACCATCACAAAAATATATCTTTGTATTCTTTTCCAGTCGGAAGGGGTCCTAGGAGATCCACAGCTACGAGGTCTAGTAACCAATCTGGAATTATAGGGTACATATGATAATATAAGGCTGGTGCCATTTCTTTCACCTTTTGGCATAACTTGGATACACGGATTATTTTTCTTGTTATTCTTCCCTTATTCCTAAAGTAATAATGACTGATCATATGTGTCAGACATTTTCTAATACCACAGTGTCCATAACCTTGGTGTATGTATTCAGTAAGTTGTTCAGTTACATGAGAGGGTATACAAATCCTCCATCTACCTTGTTCCTTATCACTCCTCCAATACAAGATCTCATTACAAAGTAACCAGCAACCTTTCTTACCAGATACCAGAGTATGATTTCTTAAAGCTTGTATTATTGCTTTTAAATTCTCATCTAATTCTTGTTCCTCCATTATCCGCTTAACTAACTTTTTAATCCCTTTATTATGGTCCCCTTGTTTAAGGAAATAGATCCTAATCTGTGTGTTCTATTTTAACCTTTCTGGATACTCTCCAGTTCCTACTGCAGTCTTGACATAGCATCAGAGACTGTATTCTGCGAATCTTTTATATAAACTACTTCTAAATTAAATTCTTGTAGGGCTAACATCCACCTCATTAGTCGTTGATGTAATAATTTACTTTTCATCAGGAATGTAAGTGCCTGATGATCTGTATATACTATGATTTTATTTCCTGTTAATAAATATCTAAACCTTTTGAAACGCCACACAATGGCTAAGGCTTCCTTTTCTGTTACACTGTAGTTTCATTGATGTTCATTCAGTGTGCAACTAGCAAACGCTATACTACGCTGATCCTTTGAATCCTTCCCAAAATCTCCTTGAAAAACCTCACATGCTATCCCATAATTCGAGGCATCTGTAGTCATTTTAAATTCTTCATTAAAATCTGGGTGGTGCAGTAACCCTGAAAATACTAAAGTTTTTTTGATATTGTTAAAAGCTTCCTTTTCTTTATCACTGAAACGCCAGGGTGTCTTTTGTTTAAGCAAAATTGTAATACATGGGTTAATTATACAGTCTCTTGACACGAACTTTCAAAATAAAATTTACCATTGCTAGAAAAGATTATAATTGTTTTTTATTTTGCGGATAAGGACATCACACTATAGCCTCTAATCTACTCAGGTCAGGTCTAATCCCCTTAGCATCAATTATATGACCTAGAAATTTAACCTCTTTGCTACCAAATGTAGATTTAACTAACATAAGTGTTATTCCCTTTTGTCTAAACATATCAAATACCTTTTCCAATAATTCTTTGTTCTCCCTAATTATCAGAGATTACTAACAAATCGTCCATATATATTATGATTTTCTGCGTTAACTCATCTCCAGGAGCTAAATCCAACGCGCTCATAAATACTAATAGCGATACATTAAGACCGAATGGTAAAACTTTGAGTTGTAATGACCTTCTCTCAAATAAAAATGTAGTATATGGCCTAGAATCTGGATGGAGTTTTACTTGCCAATATCCGTCAGTTAAATCCATTGTACTGATGTACTTCCCCCTTTTTAATCAGGCCAACACTTCTTCCATATGTAAGAGACGATCTCGTTCCATTTCAATCACTCGATTCAGTGTCTATGCATCTAAAACTAATTTCACACTGCTGTCTGCCTTTTTTATTTTGCAGATAGGGACATCACACTATATCCTCTAATCTACTTGGGTCAGGTCTAATCCCCTTAGCATCAATTATATGACCTAGAAATTTAACCTCTTTGCTGCCAAATGTAGATTTAAATAACATAAGTGTTATTCCCTTTTGTCTAAACATATCAAATACTTTTTCCAATAATTCTGTGTTCTTCCTAATTATCAGAGATTACTAACAAATCGTCCACATATAGTATGATTTTCTGCGTTAACTCATCTCCAAGAGTTAAATCCAACGCCCTCATAAATACCAATACCAATACATTAAGACCGAATGGTAAGACTTTGAATTGTAATGACCTGCCCTCAAATAAAAATATAGTATATGGCCTGAATCTCAGTGGAGTTTTACTTGCCAATATCCGGCAGTTAAATCCATTGTACTGATGTACTTCCCCCTTTTAATCGGGCCAACACTTTTTCCATAGGTAAGGGACGATCTCGTTCCATTTCAACCACTCGATTCAGTGTCTGTGCATCTAAAACTAATCTCACACTGCTGTCTGCCTGTTTTACCACTAAAATCGGATTATTATATTGGCTTTGAGATCTTTCAATAATATCCTGATCTATCATCTTTTTAAGCTCGAGAGCTACAGCTGGTTTAATGGCTGTAGGTATGGGATACGGTTTCTTAAAGAAAGGCTTATTATCTTTACTCTTAAGTTTGCATTCAGACCCTGCTATACCACCAGGTTTATTGGAGAAAATGTCCTTATATTTTACCAACAAGTCTCCTAATTGTGTTTTTTCTGTTGGTGATAAGTAATCATTCTCTTTTAATTTCTTTTCGAAACGATTTTCATTACTTTGTTCTACTAGTTTCTTATCATGAACTGGTACATCTGCGACCGCACATAGGTGTGCTTTCTCTACATTCTGCACATCCTCAAGTTCACCTTTACAAAACTGAGATTCAAAACGCTTACCCTGTACAGTGCATATCATAAACCCTTTCTCAAAATCTAGAATAACCCCATGGTTATTTAACCATTCTAATTCCAAAATAACAGGTATATTCATCTTAGGAACTACCAAAAAGTTTTGGTAAAATCGAAGACTCGCAATTACAAAAGAAGTCCACGCCTCTAGGTTTACATTTTGTCCATGTCTGCCTGTAATTCCTAATATCTTAACACACGTTGCAAGAAGTTTTGGACATTTCAGGTTTTCTCCCCTATCTCTAAAATATGCTTCATCTATTACGCAGAGTTCACTGCCATCATCAATCATCATGGTGACTCTTTCCCCAATTATATGCCCTTGGACGAACGGTTTTCTAACATCACCTCTTGCTACGATCTCTGTTTCTTCCAATAATTCTTCCTTGAAGTCCCTTTCCTCCTTTAAATTTATTATTCCTAGCCTTTTGGACCGATATTTAGATCTTATTTGTCTCTCGATACAGCCCCCACCGAAAGACTTTCCTCGTTTCCCATATTTTCTATCACTACTGCCCCTACAGGATATTTCTGAATTTCAGACGACTTTTCTTCCTGTTTTCTACGAACGTTTCCTCTTCTTTTTCCGTTATTCTCCTCATTATTCTTACGAAAATTTGGATTGCTATTATTACTGTTGTTTTAAGCCCTAACAATATGACTGTTATTGTTATTAGATGGGTGAGGTTGCTTTACTTGGCAATAATGAGAATTACGAAGTTCTCCAGAACCACCATCTGAATCATTTCCTCGCCTAAAATTATCTCTCGAAAATCTTAACCAATCTTAACCTGTCACCTTCACGGGATTTATTTAAAATATCTAATTGTTCTAAGTAGCTTAAAATACTACTTACTCTTCCCCATTCTCTCCCTATTAATTTCTCTTTTACATATGTCGGCATGCGATTTATTAACACCTTAATTAGATGTCCTTCATTGATAGGTTCATCTAAAAACTTTACTCTCGTTAAATGCCACTCGAAGTAATTTCGGAATCCTACCCAACTACAATTGTAAGGGGACGGATCCAATAATTCTAACGTTAACTTTTGTTGCTCCCCTTCTGACCAATATTTTTCCTTAAGTTGGTAAACAAAATCCTCCCAATTACGAAAATGTTTGGCATTTAATACCCCCCATTCGGCGGCTTCTCCTTCCAGATGTCCTACCACAAAGCTAATTCTTTTCTTACTATCCCACTTTCGAGGTAAAGCATCCTCAAATATTTTTATGAACACAATGGGATGTACTGAGCCTTCGGGTTTAAAACGAGGAAACCGGGTCGATAACTGACCACTATTTGCAATCCGAATTTCTTCCCACAAATATTTAGCACAAGGAATAACCATAGGTTCTTTTCCATTTACGCGTGGATTCTCCGTGCACCCTTCAGAGTTATTATACTGTATGGGATTTTCGTCTAATATTTTATCTCGTGCTTTTGAGCTAGCACCTGAAGTCTCTTCCCGTTGTCCTCGGGGAGGTAACACGGACCATCCATCGCTAGTTACGTCTCGATTAATGTCCACTACAAAATCTAAATTACGATCAGTTCTAATTGTCTCGTTTCTTTCCGCACGAAGGCTCTCCAACCCGCATCGTTCAAAAGATTCTCTTTGCCGGGACTCGTTTAATTCTATTTCATTCCTCTCTATTAGTTGCTTAAGAGAAGAGAGTTCTTGCTCATCCTTTTCTAACTCAGTTGTAATCTGAGATAATTTTTCCTCCTGTATATTGTTTATAACAGTTTTAACTTCCTCCAGAGAATCAGTAAATTCATCCCGGGTAGCTTTAACAATGTTTTGAATCTCTTCTCTTAAATCATTGTTGTTAGTTTCGAGATGGGTGGAGAGATTTGATTTCAGACTAGCAAAATCTTCCGAAAGCTTATGTATATCTTGTATCAGCTTATCTTTTTCTTCCCTATATTCACGAATGTGTGTTTGCAATTGAGAAACTACTTCTGTTATCTGTTCCGTAACTTCATGTCTGAAAGTATCGTTATCCTTTCTAATATCATTTATCTGTCCACCAATCTCCACTTTCAAAGTATCTATACTATTATCTAAGGACTGCGACAATTCGGTTTTCGTTCTGTCCATAAACTGTGGCAATTCGGTTTTCGTTCTGTCCATAGACTGTGACAATTCGGTTTTCGTATCATCTAACTTAACTGAATGAGCCTGAAGAATATACTAATTCCGCCGGCCGGAGTGGGCGAGCGGTTCTAGGCGCCACAGTCTGGTAACGCGCGACCGCTACAGTCGCAGGTTCGAATCCTGCCTCGGGCATGGATGTGTATGATGGCCTTAGGTTAGTTAGGTTTAAGTAGTTCTAAGTTCTAGGGGACTGATGACCAATTGAGTAGCTACAGATAATTTTTCCTTCTACAGCTGTGCACAGCTTTCGTTCACATGCTTCGATTGTTCGGCTATTTCTTTTTAATCTCCCTGTGTTCCTTTCTGGCTTCCCTATGGTCTCATTCGACCTGCTCCCTTTCATCTGTTATCAATGGTTCACCTTCTTCCGCTTCCATTTTACAGCTAAAACCCACAAATACAATGACTCAAAGTTATACTGTTGTTATGTGCTCACTTCGGTCCTAACCTTCTACAAATTAATATACTCACTCGCACGTCGAGTTACACTCCCGTAATGGAAAGGACTCACCGAGTCTGTCTTGCAAGCTAGAGCGACGAGCTGCCGGCCTCGTCATCTGCAACCCGCGTCTACCTCAACCGCGTCGCTGTCTCCGACTAGCGACTCTGTAACGGCGTCGCTGACCACTAGCAGCTACTCTGTACCGACGTCGTCGGCTGCAAACGGCGCTAGAGCAACGGGCTTCGCCGATCGCTAACTGCTACACAGGTGTCGTCGGCTACAAACGGCGTCAGGCAACGGGCGTCGCCGACTGCGAGCAGCGACAACTCGAACCTGTAAAAACTCTTTGCCAACATCGACGGTGAGGTTTCTTCCTCCCCACCATCGCAGTCGTATTGGCTATCTTGACTTCAGCCGTTCCACACTCAGTTCACTGCCTTGCTCTATTCAGCTTCGGTGTCCTGTCACGATCGGTCGCCACGTCAGCGCTGAACCGGCGATCCTGTCGCAGCAACTCAGCAACGATGTCTGCAGCAGGGGAAAGAAAGGCAATCTGCAAACCAACCGGCTTCACAGCAGCCTAACCCTGTACCCAATATCGACGGTCCGCCGCAGATCGAATTATAAGTTCTTTTCCCAGTTACTTGAAAAATCCATAAAGAAAAACATTAAGCTGTAGCAGATTCAACCTAGAAGATAAAGATAGACGCAGCAAACTTCACCAGTCCCTGTGGTAGAAAAGTTTTACCGTAAAAAATTTTTTTGACAGTTCCACAAAGTCACAGAGTTTCTATACATTCGTTGTGCGATCTGCCTCTCCTTGATATCTTTGCCAGAATAAATTGAAATTCTTCTGATTTTTCCTTAAATAATTAATTAATGTCACTAAAGAATCAATCCTGTTCTCATTCAACGAAATATTCCACTTTAAAACCGATCCTCCCAACCACAATCGCCGATAAAGTTTCAAAACGGAATCCTAACACACTTCACAGTATCGATTATTTTCAAAAGTCAATAAGTGTCAACCTCTCACCAATAAAACGTCAAACCAGTCAATCATTGAATATCGTCCACACTCTCGACAAAACTCTGCCAGAACCTCTTCAAGAAGTCTGAATTTTAAATCTCACACATAAGTAATATTTACGATGTATGTCGTAACAACAGAGTCAACTGACTGTTCCAACTTCCAACTCGAACTTTATTTAACAGTTGATAACCAATTGACCTCTAATTACAAACTTAATCCTTCCACATTCAACAATGAACTTATTTCCTTTTATAAAAAAAAAACGAACATGAAACATATTTTAATAATGGTCCCGGCCGTCGATCACAATGCAGTAGTGATTAGCGTTTCCTGATTAGACTTTTGAAACACCACACCATCTGTGTTTCTCTCGCGATTTTAGGCTGCAGCAGCCAAGGTCGTCTGCTGTATATTTTTAATACCTTCCACAGCTTCTTAATTTTTAGTTAATGGTTTCAATTTTGGCTTGATTCTTTCCTTTTCTATTTTAGTGTGGTTACAATCATAGTTTTACACTTTTCTTTTATTTCGCCAGATTTCAGGCGTTACGATTCTTTTAGGATATGGTTTTAATCCGAGACCTGTGTGAGTGAGGAAAAAGGGACTGATAATCTTGCAGTTTAGTCCTTTTAACTTACAAACCAACCAACAACAAGTATTGGTGGATCGATGAGAGGACGACGTTGAAGATTTTTAAGAAAGTTTTGTGCTAATTAGAATTCACATTCGACGAGGCTCAAGCTTGCGAGAGAAGGAGAAAATGAAAGAACAATAATAATGGTGACTATAACTTTCACAGACTGCAATGACGGAACAATGGCAGAAGGAACTGTAGGAATATACTGCCAGGAGGGGCGTTTCCTTTCATCCACATCCAGCTAACAGAGATGCACGGAATTACAGTCAATCAAATAAAGAACCACAGTTAGTAGAAAACTGGCAAGAGCCAGACAGGAATAGGCAATAAGCCGAGATTTTCGGGATCATAACCAAATTCAAGGGATAACAATCACGCGGCCCGTCCATCACAGGAGTGGCTGGTGACAGATGTTAGAACGGGTGTAAGAACATCAGCAGAAAAAATCGGATTGAAAGGAGCCGACGTAAGAGCACTTGTAACTAAGACAAAAACCTTACCGTGGAAGGAGAAGGAAAATGACGACCTTGAGCCGCCAAAGGGAAATAGTAGTGATTCAGAAGACGAGCATTTTGGTGAATATGAGGAGAGTCATTTAATTAATGACATGATAGTTTGTGTAGCAGAGGCGACGGGCCGGCCGTGGTGGCAGAGCGATTCTCGGCGCTACAGTCTGGAACCGTGCGACCACTACGGTCGCAGGTTCGAATCCTGCCTCGGGCATGGGTGTGTGTGATGTCCTTAGGTTAGTTAGGTTTAAGTAGTTCTAAGTTCTAGGGGACTGATGACCTCAGAAGTTAAGTCCTATAGTGCTCAGAGCCATTTGAACCATTTAGAGGCGACGGTGAGCCATCAAGAAAATGGAAGATTAGGGTTCTGAGAAAGAAAACGATGGAGAACGGGAGTCGATTCTAGACGAAGAAAGTGAAGAAGAGAAATGTCTTACTTTACATCATATCGGAAATTTATACAAAAGTGAATAACGAGCAGTCTAAAATACTCGAAACAGTGAAGACGATAAAAAAAATGAACTGAAATACAAGTAGGAGGTAGTTACTTTGTGTATATATCGGTAGTAATTTTAGGATTAAGGAGACATAAAATTTGGGGAACAGTTAATAATATCAGTAAACTTTCTTTGTTGCATCGAACTTCACGATAAAATATTAAATGTGTGTAAAGAAGTCTTTGTAATAATTTTAAGTGATCGTCATCTTTGTTTTTCTGTAGAAATGTTTTGAAACGTCTTAAGTTTATGTACGGTATGTAGAAGATTATGTATACGTCTATCTACACAAACAGCTAGTGACTGTGTTTAAGAAGGATTGTGACGGTTATGAAGGAATAGGTAATGGATTTGTTGTGACGTAGATGTACGGACCTCGATCATAGAGAGATGTGTGTATTTGGGATTCTCCATATTGTTTCCAGTCTAAGGGATATTTGAGGAATAATGGAGTATTAAGAAAACGGGCACCTCTCATGGGAATTGTAGGTGATAATGGAAAGTTGTTTTGTTGGTTGGTTCTATATGGTGGGAAGTATGGAATAATTTGCTGTAGAGTATTGGGTGCCCGCGGCATGGGAGCGTTTGGATCTAGATGATGGAGAATTTATATATGTACAAGTATTTGGGATTCCAACTCAGTGCACCTGCAACTATAGAGAGCGTTGAGGGTGTTCATATCAAGAAATCATTTGAACAAGGGTTTTGAGGAAGGCAAATGTGTATTTTTCTCCACGCCAAGGGCGTCGGGACTGTATATCGCGTTTGTACACTACTGGCCATTAAAATTGCTACACCATGAAGATGATGTGCTACAGACGCAAAATTTAACCGACAGGAAGAATATGCTGTGATATGCAAATGGTTAGCTTTCACAGCATTCACACATGGTTGGCACCGGTGGCGACACCTACAACGTGCTGACATGAGGAAAGTTCCAACCGATTTCTCATACACAGACAGCAGTTGACCGCCGTTGCCTGGTGTAACGTTGTTGTGATGCCTCGTGTAAGGAGGAGAAATGCCTACCATCACGTTTCCGACTTTGATAAAGGTCGGATTGTAACCTATCGCGATTGCGGTTTATCGTATCGCGACACTGCTGCTCGCGTTGGTCAAGATCCAATGACTGTTAGCAGAATATGGAATTGGTGGGTTCAGGAGGGTAATTTGGAACGCCGTGCTGGATCCCAATGGCCTCGTATCACTAGTGGCCGAGTGCATCAATCTCGATTAACAGTTAACCGCGGTTAAGTCGATATATAATCCTGTTCAGTTGCAGTATTCTGGTGCACCAACATCGATCTAAGTTAAACGAGGGAATCGACGGCGGTTATATTTAACCGGGGCTCTTTCCCGGTTTTCTCGACATAACCGCGGTTTTAGAAGCATAGACTATTAAGATGGCGGCGCGTTTTGATGTTATGGATGGCATTGAGGAAGATTTGTTATACCTTGACCATTTAAATCGTGACCGAAATCGTGTTGGAGTGATTGTGGAAAGGGGAAACCCTTTTGAAGATTACGGTGATAGGAAGTTTGAAGAGAGATTTCGTCTGTCAAAAGAAACAGTGTGGTGGTTATTAAATCAAATTAATGATAGGTTAGAATTTCCTACTGATAGGAATAACCCTGTTTCTCCGATAAACAGACTTTTGATTACTTTAAGGGCATATGCAACAGGTGCATTCAACATTCTTATTGGGGACAACAGTAATGTACGTCGTACAACAGCACAACGAATCATCAGTGATCTGTCAGACATCATAGTATCACTGTCTCCTCGCTTTATAAAATTTTCTACAAGAGAAGAAGTGCGCTCTGTGATATATAGTTTTAGTCAATTGGACCGAATTCCTGGCGTTCTTGGTACCTTGGATAGTACCCATATAAGAATTCAGTCTCCTGGAGGACCTAATGCTGAACTTTTCCGCTATAGGAAATCATATTTTTCCTTTAACTGTCAAACCATAAGTGATCACAATTTGTTAATAAGAGATATTGACACTCGATGGCCGGGCTCTGTGCATGACAGTACCATATTTCTCAACTGCGCTCGCAGAGCTCAATTTGAAAACGGAGAAATACCACAAGGTCACTTATTGGGAGATAGTGGTTATGCATGTAAATCCTACTTGTTAACTCCACTTTTAAATCCGCAAAATGAAGCAGAGCATCGATATAACAGGTCTCATATTAAAACTAGAAACACTGTTGAGAGAAAATATGGTATGTGGAAGAGAAGATTTCCCATATTATCTGTAGGAATAAGATGTAATCCACAGGAAGCAATGTCAATAATTGTGGGTACGGCTGTCTTGCATAATATTGCGAGGAGTACAAGCAGTGAAGAACCACCAGAAGATCCTGAAATTTCTCGACTTTTAAATCAGTTACGTGATGAGAGAGGCAGATGTATCGTGATGATACATTACCTGGAAGAGCAGTTGCCGTGCTGTAATTAATGAACATTTCCGATAATCTAGCATAAATTCAGACATTGTTCGTAATGAAAACTTATGATTATAGTTATGGGATTTCGCCGTATTTTCAATTTTTCTGTTTATTTCAGCATGTAATCTATTTTGTTTCTGCTGTCTAGCGAACATACAAGTACTCACTGAACTGGGTGTGAGCTGCGAATTTGAGGTTTTGGCGTGCCAGGGACAGGATGTGCTGCCTACAGACAATTACCCAGCTGCTGCTTTTCTGAGATATTTTTTTAGTGTGGGACTGTTGGTAATTCATTATTAAAGATATATTTCTTGCATCACACTGGTTGTGAAAGCAATGCAGTACTCTGTTATTTATATACATGTTCAGTTTCTGGGTATGTACTTAAATTTGAGAACAAATGACTCCATTACATTTAGAGAGTGTGAGGGTAAAAGCGAGTGGAATAAAATATAATGCATATTTCTGTATTATGTTCACTATAGATCCTAAACATCTCTTAAATTTTCTACTGTAACAACAAATATGTGAATGTCCAACAGTTTTGCAATATTAAAAGAGTAGGTTTTTATTATTAGAACCTTTCAGTTTAGAGATTATTTTACTGCACTTCTGCTCAGTATTAATGCAGTCTTATCACCTAAATTAGCTTAAACTTGTGAATATGCAGTAAACACATAAGCACAAAATAAATAATCATTTGTCTAATAACATAAAATGTCAGCTAGGGATTGTTTATTTGTTAAATTGTTTCCATATTAATCACTACTCTTTGTTTACAATATGATTTTCTTCAAACATAAGTGTGTGTGGCTATAAGGTTGTACAAAGAATTTAATTACGTTGTTAATTCTAGTCAGTCATGCGTGTAGCAGCACTTTACACAATATTATCTACAACTGTATCGTATAAAAAAATAATGAAATTGAAGACAAATTTGTTTTTAGAAATTGCCACCAAAAACAAGTTCTCATTGCTACAAAAGGCAATGGAATTTTGTCAGCAATGTCTAATACTCTGGGGATCAGTGCAAGAGCAATAATTAGTTAAGGAGTGTGCTACTTCGGAAGATATGAAAGCAGAACCGTAATGCTGTGGGTTGACGCTACGAAGTGTCATACTTTAAGTTATTACTGAGGGAAACTCCCTCCCTCACTCTGCCACTGATAATAATGCAGTTTTTTCACATATTTAATGCTCACCTGTACAGAAGGGAATTCCTTGTCATTGCATAGTGCAACAGAAAAATGCAGCACTACAAATACAGTTGTGGCAGAAGTTATGGGTTGCCATCATAAACATTAGCAGGTGCAGAGTATTGCTAAGAAAGCCACACATGCTATGATCACTATAGCAGAAAACAGTGACCCATCATAGGAATGCATTTCTGAAAATATCTTGCTACAAATTTTGTTGTGATAAAAGTTATGGGCTGACATTATAAACATTAACAGGTGCAGAGTATTGCTAGAAAAGCCACACACTGCTAATGCCAGTACTGTCCATATTAGTAACGTATTATTCAATAATGCCTCTCTACAAATACTGTTATGATAAATATTACAGGTTTCCACCACACACATTACCAAGTGGTGTGGCTAGGAAAGCCACATATGCTATGCTTGCTTTTGCAGAAAAGAGAACCCACCACAGCAATTTATTTCTCAAAATGCCTCACTTCAAATTGTATTGTCATAAAAGGTATAGGTTCCCATTATAAACATTACCAGGTGCAGAGTATTGCACGGAAAATGGCACACACAAAATTATGATTTGAAGCAATTTCCCTCATAATTTAATATGTTAGGATATTTCTGATATAAATAATGCAAAACATGATAACATTGGGCCTCATGTATATAACTGTTACAGCACATATGTTCATTCCAAAGTTAGTGTAACAAGGATGCTTTATTACTATTATTTTGTTTCATTAACAGTCTACCTCATTGTTAAGTCATTTAAGTAGAAATTGGCACTTGACGTTATGGCTGCAGGCCTGCAAGTGACATGTAGCTTACTTGTGTAAAGTGCAGTGTTGCTAATCTGTTTTTATATATGAAGTAATTCTAATTTTGGTAATTGGATGAAACTTAGTCCAGACCAAATAAGCTGTAAGCAGATATTAGACAGACACCAACTAGGATAGTAGCAGTTTCACTAACAGGACAAACACAGAGAAACAATTTGAACTGTGAGACAACTTTAATACATTAGATAGAATACAACACAGCACAAAAAATTACAAAAATTCACTGTCACAGGAAAAAAAAGTCACGTGTCACTGGCACTTTTCTTCTTCCAGTATTTTAGTTTTTCTTTCAGGGCCAGAATCTTCAAATTTTTAATCCTCAGCTCCTTTTCGTGCTCTGCCTTCATCATGTGTAATTGGGTCTCCAGTAGTTCCACTCTCTTCTTGCACACATTTTCGATTACTGTTCCCGAACCTGATGGCATTGGTTTTGCAGGCATCCTGCGACGATGCCATGTATTTTTCGACGTGCAAATGTTTTCATTGGGTTGACCAGGAGACTGTGAAACAGACTGCAGCTGGGTGGCATCAACCAGAACATTATTTGGCGTCTCTTTACTTTGTATTACGATAGGTGTATGGAAAGTGGTAGGTTGTGTGCACTCTGCTAACTCGACAACTGAAGCAGGTGGCGTGTTCTCACTGCACTGCACTCCATGTTGACAACATCCACAATCATGCTAAACTGTGCATCGGAATCGTATGCATTTGTTAACGGTTTCATTGAGGAACCAACAATTTCTAATAGTTTAGCCCGATCATGGATCTTGGTTTTTTGGGTAGGCTTCCCCCCACCTGTTTTATACACTTCCACCTTTTCTTCTGCAAGGTCCTTTCGAAGTCTTCTTTTCATGATTTCATAACAGGTTTTCAGCCTGTCTCAGGATCTTTTTGTCACACCTGAAATTAAATAAATGTTGTAGTTTGTAGTACCATAAATTAATTCTTATATTATTTACATTCGTAAGTCCATTTTGCATTCTGAGGCTCTTAACTTATAACTGCAATAAAAATCTAAGATCTGTATATGGCTTTTATTTACATATCAGTTCATTAAAAAGAAAGTGGTATAGGCATGTATGAAGAATACGGCACAGGGCTAAGTGAGAAACGTATGTTCACAATTTTCAACATAAGAGCTTCCGTTAGTCACATAATATTTAGTTAACAGTAGCACGGCATTGGATTTTAAATTTAAAAGTAACAAAACAATTCCAAACGTAAATGTACATAGTCCTGTCACATATTTCAGTGGTACACCAATAACAGTTTCAAATTTCCTACGCTTACGATGAACCTAGAAAAGTTATTCATTTATGAGTAAACTTACCAGGAGTAGAATTAAATTGCGCCTCCATATGGGACCACATTGCCTGTTTTTCTTATAAGCTGCAGCCGTCGGTTTTCTTATTTTCAAGTACGGATGCATTTGCACCCACCAGTTCAAGAAGTACATCTATCTCGTACTTCGAGAAATTCGGTGTTCTTCTTTTATTCTCCATTATTCTCCAAAAAGAAACCAACAGATCAGAAATAGGTACCGAGGTACATACACACCTTCTGCTTGTCGACGGAAAAAACAGCAAAGATAGAATGTGACACCAGCGATTATCTGTGCAATTTCATGTTTACTAACATCTTTGCGTCGCCAGGGCACGTTCCATTGCAATGTAGAGAGTTTACCGCGGTCAAATGCACAGTTGGCTGACGACGGTTTGCAGACCAGCGATTAACGTTGGTGCACTGCAGAAACATTTTAAACGCGATTTACTTTTAACCATGATCCCGGGACCTTGGTTATCATGCTTTTTGACCGGGGTTGGTGCACTCGGCCATAGCAGTCGAAATGACAGGTATTTTATCCTCATGGCTGTAACGGATCGTGCAGCCACGTCTCGATCCCTGAGTCAACAGATGGAGACGTTTGCAAGACAACAACCATTTGCACGAACAGTTCGACAACATTTGCAGCAGCATGGACTATCAGCTCGGAGACCATGGCTGCGGTTACCCTTGACGCTGTATCACAGACTGGAGCGCCTGCGATGGTGTACTCAGCGACGAACCTGGGTACACGAATGGCAAAACATTTTTTCGGATGAATCCAGGTTCTGTTTACAGCATCATGATGGTCGCATCCGTGTTTGGCGACATCGCTGTGAACGCGCATTGGAAGTGTGTATTCGTCATCTTCATACTGACGTATCACCCGACTTGATGGTATGGGGCGCCATTGGTTACACGTCTCGGCCACCGATTGTTCGCATTGACGGCACTTTGAACAGTGCACGTTACATCTCAGATGTGTTACGACCCGTGGCTCTACTCTTCATTCGATCCCTGCGAAACCCTACATTTCAGCGGGATAATACAGGCCTGTACGGGCCTTTCTGTATACAGAAAATGTTCGACTGCTGCCCTGGTCAGCAATTCTGCAGATCTCTCACCAATTGAAAACGTCTCGTCAATGGAGGCCGAGCAACTAGCTCGTCACAATACGCCAGTCACTACTCTTGATGAACTGTGGTATCGTGTTGTAGCTGCATGGGCAGCTGTACCTGTGCACGCCATCCAAGCTCTGTTTGACTCAATGCCGAGGCTTATCAAGGCCGCTATTACGGCCAGAGGTGGTTGTTCTGGGTACTGATTTCTCAGGATCTGTGCACCCAATTTGCGTGAAAATGTAATCCCATGTCAGTTGTAGTGTAATATATTTGTCTAATGAATACCCGTTTATCATCTGCATTTCTTCTTGGTGTAGCAATTTTAATCACCAATAGTGTATTTAGGGTATACACCGAAGGATACCTGCAACGGTGTTAGAAGAAAGTCGGAGACATTTCTTGTGTATTTTTGTTTGAGGAGCACGGAAGGTGCAGCATGATGGGAATCAGAAAGGTCAACCTGAAACGGCGAATGCGTGAGACGCACAGTTGAGGGTTCGTCGGCAACCAGAATTCAGATACATGGAATGTTAACGTAAGTAAGAAGACTCTGCACATTTTTTGTTGATGTAGTGCTATGACACCAACACGAGAGGAGGAGGACTCATCCAAGGACAACAGGAACACGACATAGAGCATACTTCAAGGAGGTAACTGTAAGAAGTGATTCAAAATCATTCTTACGAACAACGAAACAAAATCACATAAGTATATTGGCAAGATATGGTGTCTGATATCAATCTGAGGATCGGTAAATATTTTGTTACATAGGTATGGACAACAATAACTATTACACAGAAATATATACGTTCATTTGGTTTCTGTTTTGGCTAAGGCTGGCCACAGATTCGAGTGACCTGTAGATGGGGAAGAAGGCCTGAAAAGATGCTAGGACTGTGATAACCTGTGGAAGTGTCGTACGACTGATGACAAAAGGACGTCGAATAAGATGAGAAGAAGCCGCTTTCGTCACGTGCATTCTGAGAAGTAGCTTACGCCACTTTCTCATGAAAAGTTATCAAAAATAATTTTTGTATTGATAGTAAATATAACCTCATTGTGAAACACACTACCAGACAGGAACTATCACATGCTTTTAGAGGTTCAAAATTCACTCAAGATTTATTGTTGTGCGTATGGTGCACCTGTAATGACTACATTTACAGATAAATGACACAAACGGTTATCAAGTACCAAGTATCGAACCATGCAGGAACACCCATATTAGTACATTGTGTATCCTCCACAGGTAGCATGCAGGCGCTGACTCTGGCATCCCGTCCTGGAATACGTTATACATCGCCTGCTCGACTTGCTCTAGTTCTGTGAGAACTGTTGGTTGACGAATCACATGAGCCACTTCTCGTCCCATCATATCCCACACGTGCTGAATTGGAGACAAGTCCGGGGATCGTGCTTGTCAGGGAAGTTACTGCACGTCTAGCGGAGCACGTGTGGACGAACGTTATCCTGTTGGAGCAACACCTCATTTTCCTGATGCGAAAATGGAAAAATACTGGGTCTAACAACATTCTGCATGTACAGAGCGCTGGTTAGAGTCCACTACAGAAACAGCAAAGGTGAACGAAAGTTGCAGCTTATTTCTTCCCTGACTATAAGGCCTCGGGTGAGGCCAGCGTGTCTTAGACGATGTCCTCTACGAGCTAGTGCTGACAAATGTGCGTTTTGTTTTATTTGCTGCACATGTAATAAGTACATTTCAGTAACTGTGTTACATTTTGATAGAGCGCAGAAATCTCGCTCTTATGTTATTCAAAACAACGAATAGCAGAGCATGTTCAAATGTTTCAAATGGCTCTGAGCACTATAGGACTTAACTGCTGAGGTCATGAGTCCCCTAGAACTTAGAACTACTTAAACCTAACTAACTTAAGGTCATCACACACTTCGATGCCCGAGGCAGGATTCGAACCTGCGACTGTAGCGGTCGCGCGGTTCCAGACTGTAGCGCCTAGAACCGCTCGGCGACCCCGGTCGGCAGCAGAGCATGTCAACAGTTCGCAGCGCACTGAGGGAATAAATTCAGTACTACAGGTAACGATGTGAAAAGAATCATATGGGCAGTATTGTTTCCTAAGACTACACTGCATAGACTGAAAACAACGTATAGTCAGCATCATGAGCTGACGACTCCCGGCGTCTTTTTATTTCATTATCTTGTTCCTTCATGTCGAGCTTCGATTTGTATCGGCAACGTACAAAGAAGAGAAACACGAGGCATCTCCCCACTCGGCAATAGCAGGCGGTAACTGCAGCGCCTGTGGCCCGTAGATGCCAATGTCGCAGCGGACAACATCTGATACGTCTCACGTGTTATCCTCCACCGTTAAAAATAATTTCGATATGTTAGGCTGCTTTCGTATGCAGTAAAGGTAGGCATAAACCGCATCAAACGTAAACTGTTTAGCGACTATATTTTTTTCATGCAACCTTTCCAAAATATGCACAGTGTCGTTCTTTAATTTGAAGAATCACAATAACTATGGGCCTTAAGAAAGAGAAAGCAAGTCCATTATCAAGCTGCAGGGTGTGGCTGTAAGACGCGGAAAAATGTTTTCCAACCAGATAGTTGGATGGGGAAGCTTGACACGCGTGGAGTGCCCCGACGGCGACTCTATTTACTTCTGTGCTCAGTCCTCATAGCGAAAATTCAACAGTGGCGACCGTGGGTTGCATAGCAACGCCGGCAGCCTGGTGAGACAGGATCGCATCCAAACCAGCCTCATGTTCCGGACAGCCTAACGTCGACGACCATGACCCGCTACTGAGTAGAAGTGACGACATTGATTGCGCCCTACGCCACCCCAGAGAGAGGACACTTTCGTTGTCAGACTCTGCACGTAATGGCAGGAGGCGCCAACAAAAAGAGACCTTATACAGTACATGGTTTGGAGGCGACAACATGGGCAGTGCGCTAAGTCCGCCGCTGGCGCGCTGCCAAGATGACGTCGGCCGGCCTTATCGGCCGGGGTCAAAGGTCAACTGGTCAGTGTGCTGACGTGACATGCTGTTACATACTCTATGCCGACAGATTCTAGATGTACCCTTGTCCGTTTTTCAGCTACGCTACAGATCACTTTATTTATGAAAATACAAAGTACAGTCACCAACAAATTTAATATATTCACATACACCTTTCCCTTTCATCCAGATAAATACAGACTCATTTACAGAAATTTTTCTTTTATTACGTGTATACAGGGATAGGGCGGAGGTAGACATATATGCGGATTTTCCAAAATCTTTATTAGCTAATTCTTCAATGTGATATGTGCGATAGGCGATGGTGTCTCTGTCCACAAAACTTTCCAGGCCGGGAACATTTGGAACTCCAGTGCCACCACGTACAATAGCCACAGTAAGCCAGCCATTACCATGTGAAAACGAATCATTAATGTCAATGCTGAAATTAAGTCTACATCCACAGAAAACAGAAGGTCCGTCGAGAAGTGCGGTGGCAGCAGTATTCTTCACAGCGTTTTTCTTCTTGTCGGCTGATGATGTGGAGAAATGAATATTTTCGATAGTCTTATAGACTGTTTGTTTGGAACGACGACGGTAGCGTCACATATATCTTTTCCACACCTTATATGCCAAGTCCTCACTTACCTGTCCTTCCACTACCATGCCTAGTCAGACAACCCAGAACCCATGGTCAAATGTAAACCTGGAATAAGCGCTGTCTCCCTAACACCAATAACAGCAGATTGAGCAGCGATGTGAAGGGCTTTGTAAGCCACTGAAGTTGGTTGGATAAGCAGGCAAGGACTTAACCTGGCTGACAGCAACGAGCTGGTTTCAAGTGCAAGAACAGAGCATGTCGTGCTGGTACGTGGACACCTTTCGATAACAACCAAAAGCACGTCCGCGACATCCTGTACCAGTTGATGCCACACAGGTGGGACACAACATACCATTAGGTCAGCCTGCACATGACAAGGATCAGCGTAGCTTCGCCACATGCACTGAACCACTTGCCTCTCTCCCCAATACTACGTTAAAAACAGTGAGTCCTCCTTGTGTGTCCGTATGCAATCTGTGAACAACATGGAGCAGGATACAGTCGCACTTTGCGAGCCATCGGAACCTCACATAGTCAGCTCATTCTCACTACAGCCATGGGGCGGGGGACGAGGGTCAGTTTTCCCGACAGGAGGTGGGGCAAGGAAAAGAATGAAAGTCGCGAAATTGATGATGGCAATTATGAATTTACGAAGTGAGAGCAAATAGCCTCCAGAATTGTGATGAAAGTGCCATTTGAAGATACAACGAGCTGCTGGTTGACTTCGTCTGCTACAATGGCTGCCGCCTTGCAAGATCTACATCTACATCTACATTTATACTCCGCAAGCCACCCAACGGTGTTTGGCGGAGGGCACTTTTACGTGCCGCTGTCATAACCCCCCTTTCCTGTTCCAGTCGCGTATGGTTCACGGGACAAACGACTGCCGGAAAGCCTCCGTGCGCGCTAGAATCTCTCTAATTTTACATTCGTGATCTCCTCGGGAGGTATAAGTAGGGAAAGGAATATATTCGATGCCTCATCCAGAAACGCACACTCTCTAAACCTGGACAGCAAGCTACACCGCGATGCAGAGCGCCTCTCTTGCCGAGTCTGCCACTAGAGTTTGTTAAACATCTCCGTAACGCTATCACGCTTACCAAATAATCGAGTGATTATTATTCTCTATCTCCTCTGTCAACCCGACCTGGTACGGATCCCACACTGATGAGCAATACTCAAGTATAGGTCGAACGAGTGTTTTGTAAGCAACCTCCTTTGTTGATGGACTACATTTTCTAAGGACTCTCCCAATGAATCTCAACCTGGCACCCGCCTTACCAACAATTAATTTTACATGATCATTCCACTTCAAATCGTTCCGTACGCATACTCGCACATACTTTACAGAAGTAACTGCTACCAGTGTTTGTTCCGCTATCATATAATCATACAATAAAGGATCCTTCTTTCTGTGTATTCGCAATACATTACATTTGTCTATGTTAAGGGTCAGTTGCCACTCCCTGCACCAAGTGCCTATCGGCTGCAGATCTTCCTGCATTTCGCTGCAATTTTCTAATGCTGCAAGTTCTCTGTATACTACAGAATCATCCGCGAAAAGCCGCATGGAACTTCCGACACTATCTACTAGGTCATTTATATATATTGTGAAAAGCAATGGTCCCATAATACTCCCCTGTGGCACGCCAGAGGTTACTTTAACGTCTGTAGACGTATCTCCATTGGGAACAACATGCTGTGTTCTGTTTGCTAAAAACTCTTCAGTCCAGCCACACAGCTGGTCTGATATTCCGTAGGCTCTTACTTTGTTTATCAGGCGACAGTGCAGAGCTGTATCGACGCCTTCCGGAAGTCAAGGAAAATGGCATCTACCTGAGAGCCTGTATCCAATATTTTCTGGGTCTCATGAACCAATAAAGCGAGTTGGGTCTCTCACGATCGCTGTTTCCGGAATCCATGTTTATTCCTATAGAATAGGTTCTGGATTTGCAGAAATGACATGATACGCGAGCGAAAAACATGTTCTAAAATTCTACAACAGATCGATGCCAGAGATATAGGCCTATAGTTTTGCGCATATGCTCGACGACCCTTCTTGAAAACTGGAACTACCTGTGCTCTATTCCAATCATTTGGAACCTTCCGTTCCTCTAGAGACTTGCGGTACACGGCTGTTAAGGGGGGCAAGTTCTTTCGCGTACTCTGTGTAGATTCGAATCGGTATGCCGTCAGGTCCAGTGGACTTTCCTCCTTTGAGTGATTTCAGTTGCTTTTCTATTCCTTGGACACTTATTTCGATGTCGGCCATTTTTTAGTTCGTGCGAGGATTTAGAGAAGGAACTGCAACGCGGTCGTCCTCTGTGAAACAGCTTTGGAAAAAGGTGTTTAGTTTTTCAGCTTTACGAGTGTCACCCTCTGTTTCAATGCCACTATCATCCCAGAGTGTCTGGATATGCAGTTTCGATCCACTTACTGATTTAACGTAAGGCCAGAACTTCCTCGGATTTTCTGTCAAGTCGGTACACAGTATTTTACTTTCGAATTCACTGAACGCTTCACGCATAGCCCTCCTTACGCTCACTTTGACATCGTTTAGCTTCTGTTTGTCTGAGATGACGGCCACTTGATTGCAGAGACATCTACTGGTGCCGTCGGTGGTTCACAGTCGATACCCAGTCCCGGACACTCGGTCTGTCCCGCGCCTGGTTGGCCGGCGCTCACTTTTCCCAGCGTGCAGCAGGCAGCTGGCGAATTCCTTGCGGAGCCTCGCCGCCCCCTCAAAAGCGCCGCAGCACGGTCCATCGCGAATGCTGCGCGTTCTTGCTCGACGGCTGCGGCTGCCTCCAGTGGCGTCTCCTGCTCCAGCCCCCCAATTCCTTTCGCATTTCGATTGCTCGCCGCCTCCGCGGCCGACCGCGGCAGAGATCCTTTGACAATTATGCAAATCTGCCGCTCCGTCTCCCCCGTCTTTGCGCCGTCATTCCCCGCGCTTTCATCGGTTTGCCCCCCTACTTTTCTCTTCTCTCCCCTCCGTCAGCCTCTCTATCTTTTTTGTCTCTCCGGCGGCAAAATTGAAAACAAATTGACTTTGTGGCCGCCGCCCGCGGCACTCCGCGTTGACGACTTCGTTAGGCCGCGCCGAGAGACCCCGGCAGCCTGTGACATCGCAGCCGCTCAACCACGCGCCTTCTTCTGCCCCTTCGCAGCCCAGTCTCGGGGAAAAGTTTCACACGTTCGCTTCAGCACTCAATAACGCCACGCAATGCTATGTGGAAGTAAGTGACACTACTGGCCATTAAAATTGCTTCACCAAGAAGAAATGCAGATGATAAACGGGTATTCATTGGACAAAGATATTATACTAGAACTGACATGAGATTACATTTTCATGCAATTTGGGTGCATAGATCCTGAGCAATCAGTACCCAGAACAACCACCTCTGGCCGTAATATCGGCCTTGATACGCCTGGGCATTGAGTCAAACAGAGCTTGGATGGCGTGTACATGTACAGCTGCCCATGCAGCTTCAACACGATACCACAGTTCATCAAGAGTAGTGACTGGTGTATTGTAACGAGCCAGTTGCTCGGCCACCATTGACCAGACGTTTTCAATTGGTGAGAGATCTGGAGAATGTGCTAGCCAGGGCAACAGTCGAACATTTTCTGTATCCAGAAAGGCCCGTACAGAACCTGCAACATGCGGTCGTGCATTATCTTGCTGAAATGTAGGGTTTCGCAGGGATCGAATGAGCGGTAGAGCCACGGGTCGTAACGTCCACTGTTCGAAGTGCCGTCAATGCGAACAACAGGTGGCCGACACGTGTAACCAATGGCACCCCATTCCATCACGCCGGGTGATACGCCAGTATGGCGATGACGAATACACGCTTCCAATGTGAGTTTACCGCGATGTCGCCAAACACGGATGCGACATTATGATATTGTAAACAGAATCTGGATTCATCCGAAAAAATGACGTTTTGCCATTCGTGCAGCCAGGTTCGTCGTTGAGTACACCATCACAGGCGCTCCTGTCGGTGATGCTGCGTCATAGGTAACTGCAGCCATGGTCTCGAGCTGATAATCAATGCTGCTGCAAAAGTCGTCGAACTGTTCGTGCAGATGGTTGTTGTCTTGCAAACGTCCCCATCTGTTGACTCAGGGATCGAGACGTGGCTGCTCGATCCGTTACAGCCATGCGGATAAGATTCCTGTCATCTCGACTGCTAGTGATACGAGGCCATTGACATCCAGCATGGCGTTCAGTATTACGCTCCTGAACCCACCTATTCCATATTCTGCTAACAGTCATTGGATCTCGACCAACGCGAGCAGCAATGTCGCGATACGATAAACCCCAATCGCGGTAGGCTACAATCCGACCTTTATCAAAGTCGGAAACGTGATGGTACGCATTTCTCCTCCTTACACGAGGCATCCCAACAACGTTTCACCAGGCAACGCCGGTCAACTGCTGTTTGTGTATGAGGAATCGGTTGGAAACTTTCCTCACGTCATTGTGTGAATGCTCTGAAAGGCTAATCATTTGCGTATCACAGCATCTTCTTCCTGTCAGTTAAATTTCGTGTCTGTAGCACATCATCTTTGTGGTGTAGCAATTTTAATGGCCAGTAGTGTACGTTTTCGTTTTCTTTAAAGCCAAAGAGAAAAGGTGAAGCGCTAGCCGAGCGAAGACACTGCGCCTACCGTCATGTATTTTTGATTTTTAAATGTTAGAAAACATAAGATATTTTTCCTGTGCCTCGGTAAGACGAAGGATTCGCTCTCTGTTAATGAACGAAGGTAGACGCACTTTATTTTAGAGCGAAAGCGGCAGTAGCCATCTTGGTTATGAGAATAAGTGAATAGTCTGTATTTTATATGTTTGTAGAAAGAATGATACATTAGTATTTCGTTGGTGAAAAATTGAGTTATTATTCCAATTAGTACTGTAGTACAGAAGAATTGAAGGAGCTCAGCTGTGTAGTGCGGAGTTATCACGAAGATCCGATTACCATATCATGGCCAGGGTCAATATTTTGTGGGTGGATACGGCGATGGGACGTAGTATTATTAACTGCTAAGCATAAATAAACAAGAGGAAGACTACTTCGCCCATGTAGAACTAATATGAACTATTAGGAACCCATTTTCAGGCCTAGTCCAGCTTACTGTATTCGTCAGAGTGCCGAAAAATTAATCTCGTTAATTTCATATGTCTAAACATTTTTATTATACATTTTTTTATTCTATTATAAAGTGGCAACGAAGGACAGGCACGATACGTAGTGGACAAAACTGTGAGTACTAGTATTGTTAAGACAATAAATATACATGTATGTTAATAATTTTTTTATGTTCCACGTACGCTGATGACATGGCGGAGACGCTGATGTAACATTGGAAAAATACAAACTGAAAGAAAAAGAGATAATAAATAAATTAGAAGGAAGAAGACAACAATACCAAAAGTGGACAACTAAAAGTGCAATAGAGGGAAGTACCAGTTATAAGACAACAAAAAGGTAGTACCGCGCAATGCATGTAGAAAATGCGTTCCTGGTAGACCTGTTACAAAATCCAAGCACCTCTTTCCTAAAATCCAGACCCTAAAGCTTCAGAGGTTAACGCCATTGCAATCAAGTAGAGAGAATGGCATTTCTTTATCAGTGCGAAAAGCATATTGACTGAACAATAATTGAGACTACAATTACATATAGCTGTAAATGCATTTTATCGCGCGAGAAATAGCGGAGAAATAAAATCCAAACAGAGAAAATATTAATTTTGGTAACTGCAGAAGCGTAAAGATTTCTATAATGGACAGACAGAACAATAAGGAAATGTCATTTCGAAATCAAAATGCCAGTGTAGTGGACTTGTAGTTGTAAATCATAACTGTGAGTAGTTTGCAACTGTCAAGCAATGATTATTTGGACGCTGGGGGCGCAATTGTTGCATTCGACGCCCGTGAATACGGAACATTTCAGTACAAATAATTCTTTCATTACAGTAGACGGAATTAATGACACCTCAAGACAAAGGACTATTTTAAATGGAAGTAGTACGCGTAGTACAGACGCAGATGTTGACAGGCGTAGGCCAGAAGTGACTAGGGAAAATATGCAAACATTATTTCGAGCCTTAACAAAAACAGTACAAACAGGCATGAACGCAATGAAAATAGACATAAATTCAAAAATATTAGGTTTAGAAACAAAACAAGCAGACATGAACACAATCAATTCAAAGATGTCAAGCTTAGAAACAGTACAAACAGACATGAATAATATGAAAGCAGACATAACCACAGTAAAGTCCGAGCTCGGGAAGATAAATACAAACATGACACACATTTCAGACGAGATCAAAAATTTGCGCACAGGAATCAATAATCTGGATACGGAGTCCACACAGCAGAATTCGCAAATCTCCACGGAGGTTGATAGGAAAGTTAACGAGCAAGTACAAACTTCAGTTCACGATATGAGTGAAAAATTAAAAGGCACAGTGGAGGAAAAATTTGAAATACTCACACGCAGGTATGGTCAGGAACTATCCGCAATCAGGGAAACTCAGTATAATTTATAGGTAATGCAAAAGATAGGTAAAATACAATCAGAAGTAGGAATCTGCATTAGTTCTGTGGCGCAGAAAATATAGAGAAAATGACGGTGAAGATAGGCTTACTTAAGTTAGAACACAAAAGAATCAAGTCAGACATTGTACAACTTTTCGAAACAGTAAAGGGTAACACAAAAGATTAAAACACAACGTTAGCGGAAAATGCATACGCGAGCAGCATACTTACGTTAAAGCGGTAAAAGAAGTAATGGGAGACAAAAAAGAAGAAATTTTAAAACGCGTAGAACATGATATCAAACAGGTAGAACAAAGATTAATGGACAAAATAGTTAACAAACAAAGTACGGTAATATCATCGCCGGAGGCGGTAAGCGGAGCTACAAACAGCCGTCCGGCGGTGAGAGAAATAAGTTGTGCGGACAACAATGCCCAACCCACGCCGCGTGAGCGCATGCCGCCGCAAGACGCTAGCAACGAGCAAAACTTTTGTGAGACAGACATGTCATCACCGCATGTAAATGCTGTTCTGTCCTGCTGGACAGCGTTGTTAATGGACGAGAGTTTAATAAACCACCGACAGTTTCCTGTATTTTGAAATGAAACAAAGCGAACGTACCCGGTAGTGTTTGTCCGGAGCCTTTAGGAATGTGCTGCCTAGGACATGGATAGAAGCTCAAAAGATCAAATATGTGGTAGGTCACACAGAAGGCGACGCCCTTTTGTGGGCTACAGAGGTTTCGGAACTCTGTGAGACATATGATGAGTTTAAGAATGCGTTTTTAGATAAATATTGGTCAACAGTTATCCAGGAGAGATTAAGACGAGCGATATTTAACCCATTATCATATCATCCTAAATTCGGGGGGCTAAAGCCGGCCGCGGTGGTCTAGCGGTTCTGGCGCTGCAGTCCGGAGCCACGGGACTGCTACGGTCGCAGGTTCGAATCCTGCCTCGGGCATGGGTGTGTGTGATGTCCTTAGGTTAGTTAGGTTTAAGTAGTTCTAAGTTCTAGGGGACTTATGACCTAAGATGTTGAGTCCCATAGTGCTCAGAGCCATCGGGGGGCTAACAAACTATTTTGAAACATGTAAAGAAGACCCGCTACTTGAATAATCCGATATCTCATATCGAAGTATTGAAAATCTTAAAGAATAAATTGTCTCCAAATGTTAGGGAAAAATTAGTAACCATTCCTGAATATAATCGAGTATTTTCTCTCAGTGCTCGACTCAATAAATCTAATTCATGAGGATGGGCAAGCCATGCCTAGTTATCGTAACGGTAATGAACACACCCCAAATGAGAGGAACAACTACGATAACGGCAACGGCTTAGGAAACTAATGGTCGTTTTTTTTTTTGTGGTTTTAGGGCGCAAAACTGCTAAGGTCATTAGCGCCCATACTACAACTAATGGTCGTGTGCATATGAATGAACGGCATCCGTATGCACCGCCGCGCCACAACGGAAATCCCTACAATCAGTTTACCTGTCAGCCACAAGGCGACCGAAGGTACGAAAATAAATATCAGCCCCATTGGTACGGCAATGGCCGAGATAGGAGAAATTCGAGAGAAAACTTCGATACTAGGCGACAAGGCGATGCAAATTACTAGGATCGGAACGTGGAACACAGGGATTCGAGAGAGAACTGGCAGCCCGTACAGTCAAACCGAAACAACTGGGACACGAACTGGCGAGCACGCGAACATGCGGGGAACACAGTAGCAATGACAGCAGAAAATGAAACAATACCTTTACCGTCCCCAGGAAACAACAATAATCAAGCATGACTAGAGGAAGAAGATAATGAACGGTCAGTGTGCCACAGTAATAATATTAGCGGCATAAACACTAACACGAACAGAAACAGAAAAAAGGGAGTAGACACTGAAACAAACTTACACGTACAGCATATCCGTAATCTATTTTTAAGATATGATAAGGAAGCAGAAACGAAGAAATATTTGTTCACTGAAAAGAAAGCAACAACGCGCAAGGTGAGTAAAATTATTCAAGCAACAATAAAGGTAAAGGTGAGAAACATAGATATACCAGTTGTTTTGGATACTGACGCATCAAAAAGCCTGATGTTAACCAGCTTGTTTAAAGAGATAGCGCGGGAAGTAAATATACCCACGCTACCGTAGAGAACTGTAAGATCGTAACGGCGATGGGAAGTAAATCTAAAGTTATAAAACTACAAGCTGGCACACTCATTATCATATGTGGTGTAATTTTACAGTGTACTTTCTTGTTGGTAGACCAACTTATAGTGAACTGTCTAGTGTTATTTTACTGTATACTTGGTATAAAGGTGTTCAGAAGATAGGTTTGTCGCCCTTTGACGAATAAACCGACTGACGCTCGGTTCCTCTCCAGCTAGGAGGTGCAATACTTATTTCCGGTACCCTCTCCCTCTTCTACTATCCTGTTTATCCAATAAGGCATGTGTAAGTTTCTTCTACTATCTAATATGCAACGAATGAGAGGCAACCTAGTGAACAAAAATTTTCCTTGTGTTTTGATTTTGTACTTTCTTAAGACTTAAATATCTATAGAAGCAAAGGAAACCTTTTGATATTCCTTAAGGAAACACAGAATATACAAAAAGGACTAAGACAACTATACACAGTACTGAACGAGTGAAAACCATTAGATGACGTAGTTATACTACATCAGGGGAAACAACTTGAATAAGAGTTATGGAAAAGAAAGAAATTCACGCGCACGAGCTTTAAGCAAGAAACATGAATGGTGAAGTGTACCGAGACGCGCAGCAGCACTTAAAGCGGAGCGTACGTTAACAATTATATGTGAAGCGGCTAGCAGCTGATCGTAGGGGCAGAGTATGCAAAATACAAAGATGAGTTCAGTGTCCCCTTTACGATGCGCAAAGAGATACTGCGCAACTCGACGGGAACCATTTTAGAATTTAAGCGAGTCGGCATCCACAGCGCCCAGCCAGCTGGACAAAACAGAAGCGATACGAAATGGAGTACCTATTAGCAGATTACTATAACGTAAATCAGTTACACAAACAAAACGAAGAGGGACATTTATTCACAAGTCGCAGACTATACTGTAAAGAGCACTAATTTTAAGAGGTTAAGCATACGAAGTTTTAAGAAAAGGAGCACATCGGCACAAGTAAACTATAAGGAGTGTAGAATATGCTAAATTTGTGAACTTCACATAGGCTATTGAATGTACGTAGTTAGAAATAAGTATAAGGATTCAAAATAGAAGGCAATATACACACCTATCCGAGTATATACAACAGGAAAGAGACAAGTCTGAAAGATAAGTAATAACATGTACACTTAAAAGAACGCGATTAGCACAGAACTTAAGAACTAAGCGACTTACATACAGCAAGCAAGTAAGCGACGATGAGAAAGATATAATGAAATATACACACAGAAAAATGAGTGTGACAGACGTAAACTATAAAATAATATATCGTACAAGATTTAGCTAGAGGAGCAGTTGTGCACTTCTGGAACTACACTTCTTTACACACAGTATTAGAAGTAGCGAGCTTAATGTACGGTGAGAATACATACCCACAAATTTGCTAATACAGAACTCACTTACGTTAGTTGCTATTAATTACATGGTACCTTATAGGAAAAGCATAAGCAGCAAAATAAAACTCTGAACATGAATCATACAACACGCGGGAGATAAGCTAAGCAAATACGAAAACCAACCAATACGCACTCAACGTAATTACATGAACTTAAACAAAATAACTGAGGTCAGTACTGTATGTTTAAAAAGCAATATGGAGAAATAAATGAGTTTCACTGCTGGATAATACTAAGAAATAGATGGAGCCTGAAAGATTTTAGGTTCAACTGGAGGCATTAATTAGTTAATCTACGTTTGTGGTGACATATCATACATGGAGTGAAACTAGGAAGAGAATGAAACTCTATTAGAGTTATATGAGTTTATATATATTTGTGGGAAGAAATAAATAGGGCAGTGGTGATACTGTGAGAACCCCACAGGTAATACATGGGTATAAATGGAGATTTATCTGGAAGATTCTTAATGAATAAATATATGGGCTTACGGAGATGAATATGAAGATGAACGTTACAGGGGTACCTAGTAAAGGGCCACGAAAGCATCGTAAAAAAGGAATAGATTACATAGTTTTAAGCCTTAGAATGAATGATTGTATGAGTGTGGAAAGCGAAGTATGATGATACATGCACGGTAAGTAATCGTGAAAATGAACATCTCGAAGAAGCAGTGAAGAGTAAAGAAGAAACAGTGTAGTCAATGGTAACAGAGGTACACGGTACATTTAACGTACACCATAGCACAGTAATTTGCTACACTTACATCAAAATGTAAAACAAATGAGTATGAATAATATTTTCTTAGCGACAGCCTGAGCAACTATGAGGTAAATATAAATGAAAATATGATATACAATTCGTACGAGGGATGAACACAAAAGGCAGCGAAACAATATGTTCTACACTGAGTTCTTTACACACGCAGAGGCGAAAGCACTACTTTTAAACCGGCCAGTGTGGCCGAGCGGTTCTCGGCGCTTCAGTCTGGAACCGCGCGACCGCTACGGTCGCAGGTTCGAATCCTGCCTCGGGCATGGATGTGTGTGATGTCCTTACGTTAGTTAGTTTCAATTAGCTCAAAGTTCTAGGGGACTGATGACCTCAAATGTTAAGTCCCATAGTGCTCAGAACCATTTGAACCATTTGAACTACTTTCAACATAAACACCTTCTTTTATAGCGGGAATGAATTATGAGTGGAATTACGCATGACAAAAATACCGTAAAATTACCGGTCACACGTTACGCAGGTAAACATGTATATGTCATTGTATCAATAAGGCAGAAACACGGCTTGAAATATGTGCACATGAATGTGAAATATTATGACAAATAACAAGCACTGATGAAGTCAGGATTGTCGAGGGATAAAACATTACTCATACTCGCTCACAAAGAAGCACTTGCCAATATTGTACATAGTATGAAGATTTATCAAATGCCAGAGATAGGATAAGTACACTAACGACACACTACAAGTAGCAGTCCTAGATGTAGCTTGATCTCTGGAGCAGACCCTAGCAAATTCCCTTTTTTCCCATGTAGTGAGTAGTGCTGGAACGTATTTTCTATGAGTAGTTCTGAAGGTTAAAATAGCGCAGGAGGTCGGTCGTGCAAGACAAGAAAAAAGAATGCAAATATTCAGAATAAATGCAAGATTACTTCTAATTTACTTATTAGTGTGTAAGATGGTACCTAACATGGAGCCCATTTATGAAATGTGAATATGAATGGTACATTTATTGTCAACTTTATTACTGTCTATGTCTACGAAAAATGTATGTACTATTTTCTGTGTGTAGTTATGAAGATAAAAACGCGCAGGAGGTCGGTCCTGCAAGACAAGGAAAGAAAATGCAAATATACAGAATTAATGCAAGATTCCTTCTGATTTACATATTAGTGTGTAAGATGGTGCATATCATGGAGTCCATATAAGAAATGTGAATGTGAATTGGACATTTACTTGTCAACCTTATTATTGTCTGTGTCCAGGCAAAATGTCAATTCTATGTCAAATGTCAATTTTATGTGAAATTTTATTCTTGAAGGAGAACCATTTATGTATGTATGTGAAGTGCAGCGCGATGGACGAGTAAAATACTCTCACATGTGAAGTGATACACAAATAGTAAGGCCTGATAATAGTGAAAATAATGGCTTAGCCGTGATAAGAGTAAAAGCTACAGTCTAGCGGAGTGAATAAAGAGAGTGTGATGCGTGTGCGACGGAAAAATCAGAGGAAATCCGTGTAATCACTAATTGATGTGTGAGGACCGCCGAACTGCAATGCACAACGAAACACAATGCCGAATCCTGCAGTGCGGCCATTACCTTCAGTTTCACTGGCCGAAAACTTCTTCCAGGGGAGAGATGAGGTACTGGTGTTATTCGGGTTGAGCGTTGGAGCTCATTCTGTCGTACCCACTTTCCATACTGAAGGGCATACACAATACCGACTTCATAAGCCTGAAGCGACATTACAATGGATTCGAGGACAGTGCTGCTGTTCACGTGGCGCTTACGTTGCTGCAACGGGCGCGTTAAACAATGAGCTGCTGCTTGCCGTAAGTACAGCGAACAATGAGACAGCGAGTGCCTTCTCGGAATTGCCATTGAACCGAAAGAAAATGAGAAAAACTATTTTTAAAACATGGTGAAAGATCACTTTAAGAAATTTAAATTTTTTCCACTGTTCACATCATACAGCTTAACAAATATAAGGATAAATAACAACTAAGACGGTACCACAACATGGACGTGAAATTATGTAATATAAACTTATGTGAGTGTATTTGTGTGTATGAATTTGCAATGAGCAAAGAAACGAAGCTTTGTAGATATACTTGCAGTAGCATAAGGACATTAAAACTCCATTGAGGTGCACTAAGTGACCAAACTATGAGCACCAATGTAAATAAGGCTACCGTATACTGTCTCCCTAAATAAAGAGACTTATTTCCGACAGTATACAGTAGGGGTAATTTGTGATGTACCTTTTGGATTTCTTGTTTTTACGTTTCCGTAAAAGGCAAAGAGAAAAGGTGAAGCGGTAGCCCAGCGTAGAGATTGCGCCTAGTGTTCTGTATTTTTGATTTTCCAATGTTAAAAACATAAGATGTTTTTCCTGTGTCTCGGTAAGAGGAAGGACTCGCTCTCTACTAATGAATGAAGGTAGGCGCACGTTGTTTTAGAGCATAGCCGCCGGTAACCATTTTGGTTACGAGAATAAGTGAATAATCTGTATTTTTATGTTTCTAAAAGACGTAATACATTCGTATTTCGTTAGTGAAAAATTGAGTTATTATTACAAGTAGTACTGTAGTATAGAAGAATTGAACAAGCCCACCTGTGCACTTCGGAGTTATCACGAACATCCGATTACCATATCATGGCTAGGGTCAAGATTTTGTGGGTGGATACGGCGATGGGACGTAGTATTACTAATTGGTAAGGATAAATCCACAAAAGAGGAAGACTATGTCGCCCATGCAGAACTAATATGAACCCGTTTACAGGCATAGCTCAGCTTAATGTGCCTGACAAAGTACCGAGAGATTAATGTCATTAATTTCATGTTGTTATTGTTGTGGTCTTCAGTCCTGAGACTGGTTTGATGCAGCTCTCCATGCTACTCTATCCTGTGCAAGCTTCTTCATCTCCCAGTACCTACTGCAACCTACATCCTTCTGAATCTACGATTTTTACCCTCCACGCTGCCCTCCAATACTAAATTGGTGATCCCTTGATGCCTCAGAAGATGTCCTACCAACCGATCCCTTCTTCTAGTCAAGTTGTGCCACAAACTTCTCTTCTCCCCAATCCTATTCAATACCTCCTCATTAGTTATATGAGCTACCCATCTAATCTTCAGCATTGTTCTGTAGCACCTCATTTCGAAAGCTTCTATTCTCTTCTTGTCCAAACTAGTTATCGTCCATGTTTCACATCCATACATGGCTACGCTCCATACAAATACTTACAGAAACGACTTCCTGACACTTAAATCTATACTCGATGTTAACAAATTTCTCTTCTCCAGAAACGCTTTCCTTGCCATTGCCAGTCTATATTTTATATGCTCTCTACTTCGTCCATCATCAGTTATTTTGCTCCCCAGGTAACAAAACTCCTTTACTACTTTAAGTGACTCATTTCCTAATCTAATTCCCTCAGCATCACCTGACTTAATTCAACTACATTCCATTATCCTCGTTTTGCTTTAGTTGATGTTCATTTTATACCCTCCTTTCATGACACTGTCCATTCCGTTCAACTGCTCTTCCAAGTCCTTTGTTGTATCTGACAGAATTACAATGTCATCGGCAAACCTCAAAGTTTTTATTTCTTCTCCATGGATTTTAATACCTTCACTGCTTGCTCAATATACAGATTGCATAACATCGGGGATAGGCTACAACCCTGTCTCACTCCCTTCCCAACCACTGCTTCCCTTTCATGCCCCTCGATTCTTATAACTGCCATCTGGTTTCTGTACAAATTGTAAATAGCCTTTCGCTCCCTGTATTTTACCCCTGCCAACTTCAGAAATTGTAAGAGAGTATTCCAATCAACATTGTCAAAAGTCTCTAAGTCTACAAATGCTAGAAACGTAGGTTTGCCTTTCCCTAATCTAGCTTCTAAGATAAGTCGTAGGGTCAGTATTGCCTCACGTGTTCCAATATTTCTACGGGATCCAAATTGATCTTCCCCGAGGTCGGCTTCTACCAGTTTTTCCATTCGTCTATAAAGAATTTGCGTTAGTATTTTGCATCCGTGACTTATTAAACTGATTGTACGGTAATTTTCACATCTGTCAGCACCTGTTTTCTTTGGGATTGGAATTATTATATTCTTCTTAAAGTCTGAGGGTATTTTGCCTGTCTCATACATCTTGCTCACCAGATGGTAGAGTTTCGTCAGGACTGGTTCTCCCAAGGCTGTCAGTAGTTCTAATGGAATGTTGTCTACTCCGGGGGCCTTGTTTCGACTCAGATCCTACAGTGCTCCGTCAAACTCTTCACGCAGTATCGTATCTCCTATTTCATCTTTATCTACATCCTCTTCCATTTCCATAATGTTGCCGTCAAGTACATTGCCCTTGTATAGACCCTCTATGTACTCCTTCCACCTTTCTGCTTTCCCTTCTTTGCTTCGAACTGGGTTTCCATTTGAGCTCTTGATATTCAAAAAAATGGTTCTCTTCTCTCCAAAGGTCTCTTTAATTTTCCTGTAGGCACTATCTATCTTAACCCTAGTGTGATAAGCCTCTACATAATTACATTTGTCCTCTAGCCATCCTACTTAGCCATTTTGCACTTCCTGTCGATCTCATTTTTGAGACGTTTGTATTCCTTTTTGCCTGCTTCATTTACTGCATTTTTATACTTTCTCCTTTCATCAATTAAATTCAATATTTCTTCTGTTACCCAAGGATTTCTACTAGCCCTCGTCTTTTTACCTACTAGGTCCTCTCCTGCCTTCACTACTTCGTCTCTCAAAGCTACCCATTCTTCTTCTACTGTATTTCTTTCCCCCATTGCTATCAATTGTTCCTTTATGCTCTCCCTGAAACTCTATACAACCTCTGGTTCTTTCAGTTTATCCAGGTCCCATCTCCTTAAATTCCCACCTTTTTGCAGTTTCTTCAGTTTTAATCTACAGCTCATAACCAATAGATTGTGGTCAGAGTCCACATATGCCCCTGGAAATGTCTTACAATTTAAAACCTGGTTCCTAAATCTCTGTCTTACCATTATATAACCTGTCTGATACCTTTTAGTATCTCCAGGGTTCTTCCATGTATAGAACCTTATTTTATGATTCTTGAACCAAGTGTTAGCTATGATTAAGTTGTGCTCTGTGCAAAATTCTATCAGGCGGCTACCTCTTTCATTTCTTAGCCTCAATCCATATTCACCTACTACGTTTCCTTCTCTCCCTTTTCCCACTACCGAATTCTAGTCACCCATGACTATTATATTTTCGTCTCCCTTCACTATCTCAATAATTTCTTTTATTTCATCATACATTTCTTCGTCATCTGCAGAGCTAGCTGGCATATAAACTTGTACTACTGTAGTAGGCGTGGGCTTCGTGTCTATCTTGGTCACAATAATGCGTTCACTATGCTGTTTGTAGTAGCTTACCCGCACTCCTATTTTTTTATTCATTATTAAACCTACTCCTGCATTACCCCTATTTGATTTTGTATTTATAACCCTGTATTCGCCTGACCAAAAGTCTTGTTCCTCCTGCCACCGAACTTCACTAATTCCTACTATATCTAACTTTAACCTATCAATTTCCCTTTTTCAATTTTCTAACCTACCAGCTGGATTAAGGGATCTGACATTCCACGCTCCGATCCGTAGAACGCCAGTTTTCTTTCTCCGGGTAACGACGCCCTCCTGAGTAGTCCTCGCCCGGAGATCCGAATGGGGGACTATTTTACCTCCGGAATATTTTACCCAAGTGGACGCTATCATCATTTAACCATACAGTAAAGCTGCATGCCCTCGGTAAAAATTACGGCTGTAGTTTCCCCTTGCTTTCAGCCGTTCGCAGTACCAGCACAGCAAGGCCGTTTTGGTTAGTGTTACAGTCCAGATCAGTCAACCATCCACACTGCTGCCCCTGCAACTACTGAAAAGGCTGCTGCCCCTCTTCAGAAACCACACGTTTGTCTGGCCTCTCAACAGACATCCCTCCGTTGTGGTTGCACCTACGGTGCGGCTACCTGTATCGCTGAGGCACGCAAGCCTCCCCACCAACGGCAAGGTCCATGGTTCTTGGGGGGGGGGGGGGGTTAATTTAATAAATCTAAATATTTTTATTATATATATATATATATATATATATATATATATATGAAATATTTTTATTATATATATTTTTAATTATATTATAGCAGTCGCATACACGTCATTTATTCGTCTCTGAAATGTACTATTATCGAGACACAAAGTAGTTACAGACATTAGCTGCAAGTGGGTATTGATTAAAATCAGTGGGGAAGGATGAAAATTAGTGTGCTTATTAGGCAGATACTGTGACAACTGAGCCATCCGGACACAGAGACCGTTGCAATGCCTCCCGACAAAACTAAATTCTCAACTTACCACACATTACGAATGTAGCACCCCCTGCCCATTGTCCTCATTACTCTCGGCATTCCGCCGATTCCTGTAAGAGTTCGAGACTGATGTGCATCCATCCTAAAGAGATGGTTGGCAGTCTTACCTTAATTCAATCAGTATGCAAAACTTGCAAATTTTCGAACATTTTTATGAGAACAACACATAGTTACCTAGTTATTGTTATCACCTTCAGTAGGGTAACATTATGGTCGCCAGTCTAAATCGGACATTCATTCTTAGTAAACAAGGACATTTTCGTCTTAACTAAGAATTTCATTGAGTAAATTACATTTCTTGTCTGTTTCATGGGAATGCTATTTCGTGGAATAAATCCTAGATTTCAGTATTAATTTTTTACCTCGTCGTAGGCACTAATTATCGAGTAATAGACTATTTTGAAAAAATCTGAGTGGTTCTGAATATAGCGACATCTGACATTACCATGGAAGTTAACATGCAGGCCTCCAGTCTTTTTGCAGATATTCTTTTAGTAGGAGCATGCATAACTGGCTATCATCTAGTTATACACCAAAACCTTGAAATGCTTTACAAAATTGAAACGTTTATTTTAATTGCTTATTTAATAGCGTTGTAAGAATCAAATCATTTTCAGATGAATGACTAACTTTTTATGAAATTCTTATGTTAGGTGAGCATTATGCAAGAGCTCGCCTGGAAAAGGCTTAGCTTCGTTCTATTAGTAAATTATTTCAAAAGCGTTTACTAATCTCTGAAAGCCTTTGTTAAGAGTAATAAGACACTTTTTCCTTTCATTTCTGAAGGCAAAGCATATTTTAGGACTCGGACCGGTATCCTATCACAAGTAAAACGATTTCTCTGTGTAACTGTCTGCCTACATGTGTGAATTAAATTTTGTCCAAATATTCACCACATAAGACACTGGCCCACACGTTTTTACTGTACTACAGAAAACAGTGCTTTGACTGGATGTGACGATGCTAAGTGCTGCGTGCACGTCTGCAGGTATTGCGTATAAATAGCATCAACATTTACATAGCTCACACATGACTCTTCTTCGTATTATAAAATACAATGCGGCACTGAAGCCTTAAATCCTTGGAAGTGGAATTATTTCAGCGTTGCACACTCTGGTGGATAACGTACGAAGAGCTGTTTCATCTCAGCTGGCACGGCCTTCTCACGCCGTCCATCTTTTCCTTTGCACACACTTGCCTTTTAAAACAGTGGGACTTCCCACCAGTTATTCAGATCCTATTGCTGCAAATCTATCGAGCCTACACATTGACCTGTAAACCACACCATATTTTTTTAAGTTTACATTACAAGTGTAAAATGGTCCATATTCAGTGCCTGATCACATATGAACATAGACCTAAGGCGTACGCAAATGTAAAGTTCGATTTGTTAAGGGGTCGTTCGTACGTAAACAGGAACTACCAAAGGAATGGGCTCGTAATACACGCTAACACAAAAGAAGACGCACCACGAAGGAACTATCGAAATGGGAAGGAAATCGGTAGGTGTGATGTACATGTACACACAAACAAATGAGTACAATGTTAGGAAAGCTGTACTATTTATTCAAGCATCACAAATTGAGCAAGCCAATAACGTGTCGGTACACCTCTGACCCTTATGTAAGCGGTTACTCGACTCGCATTGGTTGACAGAATTGTTGGATGTCCTCCTGAGAGATATCGTGCCAAAGTCTGACCAGCTGCCGCGTTAGATTGCCAAAACCCCGCTCCGATTGGAGGGCCTTGCCCATAACTTTGGGGATTTTCTTAGCGCAGAGAATGGGTGTTTGTGTTGTCCTCATCATCTCATCCTCATTCGGGAAGTGCCGCGACTCGAAATGGAAATGTTTGGAACTTGTACGGTCGCTGATGACCACGATGTTGAGCGCCCTATAAACAGACATCATCATCATTTTTTGCCAGTAATGTTCAAATGAATGCTGAAATGAAAACCAATGATGGCTTGCCATGAAGGGCAACAAAATATCGTCGACGTACCGCTGTAATGTAAGGCTGTCACAGACGACAACCAAAGTGTTTCTTCTATGAAAAGAAATGGTACGCCAGACCAGTACTCCTGGTTGTCAGGCCGTGTGGCATGTGACAGTCAGACTGATACGCCACATCTATCCAGGGCACGTCTTCGGCCATGAATCTTCAGTGATGAGTTCCGCTTCGAATTCTGCCTTAATGACTAGCGAAGACCTGTCTGGGGACTCCCCTGGTGTGATACCAACGTGACTAGCACCAGCCATACGTCTGGAGAACCAGGAGTGACGATGTAAGGTGCCATCTCATTTTATAGGAAGACCTCTTGGGTTGTCATCAGCGGCACTCTTACAACACAGAGGTACGTCGACGATATTCTACGCCCCGTTTTGTTGTTATTCATTTTTTTCTAGTGTGCACTATGCAGCATCCAAGAAGAAATCTTGGGAAGACTTTGGAAACAGGTTGGAGACTTTGGGTCAAGCTGCTGGAAAACCATTCTGGAGTGTAATTAGCAATTTTCGAGAGGGAGGTAAGAAGGAAATGACAACTATTTTGGACAGGTCAGGAAAACTGCTGGTGAATCCTGTTGATACCTTGGGCAGATGGAGGGAATATTTTGAATAGTTGCTCAATGTAGGTGAAAATGCGATCAGTAATGTTTCAGATTTCGATGTACAATGGAATAGGAATGATGATGGAAATAGGATCACATTTGAGGAAGTAGAAAAAATGGTCAATAGATTGCAGCGCAATAAAGCGGCTGGAGTGGATGAAATTAAGTCGGAACTCATCAAATACAGTGGAATGTCAGGTGTTAAATGGCTACACAGGATAATTGAAATGGCGTGGGAGTCAGGACATGTTCCATCAGACTGGACGAAAGTAGTAATCACACTAATCTTTAAACATGGAAACAGAGAAGATTGTAACAACTACAGAGGTATCTCTTTAATCACCGTTGTGGGTAAAATCTTCTCAGATATTGTTGAAAGGAAAGTGCGACTATTAGTTGAGAACAAACTGGATGAAAATCAGTGTGGATTTAGGCCTCTTAGAGGTTGTCAGGACCAGATCTTTAGCTTACGGCAAATAATGGAGAAGTGTTACGAGTGGAACAGGGAATTGTATCTATGCTTTATAGATCTAGAAAAGGCATATGACCGGTTTCCTAGGAGGAAGTTATTGCCTGTTCTACGAGATTATGGAACAGGAGGCAAACTTTTGCAAGCAATTCAAGGTCTTTACATGGATAGTCAGGCAGCAGTTAGAGTTGACGGTAAACTGAGTTCATGGTTCACAGTAGTTTCAGGGGTAAGACAAGGCTGCTACCTGTCTCCACTGTTGTTCATATTATTTATGGATTCTGGGATGTGATGGAATCAGAAACATCCCCCAGATTGTCACAGACGAGTAATGCCTGTGAAATGGCAGATGATGCTGTTTTTATCAAGAATGACCCAGAGCACACTTTGGAAAAGCCCTCCACCTCCCCAAACTTGGCCTCTAAATGCTCCACAAAAAACTGAGACTTCAATGACATGAAAGATTCCCCATCAACTTTTGCACATATGAGGTACTGGGGTGAATAAGCTTCACTGCCATTCTTAGCCTGGCATTCCCCCCATGGTGTGGCAAGGGGAAGGGGGGGGGGGCACGATTTCTTTACATTGGACGTCGACTGCTTAGAGACTGCTGGCAGTGGACCACCAGCAAGAGATGACGTACTGCGCTTCATGACGTGTCATCCGCCCTGATGCCACCCACTCCGTCCAGGGGCCCGCCTCACGGGCACCACCCAGCCGCAGTAAAGGCCACCTAGCAGGATGGCCATTGCCGGGAGTCCGGATGCCCCAGGGTGACAGGCATACGCGGGGAGTTAACGGCGCAGGCATCAGTAGAGCGATCCCTATGTAGTCAGGATGCTACAACCAACAGAGTACATGGCGGCCCCACCACAGTGGACTGGTCACTGTGCTGGATATGAGGTGCAAAGAAGTCCATGGTCATCGTCGGCGCAGTAAACGACACTGCACAGTGGATGGAGGAAAACGTACCCAGGAAGGTACAGATGGAGGATGAGCGGAACTGCAAATCCATGACGATAAAGTCATGCACGATGGACACGATGCACCAGGTAAGGCGCCCTTCCCCAATTCGCTCGCTCTTCGGGAAAATTTGGTAAAATGAAGGTGAAACCCTGCAGGGGACCATCACATAAAGGCCGAAACGTGTGAGTCGCATCTTACAACAGACAGGAATACCTTGGGCTTTTTCTAACCCCGAGATCTGCTGGGTGGGGAGCAATCGTTAAGCCCTCAAATTAAAAGAAAATGTTCTCAGTCTAACCCTGTGCATGGTGCCGCAAACTCTGTAGAGCCTCATGGAGACAATTACATGATCTTTAAATGAAAGCTGTCCGGAGTGGCCGTGCGGTTCTAGGCGCTGCAGTCTGGAACTGCGAGACCGCAACAGTCGCAGGTTCGAATCCTGCCTCGGGCATGGATGTGTGTGATGTCGTTAGGTTTAAGTAGTTCTAAGTTCTAGGGGACTGATGACCCATAGTACTCAGAGCCACAGTAATGCGTTCACTATGCTGTTTGTAGTAGCTTACCCGTACTCCACAATAATGCGTTCACTATGCTGTTTGTAGTAGCTTACCCGTACTCCTATTTTTTTATTCATTATTAAACCTACTCCTCCATTACCCCGATTTGATTTTGTATTTATAACCCTGTATTCACCTGACCAAAAGTCTTGTTCCTCCTGACACCGAACTTCACTAATCCCACTATATCTAACTTTAAGCTATCCATTTCCCTTTTTAAATTTTCTAACCTACCTGCCAGATTAAGGGATCTGACATTCCACGCTCCGATCCTAGAACGCCAATTTTCTTTCTCCTGATAAGGACGTCCTCTTGAGTAGTCCCCACCTGGAGATCCGAATGGGGGACTATTTTACCTCCGGAATATTTTACCCAAGAGGACGCCATCATCATTTAACCATACAGTAAAGCTGCAAGCCCTCGGGAAAAATTACGGCTGTAGTTTCCCCGTGCTTTCAGCCGTTTGCAGTACCAGCACAGCAAGGCCGTTTTGGTTAGTGTGAAACGTCCCCTTAGAACAATTATACATGACTATGTTTAAATTGACACACAATATTTTTAGCGCAACGCAATCTGACTTTCAAAAATCCCTACAAAAGAATGGCCCTGACTAACATAAACCTATACCTTTCACAAATCACTTACCTCACCAAAAATCTTCGTTACTCGAACTACTGCAATACAGCGAGCGCCACTACTGCCAGCTAAATAAAAGATTCAAACTACGGAAGTCACTAACTACTGATAGGCATAGTTGGCAAATGAAAGATTTTGATAGAGAACAAACAATGTATTTACCTTAATAGTGTTCAAAAATCATAATATACATAGCACTTCATGACATCCAGTCTTACAAATTTCAAAACTCCGCCATTTCTCTCCCGACATCCACCACTGCTGGCGGCTCACCTCCAACTGCGCAACGCTACGCGCTGTTAACATCCAGCTGCCCAACACTACAATAGCCAACAACAACGCAAACCAGCCACAGACTGCACGCAGCACAGCCAGTGATTCTCATACAGAGCGCTACATGGCGTTACCAATAAGAAAACCTAAACAGCGTACTTACAAGTGTTACAAGGCCATATCAGTCAATCATCCAGAGTTGCCCCTGCAGCTACTGAAAAGGCTGCTGTCCCTCTTCAGGAACCACACGTTTGTGTGGCCTCTCAACAGATACCCCTCCGTTGTGGTTGCACCTAGGGTACGTCTATCTGTATTGTTGAGGCACGCAAGCCTCCCCACCAACGGCAAGGTCCATGGTTCATGGGAAGGGGGGGGTGAGTTTCTCAGGTGAGGTGAATAAGTGATTTTTGTACGTGCCCCAGTGAGCATTCTCAGCGTCCACTTCAGCGACAGGTGTGGCTGTGACGCGTACGGCTGGCCACAAGTCGGCCGCCGCCGAATGCTACTATACTGCAGGCTTCCTAAACAGCTTGCCATGGCGTAACAAAACTCAGCTGCACAAATCTGCAGTCGCGTAATAGCTGCGACGCTACAAGGTGGACGAGACGTGATACGCAGAGGAGGCGCGAAGCCCTTGGGCGCAGCGCGGGGTCCCGTGCCAGGTGCGGTGCCGGCGAAATGCTTTTCCGATAGCCGCTGGCTGGCTGCCTGCTGCCGCCCGTACAATTCGCGACAATAAAGCCAATACGCGCGCATCATTCCGCCGTTTGTTTCTTTCCTCTCCCTCCCGACTCGCTCACCCTTTCTCGGTCGCCATGCACGGACCGGGAATTTACGGGCTCGGCGCAGAGTGAATCACAAAACAGCGCCGAATGGCCGCGATTGTGTACGTCACGGCAACAAAGCGCCTGCGCGAGAACAATCGCACGGCGGAGCTCTCTGCAGAGGCATAAATCGGTCTCCCTGCGATACCGGCCGACAATAAATAAAGCTAACGCGCGGCGAATGCCGGCCGCCGTGCCGGCCGCGTCGTACCACTGTACTCGGAGGGCGTGCGCGGTCACGAGGGACTGCAGTGGCCCATGTAAGGTGCAGCAGAGGGCTCTCGATTCATACCACAGGATACTTCCAAGTTCAGCAACCGCTACGAAACCCAGATATGGAAACAGCGCATCGTCTGACACGATTCCTTCAGAGACGGTAGCCGCCGGAAACACTGTGCTTTCAACTTTTCCGTACAGCTGATGACCAGAAGTATCCGGACACCCCCAAAAACATACGCTTTACATATTACATGCATTGTTCTGCCGCCTAATGCCAGCTACTCCGTATCAACGACCTCAGTAGTCATTATAGTGAGAGAGCAGAATGGGGCGCTCCGCGGAACTCACAGACTTCGAAAGTGGTCAGGTGATTGCGTGTCACTTGTGTGAGCGAGATTTCCACACTCCTAAACATCACTAGTCGCACTGTTCGCGATGTGATAATGAAGTGGAAATGTGAAGGGACACGTACAGCACAAATGCGTACAGGCCGACCTCGTGTGTTGACTGACGGACGCCGCCGACAGTTGAAGAATAAGTGCACTGTTCCCGGACGAAGGTCGCCGACAGTTGAAGGGGGTCTTAATGTGTAAAAGGCAGAAATCTAACCAGACCATCACACAGGAATTCCAAACTGCATCAAGATCTACTCGAAGTATTATGACAATTAGGTGGGAGGTCAGAAAACAGAAAATCCTAGGAAGTTCTGATCTTACGTTAAATCAGTAAGTGGATCGAAACACCATATCCACACACTCTGGGATGATAATGGCATTCAAACAGAGGATGACACGCGTAAAGCTGAAATACTAAACACCTTTTTCCAAAGCTATTTCACAGAGGAAGACCGCACTGCAGTTCTTTCTCTAAATCATCGCACGAACTAAAAAATGGCTGACATCAAAATAAGTGTCCAAGGAATTGAAAAGAAACTGAAGTCACTCAACAGAGAAAAGTCCACTGGACCTGACGGGATACCAATTCGATTCTACACAGAGTACGAGAAAGAACTTGCCCCCTTCCCTTCTAGAGGAACTGAAGGTTCGAAATGATTGAAAAAGAGCACAGGTAGTTCCAGTTTTCAAGAAGGGTCGTCGAACAGATGCGCAAAACTTTAGGCCTATATCCATGACACTGATCTGTTGTAGAATTTTAGAACATGTTTTTTGCTCGAGTATCATGTCATTTCTGGAATCCCAGAATCTACTCTGTAGGAATCAACATGGATTCCGGAAACAGCGTTCGTGTGAGATCCAACTCGCTTTATTTGTTCGTGAGACCCACAAAATATTGGATACAGGCTCCCAGGTAGGTGCCGTTTTCCTTGACTTCCGGAAGGCGTTCGATACAGTTCCGCACTGTCGCCTGATAAACAATGTAAGAGCCTACGGAATATCAGACCAGCTGTGTGGCTGGATTGAAGAGTTTATAGCAAACAGAACACAGCATGTTGTTCTCAATGGAGAAACGTCTACAGAAGTTAAAGTAACCTCTGGCGTGCCACAGGGGAGTGTTGTGGGACCATTGCTTTTCACAATATGTATAAATGACCTAGTAGATAGTGTCGGAAGTTCCATGCGGCTTTTCGCGGATGATGCTGTAGTATACAGAGAAGTTACAGAATTAGAAAATTGCAGCGAAATGCAGGAAGATCTGCAGCCGATAGGCACTTGGTGCAGGGAGTGGCAACTGACCCTTAACATAGACAAATGTAATGTATTGCGAATACATAGAAAGAAGAATACTTTATTGTATGATTATATGACAGCTAAACAAACACTGGTAGCAGTTACTTCTGTAAAATATCTGCGAGTATGCGTACGGAACGATTTGAAGTGGAATGATCATATAAAATTAATTGTTGGTAAGGTGGGTGCCAGGTTGAGATTCATTGGGAGAGTCCTTAGAAAATGTAGTCCATCAACAAAAGAGGTGGTTTACAAAACACTCGTTCGACCTACACTTGAGTATTGCTCATCAGTGTCGGATCCGTACCAGGTCGGGTTGACAGAGGAGATAGGGAAGATCCAAAGAAGAGCGGCGCATTTCGTCACAGGGTTATTTGGTAAGCGTGATAGCGTTACGGAGATGTTTAGCAAACTCAAGTGACAGACTCCGCAAGAGTGGTGCTCTGCATCGTGGTGTAACTTGCTGTCCAGGTTTCCAGAGGGTGAATTTCTGGATGAGGTATCGAATATATTGCTTCCCCCTACTTATACCTCCCGAGGAGATCATGAATGTAAAATTAGAGAGATTCTAGCGCGCATGGAGGCTTTCCGGCAGTCATTCTTCCAACGAACCATACGCGACTGGAACAGGAAAGAGGGGTAATGCAGTGGCACGTAAAGTGCCCTCCGCCACACGCCGTTGGGTGGCTTGCGGAGTATAAATGTAGATGTATATGTAGATCTCATGGTTGATCGGCTGCTCATAAGCCACACATCACGCCGATAAATGCCAAACGATGCCTCGATTAGTGTAAGGAGCATAAACAATGGAGAAACGTTGTGCGGAGTGACGAATCACGGTACACAATGTGGCGATCCGATGGCAGGGTGAACGTCATCTGCCGGCGTGTGTAGTGCCAGCAGTAAAATTCGGAGGCGATGGTGTTATAGTGTGGTCGTGTTTGTCACGGAGAGGGCTTGCACCCCTAGTTGTTTTGCGTGACACTATCTCAGCACAGGCCTACATTGATGTTTTAAGCACCTTCTTGCTTCTCACTGTTGAAGAGCAATTCGGGGATGGCGATTGCATCTTTCAACGCGACCGAGCACCTATTCACAATGCACGGCCTGTGACGGAGTGGTTACACGACAATAAAATCCCTGCACAGAGTCCTGAACTGATCCTACAGAACACGTTTGGGATGTTTTGGAACGCAAACTTCCTGCCAGGCCTCACCGACCGACATCGGTACTTCTGCTCAGTGCAGAACTCCGTGAAGAATGGGCTGCCATTTCCCAAGAAACCTTCCAGCACCTGATTGGACGTATGCCTGCGAGAGTTGAAGCTTTTATCAAGGCTGAGGGTGGGCCAACACCTAATTGAATTCCAGCCTTACAGATGGAGGGCGCCACGAACTTTTACGTTATTTTCAGCCACGTGTCCCGAAACTTTTGATCACAGTGTAGCTATATGGGGCACCGACATTCACCCTCAGATCCAATTATTGCCTGTCAGCAGCAGACGCGCCGTTGTTGATCTTCATCCCCGTTTGGTCTTCTTGTAAGATCACTAAGCAGCAAATGATTTCCATTTCCTTCTATCGCTTGCAGCGCCTTCAGGTTCTTCAAGTGTCAGACGCTAGATTTTCGTTTGTTGGTCACATTTACGGCTGTGTTCAGCTTTCAGTTACTAAACCATCCATCCGGTTTCATAACATTACATAACAGAAGACAGAAACTTGGTGTAAATTTAATTTGAAGACCTACTGCATTATTGCACAGAAGGTAACTGAAAGAAATACGCGGTGAGACTAACAGAAATAACACTTTCTTTGGGAATAACTGCTAGACTGAAGTCATCTTGATTCATAATGGTCGCCGGGACACTACAAAAGGCGGACCATGGTTCATAACTGGGTACGTGATCGCCACGAACAGCAATGCATGGTGCGAAACGTGTTCCCATGCTGGTCACAAGGTTGGTAAAGAGTTCTTATGGTAGGGCGTTCCAGTCCTCGACCAGACAACAGTTGGCTTGTCGTTGGTGCACCTGGTCGTGCTCCAACACGTGTTCTCGACGAAGCCCATATGTGCTCAATGGGACTGAAGTTGGAGCAACGGGTAGGTCAGTCCATTCCACGAATATCCTGCCTTTCCAAGAGCACTTCACCTGCGCTGTTCGATGTGGTCGCACATTGCCATCCATCAAAATGCAGTCGTTGCTGAAGAAACCTATGAAAAGACGCTTATGAGGAAGGTGTACAATACCACAATAACGTTGACCAGTGAGTGTACCTTCTTCAAAGACTTGGAGGTCAGTACACCCATGCAAAATTATACCTCCCCACATCATATCACCTGCCCACCAAAACGATCATATTCGACATGATTCGAAACGTAATCTCAAATGATGAGTGGTGGAAATAAATGTATCACCTAAGAACGTTATGGAATTTGATGGTTTTGGTAATCCAACTGTTATGATGTGGAGATACCAAATGTTATACGGGCGTACTGACCTCCAGATACTTGAACTCAGTACATTCACTGGTCAATGTTATTGTGCCACTGTACTCGGTTTCCATGGGCGTCTTTTCAGTGGCGCATTCGGGCCTGACTTCATTTTTATGGATGACAGTGCGCTACCTCATCCATCTTCGCAGGTGGAGAAGCTTTTGGGACGAGAGGATATTCGGTACATAGACTGGCCTGCTTCCTTCTCCGACCTAAGTCCCATCAAGGACGTACAGCGTGTGTTGGGACGTTGGGAAGACGTATTTCAGCACGCCTATATCCACCAACGATCATCCAGATGTTATCAATCGCCCTACTGGAGGAATGGGACGCCGTACGTTTTGAAATCCTTGCCAACCTTGCAGCTAGCATGGTAGCACTTCGCAGAGCATGCATTGCCGTCCGCAGTCACCACACACCCTGTTAAGAACCGTGACTCGCCTTTGTTACGTGCAGTGGACCAATTCTGTCTCGAAATCTGGCAGAAAACCCAAAGAGATTCCGGTCATACATAAAGCATACCAGTGGCAAGACGTAATCAATACCTTTGCCGCGCGATAACAACGGTGAAGTCACTGATGACAGTGCCACTAAAGCAGAGTTATTAAACACGGTTTTTTGAAACTCCTTCACCAAAGAAGATGAAGTAAATATTCCTGAATTCCAATCAAGAACAACTGCCAAGATGAGAAACATAGAAGCAGATAACCTCGGTGTAACATAGCAGCTTAAATCACTTAATAAAGGCAAGGCCTACGGTCCACATTGTATACCATTCAGGTTCCTCTCAGAGTATGCTGATAAAATAGTTAAATATTTAGCAGTTATATACAACCACTCGCTCACAGAAACATCCGTACCTAAATACTGGAAAATTGCTCAAGTCACACCAATACCCAAAAAGGAAAGTAGGAGTAATCCGCCGAATTGCAGGCCTATATCACTAACGTCGATTTGGAGTGGGGTTTTAGAACATATACTGTATTCGAACATTATGAAGTACCTCGAAAACAACGATTTATTGACATATAGCCAGCATGGAATCAGAAAACATCGTTCTTGTGAAACACAACTATCTCTTTATACTCATGAAATAATAAGTGCTATCGACAGGGGACGTCAAATTCGTTCCATATTTTCAGATTTCCAGAAGGCTTTCGACACCGTTCCTCACAAGCGTCTTCTAACCAAACTGTGTGCATACGGAGTATCGCCTCAGTTGTGCGACTGGATTCATGATTTCCTGTCACAAAGGTCAAAGTTTGTAGTAGTAGACGGAAAGTTATCGAGTAAAACAGAAATAATATCCGGCGTTCCCCAAGGGAGTGTTATAGGCCGTCTGTTGTTCCTGATCTATATTAAAGACATAGGAGACAATCTGAGTAGCCGTGTTAGACTGTTTGCAGATGATGCTCTCATTTACAGTCTTGTAAAGTCATCAGATAATGAAAACGACTTGCAAAATGATTTAGATATCTGTAAGGTGTGAAAAGTGGCAATTGACCCTGAATAAGGAAAAGTGTGAAGCTGTTCACATGAGTGCTAAGAGAAATCAGCTAAATTTCGATTACGCGGTAAGTCACACAAATCTGAAGGCTGTAAATTCAGCTAAATACTTAGGGATTACAATTACAAATAACCTAAATTGGAACGATCACATAGACAATATTGTGGGTAGAGCAAACCAAAGACTGCGATTCATTGGCAGAACACTTAGAAGGTGCAACAGGTCTACCAAAGAGACTGCTTACGCTAGGCTTGTCCGCCCTATTCTGGAGTATTGCTCTACGGCGTGGGATCCGCATCATGGGACTGACGGATGACATCGAAAAAGTACAAAGAAGGGCAGCCAGTTTTGTATCATCGCGAAATAGGGGAAATAATGTCACAGACTTGATACGTGAATTGGAGTGGCGATCATTAAAACAAAGGCGTTTTTCGTTGCGACGGGATCTTTTCATGAAATTTCAATCACCAGTTTTCTCCTCCGATTGCGAAAACATTCTGTTGGCACTCACCTACAAAGGTAGAAATGATCATCACAATAAAATAAGAGAAATCATGGCTCGCACAGAAAAATTAAAGTGCTCATTCTTCTTGCGTGCCGTTCAGGAGTGGAACGGTAGAGAGAGAGCATGAAGATGGTTCATTAAACCCTCTCCGAGGCACTTTATCGTGAATAGCAGAGTAATCACGTAGATGTAGATGATATAGGTCGTGAATCGCGGTGACTTCGGTGTGATTATTTCTTTGAGTAAGAGTGTCCTTTCTTTTCGTTTCATTGCGTACTTCAGTTACCTTCTGAACTCTACTACAGCAGTTCTTTCTAGGTCTGGTGAAAGTTCATCGAACTATATTACTTGGTAGTGACACATCAAGCGATAGTTATTTTTGTCCTTAAGTTTGCACGCCGGTGTTCGTTACGTGCCTCAGAAGTGGATGATTCAAACTGGTTTGTATATCTTATGGTGTGTCAAATATCTTCCGTGTCAAGTTTACTCTGCACAACCTGTGCAAGCATACTAACTTTCGCTACTTTGTACAATATTGTTTAGACTCGAAGTATTCAGTTTTTCTTCATAAAAGTAGACAGTGCCCACAACAAATCTCCAGACGACAGTCAAACTCGTCCCATACTTCCGCAAGCATGTCTGTACTCACTGCATACCCTGGTGTGGCTATGCAGCTTGGCAGTTCATTCGAAGTTGATGAAAGGCAGTCCTTGCTGTTGCTATGCAGCTTGGTAGTTCACCCGAAATTGGTGAAGGCATTACCTGTCTTTTTTTGCGTAGTTTGGCAGTTCGCCTGAAGTTGGTTCAAGGGGAGCCACAGACACGAAGTCTTTCAGAAACCGCCACAAAAACATCCGTACGGAAATACCAGGGGACTGTGGAGGGAGATGGTACAGTGCAAGTGCCGTAAGGCTCGTAGTACGATCGATCGTTGTGGTGGCTCGTTGTTAGGAAATGCTCCCTCATGTCGGTGCCAGTGAAGTGTTGTGTCACTCCGGTCAAAACTGGAGCACCTTTTGTTGCTGTAGTATCACCATCCGAACTCGAGGCGTTTTGGATAATGAAGAGGGAGCGAGCCATCTTCACCATGGAAACTCTTACTTTTAACCACGTGGCTTGGCGGCTTGGAACTACCACTAAGATAGACTTTTTGTTTCGATATGGTGGTTAAATTCCACTCCAACCTTCTATTCTGTTGTAGAAGATATGCTCTTTTGAAACCAGTTGAATCTTTTCTGAAACATTCTGTATTTAGAAGAGATAATACCAGAGATATGTAGAGTGTGATCTTCTTACTAAATCTTTCTCATGACACAAAAAAGTTAAGGCTGTCATAACAAAGGCGATGACATGCCGGAACACACGTTACAACATACAACTGTCTCCTTATAGTACTGGTATGAAAGAAGTCTATTTTTACAGATCCGATTAATGTGAAATATTTGTAGCTGTATCGACTTCTCATGGTACTAAGTTGTTAATGAAATCAGAAATACTTTGATCTATGAAATTAACAGTTTCTTTATATCTTTGTTAAAAGACTTTTTTATCAACCTCTGCAAAACATTTCGTTATGGGAGCGATAATCAGAGATTTCTGAAGATTTATTTCCATGAAACAAAATCCATTAGTAAATTGGAAAATACTAAGAGCCTCCCACTGTCCATAGAATATTGAAACAGTACAACATTGGTAACTGAATTTTTGGTGAGATTTCATTCGCCATATAGGATGGCTCCTATTGTAGCCGAGAGATTTTTGTTGGACTAAGCAGCTGTTATGATTCTCTAACTTCCACTAAATGCCAATCCGTCCGAAGTCACATAAACATTGATTGAATTTGGCCCCATTTTCTGTCGCAAAGAAACTGCACAACGGAAACTTCACTACTGGACTCCAGATCGAGCAATCAGTGACTGAACTTCCTAAATGCTTCCAAGTATCTTTCTCTTATAGTATAAATGATGTCGGGCACCACAGGAGGTGGAGTGACGTTTTATTACGCACGATTGGGGAGAGTTTAATGAAGTGAGTTGATTCCAAATAGACATTTATTCAAAAAAATGGAGCGTAATCCTCAGATTCAGTCAACACTGAACACATACAAAAACCTATCACTACGGTTCTATAAGGGCACATTGTATGAGTAATATTAATCATCATTTTTCAGCGTCGATTAGGTTAACTACGGAACGCAACATGGATGCTTATGTGTTCACACACAAAGATTCAGACAAGCAAAGAATAACAGAAGGCACAATTCACCTTTTCATAGTAAAGTCTGAGTCGTCGAAGCGGCTTGCAACTAGCAGTGAACAGAAGCACGAAACTGAATCAGGTTCATGATGCATTATCGTGACCGTATAAGGAACGAAAACGGCCCTGTCTGAATATACTTAAACGATAGCAAGCTCTCACTCGTGAGAACCCCGTTCTGCTTCTGACAATTGACTTTACAAATTATACAAAGTTCTTAACACAAAAAGTCGAACTCCTGTCCATAATCACCTTACAAGCGAGCACAGAAATGCATGTCGTACTCACCAGAATCCAGTAAAGCGACTATTGCTCTGTACAAAACCCAACCTCCTTCAACTCTGTGGGCAGAGACGGAAAGAAACTTTGAGGTGGCGAACAGACCAGTCGACAAGAGGATAGTTTCAGTGATACCAGACGTCTCCCCGAGTCGGAAGGTAGGAGACACAATGCTTGGTTCCTTTTCTAAAAAAAATTTCGAACAGTTCAACGTCTAGAATTTGAACAAGGGCTTGCCTTGTGCGTGGGTCTGAGGGATCCAATCGCGAGGCCGTGCATCAAGTGCGTCTCGGAAGACATCAGATCGATGTCCGAAGCCACTTTCGAAAAATTATACTCCATGGTCATTGCCAGGCGTGATACAACAACGAACCAAGGAAATACACCTGGATTTACGAACGTGCATGCATTTGCAATTACAGACACATTCATACTGTCTAGCAGTTATCCATATTGAGGAAAGGTGGTTAAACACACATGAAAACAGAAAAATGACGCTTTGCAGAACTTGATAAAACTACAAAACCTCGTCAAACATGGATTGACTGCTGCCTTTCATTACTCGAATCTGTTATTACAATTTAATCACAGGGCAATAGATTTTCTTCTTATTTATTGCGTTATGAGGCCACAAGAGGGAACCCTAAAACTTATAACAACACCAAAATTTTCTTAAACATTTTCTCCATTATGCAAATGTTGCCAGAACAACATTAATTATCTTCGAGAAACTTTCTTTAGTATTAAGATGATTCTTCAGCCTTAGTTACAGGACGATTATGAATCATTACTCGAAACCCTAACTCCTGCCCTTACTCGGGCTGACAGAACTCCCATCTGCAATGTGACATTTACCTACTCTTTGAAGCACAAATGTATTTGATTTGCTAAAAAAAAATGAGATTACTAAAGTCCAATGGAGATTTGGTAAACAATCCAATGATATACGCAAACATAAAATAACCACGAAAATAAATCATACGCAAAATACGGAAGGATGTCTGTGTTTCAAGTGAAAATTAATTTGTCAAACAACAATAACATGTCTCACAAAATGGTATCACTAATCGAAGGTCTCTCAAACATAAAATACAAGATTACTAACTAGATACATAGAGGCATGGCCCTCAATGGAACAAAACGTAATACGAGGGGGGACCCAAAAATAACCGGAATTTCTTTCTGGAAATTTTATTTTACTTTATTGTTTTCAAATACAACCTTAATCTCCTTCGAAGTACTCTCCATTAGCATTAATCCACTTGTCCAAACGTTCATTCCAGCGTTCGAAGCACCTTTTAAATTCGTCCTCTTTGATACCTGCTAGCACTTCCATGACAGTGCGTTTCACGTCCTCCACATCCGCAAAACGCTTCCCTCTCAAGTCTCTTTTCATCCTCGGGAATAGGAAGAAGTCCGAGGGTGCTAAATCCGGCGAACAGGGCGCGTGGGACAAGGTAGTCGTCTTCGCTGAGGCCAAAAACTGGCGAACGCTGAGAGCCGTGTGCGCGGGAGCGTTGTCGTGATGCAGGAACCACACGCCAGAATTCCACAAAGCCGGACGTTTTCGCGACAAACTTCTGCGAAGCCGTTTCATTACCTCCAAATAGAACTGTTGGTTTACTGTCTGGTTTTCAGGGACAAATCCAGAGTGTACGAGGCGAGCCAGGTGACTTCCATTGTGATAACTGTTGTTTACTTTCTGGATCGTACCCATAGCACCATGACTCATGACCTGTAGTGATTTTGTTGAAAAAATGTGGATCATCTTTGAATGCGTCCTTCATTTTGAGACAGGCTTGAACGCGACGATCCGTATGATCTCCGGTAAGAAGCTTCGGCACGAATTTTGCTGCCACTCTTTGCATCCCCAAATCGATGGTCAAGATGCGCTGAATTGAGCTCCAGGACAACCCGGACAAGTTCCCAAGTTGGTCGATTGTCCTGTGTCGACCTTCACTGATGAGATCACGGATTTTGTCGATGTTGTTTTCGCTTCGAGCAGTTGAAGGTCGACCGGAACGGGACTGATCTTCAACCACAATTTCTCGCTTCTTAAACCGAGAAAACAATTCGTACACTTGGGTTTTACTAAGCGCATGGTCTTTGTAGGCTGTCTGAATCATCGCAACAGTTTCTGCTGCGTTCGCGCCGAGCAAGAAACAAAACTTCACTGTCGCACGTCGTTCGTAAGAATTAGCCATTTCCTCGTGTCACGTCCGCACTGTACGCACACTCAAAGAACTGCGAAATAAACCACACCTCTCACTGTTGGGTGATGCAGCGTGGCAGAATGACTCAGCAGAGCTCCTACTACCACCCTTTCGCGGCGCAACCTGCTACTACAAGTACACGATGTGCAGCATTACGATTCCGGTTACTTTTGGGTCCCCTCTTGTATACTTAATATACTCGTATTACTAGATCAATGTCTTTTTACGAAAATAAGTAACACACAATAAAAATAATCAGAATACAAAATAATACCCTAGTTTTGACGAGTATCAGCAAAATACACTCCTGGAAATTGAAATAAGAACACCGTGAATTCATTGTCCCAGGAAGGGGAAACTTTATTGACACATTCCTGGGGTCAGATACATCACATGATCACACTGACAGAACCACAGGCACATAGACACAGGCAACAGAGCATGCACAATGTCGGCACTAGTACAGTGTATATCCACCTCTCGCAGCAATGCAGGCTGCTATTCTCCCATGGAGACGATCGTAGAGATGCTGGATGTAGTCCTGTGGAACGGCTTGCCATGCCATTTCCACCTGGCGCCTCAGTTGGACCAGCGTTCGTGCTGGACGTGCAGGCCGCGTGAGACGACGCTTCATCCAGTCCCAAACATGCTCAATGGGGGACAGATCCTGAGATCTTGCTGGCCAGGGTAGTTGACTTACACCTTCTAGAGCACGTTGGGTGGCACGGGATACATGCGGACGTGCATTGTCCTGTTGGAACAGCAAGTTCCCTTGCCGGTCTAGGAATGGTAGAACGATGGGTTCGATGCCGGTTTGGATGTACCGTGCACTATTCAGTGTCCCCTCGACGATCACCAGTGGTGTACGGCCAGTGTAGGAGATCGCTCCCCACACCATGATGCCGGGTGTTGGCCCTGTGTGTCTCGGTCGTATGCAGTCCTGATTGTGGCGCTCACCTGCACGGCGCCAAACACGCATACGACCATCATTGGCACCAAGGCAGAAGCGACTCTCATCGCTGAAGACGACACGTCTCCATTCGTCCCTCCATTCACGCCTGTCGCGACACCACTGGAGGCGGGCTGCACGATGTTGGGGCGTGAGCGGAAGACGGCCTAACGGTGTGCGGGACCGTAGCCCAGCTTCATGGAGACGGTTGCGAATGGTCTTCGCCGATACCCCAGGAGCAACAGTGTCCCTAATTTGCTGGGAAGTGGCGGTGCGGTCCCCTACGGCACTGTGTAGGATCCTACGGTCTTGGCGTGCATCCGTGCGTCGCTGCGGTCCGGTCCCAGGTCGACGGGCACGTGCACCTTCCGCCGACCACTGGCGACAACATCGATGTACTGTGGAGACCTCACGCCCCACGTGTTGAGCAATTCGGCGGTACGTCCACCCGGCCTCCCGCATGCCCACTATACGCCCTCGCTCAAAGTCCGTCAACTGCACATACGGTTCACGTCCACGCTGTCGCGGCATGCTACCAGTGTTAAAGACTGCGATGGAGCTCGGTATGCCACGGCAAACTGGCTGACACTGACGGCGGCGGTGCACAAATGCTGCGCAGCTAGCGCCATTCGACGGCCAACACCGCGGTTCCTGGTGTGTCCACTGTGCCGTGCGTGTGATCATTGCTTGTACAGCCCTCTCACAGTGTCCGGAGCAAGTATGGTGGGTCTGACACACCGGTGTCAATGTGTTCTTTTTTCCATTTCCAGGAGTGTATTTACATAAATCATTGTACAAATAGAACTTACACAAAAAGGGTGCCCTGATCACTCCACTTCGTTATCTCTAAACATGAAAAAGCACAAAATTGTAGTTGAGCAGATGATAACATGGTTCTTCGAAGTTTTGATCTCTCTCCTCATAATGCTACACTTTGTTCTTGGATGCGGGTGATGAAGGCAGTGAGAAGGCAGACTACTCGAAATTGTGTCCTTTATACAGTCTGACCCTTTACTTCAATCAAAATGTCATGCCAAGACCACTCAGTGCTGTGGACATCCATCGTTAACTAATTATCATGGACTCTTACTTTACAATTATTGCACATAAGTTCTTTGATTCTGAGGTCTGTTGTAGATCATATCCTTTGTCTAGTAGGGGGAGGGAGCTGGTTTACACTCTGCTACTACTCATTACAAACATCTCCATCGCTTCTGTTAGAAAGATCGTGTGTTAATTAGAAGTTACCCTTCATTATCATTGTCAGTAATATAATTGTACTTAACGTTCAGGCTCTGCTTAACCATCTCCCTCTTTCTATACTGAGTGAAGAACGTGACGCAAGAAGAGTTACAGCAAATTCCTGCCTCGCGATTCAGTCTTAAGATTACTTAGTGAGCACAAGTGCATTTCATTATGAACAGTCACATGTCTCTGACCCACTCACTGGTCGCCCAGTGTCAACACACGGCTTAATAAGATTGAAAATTTTCAGCTACTAATTACTGCATGTCCAGTTCTCTTTCTCGACGTGCATGCTTCATCTGAGGTGCTCGCCTTCACAGAAAAAGAATGTCCAGAGCAGAGCATCACCTGGAGCATGGTGCTTTATTACAATTATATTACAGGCAATGTCAATGAAGGGTAACTTCTGCACTACTGGCCATTAAAATTGCTACACCAAGAAGAAATGCAGATGATAAACGGGTATTCATTGGAAAAATATATTATACTAGAACTGACATGTGATTACATTTTCACGCAATTTGGGTGCATAAATCCTGAGAAATCAGTACCCAGAACAACCACATCTGGCCGGAATAACGGCCTTGATACGCCTGGGCATTGAGTCAAACAGAGTTTGGGTGGCGTGTACAGGTACAGCTCCCCATGCAGCTTCAACACGATACCACAGTTCATGAAGAGTAGTGACTGGCGTATTGTGATCATCCAGTTGCTCGGCGACCATTGACGAAACGTTTTCAATTGGTGAGAGATCTGCAGAATGTGCTGGCCAGAGCAGCAGTTGAACATTTTCTGTATCCAGAAAGGCCCGTACAAGACCTGCAACATGTGTTCTTGTTGTAGGTTATAGAATTTGTGTGTTTAGGTTAGAGAATTTATCGGAATAAATAAGATAGTGAAAAAAAATGATTGGTGGACTTTTCCATTGAATTGTATGTTGCCATAATGTCCCGAATTTATAATGTGTGCGCCATTCATATTCAGTGCGGTGGCCACGTGTTGACAAAAGCCGTTAAATAAAAGACAAAAAGAAAATGTGGTATTGCCAGTGCGTAGTGTACAGTCAGAGTTCTGTAAATTACTGATAGTCAGATGCCTGTTTCCGTTGCGTATTAATCATACAGGAGGATAATTTGTAACTTAATTGTGAGTACGAGAGTTCATGTTACTCGATAAATAAGAATGAATCCACTCGCTTGGCAGACCACTCATCTTGTAGGCCTGACTGCTTGATGCCACAGTATGAGCAAGGCATGTGGGTGCCTCTCAAAACGAATGATTGCACGCTGTTCAAGTAAGGAAAACGTCGCCATTTTAAGCATTTAAAACAGTTCTCATTCTCGCCGCTGGCGGTAAAATTCCATCTGCTGTACGGTGCTGCCATCTCTGGGACGTATTGACAATGAATGCGGCCTCATTTTAAAACAATGCGCATGTTTCTATCTCTTCCCAGTCTGGAGAAAAAAAATCGGAGGCCTTAGAACTTGAATGCACGTTGTAGTTGCCCCAGTGTTCGCTACCACTCTCTCCAGAGTTGTACAGTACCTGAAAACATTTTACAGTACAATCCTTAGACACCAATAAACATAAATACTTTAATAGGATACAATATCGTTACAAGGGTATCTAAAAAAATTCTCCGGCATCCTTGAACTGACATTGAACTAAATTTAAATGTTTTTATTTTTATTTTTCCAGTCTTTGATCACAATATCAATTCTTTAGACGATGACCGGTTTCAGTCCGTAAAGACTGATCTTTTTTACACCATGTTCTAAAGTAATAAGGCCATGGTGCAAAACTGATCTGAGGATGGTCATTACAGACTGAAACCGGTCATCGTCTAAAGAATTGATATTGTGATCAAAGACTGGAAAAATAAAAAAAACATTTGACAGTGTTTGATCACTGTTTGTATACGCGACCATGTTGCAGTTGGTGGAACTGAATTTATATTAGTTTTTAACTAACTTAAAATTAAATAAAACTTTTTACATTTATCTTGGAATATAAAGCTCGGAACTGTGTGCGTCGTCCTTAGTACACATGTACATCATGCTCGTCATTTTATAACAAATGACGTGACAACTAACGTAATAACTAACTCTCTATGAACAAGACACTAATGACTTCACATAATGGAAAGGAAGGCTTCATCTGAGACAGGGGGTAGTTTATTGAGAATCATCAGAAGAACTGACTCCTTGATATCACCAAACATGCTTTGCACAAATAACAATATATACCAAACAGCAGGATGGCGCAGTTAAAGGTAGCTCTCCTCGCCTCTGAATGCGAATGCAATATTTCTAATTCTCGAATAGAGTAAACAGATACAAGAATGGACAGTTTTATGCAATAATCGATTATCAGCTTTCTTCTGTTAGCATTTCAGTTTATTTCATCAGTGAAGTTAGATGTTTCTGCAAAAAACTTTCTCGACAGAAGAAAGAATTGATATTGTGGAAGTAATGTGAAAAGAAGTCCGATTAAGGAAACTCGCGAAATTTTCAGGGTCAAGCATTCGGATAGAAGACTACCAGCAAAGATAGCAATACACAGCCTGCATAAAAACTGGTGCCCTACGGATATGTGCAAAATGTAAAACGATAAAGAATTCCTTCAGTTCGCACACCAGACGTTACTGCAGACATTCACCGAAGAATTATTCAGATCCCAAGTAAGTCTACACGTAAACTGGCCCAACTGGCGCATTTTCTGTTCAACTCACTGAGTGTGAAAGACAATACTGCTTCTTCCTGCAAGACGGAGCAACATGCCACACGTCTAACGTATCCCTGGATATTTCTCACTGTATTTTTCATTGTAAATGAACAGTAAATCCATTTCAGTTCTTCGTTTCTGTAAATTCACTGCATTTCCTTTAAACGAGGGCTATCCACAAAGTACATTACGTTTTGGAATTAAAAATAAATAAAGTATTGGAAATTTTTTTTATTATATACAGATGAAAGCCACACTTAAATACTACTTTTCTACATAGTTGCCATTTAAATTAAGGCACTTATCGTAGCGATGGACGAGCCTGGAAATTCCTTCGTCGTAAAATTCGGCCGCCTGCGCCTTCCAACCACGTGGTTACCTCTTCTTGAAGCTGATAGTCGTCATCAAAACGCTGCATAGCCAACCACTTCTCGCAGTTCACATGCTTAACCCATGTTTCGTCACCAGTAACGATGCGATCGAGTAATGAGTCGCCATCTTTCTCGTAAGCGTCCAAAAACGTTAACGCTGCAGCCATTCGCTGATTTTTGTGAAAAACGGTTCAAATGGCTCTGAGCACTATGGGACTCAACATCTTAGGTCATAAGTCCCCTATAACTTAGAACTACTTAAACCTAACTAACCTAAGGAAATCACACACACCCATGCCCGAGGCAGGATTCGAACCTGCGACCGTAGCAGTCCCGCGGTTCCGGACTGCAGCGCCAGAACCGCTAGACCACCGCGGCCGGCGATTTTTGTGAATCTCTGTCAAGATTTTTGGTATCCATCTTGCTCAAAACTCGTGGTAACCAAGCTTTTCGGTAATGATTTCGTGCAACAAACTTCGTGAAATTTGTGGAAAACTCATAGAGAGTTCCGTTATTGTGAAATTACGGTTTTCACGGACCGCGGCATCGACTTTTTCGACAAGTTCGGCAGTCACTATGCTGGGTCTTCCACTTCGCTCTTCGTCGTGAACGTTAGTTCGGCCATTTTTAAATTTTATGACCCATTGACGCACTCCACCTTCAGTGATTATGTTGTCCCCATACACTTCACAAAGCTGCCGATAGATTTCTATCGGTGTACAGTTTTTTTGCAGTCAGAAACCTTATTACAGCACGCACTTCACACTTCGCGGCATTTTCAATTAACGCTGACATTTCAAACCGTCACAGTAACTCAACGGAGTACAGCACGAACCTCTCACTAGCACGGCAGGATGCCGACTGAGCGGCGGAATGCCATGACACCAAGGTGGCCGCGCTAGCCCCGCCCCTAACGGACACAAACGAAAACGTAATGTACTTTGTGGATAGCCCTCGTACTTACATGGGCAATGTTCATCTGCATCATCCTTTAGTTTCTCCTCTCAGGTTCCATTTCCAATTAGACACGTCAATACAGATATGCATCATCACAGTCAGTCACCATACCTTCAAAGCTCTACGCGTCACGGAGTCGTCCTTACAATCAGTTTAGGCAAAACTTCATTCAACTATATACACAATGACTCACCATGAATCTAGATACACGAACAAATTTGGTACCATTCGACAGGTATACTAATATAAGAAAACTAAAATAAAAAAAGAAGTCCACCGTATCCTTTCCCAAATCATATTCCCTTCCTGGTCTCTCTTCTCTTGGACATTGTGTACGTACACATTTTATTTAATCGTATGGCTAGGGCCCCCGTCGGGCAGATCGTTCACCGGGTGCCAATCTTTCAATTTGACGCCACTTCGGTGACCTTCAGACGATGACGATGATAGGATGATGATCAGGACAGCACAACACCCAGTCCTTGGGCGGAGAAAGTTCCCCGACACAGCCGAGAATCGAATCCGGGCCCAGAGGATTGACAATCTGTCACGCTGACCATTGAGCTGCCGGGGGTGGACATACGTACACATTAAACTACACTAACTGTTAGCCATGACATGAAGTAGTACACTGAACGGTAAAATTTTGTGGCTAACGTAGACATCAACATGCAGCTCTTGGATATAGACATACTGTCCTGTAACCCTCTCTCGTTGTCTACACATTTTCCGTATGGGAGGCAAATTGGCTCGCATATGACAGCATATGACAGATTAACGATCGTGTTTAGCGTCTCTTTTTAGTTATTGTTGTGCTTTCGATGTCTTCCTTATGGTTCAGTCATACATGGTCACTTTTCAAAGTAGCACTGTACAAGAAAAACGTGCGCATTTCTCACAGGTAATCGATCTGCCTAGTTCTTAACTAACCTCTTCTAGGAAAGACAAAAAAGACCTAAATAACCTAATAACTACATCGACGTAATGGTACTCGAAACCTTGACTCAGCACTCTCTCTGGCAGCTAGCATTTTTTGATATTACTCCATCTGTAATAGTGCCACAGCCGTCCTCTTTACATCACTAATAGTTCATAACTGTGGATCAACTCCTCCATCATGATTTATACCTTCACAGCTCACGCAGTGATGTAACCCATAAAAACATTACAAGTAGCAAAGCAGTCACATTAATCACACATACTTCAACACTCACTTTGACTTAAATAAGATGCTAGCCCACGAGATCCTCACGTATCCAACTGCTACCTTAATTTCTTATCATTTCACATGTAGTGAACGCCACCAGTTCACTTTGTGCGTAAGGATTCCACCCTTTACAAAACTTACTGCACTTTCTCCTGTTTGACAGGTTATGAGTATTAGTATTTTCTCCCTGACTTCCCGCTGTATATCTCATAGTTTACCTTTCTGATTCGCTTTTCTTCTTCTTGCTGCCCTTCTAATACTTTCAGTTGCCACCGCATGATCTCTGTGTGGCTCTCTCTCTCCCTCTCTTGTCTGGTGAAAAGTTATTTATTTCTCTAATTTTATCCATTGTCTGCTGGCCCTTTGTTCCTCAAGACGAGCTTAGACGTAATCCAGGTATTAATGACTTCCTGGAAATCACCCAAGAAACTGTCCCAGTTTCTGTGTTGGATGCGACAGTATTACCGGCACATCGTTCCAAGTTTGTTCATTACGCTCTATGTTGGATTAGATGCACGGTGATAATGAGATGTAAATCTGAAGGCAATCTTCCACCAACAGAACAGACGTTTCCTTTGTTGGGACCTCTACTGGGGCCCATTGTCCGATATTACTTCACACACTTTTCCCACATCTTTCAGGAAATCATCCGCGAATGCTTCGCATATTGCTTTTGTGGTACCAACGTATTTTGACGCCAGTTCAACAGCGACCAACACATATTAATGACCACGCCTTGATCTTGGCAATAGGCTGAATAAATCGTTGTAGGTGAACTCTCGCAATCTCGTTGGTATCATCGGAAATAGTGGGGTCTTGTGAGATGCTGTTGCTAGATCCGCCTGTTAACATGCCTTACAAGTCTATAATACCATCTGTATTCTGTTGTTTAATTTTATCTGTTGTCTGCTGGACCCCTTGTTCCTCAAGGCTAGCCTAGGTGCCATCCAGGTGGCACCCTGTGGTAAGGCATTAATGTCTTCCAGGAAATCATGCAAGAATCTGTATCGTTTTCTATGTTGACAGCTACATCTACATCTACGTGATTACTCTGCTATTCACAATAAAGTGCCTGTCAGAGGGTTCAATGAACCACCTTCATGCTGTCTCTATACCGTTCCGCTCTCGAACGGCTCGCGGGAAAAACGAGCACTTAAATTTTTCCGTGCGAGCCCTGTTTTCTCATATTTTATCGTGATGATCATTTCTCCCTATGAAGTTGGGTGCCAACAGAATGTATTCGCAATCGGAGGAGAAAACTGGTGATTGAAATTTCATGAGAAGATCCCGTCGCAACGAAAAACGCCTTTGTTGTAATGATTGCCCCTCCAATTCACGTATCATGTCTGTGACACTATCTCCCCTATTTCGCGATAATACAAAACGAGCTGCCCTTCTTTGTACTTTTTCGATGTCATCCGTCAGTTCCACCTGATGCGGATCCCACACCGCAGAGCAGTACTCCACAATAGGGCGGACAAGCATAATGTAAGCAGTCTCTTTGGTAGACCTGTTGCACCTTCTAAGTTTTCTGCCAGTGAATCGCAGTCTTTGGTTTGCTCTACCCACAATATTGTCTATGTGATCGTTCCAATTTAGGTTATTTGTAATTGCAATTCCTATGTATTTGGTTGAATTTACAGCCCTCAGATTTGTGTGACTTATCGCGTAATCTAAATTTATCTGATTTCTTTTCATACTCATGTGAATAACTTCACACTTTTCTTTATTCAGGGCCAATTGCCACTTTTCGCACTGTACAGACATCTTATCTCAATCATTTTGCAAGTCGTTTTGATCATCTGATGACTTTACAAGACGGTAAATGACATCATCATCTGCAAACAATCTAAGAGGGTACTCAGATTGTCTCCTATGTCGTTAATATAGATTAGGAACGATAGAGGACCTATAACGCCGGATGTTACTTCTGTTTTACTCGAGACTTTCCGTCTATTACTACGAACTGTGACCTTTCTGACAGGAAATCACGAATCCAGTCGCACAACTGAGGAGATATTCCATAGCACCCAGGTTGGTTAGAAGATGCAATTCGTGAAGAACGGCCTCGAAAGCCTTCTATAAATTTAAAAATATGGAATCAATTTGACATCCCCTGTTGATAGCACTCATTTTTTCATTAGTATAAAGAACTAGTTGTGTTTCACAAGGACGATATTTTCTAAATCCGTGCTGACTATGTGTCAATAAATCGTTTTCTTGGAGGTACTTCACAATATTCGAATACAGCATATGTTCTAAAACCCTACTGCTAATCGACGTTAGTGATATAGGCCTACAATTCAGCGGATCACTCCTACTTCCCTTTTGGGGTATTGGTGTGACTTGAGCAATTTTCCAGTCTTTAAGTACGTATCTTTCTGTGAGCGAGTGGTTGTATATAATTGCTAAATATGGAGCTATTTTATCATCATACTCTGAGAGGAACCTGACTGGTATACAATCTGGGCAGCGAGGGATTAGCCGAGCGGTCTAAGGGGCTGCAGTCACGGACTGTGCGGCTGGTCCCGGCGGATGTTCGAGTCCTCCCTCGGGCATGGGTGTGTGTGTGTGTGTGTCCTTAGGGTAATTTAGGTTAAGTAGTGTGTAAGCTTAGGGACTGATGACCTTGGCAGTTAAGTCCCATAAGATTTCACACACACATATACAATGTGGACCGGAGGCCTTGCCTTTAATAAGTGATTTAAGCTGCTTTGTTACACTGAAGATATCTACTTCTATATTTCTCAACTTAGCAGTTGTTCTTGACTGGAATTCAGGAATATTTACTTCGTCTTCTTTGGAGAAGGATTTTCGGAAAACCGTGTTTAATAACTCTGCTTTAGTGGCACTGTCATCAGTGACTTCACCATTGTTATCGCGCAGTGAAGGTATTGATTGTGACTTGCCACTGGTGACTGTGCCAATACAACTGACACGACACTCACAGTTCGTGCTTTACCCTCCACATGAAACTAGACGCAGAGTGATAATGAGAAGTAAATATGGAGGCGACATTCCTCTGAAAAGCAGATTTTGCCATACGTGAGATCTAAACTGCGGCTCATTGTCTGATGTTACGTAACACACTTTTTCCGCATCTTCCAGAACATCTGCTCTGAAAGCTTCACATACAGCTTTGGTGGTACCACTCATGAGTGGTATAAGGTCAAAGTATTTTGATGCCAGTTCAAAGTGACGGATACATATTGATAACCACACCCTGATCTCGACAATGGAACAAATAAATGTGTGACGGCGAATCTCGCTATCTCACTGCTATCATCCGAAAGAGCGGGATCTTGTGCAACACAATTGCTGGCTTCACATGTTGGCATGCCCTCCAAGTCCTAAGGACTTTTTCTATTCTTCTCTTCTTATTGTAGAAATATGCCGATTCCCTTAGCTCAGTCAAGCATTTCTCCACCCCAAAATGTGCGTAACTACGGTCTACATAATATACTAATTTGGTAACAGTCTATTTCAGTATGCAAAGCAGCTAATTATTGCCCACTGAATTTCTTTTCCTTATGAAGTAGCACACTTCGTGAACACAAATGGAAATGAGAAGACGTTCCGTTTTTTAAGTAAAATGTTTTACACTGTCAACCTTCCGTTCGTTGCGCAAGTACTATATTAGCGAGAGGATTGTGGTTTTAGTAACGTCATTCAGTCCTGCTTATGATTGTATGAGGTACGGGGCTAAATTTGTGACTGGAGTGAAGTCCTTTTAGGGAGGACACAGGGCGTTATCTTGAATGGAGAATCGTAGAGAGATGCTGAAGTAACTTCTTGTGTGCCCGAAGAAAGTGTTTTGTAAATAAATGACATTGCTGATAATATTAACAGTAACTCCAGATTTTTTCAAAACTCACAAAGTACTCGTGCGACTAAAACTAGAAAATTGCACAAGTGTGTGGGACCTATATCAAATAGGACTAATAAGGTAAATTCAGTGAATACAAAAGAAGGGCAGAAGGAAATTTTACAGGTTTGTTTGATCCATGGGAGAGAGTCACGGGGATGGCAGACACAAAGTATTACGTGAAAGCCAACTTGCAGAATTTCAAGAACCTGCTGTAGATGAGGAATCTACGAATATAGCACAACCCCCATACGTACCGCTCCCGTAGGGATCCGCAGATAGGATTAGAGCAGCTGAAGCACTCACAGAGACGTTTAAGCTGTCATTCTTGACCTGCTTCACGCGTGAATGGAACGGGAAGAAGCGATAGTAACTGGTACTGGTACAGTCAGGAGAACTCTCGCCATTCACAGAACAGTAGTTTGCACGGATGTGATTCATAACATCAGTGTAACTGGTCGCTACTAAACAACAGATCCCTTGTTTAGAAAAAAAATGTATTTGAAGCGTTTCTGGCGTAGCCCATCCACAGAGCATCGAACAAAATGCCTTCACACATGATATAGCGTTACAGAAGCCTACAGGAAAATTAAAGAGACCTTTGGAGAAAGGAGAACCACTTGCATGAATATCAAGAGTTCAGATGCAAACCCAGTTCTAAGCAAAGAAGGGAAAGCAGAAAGGTGGAAGGAGTATATAGAGGGTCTATACAAGGGTGATGTACTTGAGGACAATATTATGGATTGGAAGAGGATGTAGACGAAGATGAAACGGGAGATATGATACTGCATGAAGAGTTTGACAGAGCACTGAAAGACCTGAGTAGGCAACATTCCATTAGAACTACTGAGGGCCTTGGGAGAGCCAGTCCTAACAAAACTCTACCATCTGGTGAGCAAGATGTATGATACAGGCGAAATACCCTCAGACGTCAAGAAGAATATAGTAATTCCAATCCCAAAGAAAGCAGGTGTTGACAGATGTGAAAATTACCGAACTATCAGTTTAATAAGTCACAGCTGCAAACGCGAATTCTTTATAGACGAATGGAAAAACTGATAGAAGCCGACCTCGGGGAAGACCAGTTTGGATTCCGTAGAAATGTTGGAACACGTGAGGCAATACTGACCCTACGACTTATATTAGAAGAAAGACTAAGGAAAGGCAAACCTGCGTTTCTAGCATTCATAGACTTAGAGAAAGCTTTTGACAATGTTGATTGGAATACTCTCTTTCAAATTCTGACGGTGGCAGGGGTTAAATAAAGGAAGCAAAAGGCTATTTACAATTTGTACAGAAAGCAGATGGCAGTTATATGAGTCGAAAGGCATGAAAAGGAAGCAGTGGTTGGCAAGGGAGTGAGACAGGGTTGTAGCCTAACCCCGATGTTATTCAATCTGTATGTTGAGCAAGGAATAAAGGAAACAAAAGAAAAGTTCGGAGTAGGTATTAAAATCCATGGAGAAAAAATAAAATCTTTGAGGTTCGCCGATGACATTGTAATTCTGTCAGAGACAGCAAAGGACTTGGAAGAGCAGTTGAACGGAATGGACAGTGTCTTGAAAGAAGAGCATAAGATGAACATCAACAAAAGCAAAACGAGGATAATGGAATGTAGTCGAATAAGGTCGAGTGATGCTGAGGGAATTAGATTAGGAAATGAGAGGCTTAAAGTAGTAAACGAGTTTTGCTATCTGGGGAGCAAAATAACTGATTATGGTCGAAGTAGAGCGGATGTAAAATGTAGACTGGCAATGGCAAGGAAAGCGTTTCTGAAGAATTTGTTAACATCGAGTATAGATTTAAGTGTCAGGAAGTCGGTTCTTATAGTATTTGTATGGAGTGTAGCCATGTATGGAAGTGAAACGTGGACGATAAATAGTTTAGACAAGAAGAGGATAGAAGCTTTAGAAATGGGGTACTACAGAATAATGCTGAAGATCAGATAGGTAGATCACATAACTAATGATGAGGTGTTGAATATAATTGGGGAGAAGAGGAGCTTGTGGCACAACTTGACTAGAAGAATGGATCGGTTGGTAGGACATGTTCTGAGACATCGAGGGATCACCAATTTAGTATTGGAGGGCAGCGCGGAGGGTAAAAATGGTTGAGGGAGACCAAGAGATGAATACACTAAGCAGATTCAGAAGGATGTAGGCTGCAGTAGGTACTGGGAGATGAAGAAGCTTGCACAGCATAGAGTAGCATGGAGAGCTGCGTCAAACCTGTCTCATGACGGAAGACCACAACAAGTACATTCTAAACGCTGGTGCCGAACTGTGTTTTGAAAATGTACTTATGTGACGTTGTATTACGTGTAAAGGCATTTTGTTTGATGTTCTGAGAATGGGATATGCTCGAACGCCGTCGAATAAAATTTTTTAACACCAACGGACCTGTTAGCTTAAGCGACGCGTTACAGCAGTGTATAGGAAGAGCCTACGGTTTACACTATGATCGCACGACGTCTGCGCGATTTTACGTCACAACTTAAGTGCATAGATGCAGATGAAGCTGTACACTACCGCTTTTTTGTCAAACTTGTCGTTAAGGTCCTTTTGCTCGCGAGTGTACCAGTTAATAAGTGCAGTACTTCATATCATAAGTTAAGTTTCATTTCCACGTACAAGGGAAACCAGATAAAACTAAAAACTTCTTGAATTCTTTTTAAGTGGAAACACAATTATGGTCAACTGTATAACGCGATGATCACTTTAATTAAAATCACTATTACGGCGGTGGAAATTCATATTTTATTGCTATGAAATTATTGTTAGTAATACTATGGACAGTAAAGTTAGTCTTCACATTATAACTTACATACAACGAGGGCATAAAGAGATTTTATGTGTGTTCGAAATAAATGTGTTATATTTTCCACAGTTGACGGTTGGCTTTTTGAACTCTTCCTGGACAACAGAGAACAACGTCCAGGTCTATCATTTTTCCCTCCTGTGATGGTTTGCACGGGTATAACCTGTTGTTCTCTGCCCGGAATATCGGTTCATTAACAACTAACACATCCTCTTGAAGATGATCAAATGGTTCAAATGGCTCTGAGCACTATGGGACTCGACTTCTGAGCTCATCAGTCCCCTAGAACTTAGAGCCACTTAAACCTAACTAACCTAAGGACATCACACACATCCATGCTCGAGGCAGGATTCGAACCTGCGACCGTAGCGGTCTCGCGGTTCTAGACTGTAGAGCCTAGAACCGGTCGGCCACTCCGGCCGGCTTTGAACACGATCGTCAACACTGCAGTCATCTACGGCTGTTTCATTGTTTCCACAATCGTCTCATTTTCATCTTCACAGTAAAGCATCCTGAGAATGTTTCCATCCAATAATTTCTTTCTCGTCTTTCTCAGCAAATCCTACTGACGAAATAAAAAATATCTATTACACTTTAGACGTGCGAAATTACTAATTATTATGATTATTATTATCGTTACTATTTCGTTTACGACTTCGGCCTACAGTGTGCCGCAGGAAACATTTCGTTTGCTGGTCGCTCTTTTCCTCTCCTTCCACAATCTCTTCATTCTTCGCTGAGGTTCATCCTCCTTATCTTCCAGAAGATGGTTTGTGTCCTTGTACCTTGCTTTTCCTTTTTCCACTCGAACTTGTCCACCCTGATTCGAAATACCTCGTTATGTGAGATGTATTTTTGATTGAATGTAATTTCCTTCATGTCCTTTCTTATTTATTCAGAAGTGGTTCAAATGGCTCTGAGCACTATGGAACTTAACATCTGAGGTCATCAGTCCCCTAGAACTTAGGACTACTTAAACCTAACTAACCTAAGGACATCACACACATCCATGTACGAGACAGCGTTCGAACCTGCGACCGTAGCGGTCGCGCGGTTCCAGACTGAAGCGCCTTGAACCGCTCGGTCACAACGGCCGGCTCTTATTTATTCAACCAGTGTTGTGGTCGCCTTTAGTTTGATGACATATTTGAATATTATTATTATTATGTCCATGTTTATTGTCCGCTCCGTTAGTTGAGTGGTCAGCGCATCTGACTGCCACGCAACATGCCTGGGTTCGATTCCCGTCCGGGTCAGAGATTTTCGCCGTTCAGGGACTGTGTGTTGTGTTGTGCTCATCATCATCGACACACGAATCGCCCAATGTAGCGTAAACTGAATTTCATTATTGTTACTATTACAACACCGATTTCACTCTAAAAACTTAATAAAACCGAAATGTGCAAAGAAGTGGTTACAGCAACGCTGTAATGGAATATATGTCGTATTCCAACAATGCTGTTAGTGAAAAACACCATGACTTCAAACAAGTTTGGACCTGTTACTAGACAGGTCTCTACTTTTTCAAAGATTACCTCGAATCTCAAATAACTATGTGCGCCCCCTCCTAGAAATATTTAAAAGGAAAATGGGAGTGAATTTAGTACCGAGGCATAGTAAGTTTCCTTTAATTTACGTCTATGGTCACAAACTTTTTGTTAACAGATCTGTTTCATAAAAAATAAAGTCCTAATGTACTGCAGCTATAGGACTTTGTTTTTATGAAACAGATCTGATGATGGTCATTAAAGACCGAAACCGGTAATCTCTTAACAAAAAGTTTGTGACCATAGACGTAAATTAAAGGAAACTTTTACATATAAGGGTCACTGTTTTTTTCGCGACGATGTCCCAGCTTGTGAAACCGAGTCATAGAGTGTTAATATAAAAATTAATTTTTGTGCCAAAACATGATTATAGTATCTAAAATTCAAATGTCGAAATTTCTGTATCACCTAATATCTTTGACTGTTCAGTGTTGATTTTACCTGCACCAGCGACAAACCATCTGCCACCCAGTGATTACCTAGAATATCGTTTAGAGGCTAAAGAAAGATGCAGAAATCAGTATTTTGCAGGACGAAGTATTTCCTTATTTGAATTAAACAAGTGCGACTGAACTGAAAATTCCCACGGGCTGGTGGACTTTCACGTCAGAGTTGCGCTCCATTTAGTTCGCCGGCCACGGTTATCGAAACATTTCGGCGCGCCCGCCACTCTACATGGCAGACACTGGCAGTATCCGGAGACTTTCCTCGGCTTTCCTCTACTTTCCGCTGTGCCGGCGCTGCCGCGACGTGGAGAGCTTTGCAGTGCCGCCAATCTTTCTCCCCCCACCCCTCCCCCCTCCACCCCCCTCCCCTGCTATGGGGGAACGAGGCGCCAATATCCGCACCACAGAGCGGCGTGCGGCCGCCGAGCCGCCGAGCCTCGCTTTCAAAGTCAGAACCTAGGAAAACGTTTTGCTCCAGATATAAGCTGTCAGTACCACCAATGCCGAAATCCAATTCCCTGGCACAAAGAGAGGCAGACGAGGACGGAGACACACCGCCGGAATGAAGTAGATCGCGACAGCGAGAAGGCTCCGGAACAGAGGTGCCCGCCTCGCTCAAGTGAAATGAAGGTAAACATTTTCTAAAATATCCCTTTGTTGCTCCCTGTCTGCTCAAAATTATAGACGTCCGCGCGTTTAGCGACTTCTAAAACCTGTTACGTTGTTATCTGTAAGTTCAACGATGTTACACTAAAAGCTGACCTCTGGCAGTACACTAACATCATTTTTTGTTAATGTTTGCGATGGTCAAACACCTGTTCCCGATTATGTTCACTTGTGTGACATGTGTTGGTGACAGTGTGAAAGAAGGCAATTAATATGCAACAACCGCCATCTGGCGGCTACAAATGAAGTGCATATTCCAATGATCTTAGTTTGCGATGTTACAAATAATCTGTAAATTAAACATGAAGAGTTTTACATAAAATACAGTATTTAGCCATGCTAGACCATTGTGGGAAATCAAACCCATTTACTATACAATGTTATTTATGAGTGCCCGAGAAAGTTTCACCACATTTGTCCCATCATCAGTTCCGTAAAATGTGTACGTATTTTAAGTACTAAGTATTCCCACTAAGTCCGCTTCTCGTGGTCTCGCGGTAGCGTTCTATTTCCCGAGCACGGGGTCCCGGGTTCGATTCTCGGCGGGGTCAGGGATTTTCCCTGCCTCGAGATGACTGGGTGTTGTGTCGTCTTCATCATTATCATTCATCCCCATTACGGTCGGAGGAACCACCTCCACTATGACCTTGCTTCGTAAGGCGGTGCGGGTCTCCCGCATCGTTCCCCTGCGCTCTGTAAAGAAGCATGGGACTTCATTCATTAACACATTCTAACTAAATTAAACTGAAACGGCTTTTTGTCCATTTTGATAATACCTTATTTTGTACAATGTTATCTTCTGTAGGACCATCTTTGACCATCTTTAAACTGCTATACTGTCATATGCGACTGAATAAATTATTGTATGATGTTATTGTCGCGAGACCCCGTGTGTGATTGCTCGGGCTTCTGGTGCAAGACACTACTTGAAGCCACTTCGGACACTTAAACGTCGACGAAAATAAGATGAAGTCCTCAGGAAGTCCAGTTCGCGACAGGAGAAAATCTCCATTCCAGTCGGCAGTCGAACTCGGGACACCAGGACATAGAAGCGGCGACGATAAGCGTTAGACCACGAGCTGATTACTGCAACTAAATGCTGCTATTAGAATTTTCGCTGCCAAGTAAGCAAATCACTATTTGTAAACGCAGTGTTGTTGAATGAAAATATTTTGCCATTATCTTTCTCTCTTATACTTATTTTCGAAGTCTGCGTCTTACCAGCACGCTCCGATATAGTGGAAATTCACACACACATGTTTTTGAGGAACTCCGGTTGCAAACTGCACTTTTTCACTTCATAAAATATACTCCTGGAAATGAAAAAAAGAACACATTGACACCGGTGTGTCAGACCCACCATACTTGCTCCGTACACCACTGCGAGAGGGCTGTACAAGCAATGATCACACGCACGGCACAGCGGACACACCAGGAACCGCGGTGTTGGCCGTCGAATGGCTGCGCAGCATTTGTGCACCGCCGCCGTCAGTGTCAGCCAGTTTGCCGTGGCATACGGAGCTCCATCGCAGTCTTTAACACTGGTAGCATACCGCGACAGCGTGGACGTGAACCGTATGTGCAGTTGACGGACTTTGAGCGAGGGCGTATAGTGGGCATGCGGGAGGCCGGGTGGACGTACCGCCGAATTGCTCAACACGTGGGGCGTGAGGTCTCCACAGTACATCGATGTTGTCGCCAGTGGTCGGCGGAAGGTGCACGTGCCCGTCCACCTGGGACCGGACCGCAGCGACGCACGGATGCACGCCAAGACCGTAGGATCCTACGCAGTGCCGTAGGGGACCGCACCGCCACTTCCCAGCAAATTAGGGACACTGTTGCTCCTGAGGTATCGGCGAGGACCATTCGCAACCGTCTCCATGAAGCTGGGCTACGGTCCCGCACACCGTTAGGCCGTCTTGCGCTCACGCCCCAACATCGTGCAGCCCGCCTCCAGTGGTGTCGCGACAGGCGTGAATGGAGGGACGAATGGAGACGTGTCGTCTTCAGCGATGAGAGTCGCTTCTGCCTTGGTGCCAATGATGGTCGTATGCGTGTTTGGCGCCGTGCAGGTGAGCGCCACAATCAGGACTGCATACGAACGAGGCACACAGGGCCAACACCCGGCATTATGGTGTGGGGAGCGATCTCCTACACTGGCCGTACACCACTGGTGATAGTCGAGGGGACACTGAATAGTGCACGGTACATCCAAACCGTCATCGAACCCATCGTTCTACCATTCCTAGACCGGCAAGGGAACTTGCTGTTCCAACAGGACAATGCACGTCCGCATGTATCCCGTGCCACCCAACGTGCTCTAGAAGGTGTAAGTCAACTACCCTGGCCAGCAAGATCTCCGGATCTGTCCCCCATTGAGCATGTTTGGGACTGGATGAAGCGTCGTCTCACGCGGTCTGCATGTCCAGCACGAACGCTGGTCCAACTGAGGCGCCAGGTGGAAATGGCATGGCAAGCCGTTCCACAGGACTACATCCAGCATCTCTACGATCGTCTCCATGGGAGAATAGCAGCCTGCATTGCTGCGAAAGGTGGATATACACTGTACTAGTGCCGACATTGTGCATGCTCTGTTGCCTGTGTCTATGTGCCTGTGGTTCTGTCAGTGTGATCATGTGATGTATCTGACCCCAGGAATGTGTCAATAAAGTTTCCCCTTCCTGGCACAATGAATTCACGGTGTTCTTATTTCAATTTCCAGGAGTGTATAATGTTTAGGTCACTGCAATGTGTGTAATTAGTCTGTGTTGATGTTCGTTTGTTTTATTAGTGCTGGTGGATATGTGCCGTTTCGTTTTATGTATGAATCCTCGATAGAGAACTCTGGTCTTGGACGACACTTCTTCAACGTGCCTGAAGATTTTTGTCGCATATTGTAATTACGCGAAACGCTTTAACCTGACTCTGCTTGATTAAGAATTGCTTATTTACCAGTTATGAAATTCGTGTCATTGACTGAACTGTGTCTCAAGCATGGAATTATAGGATGAGTACAAGATTCCAATAGTTCATCAGAAGGACCCACAAGGCTGCGTGATTCCTCCCTTTACAGACGCTATGAATTTTAGAATATCTTCAATATATTCTGTGGTTTTCTTCCTGCAGATGGTAACACAAAATTCTGTGCTCCTGAAACTGTAACTTTACTGCCTGTATCTTGCAGGCAATTAAAAACCACATCCAGCACTATTCTCCAAATTCATTATCTATGACTTTGTGGTGTTATACACTGAAGAGCCAAAGAAACTGGTACAACTGCCTAATGTCGCGTAGGGCCCCCGAAAGTACGCAGAAGTGCCACAACACGAGACGGCATGGACTCGACTAATGTCTGAGGTAGTGCTGGAGGGAACTGACACCGTGCATCCTGCAAGGCTGTCCATAAACCCGTTAGAGTACGAGGGGTTAACATCTCTTCTCAACAGCACGTTTCAAGGCACGCCAGATATGCTCAATAATGTTCATGTCTCTGAACTCTGATGGTCAGCGGAAGTGTTTAAACTCAGTGTTTCTGGAGCCACTCTAATTATGCCTTGACGCAGATTCTGAAGTGAAGCTTGAAGTAGCAGTTTGATTGGTACAAATCAGATTCAGTCATCCAAGGTTCCATACTTCAGAACTTAGTAAAAAAAATTCAGGTTGAAACTTGTTCAAAATTTATTTGATCGTGTACCCACTGGATGCGTATGTCACGATTATTTTACGGCAGTATCAGGAGCAGATCGAACATTATTTGTTTGTATTCTGATCTTCCTTGTATGCGACGGTGTGTGGGTACATTCTGCAGCTCCGCCATACATGGGTTCAGACAGCACGTCGAGGAAGCTGGTTGCTCCGTGACACCAGCAACCTTACATCTCGTCCGCAGGTCGTTTAGAAGGCGCGTTGAGTTGTGAATTTAGGTTCAAAAATGGTTCAAGTGGCTCTGAGCACTAGGGGACTTAACATCTGAGGTCATTAGTCCCCGAGAACTTAGAACTACTTAAACCTAACTAACCTAAGGACATCACACACGTCCATGCCCGAGGCAGGGTTCGAACCTGCGACCGTAGCGGTAACGCGGTTCCAGACTGTAGCGCCTAGAACCGCTCGGCCACCCCGGAAGGCTGTGAATTTAGGAAAACGGCCCTTCGCTTAACACGTCACTCGATAGAACTTTGAATTAAATGCATTTATAACCATTGGTTAAAGTACAGCAGTTGAATGATAGAAAAATCTTCTATTTAAAAACTGTATCTCCATTGAGTAACTCTGGAAAAACAGTTAAGTGTACTATGTTTATAACAACGCAGTAAGAGTAACATTTGTTACGTTTACCCACATAAATCAATATTCCTTAAAATTATAATTTTATAAGCTACGGAGAAAAACATTGTATCCGAAACATCCAACAAACTTTGTCGCCACAATGTTGAGTTAAAACTCGACTCTCTCATGCTAATTTCTCTGAGTGTAAGACAAAATAAAGGAAAACTGCCCGAACAGTTGCCAGTACAGGAGCAGCCCGAATTCTCTGATGCTTGGAGGCTGAAAAATAAGAAACTGCTCCCGTACTGACAATTCATTGTGTCTACCGCCTGCTATAGCTTAATATTATATTACCTTACAGGACAAGAATACACTAACAAAAGGCTGACCTCTTAAAGGAACGCAAAACGCGAAGATTAATCTGCCCTTACGGCACCAGCTGTTGTTGTCATTCCATATGTGATTCTTTCATTCAAATGTTATTTCACGCGATTCCATCAGTACCACGTAATATTGCATGGACGTTTCCTATAACTAAGCTGATAACATAGCTGAATTACAAATTTCAAAACAAAATTCGGCGTTCATTTTCCCCTTGATACGAGTAAAATATAAAATATTGCACTCTATCAAAAAAAGTCATCATTTTATGGAATCGCATCCCGGTAGATTCACTTGGCATACATTGTTTTCGTTGATCCTCTCGTAATAAATTCATTTTAACAACGTTGCATTAACTGAAGCAACATATTTCTCGACGTCCAATTCGGCGTGTTTCATAAACTCGCGTAACGCGGCAGCTGAGATATCTGTTTCCCTCACACAGGCTGCGCGCCAACCCTCGCAACGCGAGTCCCAGGGGCGACGTTTACAGCAGTTCCAGCCCCCACCCCCCTCCGCATCACTCCGTCCCGTGCCTCTCATATTTCCATACTTATATTCCACATTCAATTATTTTCGGTATTTCCCTAAATCCGGTGTGAGGGCGCCCCTCTCGCGATTGATATGTTGCGTGGAGAGGGAGAGGAGGAATTGGCTTAAGCTGCGGAATGATACGAGCGCGCGCACCAAATGCGCACCGTGGCGTGGCCAGCAGAGGACGGCCGTACACACGTGCACTCCGCGCGTGTGGCGACTCTGTACTGAAGCGCTGCACGTAGCGCGGTGAGTGCGTTGGCGCGGCTCGCGATCTGTGCCTCAATTGCTGGACATCAGTACTCAATTTGTGCGTTTCGTTTGGTCAGAGCGATCGAAGTCGATGGATTGCCAATTCTGTGGTAGTCCTACATCAACCCCAGTCATCAAATCATCTTCCTCCATTGCCAAAATCTGTACTCGGAACAGATTTTCTGTAAGCAAAGTTGTCAGATACTTGGTGGAATTTTTTTTCAGTTTTTTTTGTATACATGGATTTTCAGGAGGCATAGTAAATACACTACTAGCCATTAAAATTGCATACCAAGAAGAAATGCAGATGATAAACGGATATTCATTAGACAAATATGTTACACTAGAACTGTCATGTGATTGCATTTTCACGCAATTTGGGTGCTTAGATTCTGAGAAATCAGTACCCAGAACAACCACCTCTGGCCGTAATAACGGTCTTGATACGCCTGGGCTTTGAGTCAAACAAAGCTTGGATGGCGTGTACAGGTACAGCTGCCCATGCAGCTTCAACACGATACCACAGTTCATCCAGAGTAGTGACTGGCGAATTGTGACGAGCCAGTTGTTCGACCACCATTGACCAGACACGTTTTCAATTGGTGAGAGATCTGGAGAGTGTACTGCCAAGGGCAGCAGTCGAACATTATCCAGTAAGGCCCGCACAGGACCTCCAACATGCGATCGTGCATTACCCTGCTGAAATGTAGGGTTTCGCAGGGATAGAATGAATGGTAGAGCCACGGGTCGTAACACATCTGAAATGTAACGTCCACTGTTCAAAGTGCCGTCAATGCGAACAAGAGGTGACCGAGACGTGTAACCAATGGCACCCCATACCATCACGCCGGGTGATACGCCAGTACGGCGATGACGAATACACGCTTCCAATGTGCGTTCACCGCGATGTCGCCAAACACGGATGCGACCATCATGATGCTGTAAACAGAACCTGGATTAATCCTAAAAAATGACATTTTACCTTTCGTGCACCCAGGTTCGTCGTTGAGTACACCATCGCAGGCGCTCCTATCAGTGATGCAGCGTCAAGGGTAACCGCAGCCATGGTCTCCGGGCTGATAGTCCATGCTGCTGCAAAAGTCGTCGAACTGTTCGTGCAGATTGTTGTTGTCTTGCAAATGTCCCCATCTGTTGAATCAGGGATCGAGGCGTGGCTACACGATCCGTTACAGCCATACGGATAAGATGTCTGTCATCTCGACTGCTAGTGAAACGAGGCCGTTGGGATCCAGCACGGCGTTCCGTATTACCCTCCTGAACCCACCGATTCCATATTCTACTAATAGTCATTGGATCACGACCAACGCGAGCAGTAATATCGCGATACGATAAACCGCAATCGCGGTAGGCTACAATCGGACCTTTATCAAAGTCGGAAACGTGATGATACGCATTTCTCCTCCTTACACGAGGCATGACAACAACGTTTCACCAGGAAACGCCGGTCAACTGCTGTTTGTGTATGAGAAATCGGTTGGAAACTTTTCTCATGTCAGCACGTTGTAGGTGTCGCCACCGGCACCAACCTTGTGCGAATACTCTGAAGAGCTAATTATTTTCATATCACAGCATCTTCTTCCTGTCGGTTAAATTTCGCGTCTGTAGCACGTCATCTTTGGGGTGTAACAATTTTAATGGCCAGTAGTGTATTTTGTGTGGCAATATTATAGATTAATTCGAATTAAACATTTCATATAACAGGCGTCTATCTCTCTTGGTTTCAGATGTGAAGTTTTAAGAACTCAGGTAATATGGAATATAGCCTGCGAATGAATGCTGCCGAAGAAATGTTCAAACCAAAAGGAAGTTTCCGAAACTGATAACAAACGCCGAAACAAGGAAAAGGTGTGTATTTTCTACATTCTGGATGAAGTTCGATGTGAGAAAAGCTGGATCTGAGATCAATAGAAGACAACACTTTTACACCATTAAAATTTTGAAGAAGTTCTTCCAACGTTTGCGGCCTGTCTGTTTCAGGAATGATGATAGTATTGATTTGTCTCGAATCTAAGACAAGCCTGATCGATCCATTTTTCTTCTCAACAACATGTAATGGATTGTTGTATGAGCTTACTGCAGGCTCAATAATGCGCTCGTCAAGCATAGACTGTATTTTTGTTCTAACACGGTCCCTATAATGTGCCGGAATTACGTATGGTCTAACACAAAATTTAGTATGCTCACGAACACGAAATTGGTATTGAAATCCCTTGATTGTTCCTGTTTTGTCAGTAAAAACTGTGGAATGTGCTTGTAAAATCTCAAAAAGGTCTTGGCTATCAGTATCATTACAATTCTCAGTTGTTTGAATTTTATTCTGAATTAACTCATTAGTATCAAATGCGCCGTCGATATCATCCCTGTCAGTACTTGCAGAGTGATTGTTAGTGTCAAGTTCCGTCGAAAATTCCGAACTGTTGTCTAACAGGAGGTAAAGCCGATTAATTTCTTCGTCATGGTTTGAGAGCCAATCTTCAAATTTCAAAGCTATTGACTTACCTTCTTTCTCTAAACTTATTTCAGCATCGTGAAAGTGAAAGATTACTTTGTATTCATTCAAAAAGTCTATTCCCAATATAATTTCCATCGACTGGAACAATAAGAAAGTTCATAGAGAAGCTGTGGCTTTGGTCACGATTTACGTTGTAAGAATAGGCTTGTCGTGTCCATTTATTATTTCTGTCATCGCAGAATTGTGACGGATGTGACCTGTAATTGTTGTGCTCCTGTTTTCGCGTTCCGCGATTGTCAGTGTCAATTTCCAGTTTCTGTAAGAGCCCCTGAAAAGCTTCAATGTCGTCTCTGCAACGTTCTGCCAAAATAATATGTCGTAAATGTTCAGGTAATTTGATTAAGCAAATGCGGATGAGTTCTGAGGGGCTGTATGGGTTTGACAGGTACTGATTCTTGTGCAATATGTCTTCAAAATATTTGACAAGACTGGAAAATTCAGATTGTTCGAAATGTTTCATCATTATGATGCTATGTTTTACTCAGTCTTGTGTAGCTTGAGACCAATATGCTGAGAGGAAGGCATGATAAAATTCTCCTTCACTGTGGCAATCGTGAATGACCAATCAGATTCTTACAGCTGGTTCATTCTCTAAGTAGCCACACATAAATTCTAATCTGTGCTCTAATGACCAGTTGGGAGGAAAACAATGAGACAATTGATGGGGCCATGCTTGTGGATGAATGTCGTTGCCAGAATTCTTAAATGTTTTGAATTTACGTGTAGTAATGAACAGCTTATAGTCAAAATCATCGTGTCGGCGATTAGCATATCGGTCATTGTTCCGTCGTGTCGGTGGTTCCATCTCAAAATTCGGTGCACCTTGCCAATTTCTTTCATAATTTCCGAAATGCCCTGTGTTATTATTTTGTGGCTTTTCCGTATTTCTAAGTCCCTCTTCCCATGTTGGAGCGCGAGTGTCCTCTGAAATATGTAATTTTTGTATTACTGGTGCCAACTGATCTTGTACTTCCCGCATTTCTCTTTCGTGTTGCGTATTAATTTGATTCTGATTTTGTTTGAATTTCTTAATTTGTACGTACTCTTTTGTGTCAGTGATGGCTACAGGTCTTGTGTCAATCAGATCATCATCTACCTTTGTAGATAAGTTAGTGAACTGATCCGAAAGTTCGGCTACTTTCTCCGATAGTGTACTTATTTCCTCAGTGTGTTTTTCTGAACCAAATTTCAGAGTGTCCACTTGTGTTGAAATCGTATCTACTCTGACCTTTAAGTTTTCCCTAGTTTTTGCATGTTGCGTAACCGAATCGGTAGATGCAACTGAGTCAGTTTTAGCTTGCAAGGTCTCATGATTTTCATGAACAATAGTTTGCAGTTCTTTTATGGCTAATTCGTGATTCTGTAATGCATTTACATGCCGCGAAAAAATAGGTTCGAAATGCTCACAAATTTGTGTTTTTACGTCATTACAGACTTTTCGATATTTCGATTCGATTTTATGTAACTCAGTAGTTAAATCTTCACGTGTTTGTTCAAGCGTATGTTTCACTGAGTCTAACTTTTGAAGCTTTTGTTCCATTGTGTCTAACTTTTGAAGCTTTTGCTGTGTTTGTCTCTGATTTTGTTCCATTGTGTCTAACTGTTGCTGTGTTTGTCTCTGATTTTCTTTCATTTGTTGCATTAATTGCAATAATAATGTATTAGTGTCTGGAATCTGTTCCTCTATGCTTTTCGGCAGTGCATTTGCACCGGCAACAATTCACATTTTGACAAGCAGAAAATGTGTCTTGACTTATTTGGGAAAACGGTGAGGACGCTAAATCTGAATCTACAGTATTTGCAAGATTATGTTCTGTCATTTCGGATTCCTGAGGCGAGCTGTTGCCGACCGATCGATAGATAATGCTTTCCTGTTCACTAATTGTTTCACTGCCTACACCATTATTTACAGCCCGCTCCATTTCCCTACGCACAATTTCCAAATTACTATGTTGAACATTAGTTAATTCATTACACGGTGGCGCTAACACACTGCTTTCGTCTTCACTGTCATTTCTCAGTTTACTTTGGAACCTAGTATTACGTTTTTCACACGCCATTATTGTCACAATATTTCACACGACAACACAGAAAACCACAATTTGAAGAGAAAAGTAAGAAAACACATTAACATAGCATTGAAAATAATATCTCGTTAATTACAAGCGCAGCTGCGAAATACTTGGTGCAAATCTACATGCATGCCACCACTGTTTTACTGTACAAGAATGAAAAACTACAACTACAAAGGAAATTCTCTCTACAATTACGCGCTAGCAATAAACAAAGGCTGCACTAATTACACAAACTACAAGAAAAAATCAGAAGATTCCAGTGAGGTATCCTCGGCTAAGGGTCGACATATGAAACGTCCCATTAGAAAAATTATACATGACTGCTCAAACTGACACACAATATTTTTTTAGCGCAACGCAATCTGACTTTCAGTAATCCCTACAAGAGAATGGCCCCGACTAAATTAAACTATACGTTTCACAAATCACTTACCTCACAAAAATCTGCGTTACTCGAACTACTGCACTACATCGAGCGCCACTACTGCCAGCTAAATAAAGGATTCAAACTACAGAAGGCACTAACTACTGATAGGCATAGTTAGCAAATGAAAGATTTTAATAGAGAACAAACAATGTATTTACCTTAATAGTCATAATATATATATAGCAGCTCATGACATCCATTCTTACAAATCTACTGTTTCTGATGGACACACCTCCAGATTATACATTCTCAAAAATCCGCCATCTCATTTCCCCACATCCACCACTGCTGGCGGCTCGCCTCCAACTGCACAACGCTACTCGTTTGTAACATCCAGCTGCCCAACACTACAATGGCAGACAACAATGCAAACCAGCCACTGACTGCACACAGCACAGCCAGTGATTTTCATACAGGACGCTACGTGGCGTTACCAATAAGAAAACCTACTTACACAGATATACCGCTCTCCGAATGTAAATCAAACAAATATTCAAAGAAGGTGTTAAGCAAAAGTAGATGATTACGTACAAATTAGATTCCGAGTTAGTCTGAACTCTTGCTCTGTTATATTTTCGAATACCCCAGACGCTGGTAACAAATAGTTCCACAGGATCCACAACAAAAAGCTGTCCACTGTTTACATTGTTTGGAGTTATTGCACTTGCGTTCAGGACTCTGAACTCGACCAAAGATGTAATGCACAGTGATGCAAAATTCGCTGTTGTAGCTTAATACTTTTCTCTGCCGACCACTCTTGTTCGTCTCTCTGTCTTTAATTTTTATTTGCAGATTTCGCCTGTCAGGTATCCTCACAGATGCAAATGACACTGAAACATTGGCGGCGAAATAACGTGTCCACACCTACCTATCCATACTCCGAAGAATTTTAGGTTTAGATGATGTGTCACTTGACGACCAGAATTTGCAGGGGTCCGTCTTGCAGGAAGCACATACTATGTAGTCAAGGGAATCACTTCCAATAATGCTGGAAGCTCATTGTCAAGGAATTCTAGTCACAGGACCATGTAAGGCAATGCAGTAACACAACAGTCTCAATCAACTGATTTTCTGTCACACCAAACCACTTATTTACAAAGAATCGTTCTTGAAAATGTGTCTGTAGAAATGCATGTGGAGTTTCGTCAGACCACTGATGTGAATTATGAGTGTTATTGATGCCGTCACGAGTAAAAGTGGCTTCACTGGTGAATACTACTAATGGAATTATTCGGCGATTAGCAATTACCCAACAGCAAAATCCCAATCATCTATCTCCATCTCCTTCTTGAAGATGTTAACAGTGCAGCAGGTGATAAAGGCTGAGCGAACACACTAAATGTTTGCCGTATTTTTATAAGTGGCACACCGATACGTGTAGAAAATCTGCGTGTGCTTTTTGAAGGGCTACGTTATACTAACTGAATAATGTGTCCTACTTCATTCAGACTCTGACCGATTAAAACTGTGTGCCGGACCAAGACTCGAACTCGGGATACTAACTGAATAATGTGTCCTACTTCATTCAGACTCTGACCGATTAAAACTGTGTGCCGGACCAAGACTCGAACTCGGGACCTTTGCCTTTCGCGGGCAAGTGCTCTACCAACTGAGCTACCCAAGCACGACTCACGACCCGTCCTCACAGCTTAAATTCTGCCAGTACCTCCTCTCCTACCTTCCGATGATGGGTCGTGAGTCGTGCTTGGGTAGCTCAGTTGGTACAGCATTTGCCCGCGAAAGGCAAAGGTCCCGACTTCGAGTCTCGGTCCGGCACACAGTTTTAATCTGTCAGGAAGTTTTATATCAGCCCACACTCCGCTGCATAGTGAAAATCTCATTCTGGAAACATTCCCTAGGCTGTGGCTAAGCCATGTCTCCGCAATAGTCTGCAGCTCGTGGTCGTGCTGTAGCGTTCTCGCTTCTCACGCCCGGGTTCCCGGGTTCGATTCCCGGCGGGGTCAGGGATTTTCTCTGCCTTGTGACGACTGGGTGTTGTGTGATATCTTTAGGTTAGTTAGGTTTAAGTAGTTCTAAGTTCTAGGGGACTGATGACCATAGATATTAAGTCCCATAGTGCCCAGAGCCATTTGAACCAGCCATCTCCGCAATATCCTTTCTTCCAGGAGTGCTGGTTCTGCTATGCTCGCAGAAGGGCTTCTGTGTAGTTTGGAGACGAGGTACTGGCAGAATTGAAGCTGTGAGGACGGGTCGTGAGTCGTGCTTGGGTAGCTCAGTTGGTAGAGCACTTGCCCGCGAAAGGCAAAGGTCCTGAGTTCGAGTCGCGGTCCTGCACACAGTTTTAATCTGTCTGGAAGTTTCATATCAGCTTATACTTCGCTGCAGAGTTCTGGCAGACTCTGACCCTTTGCATGTTAAGATACCGTATGATTTGTGAGAACCACACCACTCTCACAAAGTTTAGTGGAAACACGAGTAAACACTCTTGAACTTGGAGTTCTGCTGTTAGAAAAACGTCCATCACTTGTCTACTAGCAACAGTAGTGTTCCCGTAACAAAACACGTACCAAATACCATGTCAACACATTCAGCAATTTTAAATACAGACGGCATGCTTAAACGATACAATAGAATCGACCAACAAGTCACAATTGCAAACATAGTTGAAAATTCAAGAATGTAAACTCAGGCACAACTTCACAACTTGAATTTCGGAGTAAAGATAACAATCGAGAAATAGCTCCGTAGCAACTGGAGGAGCAACATGCGAAATGAAAGCTTACCTCTGTAACTAGCTGTAACTCTGTAATCAATAATAATTTTGAAGTGTTACATTAAATGTTTCATTCGGATCATTATATGCTAGCAGCTCATGAAATATTTACTTTTTCTCTTGAGAAACCCTGAATATTCCAGTCCCTGTCTTTCCGCTACAGATTTTACACGCTACAGTTCCCGTTAGTACCATACTGTTCCGTGACGTCTTAACATATGTTCTGCTGTTGTATCCCTTATTCTAGTCGTTGGTTTCTACAGATTCATTTACTTATCGATTCCAGTTTCTGTTGTTTTCATTTCTTTTCGCAGGTTACTATTTCTAAACGTCATCGGCAATGCCCTCTGCGAGGATGATAAGATGTCGTGTCCTAGCACAGGACAGAGGGAGAAAATGGGTTACAGGTCAGTTTGAAATTCCCGGTTGGTTAAGAGCATATGCAGAAAGACTACTTTCCAGTGATTGCTTCGATCAGTGTCAAACAATGTCACAGGGCACCTCCGCGAGGTGCGGATTTTGGGGCTCGATTAGGATACTTCCTGTAGGAGAGTCACGGAACTCATAACATGTTTTTACTTGTATTCAGACTAACTGCTACACTGAAGGCCATTTCGAAGCATTACAGAAAGCAAAGGATTCGACTATTGGCGCAACGGAAGTCACTGTCAGAACTAACAAAAGTAGCAATTACTAGCGGCTTCGTAAAGCACAAACGTTTGAGAGCAGCGCTCCAACTGAGACAACAGACTTATTCACAGCCTACCCTAGTGTGGTGACGAATGGCATGGAGTGGGCATCCCACCAGTCTGAAAATTCTCCTACCATAGTGGCGCACTCTTTTTCCTATTTTTAGTCAGCCAGCCAATCCAACAGCACTTTACAGCCACTAGTCTATCTTACCCAGGGCACTGCTCATCCCTGGTGACTCTGGACAATCACGTTCCTTTCCTGTCTCATTCTATAGGCGGAGATGTTCCTGATCTTTAAACTAAAAAACTCCATATTTGGTGGCAACTTCGTTCAGATGACAGCTACACGTCATTGCCCTTCGTAGTATAGTTAGCAACAACAGTGTTTTACGTCGTTTTGTTCGACCCTAAGAGCGGAGACTTCTCTCTCTGAGATGAGGAACGCTGTTTAAACAGTTTTACAAATTTCCCCTGTCGCTCTAAGCTGCATGAATCCACTGCCGTTGCGGTTCCCAGGACCTAATATAATGCTTGTTGCATATACTAAGACTTACATATTTGCGACCACCATCTACTGTCATATCTTACAACAGCGTCCAGACATTGTGTGAAGCTACTAGTTAAGCATCTGAACCAAACTTCTACAGCAGTCCAGAGCATCTGCAGATCGCAGGACTCAACCGTTACTGTTTACCTCTTGAAACCCAAGCGCTAGTCCGACCCCGGTAGCTGAGTGGTAGCCGGCACGGTAGCTCAGCGTGTTCGGTCAGAGGGTTAGCAGCCCTCTGTAATAAAAAAAACTGAGCTAATCGATCAACAACGAACTTAAACGGATGTCTTACGACGTCCGCCCCGAGCATATTCAACGAACGAAAACGAACAAAATGAGATTTAAAAAAAAAGTGGTCAGCGTGACGGAATGTCAATCCTAAGGTCCCGGGTTCGATTCCCGGCTGGGTCGGAGATTTTGTCCGCTCAGGGACTGGCTGTTCTGTTGTCCTAATCATCATCATTTCATCTCCATCGACGCGCAGGTCGCCGAAGTGGCGTCAAATCGAAAGGCATACACCAGGCGAACGGTCTACCAGACGGGAGGCGCTAGCCACACGACATTTCATTTCATTTTTACCCAAGCGCTATCACTTTTGCCTGCTCTCTGCACTGTGTCCTGCCTTGGAGTACCCTTGCCGGTTGGTTGGTTGGATGGTTTAGGGGAAAGAGACCAAACAGCGAGGTCATCGGTCTCATCGGATTAGGGAAGGAAGTCGGCCGTGCCCTTTCAGAAGAACCATCTCGGAATTTGCCTGGAGCGATTTAGGGAAATCACGGAAAACCTAAATCAGGATGGCCGGACGCGGGATTGAACCGTCGTCCTCCCGAATGCGAGTCCTGTGTGCCCTTGCCGGTTTCCAACAGACTTATGAACAATGTGTAAGTCAATACGCCATCAGTACGTGACACAGAACAAAAAATATTGGTCGGTAGAGAAGTGATGACATGTGTTGTATGCGCGTTATCAGGATTTTTTTTTCTTTTTTCGTGTGTGTGTGAAAGTTGTATTGTTGTTTCACAGAAAGACAAGAAAATTCATGAAATATTTGAATTTCCTTTATTTCACGTCTGTGGTTACAAATTTTTGTTCCTCAGGCTACAGGCTTCGGTCAGCAGTGACCATCTCCAGATCTGTTTTATAAAAGTATTTCGTAATATACTATAGCCATAGTGGCATCGTCAAATGCTAAACAAAACGTCACCGCCAGCATCATCAAACACCTCGTGCTTGACTTTGAAATTTTTGTTTTCTTGAAAGACATTCAGTTAAAGCGGTGACTGCTTTATTTCTTCCCTACAGGCTCAAAATAAGAGTAATGTATCGTCGACGTATTATGATACACATTTTTCAAACAATCACTAACGGCAAATACGCTCCTCGTGTTTTTCGCCGGATCGTTTTGTGTAACTGGCACAGTATTTCATCGATGCAACAGCTCGAAATCATCAGGTGGTGGTAGCTGCTGCTGACACTGCTGTAAGGCGCGACTGATGATAATCGCGCGGCGGCGTCGGAATTTATCATGCCGGGAGCAGGCAATACGTGTGCGCGTGAAGACAGATCGTAGTTGGAGGAAAGCGGCGCTCCTAGTGCCTCCTGCTGGAAGCCGCCGAAAGGCCATCCGCGCGTGCGCTGTGGGCAGTGACTGTGCTGCCGGACGCTCCTGCGGGTAAATTCTGAACTAAATCTCAAAAGCGCGTCACGTCACGTGATGACTCGGAAGTTCTTCTTTCCCGTATTTTTTATTTAGTGGCAGTCAATACTGGATTCCAGGCGGCGCTTGGTTGAAAACCTGCATCCCTGTTGGTAAGATTGTCCGCAGTACGGATATGTATGGCCTCTTAAACAGCACAGTCCCAGAAAGATGACGCTGTGAGTTAAATTTCCGTCAGTAAAGCATACGATGTCCTGTGTCCAGGCAATGTTCCGCTACCGCTAATTTATCAGGTTGCCACAGGCGTGTGTGACGATGGAGTTTGACGCAATGTTCTTGGACGGTTCAGCATGTCTGTTCAAAAAATGGTTCAAATGGCTCTGAGCACTATGGAACTTAACATCTTAGGTCATCAGTCCCCTAGAACTTAGAACTACTTAAACCTAACTAACCTAAGGACATCACACACATCCATGCCCGAGGCAGGATTCGAATCTGCGACCGTAGCAGTCCCGCGGTTCCGGACTGCAGACCACCGCGGCCGGCTGTCTCTCCAATATACGATTTTCCACATTGTCATGGGATTTTATACACGCCGCATTTCCTAAGGCCAAGGTCGTCTTTGACCGACGACAATAAATTCCTCAGTTTTGCTGGTGGCCGAAAAACATACTTGATGTGCTTTTTGAGGATTCTTTCTATTCTCGAAGACTTGCTGCCAAAATAGGGCAAGAACGCTGCTGCAGTGGATCGATCCGTATCTTCATTCACATCCCTGCTTGAGTTAGAACGGAGTGAATGGCGTATCTGCATATCGGAACAGCCATTCTGTTGGAATACCGTTCTTAGGTGTTGTAGCACACCAGGTAGACTGTCGGCATCTAAGATCACATGTGCTCTGTGCACCAAAGAGCGTAGGACACGACCGCGTTGCGCAGGGTGATGACAAGTTGTAGCCAGCAAATATAGGTTCGTATGAGTTGGTTTGCGGTAGACGCTGCGTTCCAGTGTACCATCAGCTTCTCTTCTGACTATGACGTCCAGGAATTGTAACTTGCCATCCTTTTCCACTTCCATTGTGAAATACACTCCTTGAAATGGAAAAAAGAACACATTGACACCGGTGTGTCAGACCCACCATACTTGCTCCGGACACTGCGAGAGGGCTGGACAAGCAATGATCACACGCACGGCACAGCGGACACACCAGGAACCGCGGTGTTGGCCGTCGAATGGCGCTAGCTGCGCAGCATTTGTGCACCGCCGCCGTCAGTGTCAGCCAGTTTGCCGTGGCATACGGAGCTCCATCGCAGTCTTTAACACTGGTAGCATGCCGCGACAGCGTGGACGTGAACCGTATGTGCAGTTGACGGACTTTGAGCGAGGGCGTATAGTGGGCATGCGGGAGGCCGGGTGGACGTACCGCCGAATTGCTCAACACGTGGGGCGTGAGGTCTCCACAGTACATCGATGTTGTCGCCAGTGGTCGGCGGAAGGTGCACGTGCCCGTCCACCTGGGACCGGACCGCAGCGACGCACGGATGCACGCCAAGACCGTAGGATCCTACGCAGTGCCGTAGGGGACCGCACCGCCACTTCCCAGCAAATTAGGGACACTGTTGCTCCTGGGGTATCGGCGAGGACCATTCGCAACCGTCTCCATGAAGCTGGACTACGGTCCCGCACACCGTTAGGCCGTCTTCCGCTCACGCCCCAACATCGTGCAGCTCGCCTCCAGTGGTGTCGCGACAGGCGTGAATGGAGGGACGAATGGAGACATGGCGTCTTCAGCGATGAGAGTCGCTTCTGCCTTGGTGCCAATGATGGTCGTATGCGTGTTTGGCGCCGTGCAGGTGAGCGCCACAATCAGGACTGCATACGACCGAGGCACACAGGGCCAACACCCGGCATCATGGTGTGGGGAGCGATCTCCTACACTGGCCGTACACTACTGGTGATCGTCGAGGGGACACTGAATAGTGCACGGTACATCCAAACCGTCATCGAACCCATCGTTCTACCATTCCTAGACCGGCAAGGGAACTTGCTGTTCCAACAGGACAATGCACGTCCGCATGTATCCCGTGCCACCCAACGTGCTCTAGAAGGTGTAAGTCAACTACCCTGGCCAGCAAGATCTCCGGATCTGTCCCCCATTGAGCATGTTTGGGACTGGATGAAGCGTCGTCTCACGCGGTCTGCACGTCCAGCACGAACGCTGGTCCAACTGAGGCGCCAGGTGGAAATGACATGGCAAGCCGTTCCACAGGACTACATCCAGCATCTCTACGATCGTCTCCATGGGAGAATAGCAGCCTGCATTGCTGCGAAAGGTGGATATACACTGTACTAGTGCCGACATTGTGCATGCTCTGTTGCCTGTGTCTATGTGCCTGTGGTTCTGTCAGTGTGATCATGTGATGTATCTGACCCCAGGAATGTGTCAATAAAGTTTCCCCTTCCTGGGACAATGAATTCACGGTGTTCTTATTTCAATTTCCTGGAGTGTATATATAAGGATGGAGCGAGTTCAAATGCCGACGAAACACAGGCAATGTCTCTGCTCCGTGGGGCCACACCCCAAAGTGTCGTCTACATACCACCAGAAGCAGGAGGGTTTGAGACTTCCAACTGCTAACGTCTGTATACGACAGAGTTTCAGATATCTCGTCTAGCACCGTGGTGGACATCTGAGAGGTACTAACAAGGGAATCTCTTAGTTGCACCCCCTTCAGATTTAGTAATGAGATGGCCCAGTGGATAGCCCGGCGAAACTGAAGACAGATCAAGCACGAAAATAGGGAGAAGGTGTACTGACCTACCAAAAAGAGAAAAAACAGAAACAGTGAACGGTGCAAGCTCAAGATGTGCAGCATCGTGCATGCTTCCTTAGCGACAGCGTCGTGGTTATGTGGTTACAGTGTTGGCCTGGAAAGGGGGAAATCTATGTGCAAATCTCACTCATGCCCCAATTTTCTTTTTCACATTATGAGCTGTCCGGCCGGTTATTGACGTGTCTGTTCGCTGTATTCAGATTTGTGTCTGTGTCGTGGTCCGTCTGTAACAGAGGGGTGGAAGAAAGGGACCTCCAGACATGTATGTACTTCCCATTTCTTCTATATAAGTGCCGCATGTTATGGCTCTTTAGTTTCATTTTGAAATTTTTGACTTTTGAATTTCTTTGTTCCAACGTAGTTCACAACCGCTTATTTGTTCTTTACATTTCTGCGAAAGGTCGATGCGGCATTTCATCTGCTCTCACTATACATCACCTTTACATTCGACACTAGTATATTCTCACCACATAACTCATATTCTCTAACCAATGTATGGTATGACAATTGCCAAGAATACAAAAGGAGAAAAGACACGTCAACGACCGGACGGGAAGTTCTTTATTTTGTGAAAAAAAAATGGTCTCGAGCGAGATTTGAAAACGGATCCCTCCCTTCGGAGTCCTACAAAGTGACCACATGACCACGACACCTGGACTACACAACCATGCTCTTCTTGATCTTGGACCGTTCTTTGCTTCTACACTGAAGCGCTAAAGAAGCTATTATAGTCACGTGTATTCAAATACAGAGGTATGTAAGCAGGCAGATTACGGCGCTGACGTCGGCAGCTGCTACAATGGCAAGTTACCGAGATTTAAGTGACTTTGAACGTGGTTTTACAGTCGGTGCAAGAGCGAAGTAACGATGAAGTGGGGATTTTCCCTTATGACCATTCGATGAACCGTGAATATTAGGAATCCGGTAAAAAATCTCCGACATCTCAGCGGCCGGAAAAAGACCCTGCAAGAACAGGACCAACGATGGCTCAAGAGAAATTGCAAATTCCGCAAATTACTGCAGATTTCAGTGCTGGGCCATCAACATATGTCAGCGTGGGAACCACTCAACGAAACATCATCAATGTGGACTTTCGGGACCGATGGTTCACTCGTATACCGTTGATGACGGCACGATACAAAGCTTTACGCCTCGCGTGGGCCCTTCTACACCGACATTGGACTGTTGATGACTGGACACATGTTGTCTGGTCGGATGCCTTTCTCCGCTGACACTCTCTACAATGCTACGCATAGTGACGAACACTCCTAAATAAACCTGGCCAGAAAAATCTCTTGTAGATCCTATCGTATGTCTTAATAAATCTTAATGTCCGGCCTCAGGTGTGTCGTGGAATTTCTGTAGAACATCTAAGCGCATGTGTTTGGGAATCACTGGTAGCCATCTCTTTCCAAACGGATCAAAGTTTTTCTTGCAAAGTAATCCATTAACTACCTTAAATTGTCCTTTCACATTCTCTGACCGATTTCAGGCAAGCATAATTTGTGATATCTTGGCGTCCTTCTTCTACTCAGCCGAGAAATCCTGGAGCCCGGATAGTCACTATTTTCATCTAAGCCTTGATGGTCTTGCACAGGGTTTCTTGAGAGACAGTCGGCATCTTGATGTTTTCTTCCACTTTTGTACACTATGGTAATGACATACTCTTGAAGATGTAGTGCTCACCTGGCGAGTCGTCCTGTTGGATCCTTAAGACTGTCAACCAACAAAGTGAATGATGGTCTGTAACAACTGTGAAAGGCCTTCCATAGAGATACTGTCGAAATCTGCACATGACCAAGATCACAGCAAGACATGCTCTTTCTGTAGTTGAGTAGTTTCTCTCGAATTTTGTAAGTGTCCTAGAAGCATAGGCTATAACCCTCTCTTTTCCATCCAAAATTTGCACCAGGAAAACACCGATCCCATACCCACTGATATCTGTGTGTAGTTCTGTAGGTGCTCTCTCATCATACAGACCAAGTACAGGGTCCGTCGTTAGAGCTTTTCGCAGCACATCGAAAGAATCTTGTTGAGCACCACCCCAGACAAATTTAGCATCAGCTTTTAACAACTCTTGGAGTGGCCTGGCTTTGATACAAAAGTCTTTGATAAAACGACGGTAATAAGAAGATAATGCGAGGAAGCTTCTCACATCTTTAATACTTTTAGGAATAGGAAATTCCGTTATAGAACTCACCTTTTCTGGGTCTGACCGCACACCTTCCTTTGACACAAGGTGCTCCAAAGAGACACGTTCTTCGATTAAGTTTCAGTCCGCCTTGTTGGAGACACATAATAAAGGGCCTCAGTCTTTTTACGTGTTCATCAAATGTCTCTGAGAACATTACAATGCCATCTAAATAACAAAGACACATCGTCTACTTCAGGTGACTTAGAAGATTGTCCATCATTCGTTCAAAAGTTGCTGTTGCATTACACAAACCAAAGGGTATTACCTGAAACTCATAGAGGCCCTCGGGGGTGATAAATGCAGTTTCCTCACGATGAGCCTCATCTACTTCTATTTGAAAGTATCCCGCCTACATGTCCATGGTTGAGAAAAACGTAGTCCCCTTCAGAAAATCTAGTGTATCGTCAATTCGTGGAAGGGGATAAACGTCCTTTTTTGTTATCTTATTAAGCTTCCTGTAATCAACACAAGAGCGCCAACTGCCATCCTTCTTCCTGACGAGGATCACTGGTGACAACCATGGGCTCTGTGAAGGCTGAATGATGTCATTATTCATCACTTTCTCAACATCGTCGCGAATTATTCGACGTTCCGTTGCTGATACACTATATGCTCTCTGGCTTATTGGTTGATGGTCTCCTGTCCTAGTTCAGTGCTTCAACGTCGATTTGTCCAATTTCCACTTCACCTGTGGAACGAAGCATTCAGAGAACTCTTGAAGAATGGCAAGTAGCTTCTTCTGCTGTTCCTGAGTGAGATCTGGTGATAGTTGAGCTAGAAGAACTTGTAGTAGTAGTGCTAATTTCGCCCACAGATTCGGCATGGGAAGTTTCTATGATGCTCAACTGTCCTTCAATTAACGCCTCAGCGTTTGCGACGCACATGCGGTTCTCGGCGAGACGACAAAGGCTGGGATGACCGAGTTATTCTTCAGTGGTATGCTTCTCTTACATTCCACTACAGGAGCAATGGGTAGACGCATGGCATGACACGTGACAGTTACCTTTCTAGCGCTGACTGCAGGAATGGTCACTTCATCCAGCATATATATATAGTCTCCACACACTCGGATGCGCGTCTTCCTGCCCACAGAACCTCACTCCGTCAAGCATAGTCTTCGAGCGACCACAGTCTATAATTGCCTGAAAAGCTTTCAAAACGTCCCATCCGAGAATGACATCATGACTACACACTTGTAAGACGATGAATTCTAAGGGCGATGTATGGCCAGTTATACCCACAAGAATGGTACATCTTCCTGTAGGTTTTCCCATTAGCCACCTTCAGCAGACATGTTGTGTTGTCGACGAATACGGTTTTCTGCAAACTGGCGACGGTACTTCTTCAAAATGACTGACCATGATGCTCCAGAGTCCACAAGAGCTTGGACTGGTTGGCCATCCATGAGGATATCCACGTAGTTTCCTATCGTTTTTTCAATGATCAACGGTGGAGAATTTTTCTCTTCGGCTGCCTTACCTCCAAGGAAGGTCGCACCCTTAATTTTCTATGTTTCGGCGGCTAGGTGATCGGCTGAAGCTTCTAAACGGCGATGGTGACCTTGATCGGCGTGTTGGAGAGCGTCGTCTCCAGTGGCTAGCTTGCGTTCACGGAGACTTACGTCGTCCTGCACCCAAATCTTCTTGTTCATCTTCGTCGTCTCGGAGTTGGCGTCGGCTAAGGTCGGTCTGCTGTGTTTAGGAGCTGGCGTCATCAAATATCCGCCGCCTTCCCCGAGAACAGCGCGCCACATGTCCCGGTCGTCCGCAGTGGAAACATAGTGGTTGGTTATCCTGGGTCCTCCAGACGTCAGTCTTCCTTGGTGCCCAAACAGGTTTCTCATGCGGTATTGTAGGAACGTAACTTCACCGGGCGAGGTGGCGCAGCGGTTAGCACACTGGACTCGCATTCGGGAGGACGACGGTTCAATCCCGTGTCCGGCCTTCCTGATTTAGGTTTTCCACGATTTTCCTAAATCGCTATAGGCAAATGCCGGGATGGTTCCTTTGAAACGGCACGGCCGACTTCCTTCCTCGTCCTTCCCTAATTCGATGAGACCGATGACCTCGCTATTTGGTCTCTTCCCCCAAACAACCCAACGTAACTGCGCCTGGGTCTCGACTTTTTCACCGTTTTAAAGGGAAATGAAGGACGAGAGATTGGGTTCATTGTCTGTTCCACTTCTTCCCTTATGACCTCTTGGAACGTCTCGGTCTTTTGCTCGCCGTGCAATCCAAGTGCCTTCTGAACTTCCTTTTTCACTATCTGACGAAGTACACTTGTGAAATCAGTGCCTACCTCCATCACAAACATCGATACGACATTTGGAAGCCGTTCAGACTTCTTGCGTGTAATTCTTTGTTGATGCATTGTCTCGATATACTGACACCATTTTATGAAGTCGTCTGCTGTTGAAACCTCCTACAGGAGTAGGGCTTGATAAATGTCCTCAGCAACCTTATCTTCCTCCTTGCACTACTATTGTTCTATGTCGCCGAAATACTTGCACAGTTTCTACTGGAATACTTCCCAGCCTGTGATCTTCTCCATGTTGTTCTCATACCATTGCTTGGCAGTGCCCTCCAAGTAGAAAAGTAGGTTAACCAAACACACGGTGTCATCCCATTTCTTAAATTTGGCTATACGCTCATATGCCTACAGCCACTTGTTTGTATCTTCGCCATTGTTGTCAGAGAACCCGGAAGGATGTGTCATGTGGTGGCACAGAGTTGCTGTCATCGTATCGTCCTTTTCTTCTTCTGTCTCCGATAGACTGCAATCTGTTGAATATAGCTCGAACTCGGGTTTCTCGCCACTTAAACGGCGGCTCTGTCGTGGCGCTACCACAAGTTCCAATACTCACTGTATCCAGCAGAACAATTTCACATAGAAGAAGGTGTAATTAGATTAACGGCGAACACTAACTTAACTTAACAATGGTTTATTCAGCACTTGCACGTAGAAGAGCTCGCAGCGAACTACCTTCGGCCAGAACAAAATGGTTCAAATGGCTCTGAGCACTATGGGACTCAACTGCTGTGGTCATAAGTCCCCTAGAACTTAGAACTACTTAAACCTAACTAACCTAAGGACAGCACACAACACCCAGCCATCACGAGGCAGAGAAAATCCCTGACCCCGCCGGGAATCGAACCCGGGAACCCGGGCGTGGGAAGCGAGAACGCTACCGCACGACCACGAGATGCGGGCTGTGCGGCCAGAACACATACGGTATATATACAGCTACAAAATATTCCAGTACAATGATTCTTGACATTTGTGGATACTTCTAGAATGTACTCGAACCAAATATAGAAATTTAAATTTTACTGTTCAGGTGGGTTTTGAACTCATGACCCTACATGCAACACTCTATTATCATAACCACTACACCACAGTGACCGTTTCTCAGCATCATCTGCGACAGTATAACGTCTTCAACGATTGCAGAAAATATGGGGTCTGGTAACAGTAGCAAAACAAGCAATGAGTCACGTTCATTGGTGACATAAGTCCAGAACCATTAGAAGTTAGATACAGTTCAGCCCCCCGACAGGCGGGTTTACCCGACGAGCATGGGGGGCGGTGGTAATGTGGCATCCACGGGTGTGCTGGTTAATGGAGCAGGTCCCGTGCAACGTGAACTTCAACAGACTAAGAACTAACCTTAGAAAACTAGTAACTGTTCACTGCTTTGTAGATGGCGACCCTTATTTCATTATATTACCATGTAAGAGCCAAATATAAAAAAAAAAAATCTGCCAATCAGCGTATATGGTGACTAGCAACAAGGTACTTAACAAGTGGGTAGCACTCTGATTACAGGAATGAGAAAACCAATAAGGCTTACGTGCTCCCAAAATGAATTGTCAAACAGTCATTTGAACTAATTATACAGCAGGAACAGTCATTAAACACTGTTTTGGAGTGGAAGAAAATCCAAACTCGCTGACATGTTTTGCAGTAAGATACTAGCCATAAGTGAGAAATCGGGGAGCTCTTACTAAGGTAAACTCCACTGTTTCAAATAACTAAGCAGCCAAGTTTCAGGTTTCAAACTAACTTTACCAGGCTGCCCATAACAACTACAGTGGAAAACTACATTCGTATTTTACCGTAATTTACCAAAGAAAATCTCAGGGCGAGTCAAATAACAACCCTACCAAGATGTTTTACAAATACTTAACTAAACTGATTACACTGAAAAGGCTCCCTAATTAAATTACACTAACCTTTCTAAACTGTTTTGCAAATGCATTACTAAAATGATTACACGAAATGGCAATCTGATTAAATTAGACTTCATTGTATTTAAAAGGAAAAACAACATACAGTCTTGAGCGGACGTTGGTAGATCGTAATGGTATGAAAGTGGGAAAAAGAGGAAAAACAAACCCTCAGCTTACCTGTAGTCTTCATATGATGTTCCGCCAGTTTAGTTTCTGCTGAAAAGTTAGCAAAATTAAGAGAAAACTCTAGCAAACCAAGCTTTAGTCACGCTGGCTACAGTAATTTTTAATGGGAAAAAATTACAGAACAGTCCTTTCAGTCTATCACTAAGTCAGCTGAAACTGTAAGTGTATAGTTGTCATTTATAGTCGAGTTATTCTCCAGTCACTAACTGCAAGAGGGTTTATGAAGTCCCAGGTGAGAACGAAATTTTTTTTAATATTAGCCTATAAAGTGTAATGAAGGTCCTCGTTACAAAGAAAATCAATTTTCAAATAATCCTTGACGCTTTTTCTGTATTACAGTATTATACAGCGTTAACTTGGTTAGGCTAAGTTTAAAAAAGATTTACAGTTGATGTAGTCTCAACAAGAAGCTTACAGACAAAAGAGAGCTCATCACTAGATGTCTGCCCTTTTAAAACACATTTCAGATACATCTAACCAGACAGTGATAATTAACTGATCATTGATTTGCAGTGCTTCTGTGGGATTTTTCAAACAGTTCAGCTGTCGCTAGTCTATGTTAGTCCTTGCCATCTGGTGTCAGATAAAGGTACTGTAGCGTCACTAGGATGAGCCGAAATCTGTTCACGTATGCTGTCTGACATGAAAGGGAGAAGGAATAGCGTCAGTATTTGCTCTTGCCCTAATCGGAACGGTAAACTTTTGATGTGCAGTTTTTGACAATCGAGCAATACTGATACAGGATGAATAAAATAAGCAACAGAAAAACAAACAAACAAGAAAAAACGAAAGGAAGCGTTCGATATTGTAAGCACAGAGTGTATTCGCACTGCCATCTGCTTTTGCTACACCTGTTGTGTACACTACTGGCCATTAAAATTGCTACACCACGAAGATGAGGTGCTACAGACGCGAAATTTAACCGACAGGAAGACGATGCTGAGATATGCAAATCATTAGCTTTTCAGAGCATACACACAAAGTTGGCGTCGGTGGTGACACCTACAACGTGCTGACATGAGGAAAGTTTCCAACCCATTTCTAATACACAAACAGCAGTTGACCGGCGTTACCTGGTGAAACGTTGATGTAATGCCTCGTGTAAGAAGGAGAAATGCGTACCATCACGTTTCCGACTTTAATAAAGGTCGGATTGAAGCCTATCGCGATTGCGGTTTATCGTATCGCGACATTGCTGCCCGCGGTAGTCGAGATCCAATGAATGTTAGCAGAATAAGGAATCGGTGGGTTCAGGAGGGTAATATGGAACGCCATGCTGGAACCCAACGGCCTCGTATCACTAGCAGTCGAGATGACAGGAACCTTATCCGAATGGCTGTAACGGATCGTGCAGCCACGTCTAGATCCCTGAGTCAACAGATGGGGACGTTTGCAAGACAACAACCATCTGCACGAACAGTTCGACGATGTCTGCAGCAGCATGGACTATCAGCTCGGAGACCATCTCTGTGGTTACCCTTGACGATGCATCACAGACAGGAGCGCCTGCGATGGTGTACTCAACGACGAACCTGGGTGCACGAGCGGCATCATGATGGTCATATCCGTGTTTGGCCACATCGCGGTGAACGCACATTGGAAGCGTGTATTCGTTATCGCCATACTGGCGTATCACCCGGCGTGATGGTTGGGGGTGCCATTGGTTTCACGTCTCGGTCACCTCTTGTTCGCATTGACGGCACTTTGAACAGTGGACGTTACAATTCAGATGTGTTACGACCCTTCATTCGATCCCTGCGAAACCCTACATTTGAGCAGGAGAATGCACGACCGCATGTCGCACCGAGCGAGGTGGCGCAGTGGTTAGCACACTGGACTCGCATTCGGGAGGACGACGGTTCAATCCCGTCTCCAACCATCCTGATTTAGGTTTTCCGTGATTTCCCTAAATCGTTTCAGGCAAATGCCGGGATGGTTCCTTTGAACGGGCACGGCCGATTTCCTTCCCGATCCTTCCCTAACCTGAGCTTGCGCTCCGTCTCTAATGACCTCGTTGTCGACGGGACGTTAAACACTAACCACCACCACCACCACCACCGCATGTTGCAGGTCCTGTACGGGCCTTTCTGGATACAGAAAATGTTCGACTGCTGCCCTGATCAGCACATTCTCCAGATCTCTCACCAACTAGAAACGTCTGGTCAATGGTGGCCGAGCAACTGGCTCGTCACAATACGCCAGTCACTACTCTTGATGAACTGTGGTATCGTGTTGAAGCTGTATGGGCAGCTGTACCTGCACACGCCATCCAAGCTCTGACTCAATGCCCAGGCTTATTAAGGGCGTTATTGCGGCCAGTGGAGGTTGTTCTGGGTACTGATTTCTCAGTATCTATGCACCCAAATTGCGTGGAAATGTAATCACATGTCAGTTCTAATATAATATATTTGTCCAATGTATACCCGTTTATCATGTGCATTTCGTCTTGGTGTAGCAATTTTAATGGCCAGTAGTGTAATTTCAGTTAGTCCTATGACGAATCTTTATAGTTTCTGCCTGTTGACAAGCCACCTCATACGAGCAACTACTTCACCAGGACGGTGTTCTCTTCCAGCCACATTCCTATGTTGGACGCCAAGTGCGTTTGGTGCACACAATCCTACGGATTTGTTGCTCCTATCTGCCTTTCGCCTGCACCTGCTGTCACAGCGGCGGCAGTAAGGCAGCCACTGCTGACTATCTTACGGCCGACCACTTCTGTAGAGTCTATTTTCCGCAAATGACCGTTTCCCGCCGCAGTTCCGTAAATCCGGGGCGCCGAACTGTGACGCAGTTGGGCAAGCGGGAGCTGCTACGGGCTGCGAGGATTCCCCCTTTTGCCGGGGCGGCGCTGCGCGACAGGCTGCTCAACCTCCTGGTAACGGCGCTCATAACCGGCTCCAATTTGACGCCTGGCCGCCCTGCGCCGTCCCATCCACTAGTTGCGTCTCATCGCCTCTGGCCTGGCTGGCCTTCCCTCCCCCACCAGAGCATAGCCCGTCCGTCCCCTGTCTGAGCGACGATCGCTCTTGCAAGTTACAGCCAATGTCGTTCCGCTCTGTCAAGCAAGTGTGACAGAGCACCAGTTACGGCTACGTTCGCTGGAGCAGTTTCATTACACGTATAAAACTTTACGGCATCCCCCCACTGGGTCCGCCGCACTCACTCTGCTCCCACCGTCACACTTCTTTCCCGCGCTCTATGGGCGTATCTTTCACATCATTTCACTATCTATCCGATGTATTTGGAGAAAATATGCGTAAAACACCATAGTTGATATTCAGGTATGATCATTGTCGTCACTATACTGCAAATGTTAACAACTGTAATTTTATGACTCTGCATACGTCAAGAGATTTATTTCAGTTATTAAATATTGAGCTTTGTGATTAAAATTCTTCTGGATATTGTCTACAACTAATCTACATGATCACTCTGCAATTCACATTTAAGTGCTTGGCAGAGGGTTCATCGAACCACAATCATACTATCTCACTACCATTCCACTCCCGAATAGCGCGCAGGAAAAACGAACACCTAAACCTTTCCGTTCGAGCTCTGATTTCTCTTATTTTATTTTGATGATCATTCCTATCTATGTAAGTTGGGCTCAACAAAATATTTTCGCATTCGGAAGAGAAAGTTGGTGACTGAAATTTCGTAAATAGATCTCGCCGCTACGAAAAACCTCTTTGCTTTAATGACTTCCAATCCAAGTCGCGCATCATATCTGCCACACTCTCTCCCCTATTACGTGATAATACAAAACGAGCTGCCCTTTTTTGCACCCTTTCCATGTCCTCCGTCAATCCCACCTGGTAAGGATCCCACACCACGCAGTAATACTCTAACAGAGGACGAATGAGTGTTGTGTAAGCTGTCTCTTTAGTGGACTTGTTGCATCTTCTAAGTGTCCTGCCAATAAAACGCAACCTTTGGCTCGCCTTCCCAACAATATTATCTGTGTGGTCTTTCCACCTGAAGTTGTTCGTAATTTTAACACCCAGGTACTTAGTCGAATTGACAGCCTTGAGAATTGTACTATTTGTCGAGTAATCGAATTCCAACGGATTTCTTTTGAAACTCATGTGGATCACCTCACACTTCTCGTTATTTAGCGTCAACTGCCACCTGCCACACCATACAGCAATCCTTTCTAAATCGCTTTGCAACTGATACTGGTCTTCGGATGGCCTTACTAGACTGTAAATTGCAGCAGCATCTGCGAACAGCCTAAGAGAACTGCTCAGATTTTCACCCATGTCATTTATATAGATCAGGAGCAGCAGAGGTCCCAGGACGCTTTCCTGGTGAACACCTGATATCACTTCAGTTTTACTCGATGATCTGCCGTCTATGAGTACGAACTGCGACCTTCCTGACAGGAAATCACGAATCCAGTCGCACAACAGAGACGATACCCCACAGGCCCGCAGCTCGATTAGAAGTCGCTTGTGAGGAACGGTGTCAAAAGCTTTCCGGAAATCTAGAAATACGGAATCAACTTGAGATCCCCTGTCGATAGCGGCCATTACTTCGTGCGAATAAAGAGCTAGCTGCGTTGCACAAGAACGATGTTTTCTGAAACCATGCTGAATACGTATAAATAGATCGTTCCCTTCGAGGTGATTCATAATGTTTGAATACATTATATGCTCCAAAACCCTACTGCAAACCGACGTCAATGATATAGGTCTGTAGTTCGATGGATTACTCCTACTACCGCGTCATTGCTAAAAACTATCAACAATAATAAACTAAAACCGACGTTTCGGGCGAACTGCAACGCCCTTCCTCAGGGCACGACTGGTTTTGCATGGGGGTGGGTGCTTCTATTTATTACAGACTATCGATGTCTGACGTCACTGTTGTAAAACTTTTAATTGGCCCTGTGATATGACTGGCTAGTCATGACGTAAGGGAAGATGGAAGGAAGGAGGCTATTCGTGGATGTCCATGTAGTCAACGATTGGTAGCTATCCGCCAATCAGCATTCGGCTTCTAGTCGTCAAGTTTTCCTCCTGATTTGCGCGGAAGTGGCCTGACAGTTTCTCTACAGCTGTTTGTGCAGATACGTCCGTGTCCCGTGTAGCTTCTGCCCCGCGACCGCTCGCGGCCCGTTGGACTGGGATGGCCGGCAGGCAGGACTCCGGGAGTTTGTAGCTATCTTCTCTGTTGATGTTGTCAGGCTGCTTAATAATTTCGATCGCCTCCCGCATTTTGCGTTCTCGCATCCACGATTCTTTCGCCAGTACTCCGGCTACCTGGAACCTGATAGGTTGTCCACAGTCACGGTGGTGCTCCGCTATCGCCGATTTATTATGCTGTTGTAATCGTACATAGCGCTCATGTTCTGCTACTCGTAAGCTGACAGGTCTCCATGTTTCTCCTATGTAGGTAGCTCCGCACTCACACCGTAGTTCGTAAACACCTGCAGTGTTAAGATTGTTGACTACATCCTTGGTGGAACCTATCATTTCGTGGATCGTGTGACTGCTTCGAAAAACCGGTTTGAAACCTCGTCGGCGGAGGACGTCGCCTAGCCGTTCACTGACGCCTTTTACATTTGATAAGTGTACCAATGGAAGCTTCTCTTCTTGGCCTTCTTCTCGTGTTCTGCTTCCTTTGGTTTCAGCTACCTTTCTTATGACGTTGTCATCACAACCGTTGGCTTTATAAGTGTGTTTTAGCTCCTTTAATTCTTGTTTGATGTTATTTTCATCATTTTTCCGTTTGGCTCGGGCAGTTAACGTATGCAGAACAGAATACTTTTGAGTTGGGTGGTGGTGCCTCTCGGCATGCAGGTACCGATTAGTTTGAGTGCGAAGCTAACGACATACAGGATGTTTCAAAAATGACCGGTATATTTGAAACGGCAATACAAACTAAACGAGCAGCGATAGAAGTACACCGTTTGTTGCAATATGCTTGGGACAACAGTACATTTTCAGGCGGACAAACTTTCGAAATTACAGTAGTTACAATTGTCAACAACAGATGGCGCTGCGGTCTGGGAAACTCTATAGTACGATATTTTCCACATATCCACCATGCGTAGCAATAATATGGCGTAGTCTCTGAATGAAATTACCCGAAACCTTTGGCAACGTGTCTGGCGGAATGGCTTCACATGCAGATGAGATGTACTGCTTCAGCTGTTCAATTGTTTCTGGATTCTGGCGGTACACCTAGTCTTTCAAGTGTCCCCACAGAAAGAAGTCACAGAGGTTCATGTCTGGCGAATAGCGAGGCCAATCCACGCCGCCTCCTGTATGTTTCGGATAGCCCAAAGCAATCACACGATCATCGAAATATTCATTCAGGAAATTAAAGACGTCGGCCGTGCGATGTGGCCGGGCACCATCTTGCATAAACCACGAGGTGTTCGCAGTGTCGTCTAAGGCAGTTTGTACCGCCACAAATTCACGAAGAATGTCCAGGTAGCGTGATGCAGTAATCGTTTCGGATCTAAAAAATGGGCCAATGATTCTTTTGGAAGAAATGGCGGCCCAAACCAGTACTTTTTGAGGATGCGGGGATGATGGGACTGCAACATGGGGCTTTTCGGTTCCCCATATGCGCCAGTTCTGTTTATTGACGAAGCCGTCCAGGTAAAAATAAGCTTCGTCAGTAAACCAAATGCTGCCCACATGCATATCGCCGTCATCAATCCTGTGCACTATATCGTTAGCGAATGTCTCTCGTGAGCAATGGTAGCGGCGCTGAGGGGTTGCCGCGTTTGAATTTTGTATGGATAGAGGTGTAAACTCTGGCGCATGAGACGATACGTGGACGTTGGCGTCATTTGGACCGCAGCTGCAACGCGGCGAACGGAAACCCGAGGCCGCTGTTGGATCACCTGCTGCACTAGCTGCGCGTTGCCCTCTGTGGTTGCCGTACGCGGTCGCCCTACCTTTCCAGCACGTTCATCCGTCACGTTCCCAGTCCGTTGAAATTTTTCAAACAGATCCTTTATTGGATCACTTTTCGGTCCTTTGGTTACATTAAACCTCCGTTGAAAACTTCGTCTTGTTGCAACAACACTGTGTTCTAGGCGGTGGAATTCCAACACCAGAAAAATCCTCTGTTCTAAGGAATAAACCATGTTGTCCACAGCACACTTGCACGTTGTGAACAGCACACGCTTACAGCAGAAAGACGACGTACAGAATGGCGCAACCACAGACTGCGTTGTCTTCTATATCTTTCACATCACTTGCAGCGCCATCTGTTGCTGAAAATTGTAACTACTGTAATTTCGAAAGTTTGTCCGCCTGAAAATGTACTGTTGTCCCAAGCATATTGCAGCAAACGGTGTATTTCTATCGCTGCTCGTTTAGTTTTTATTGCCGTTTCAAATATACCGGTCATTTTTGAAACACCCTGTAGGAGAAACAGGGAGACCTGCCAGCTTACGAGTAGCAGAACACGAACGCTACGTACGATTACAACAACATAACAAATCGGCGGTAGTGGAACACCACCGTGACTGTGGACAACCTATCAGGTTCCAGAAAGCCCGAGTACTGGCGAAAGAAACGTGGATGCGGGAACACAAAATACGGGAGGCGATCGAAATTATTAAGCAGCCTGACAACATCAACAGAGAAGATGACTACAAACTTCCGGCGTCCTGGCTGCCGACCATCCCAGTCCAATTGGCCGCGAGCGGTCTCGGGGCACAAGCTACACGGGACACGGACGTATCTGCACAAACAGCTGTAGAGCAACTGTCAGTCCACATCCGCGCCCACCAGGAGGAAAACTTGCCTACCAGAAGCAGAACGCTGATTGGCGGACAGCTACCAATCATTGACTATATGGACATCCACGAATAGCCTACTTCCTTCCATCTTCCCTTGCGTCATGCCTAGCGAATCATATTAGAGGGCCAATTAAAAGCTTTACAACAGTGACGTCAGACATCGATAGTCTGTAATAAATAGAAGCACCTATCCCCATGCAAAAACAGTCGTGGCGTGAGGAAGGCCGTTGCAATTCGGCCGAAACGTCGGTTTTAGTTTATTATTGTTGTTAGTTTTTAGCAATGACGCGACATAATAACCAGAAGAATTTTAATTACTATGACATCGGCCGCGGAAGCCTACGTTCTTATATTGAGCTTTGTGCTCAAGGACTGTAGATTACACAAGATTGGTATGTAGGACATCTGCAATTGAGAAGCATGATAATGAATTTAGACAGATCTTCTTGTGTTGTGCTATCAGTACAACTGAAGCATATCTCTCTAAATTAATTATCATGACTGTATACTACATGCTATCTAGAGTGTACACCAATGAAGTCAGATAGATGATGCTGGGGGAATCAGATTAGGAAATTAGACTCTGTTTAGGTAGCAAAATAGCTGACGCCATCAGAAGGAATTTCGATATAAAATGCTGACAGCCAACAGCAAGTACGGAAGTAAGCAATGGACTTTGAAACAGTTCAGACAAGAAAAAACAGAACGTTTTTAAATGTGGTCCTACAGCAAAATGCTGAAGATAAGCTAAGTGGGTCGACAAAGCGTTGAGTGCGATATCGGCGGCTACCATATAGGCCGCTCTTTCAGATACGCGCGCCGCCAAGGGCGGTGCGTTTCCTTCAGCCGTCTCAGTGGCACGAGAGCATTGCCACCAACGATTACGCAGCTGGCAATGAGATAGATCCAAGCGCCCTCTCTTCGGAGCTTCAACTACGGTTGTACTGAAGTTGAACATTTACGCATTGACCCAATTTTGTGCGTTTGCCAGCTGAATAACACCTACAGATCAGGGCTCGACGTCTTCTGAATACACATGGAATTGCAAAGTGACAGATTTGTAAACCTCGTGTATCTGTACACATGACTGCATTCGTCTCTACTGTTAGCAACTGACGCTGCAACTTCAGCAACAAAGTTATGTATTATTTTTGCTACTTCACATTAGAAGTAGAATATGTGAATTCTCTGTTCATGAAAGGCATGTGTTCTTTGCTCCTGTATCCGCTAAAGAGCCACGCAGCGCGCAAAGAAAGTCTTAATACTGAGTACCAGCAGGATTTGAGAGAAAAAAGCTTTTTGGCATATTATGACTAACAGATGGGGAATGTTGATCTATCACATCCTCAGCAGCAACAATCAGTTAGTTCGAAAAGAGAGAAGAGTCAATGTGTGTGTGTGTGTGTGTGTGTGTGTGTGTGTGTGTGTGTGTGTGTGTGTGTGTGCGCCTGTGTATGTGTGTGTCTTTGGTGCTGGGGCACTCAACGGCGATGTTATCAGCGCTCTTACTCATATTGAAAGTAACGGATGTGGACAAAAATAGTAAAATGCGACCATACACGTTAGGACAAAGGGAAAGAAAGAATAAAAGATGTTATACAGGAGACTAAAACACAAGCAAAACGGCTGAGAAGCTAAAAGGAAGTCACAGGAAAATGTCACTGGCTCTCCACTTACACAAAATATGGGCGAGCTGGTTACCCCGTGAACATATTCAAACCATCTCCTAAAATTTTGATAGAAACGTTGGAGAATGAGCTTTTCACTCTGCAGTGGAGTGTGCACTGATATGAAACTTCCTGGCAGATTAAAACTGTGTGCCCGACCGAGACTCGAACTCGGGACCTTTGCCTTTCGCGGGCAAGTACTCTACCATCTGAGCTACCGAAGCACGACTCACGCCCGGTACTCACAGCTTCACTTCTGCCAGTACCTCGTGTCCTACCTTCCAAACTTTACAGAAGCTCTCCTGCGAAACGTTGGACAATTCACGAAACCTTAAAACTGGAACCATATTCGTTTGATCATTACCTAAAATAGACTGCAGATCCGTCGGGAAATCAGTTACAGCCTGCTGGCCGGGAAATAAAATGCAGTCTAATGAAATGTGGCGCACAGTGACCTGTACTGCACAAGTGCCACTCATTGCAGGGTCCTCTCGCTGGAGCAAGAAGCCTTGTATCATAGGGTGGTGGCCTACCAGAAGGCGTGTGAGAAGGACCTCGTCCCCTCAACGTGACTGGAAAGAGCCGGACCATGGGCTAGTTGTGGGCTATATGACATGGAGCTTACTGTCTGTTACCTCCGCCCATTCATCCCAAACCCACACAAGACTCTGGAGCTGAACAGGTGGATCATTCAGGTGGACGGCATCCTGACATACCTGAGGATTAAGGCATGCGTCCTCGGCTGCTAGATCCACCCTTTCATTTCTCACAATTCCCTGATGCCCCGGTACCCAGCAGAAAGACACCTCCTGCCCCAGCCATTGTATTTGGAGGACGCTTTCCTGGGTAGTGTCGACTACTTTATCAGCTGGGTACAAATGATTCAGAGAATAAAGGACACTCAGAGAATCAGAATAGACAGGAAGTTAAGCGCTTGAAGAAAGTCTTATCTGCTCCAGTGCCTGCAAGATTGCATACAATTCCACATGAAAGACAACAAAGGCTTGAGGCAATCGAACCTTGATGATACGATCTGGGAAAACAACAGAGCCAGCACCAGAATCCCTCTGTTTTGACCCATCTATAAAAACAGTAACGTGGTTGTGGTGTCCAGATAAAATGTCAGAAAATACCTCATTAAAAACGGAAGAAGGAGTGCTGTCTGTCCTGTACTGCACCAAACCTGAAATCACTCTGGGCCTTTCTAGGTACCAGGGCAGCAGATGGTCATAATCCTTTATTATGGGTCATACTGGCTCCACACCGAATGATTACAGCACATGCTACTTGCAGATTGTAGCTTGCTGCATTGTACCTTATGGACAGTTTGAAAAAAGGCGCTCCAGCGGCAGACAAGCAACAGTATGGTGTGCAGGTGAAGTCAGAACTGCGAGGAACTTAGCGTCTTATGCACCGTGAGGAGCTGGGACTGGATGGTAAGTGGCGGTTCCCCCATCTCAGCACAGAGGCTGGGTATGGGACTGGTCCGATAAGCACCCATGTTCAGCCGACTCTCCTCATGGTGGACAGCGTCACTGATCCACAAATAAGAGGACGTCGCCGACCCATACACCATGCACCCATAGTCCAGCCGCGAAAGCCCTATAATACACGGAGACTCATCGTGTCTGCTCCCTCAAGAACTGTGGCTACGGCACTCTAACAGGGTTCTGGCTTTCAGGTCTCTCAGGTGTGGCAACCACGGCAATCTGAAGTCAAAAATAAGGCCCAGGAACCTCACTCCGTCTCTACAATGTAGGATGGTGTCCCCCCAAATGCAAGGCAGGTAAATTAAAAAATACGACAGGAACAGTTAAAATGAACACACACACACACTTATCTGCAGAAAACTAAAAACACCGTATTTGCAACCCACTCCTCTAACCACCACAATGTAGGTTGCAACAGGCAGCTCGCTGTTGCAACACTTGAGAAGAAACTGAAAACAGCAAAATCGTCCACAAATAAGGAACACTATACACGACTCCTTACCGTAGAATTTATACTGTTTATGGGTATGATAAAGAGAGTAACACTTAAACCGCTGCCCTGACGGACATCATACTCCTGTGCAAATCGATCTAGCAGCGAGTCACCAACTTGTGTCCTAAAAAACTGGTGAGACCGGAAAGACAGTTTGAAGATAGAGAGATAGCCACGAAAATACCACTGATGCAGCTGTGAGAGAATACAGTGTCTCCAAATAGTATCATACACCTTCGTGATATCAATGAATATAACGATACAGTGATGGTTGTGTAGAAAAGACTGCTGAACAGCTGCCTGTAGCAGTGTCAGGATGTCGACAGTGGATCGAAATCTCGATCACACTGAGAGCAGCTAAGTTGTCTGGTCTCTAACAACCAGACCAAACGATGGTTAGCCATTCACTCCAGGGTCTTTCCTACGCAGTTTGTTAAGGCGATACTGTAACTGCTAGAAGACGTTTGGCCCTTTCATGGTTTCAGGCGAGGTATCAGAACTGCCTCCCTCCAAGAGTTTGTGGAGTTGCCTGTGTGCCATATAAGATTAAAACATTTTACGAGGATTTCCTTTGACGACGCTGGTAAATGTCGAAGAATGCTTTACTGGATTTCGTCGTGGCTAGGTTCAATATCACGCGTCTCAGATAGTACCGATTCGAGCTCCCACATGGAGAAAGGAGAGTTGTATGCCTCAGAACACTTGGATCTGAAGTCCAACCTGCCCCTCTCGACAGTGCATGGTAGCAAGGAAATGACGGATCCTGGCTTACATCGGCTGTAGTGTTTGCAAAACGACCAACATCTGAGCGATGTCTCTGGTCATCGAATGGAGACAACCCTGTTTCAGCACTGCTGCTGTTGGTAAACGACTGTGTACTGGATATTCTCTGGATGGCTTCCAATACTTTTGTAGAACAAATGGAATGGTTGATGGAGTCCAGGAACGCTTGCCATGACCATTTTTTGATCTCCTTAATGAAGTGACGATGTTTGTCTCTGCAATTCGAAAAGCTGTAAGATTATTAGCTGTCGGGTGATATTTAAACCGTCAGAGAGCTGCACGCCAGTCCCTTCTGTCTCTCTTCTGTCCACCAAGGTACAGGTCGCCTCCTAAGAGTACCGAAAGACTGTAGTTCGGATACGACAGCGGTGTGATGGATCACACATGTGATGTGGTCCACCCATTCCTGGATGCTGTCACAGTATTCAAACAATGCCAACTGGCTGAACAGTGCCCAGTTAGTCCTGCCAATCATTCATGTTGGTGACTTCTTTTCCAGAAATCCACAATCTGGTAGGTGAATATGGATTGAGAAATGGTCACTGGAATGAAGGTCATCAATGACCTCCCAGAAAACAGAGGCAGCAAGGGCTGGAGAGCAGCTGCTGTTGGTAAACGACTGTTGATGGCACAGAATGACCACGAAGCAGCACAGAGTACCAGTGTTTAGGTCGCACAGCTCTTGAGATGTCAGGAAGCTCTCCAAAACTCGACCCAGAGGGCAAGTAGTGGTCAAGTCCTACAGGATGTGATGGGCATTGAAGTCTCCCAGGAGGAGAAATCGTCAAGGCAGTTGTTGCATATCATCTGTGAGAGCCTCAGAGTCTAAAGCATAAAGCGGAGGTAAATAAAGACAGCATGCTGTAGTCGTCCAACATGCATGAATGTCAACTGAATTTTCTTGCAGATCAGTAGCCAGGGAGAGAGCAGAGGAATGGTGGGCATTATTAACAAACATGGCAAACCCTCCTTTGACCCCTTCCCCAGTCAGGCCACCCTTGCAATACATCATATAGCCCCATAGTAGTGGGGCATCACATGCTTTAAAATATGTTTCCTGTAAACACAAGCACAGGGGGCGTTGCTGTTCTTGGAGTTTCAGTTCCTCAACATGTGGTCTGGACCCATTAATATTCCACTTTGCAATGGGAGCCATCTATCATGGAGGTTGTACTTTCATCCCGACTTTCTGCCAGGGAGGGCAGCCGACAATGGGTGGAGGCTCGGTCTTGGGGCGAGGTGATTGCCCCAGTCCGACATGAAGTTCCATCGCCTCTGAAGAGGATTTTAGGGAGACGTTAGATAGTATGGCGTCCACTTCGTTGGACTGTATACCTTCTTTCTCCTTCAACGGGCTATTCTTCGCCTTCGACTTCGATGTTTTGCTCTGAGGCGGTTTTGCAATCACAACGGCGGAAGTTGTAGTTGTAGTAGCAGTGCTGGGCGGCGCAGAAGACTTCATTTGTGGAGGGGCAGGATGTTCCACAACGTCAGCGACCACGACCTTTCCTAATGTTCAGGGGGGAGCGGCAGGCTTCAAAGTAAGTGCAGCAGCACAAATGTATTGAGAAACGCAGGTGCTAGTGCTGACAGTAACAACCTCTGTTCGTGCAGCAGCATCAGTTTTCAGGATGAGCTCTTACAGAACAGAAGAAAAGGAGGCAGTGAACGTGGGCGGCTGCATGGACTTTTATAACTTATGCTTTAAAATATGTTTACTGTAAACACAAGCACAGGGGGCGTTGCTGTTCTTGGAGTTTCAGTTCCTCAACATGTGGTCTGGACCCATTAATGTTCCACTTTGCAATGGGAGCCATCTATCATGGAGGTTGTACTTTCATCCCGACTTTCTGCCAGGGAGGGCAGCCGACAATGGGTGGAGGCTCGGTCTTGCGGCGAGGTGATTGCCCCAGAACGACATGAAGTTCCATCGCCTCTGAAGAAGATTTTAGGGAGATACATCATACAGGGTGTGCCCCGCAGTCCCTGCTTCACATAGGATGAGTCCCAGTGCAGTTGACGCACTTTGGAGCAGAGAAGCAACCAACTATGTCATGGACAGCTTTAACACATTTCTCACAAATGACTTCACCTCTACAGCCAAGAGAGAGTGCCCAAAGTTCTAAGATTTAAAACACCGCGTTGAATTTGGGAAAAAAGGTCATACACTTAGGTGAATGGAACCTGCCTTGACATGCTCTCGTAGTTTGGTGCTGGTAAGGATAAAAGAGCATGATTTTACAAGATCGCCATCCACCCATTTCATAACGTTTTGCATGTCGACAGTGCCTTCTCAGGACTCTTTGGCTTTCAGTTCTTCTCGGGGAACGTCAGCGGGATCCCTGCAAGTCACAACACCTTTGCTATAGTTCAAGGTAGTTCTCCCTGAGGCACTGAGATTTTCTGAAGGTTCATGAGTTGTTGGGAGCAGGATGTTTCAACCAACAGAGTCCCATTGCGCAAGTGCTTAGAAAATTTTAAGGTGGCAGCAATGCCTTCTCGATAGACTGTGTGTTGGTACCTACCAGCTGCCCACCCTTTTCGCTTGGAGGGGGAAAAGAAAATTTTGGAGGATCCATTTCGTTCCTACTAGCAGCTAGGGAAATAAAGGCCCACTCAGACAGAGCCCCACATGCCTGAGTAATCCTTATACAACAAAGGTGCAGCAGGTTACCCGGAGATTACCCCTTTAAGACTGTTCCACCTCAACAGCCATGCATCCCGTCAGCGCACAGCACACCGTCAGACTGCGATTTTTTTTTTAGGATTATTCCATGCACGCGATCTGGGCATGGGGATCTTCCATTACCTAAGACAGACAACGTCTGCAGCGTTACGTCTAGATTTTTAATCGAAGGACTGTGTCGAGTAGCACATTAGCAATGCTCTATTCGATCGTTAGAGGAATTTCTTTCTTATTCATCGACATTAACGTATATCATTGTACATTTAGAACAAGCTGGCATTCACCTCACTAACAAGAAATTTAATGTTCTCGTGTATTCCACAGCAGTCCCTCAAGGGCCACACCTTCCCGTACACAGCAACTTCATCAGCAAACAGCCTTAAATTGCTGTTCACTCCTTCGGCCAGATCATTTGTAGATACAGAGAACAAGAGCAGGCCTAGAACAGTAACCTGGTATCTCCTGACGATACCCACGTCTCTGGTCGACACTTACCTTCGAGGACAACGTACTGGGTTCTATTACTTAAAAAGTCATCGAGCCATGCACTTATATGGGAACCTATTCCGTGTGCTCCGATCTTCGTCAGCAGTCCGCAGTGGGGCATCGTGTCAAAAGTTTACCGAAAATTCAGAAATGCTGGGTATGCCTGTTTCCACCTATCCATGGTTTTTAACATGTCACGTGAGAAAAGCGCAAGCTGAGTTTTGCAAGAGCGATGCTTTCTAAATCAGTGCTCGTGGGGGCAGAATCTTTTGTATCTCGAGGAAATTTATTATATTCGAAATCAGAACGTGTTCAAGAATTCTGCAGCGAACCGTAGTATTAGAGTGGGCTGTATAGGGTAAAAACTGTGGGGGAAGACTGGAATGTTGTTGTTGTGGTCTTCAGTCCTGAGACTGGTTAGATGCATCTCTCCATTCTAATCTATACCGTGCAAGCTCCTTCATCTCCCAGTACCTACTGCAACCTACATCCTTCTGAATCTGCTTAGTGTATTCATCTCTTGGTCTCCCTCTACGATTTTTACCCTCCACGCTGCCCTCCAATGCTAAATTTGTGATCCCTTGATGCCTGAGGAGGACATGTCCTACCAACCGATCCCTTCTTCTAGTCAAGTTGTGCCACAAACTTCTCTTCTCCCCAATCCTATTCAATACCTTCTCATTAGTTACGTGATCTATCCACCTAATCTTCAACATTCTTCTGTAGCACCACATTTCGAAAGCTTCTATTCTCTTCTTGTCCAAACTATTTATTGCCCATGTTTCACTTCCATACATGGCTACACTCCAAACAAATACTTTCAGAAACGACTTCCTGACACTTAAATCTATACTCGATGTTAACAAATTTCTCTTCGTCAGAAACGCTTTCCTTGCCATTGCCAGTCTACATTTTATATCCTCTCTACTTTGACCATCATCAGTTATTTTGCTCCCCAAATAGCAAAACTCCTTTACTACTTTAAGTGACTCCTTTACTACTTTAAGTGACTCATTTCCTAAACTAATTCCCTCAGCATCACCCGACTTAATTCGACTACATTCCATTATCCTCGTTTTACTTTTTTTTATGTTCATCTTATATCCTCCTTTCAAGACACTGTCCATTCCGTTCAACTGCTCTTCCAAGTCCTTTGGAATATATCCAGGAAATAACGGAGGATGTAGAGTGCAAGCGCCACTCCGAGATGAAGAAGTAAGCGTAGGAGAGGTATTCTTGGAGAGCAAAGTCGACGTGCGTCTGCATAATACGCACTACCATGCTCCTCACAGCGTTCTCTGCGATCGAGCGATCAGCAGTTGCACCAGAAAATACCACCGTAAAGTTCACACAACCAATGTAGGCCAGTTTTTGTTGTTACAGCAGCGTAAAGGAATGTAACAGCAATCTACATCTAACTGTACCTCAAGTTTTCTTTTCCGTGAGAAAAACATACACTTGCCTTTTAAGAGAACTTAACTTTTTATTGAAAATGATGTTTGTTCAAATTTATGGATTGAGCGTTCCTCCTCCTCGTGATAGTTCCTAATATACGTGCCATGCTGACGAACTTACCTTTTCACATTTTGTTTCATTTCGGAAATAAATGTGGTGGCAAAATTACTTCTGAGTCAGTAACCCATATACAGGCTGTTACAAAAAGGTACGTCCAAACTTTCAGGAAACATTCCTCACACACAAATAAAGAAAATATGTTATAAGGACATGTGTCCGGAAACGCTTAATTTCCATGTTAGAGCTCATTTTAGTTTCGTCAGTATGTACTGTACTTCCTCGATTGGGGAAGACCTAGAACGACGAGGACACCTGCAATGGACGAGGCAATTCTTCGTGCAGTTGACGATAACCCCTAATGTCAGCGTCAGAGAAGTTGCTGCTGTACAAGGTAACGTTCACCACGTCACTGTATGGAGAGTGCTACGGGAGAACTAGTTGTTTCCGTACCATGTACAGCGTGTGCAGGCACTATCAACAGCTCATTGGCCTCCACGGGTACACTTCTGCGAATGGTTCATCCAACAATGTGTCAATCCTCATTTCAGTGCAAATGTTCTCTTCATTCCAACGTCATCAAATTGTAAATTTTCACAATCAATATGTGTGGGCCGACGAGAATCCGCACGCAATTGTGCAATCACCTCATCAACACAGATTTTCTGTGAAAGAATGGGCAGGCATTGTTGGTGATGTCTTGATTTGGCCCCATGTTCTTCCACCTACGCTCAATGGAGCACGTTATCATGATTTCGTACGGGATACTATAGCTGTGCTGCTAGAACATGTGCACACAACATGTGGTTCGTGCACGATGGGGCTCCTGCACATTTCAGTCGAAGTGTTCGTACGCTTCTCAACAACAGATTCGGTGACCGATGGATTGGTAGAGACGGACCAATTCCATGGCCTCTACGCTCTCCTGACCTCAACCCTCTTGACCTTCATTTATGGGGGGATTTGAAAGCTCTTGTCTACGCAACCCCGGTACCAAATGTAGAGACTCTTCGTGCTCGTATTGTGGACGGCTGTGATACAATACGTCATTCTCCAGGGCTGCATCAGCGCATCAGGGATTCCATGCGACTGAGGGTGGGTGCATGTATCCTCGATAACGGAGGACATTTTGAAGATTTCCTGTAACAAAGTGTTTGAAGTCACGCTGGTACGTTCTGTTGCTGTGTGTTTCCATTCCATGACTAATGTGATTTGAAGAGAAGTAATAAAATGAGCCCTAACATGGAAATAAGCGTTTCCGGACACGTGTCCACATAACATATTTTCTTTCTTTGTGTGTGAGGAATGTTTCCTGAAAGTTTGGCCGTACCTTTTTGAACCCCTGTATATATGGTTCTATGATATATATACAGGGTGATCCATTGATAGTGACCGGGCCAAATATCTCACCAAATAAGCATCAAATAAAAAAACTACAAAGAACGAAACTCGTCTAGCTTGAAGGGGGAAACCAGATGGCGCTATGGTTGACCCGCTACATGACGCTGCCATAGGTCAAACGGATATCAACTGCGTTTTATTAAATAGGAACCCCCATTTTTTATTACATATTCGTGTAGTACGTACAGAAATATGAATGTTTTAGTTGGACTACTTTTTTCGCTTTGTGATGGATGGCGCTGTAATAGTCACAAACGTATAAGTACGTGGTAACACGTAACATTTCGATAGTGCGAACGGTATTTGCTTCGTGACACATCACCCGTGTTAAAATGGACCGTTTACCAATTGCGGAAAAGGCCGACATCGTGTTGATGTATGGCTATTGTGATCAAAATGCCCAACGGGCGTGTGCTACGTATGCTGCTCGGTATCCTGGACGACATCATCCAAGTGCCGGACCGTTCGCCGGATATTTACGTTATTTAAGGAAACAGGAAGTGTTCAGCCACATGTGAAACGTCAACCATGATCTGCCACAAATGATGATGCCAAAGTAGGTGTTTTAGCTGCTGCCGCGGCTAATCCGCACATCAGTAGCAGACAAACTGCGCGAGAATCGGGAATCTCAAAAACGTCAGTGTTGAGAATGCTACAGCAACATCGATTGCACCCGTACCATATTTCTATGGGCCAGGAATTGCATGGAGACGACTCTGAACGTCGTGTACTGTTGTGCCATTGGGCACAAGAGAAATTACGGGACAGTGACAGATTTTTTGCACGCGCTCTATTTAGCGACGAAGCGTCATTCACCAACAGTGGTAACGTAAACCGGCGTAATATGCACTATTGGGCAACGGATGGCTGCGACAAGTGGAACATCAGCGACCCTGGCGGGTTAATGTATGGTGCGGCATTATGGGAGGAAGGATAATTGGCCACCATTTTATCGATGGCAATCTAAATGGTGCAATGTATGCTGATTTCCTACGTAATGTTCTACCGACGTTACTACAAGATGTTTCACTTCATGACAGAATGGCTATGTACTTCCAATATGATGGATGTCCGGCACGTAGCTTTCGTGTGATTGAAGCGGTATTGAATAGCATATTTCATGACTGGTGGATTGGTCGTCGAAGCACCATACCATGGCCCGCACGTTCACCGGATCTGACGTCCCCGGATTTCTTTCTGTGGGAAAAGTTGAAGGATATTTGCTATCGTGACCCAACGACAACTCCTGACAACAAGCGTCAGCGCATTGTCAATGCATGTGCGAACATTAGGGAAGGCGAACGACTCGCTGTTGAGAGGAATGTCGTTACACGTATTGCCAAATGCACTGAGGTTGACGGACATAATTTTGTGGATTTATTGCGTTAATGTGGTATTTACAGGTAATCACGCTGTAAGAGCATGCGTTCTCCGAAATGATAAGTTCTCAAAGGTACATGTATCGCATTGGAACAACCGAAATAAAATGTTCAAACGTACCTACGTTCTGTATTTTAATTTAAAAACCTACCTGTTACCAACTGTTCGTCTAAAATTGTGAGCCATATGTTTGTGACTATTTTAGCGCCATCTATCACAAAGCGAAAAAAGTGGTCCAACTTAAACACTCATATTTCTTTACGTACTACACGCATATGTAATGAAAAATGAGGGTTCCTGTTTTTAAAAAACGCAGTTGATATCCGTTTGATCTATGGCAGCGCCATCTAGTGGGTCAACCATAGCGCCATCTGGTTTCCCGCTTCAAGCTAGACAAGTTTCGTTCTTCGTAGTTTTTTCGTTTGACGCTTATTTCGAGAGATATTTGGCCCGGTCACGATCAACGGACCAACCTGTATATGCATGCTGTCCAGTTTAGAACACCACGGATTATTTCTATTCCTTAGTGCAGTAGTGTTTGGTGCTCTAGGTCCGTGCGGGATTCCGTGTCTTGGTTGGTTGGTTGATTTGGTGCAGGGGACCAAACAGCGAGACCATCGGTGCCACTGATTAGGGAATGACTGGGAAGGGAGTCGGCGGTGCCCATTCAAAGGAACCATCCCGCCACTTGCCAGAAGCCGTTGAGGAAAATCGCGGATAATCTAAATCTAGATGGCCGGAAGCGGGTCTGGTCCGTCGTCCTCCCGTATAAGAATCCCGTGTGCTAACCACTGCGCCACCTTGCTCGGTATCTGCGTCTTGGTGGACGGAAAAGTGGCATGTGAGACATCCCCTTACTGTGCTCATAAACCTCGTACATTATTTGATTTTCAAACAGCTGAGCAGAACTGAACGTACTCAGATACTTCTCTCTTTACTTATTCTGATCAACACTAAACTGACAAACAATATTTTTAGCGCAACGCAATCTGATTTTGAATAATCCCTACAAAAGAATGGCCCTGACTAACAATAAACGTCCGCAGCTCGTGGTCGTGCGGTAGCGTTCTCGCTTCCGCGCCCGGGTTCGATTCCCGGCGGGGTCAGGGAATTTCTCTGCCTCGTGATGACTGGGTGTTGTGTGATGTCCTTAGGTTAGTTAGGTTTAAGTAGTTCTAAGTTCTAGGGGGCTGATGACCATAGCTGTTAAGTCCCATAGTGCTCAGAGCCATTTGAACCAAGGCAGCCTAACAATAACCTGTATCTTTCATGAATCACTTACCTCACAAAAATCTTCGTTACTCGAACTACTACAATACAGCGAGCACCAATACTGCCAGCTAAATAAAAGATTCTAACTACTGAAGGCACCAGCTACTGATAGGCATAGTTAGCAAACGAAAGATTTTGACAGAGAACAAACAATGCATTTACCTTAATAGTGTTCAAAAGTCATTATATATATATATATATATATATCAGTTCATGACATCCAGTCTTACAAATTTATTGTCTCTGATGGACACACGTCCACATCATCCGCTCTCTAAACTCCGCCATCTCTCTCCCCACATCCACCACTGCTGGCGGCTCACCTCCAACTGCGCAACGCTAAGCGCTTTTCGCATCCAACTGCCCAACACTACAACAGGAAATATTGCAACAATGCCAACCAGCCACAGACTGCACACAGCATAGTCAGTGATTTTCATACAGAGCGCTACGTGGCGTTACCAACATAAAAACCTAAACAGCCTGCTTACACAGTCTACTCGTCGGGTTATGCGTGAGCTCTACGCATACTTCATCAGCTAGATGGACAGAAGCCGCTTGCATTTATAAAGCAGCTTCTGCAGGATACTCTAAAATTCCACTTACAGTCTGTTAGGTCTTATAGAGGGGAGGGCAACAATATTTTGAATTGTAACCCATGTCCTGAAACGCAATGTTTCCGCGCTACAATCGTTTGAAAACTTGTTTGCTAGGCAGGTATGCAACAGGGTAGTCATGGTGGGGGTGTGGTCGCTTCAGATTGGCTGATGTCATTTGACGCTTTCCTACGTCTCTGACCTGGTTCGAGCAACATTCACGTGTAACGGTGTAAAAGCAACATTTTTGACTACACCGACATGATCCTTGTGTATGGCCAAGTTCACGCTAATGGAAGAGCTGCTCAGCTGCTCGTCATTTTTGCCAAGGTTATTATCCATAAGGTACGACTTCATCGCGTACCGTTTTCGTCATAATTAAGCAACGGCTTCGAGAAAGGGGTACCTTGACCGTCAGCAGGCGTAACTGTGGCGCTCCAAGGAGACGCTGCACACCCGAATTAACTGTAAACAACAGTGTTTGTGAAAACTTACTAAGTTTCCTTTTTTTCTTTGGTTTTTAACGAGTGGAAATGTAAAAGAAGTGATGTACTGTGTAAGGTCAAATGAATTACTTGTAAAAGTGGTCGCGTTACCAAAATGCCTTCAAATGGTTCTAGCACGGGGACGTTACGTTTCCGGACATGGATTCCAGTTCGAAATATTCTTTATTCAATCCCCTCTACAAGTCTTAGGAGTTTCTAAGAGGAATTCCGGGGCACCACGTCTATGCAAATATTTTCATGGTAGGTGATTAATGGACATTTTGTCTGGGGCAATCGTATAACTGTGAACATTAACGGCCAACCAACGACGAATGAATGAAATGTTAAGTGAATTTCTGAACATTTTTAATACTCTGCACAAGATTAATTTTCTCTCTTGAGGAATGGCAGAGCTGAACGTTCCTTTCTCTTGTGTTGCACGAGGCTCCAAAATACGCTGCACAGTAAAAAAAGTAATCGCGTATACTTACTCATTTAATTCAAACTATAACGCTAAGGAAACAATATGTGTTGATGTCTCGATGGATGTGATTGCAAACGAACATCGATAAACACGCGAAGTGCACTCAATGCATTAAGGTGACCGTTAAATACTGAGGTATATTGTCGACTGTTCAAACTCCAGCGCCACAGCAATACCAACGCCGTGTTGACAGTGGGCGGTCAGTCAACTACATGCCCAGCTCTGCAGCTGCCGCCGTGTTTTAGCAACACGATACCAGCGCCGCGCCATCGAAGCACACTCGTTGCATACGCCGCTATAGACCTTTGACAAACAGATATCATCACTCACTTCACAGAGGTCAATGACCTATTCAGCCGTGGCCACTGTAACCCTACTGCAGGGACGAGTATGAATAAACTTATCCTCAGTGCCACAACATAGAAAGTGAAAACATTTTAAAATACTTTAAGCAACAGACTACAACCGGTATATACTTGATAGCAGGTTTCACAGTGTAAACAAGCAATATGAGTAAATTCAAGATTCAGTTTGCTTACCACTGCAACTAATTATTTTTGTAAAGCTAATGAAAAATTTTACTACAGAATATCACGTTCACTATTTTGTCAAATGTATTTTATACGATTTTGTTTTGTAGCACGATCACAGTGTTGTCTTACTGCCCTACACTGCGGGCAATACACGTGCACCACCACCTAGCTGACCGCTGCACTTCACGTGTCACATGCGTGGGATATGTACTGAAGTTCAACGTTAAAGAGTTTTTGTGTCTCACTAGGGATGGATTGGGATGTTCTTTCCATAGCTGAGCTGGTTTTCTATAGAACTACACTACTGGCCATTAAAACTCCTACACCAAGAAAAAAAAACAGATAATAAACGGGTATCATTGGACAAATATATTATACTAGAACTGAAATGTGATTAGATTTTCACGCAGTTTTGGTGCATAGATCCGGAGAAATCAGTACCCAGAATAACCACCTCTGGCCGTAATAACGGCCTTGATACGCCTGGGTATTGAGTCAAACATAGCTTGGATGGCGTGTACAGGTACAGCTGCCCATGCAGCTTCAACACGATACCACAGTTCATCAAGTGTAGTGTCTGGCGTAGTGTGACAAGCCAGTTGTTCGGCCATCACTGACCAGACGTTTTCAATTGGTGAGAGATCTGGAGAATGTGCTGGCCAGGGCAGCAGTCGAACATTTTCTGTATCCAGAAAGGCCCGTACAGGACCTGCAACATGCGGTCGTGCATTATCCTGCTGAAAGGTAGGGTTTCGCAGGGATCGAATGAAGGGTAGAGCCATGGGTCGTAACACACCTGATATGTAACGTCCACTGTTCAAATTGCCGTCAATGGGAACAAGAGGTGACCGAGACGTGTAACTAATGACACCCCATACCATCACGCCGGGTGATACACCAGTATGGCGATGACGAATACACGCTTCCAATATGAGTTCACCGCGATGTCACCAAACAAGGATGCGACCATCATGATGCCGTAAACAGTACCTGGATTCATCGGAAAAATTACATTTTCCCATTCGTGCACCCAGGTTCGTCGTTAAGTACACCATCGCAGGCGCTCCTGTCTGTGATGCAGCGTCAAGGGTAACCGCAGCCATGGTCTCCAAGCTGATAGTCCATGCTGCTGCAAACGTCGTCGAACTGTTCGTGCAGATGGTTGTTGTCTTGCAAACGTCCCCATCGGTTGACTCAGGGATCGAGACGTGAGTGCACTATCCGTAACAGCCATGCGGATAAGATGCCTGTCATCTAGACCGCTAGTGATACGAGGCCGTTGGGATCCAGCACGGCGTTCCGTATTACCCTCCCGAACCCACCGATTCCATATTCTGCTAACAGTCATTGGATCTCGACCAACGCGAGCAGCAATGTCGCGATACGATAAACCGCAATCGCGATAGGCTACAATCCGACCTTTATCAAAGTCGGAAACGTGATGTTACGCATTTCACCTCCTTACATGAGGCATCACAATCACGTTTCACCAGGCAACGCCGGTCAACTGCTGCTTGTGTATGAGAAATCAGTTGGAAACTTTCCTGATGTCAGCTCGTTGTAGGTGTCGCCACCGGCACCAACGTAGTGTGAATGCCCTGAAAAGCTAATCATTTGCATATCACAGCATCTTCTTCCTGTCGGTTAAATTTTACGTCTGTCGCACGTCATCTTCGTTGTGTAGCAATTTTAATGGCCAGTAGTGTAAGAATAAAGCTGGAAATTATAAAGGCATCCAAGCCAAGGAGCCAAGGTAGCCGAGACGTAGACATCTGTAGTCTCAAAGCGTCCCAGGAGAATAATATTGTGAATGAATTTATGCGCTGTCCTTAATGATTTACAGTACATGGCAGTGTTTGGTTTTTCGCAAGTAATTCTCATGTGATTCAGATATATACTCGTAAGCTATTTTGTACGGTAGGTGTATATGGGAAATATAATTCTATTCGTGTGTGTGACAACCTATTTAGGTACACTATAAACTCACATACTTTCTACATTTATAAATGTTGATTGTGAAATATAAAGTATTATTGTTTTGAACATACGTCATTGAGTGATTCTGTATTAGAACTATAAGAAACGTGTATGAAATGTCAAATTTTAGATGCAACCTGTAAATTCTTGAACATCTCATGAACATTGCTTCAGGGATAAGCCTCAAGAAAAATTTATTAAAGGTTTACTGATGTTTCACCACGATATGTTACCTTACCTGTACTTCTATATCAAGGGAACTGTAATGTTCCAAACTTATTTTTACAGGTACAGCTGCTTAAGATTCTTAATCGCATCACTGTAGGCAATTAAGCTTTTCGTCTCTTGTGTCTGTTGGGTACGAGCTTTCTCAAAGTTAGGACGCAAATGTGATTCCATTGTTATTATTCTGCACAAACTGATTTTTCTGCAGTATATACACTACTGGCCATTAAAATTGCTACACCACGAAGATGACGAGCTATGGACGTGAAATTTAACCGATAGGAAGAAAATGCTGTGATATCCAAATGATTAGCGTTTCAGAGCATTCACACAAGGTTGGCGCCGGTGGCGACACGTACAACGTGCTGACATCAGGAAAGTTTCCATCCGATTTCTCATAGACAAACAACAATTGGCCGGCGTTGCCTGGTGAAACGTTGTTGTGATGCCTCGTGTAAGGAGGAGAAATGCGTACCATCACGTTTCCGACTTTGATAAAGGTCGGATTGTAGCCTATCACGATTGCGGTTTATCGTATAGTGACATTGCTGCAAGCGTTGGTCGAGATCCAATGACTGTTAGCAGAATATGGAATGGGTGGGTTTAGGAGGATAACACGGAACGCCCTGCTGGATCCCAACGGCCTCGTATCAGTAACAATCGAGAGGACAGGCATCTTATCCTCATGGCTGTAACGTCTCGGTGAATGCACATTGGAAGCGTGTATTCGTCATCGCCGTAGTGGTCTATCACCCGTAGTGATGGTATGGGGTGCCATTGGTTACACGTCTCGGTCACTTCTTGTTTGCATTGACGGCACTTTGAACAGTGGACGTTACATTTCAGATGTGTTATGACCCATGGCTCTACCCTCCCTTCGATCCCTGCGAAACCCTACATTTCAGAAGGATAATGCACGACCGCATGTTACAGGTCCTGTACGGGCCTTTTTTAATACAGAAAATGTTCGACTGCTGTCCTGGCCAGCACATTCTCCAGATCTCTCACCAATTGAAAACGTCTGGTCAATGGTGGCCGAGCAGCTGGCTCGTCTCAATACGCCAGTCATTACTCTTGATGAACTGTGGCATCGTGTTGAAGCTGCATGGGCAGCTGTACATGTACACGCCATCGAAGGGCCAAGCGTATCAAGGCCGTTATTACGGCCAGAGGTGGTTGTTCTGGGTACTGATTTCTCAGGATCTATGCACCCAAATTGCGTGAAAATGTAATCACATGTCAGTTCTAGTATAATATATGTCCAATGAATACCCGTTTATCATCTGCATTTCTGCTTGGTTTAGCAATTTTAGTGGCCAGTAGCGTAGCAGCATCTTTAAATTCACACATATGTACTCAGTGACGTTGCAGCTGACGTAATTTTTTTGTGGAGAAAGATTTACACTCTCTTACATACGCTGATCAACCAGAACATTTTGGCCACCTATGTAATAGCCCGTATGTCCGCCTCTGGCATGGATAATAGCGGCTACGCATGGTGGCATGGAAGCAGTGTGGACTTGGAAGGTAGCTGGAAGGAGTTGGCACTACATCATTACCACAAGTCACATTTCCGGGGAGGGACAAATGAGCTCAGACGCCAAGTTCAATAACATCCCAGATCTGCTCGAACAGTTTCAGAACTCGCGATTTGGGGGGCTGGAACATCAACTTGAGCTCGCCACTGTGCTCCTGCATCACACTCCTGGACTTGTGACATGGCGCATTATCTTGATGAAAAATGCCTCTGTGATCGGGAAACATGATCGTCATGAAGGGATGTACGTGGTCCGTAACCAGTGTACGATATTCCTTGCTCTCATGGAGCCTTTCACGAGCTCCACTGAACCCATGGATGCCCACGTGAACATTTCCCAGAGCATAATGGAGCCGCCGCCAACTTCGTCAGGCAGTACAGCGGTCAAGGGACTTTTACCCGAAAGACGACGGGCTCGCGCCCTCCCATCAGCATGATGTTGAAGGCATCGGGATTGATCAGATCACACAACGCTTGGCCACAGCGCCAAGTACAGAGCCGATGATCCCGTGCCCATTTCAGTCGTAGTTGCCGCTGTCGTGGTGTTAACGCTGGCACGTGCATGGGTAGTCGGCTGCAGAGGCCCATGGTTAGGAGTTTCCGGTGCGCTGTGTGTTCAGACACGCTTGTACTCTGCCCAGCATTAAAGTCTGATGTTAGTTCGGGTACAGTTCACCACCTGTCTTGTTTCACCGTTCTCCACAGCCTACGTGTAGTGAGGGGTGGCCGTCCAACCCCACGACGTCTGGACAAGGTTTCACCTTGGTTTCCTCACGTGTTGAAGACACTCGCAATAGCACCCCTCGAACACACGACAAGTCGTACAGTTTCCGAAGTGCTCATGCCGAGCCTCCCTGCCATTACAGTCTGCCCTCGGTCAAACTCATCTATACTGAGCGCATTCTAGACACGGATAGCACGCTCACTGATGCTACAAGACCAATGCGTATGTCTGACTAGCACTCATTCCTCACCAGGTGACACCGCTATCACCTGGACTGGGTCATTTCGATAGTAGGTAGGTGGTTGATCAGTGTACATAAAGGTACAGGGTGTTTCAAAAATGACCGGTATATCTGAAACGGCAATACAAACTAAACGAACAGCGATAGAAATACACCGTTTGTTGCAATATGCTTGGGACAACAGTACATTTTCAGGCAGACAAACTTTCGAAATTACAGTAGTTACAATTGTCAACAACAGATGGCGCTGTGGTCTGGGAAACTCTGTAGTACGATATTTTCCACATATCCACCATGCGTAGCAATAATATGGCGTAGTCTCTGAATGAAATTACCCGAAACCTTTGACAACTTGTCAGGCGGAATGTCTTCACATGCAGATGAGATGTACTGCTTCAGCTGTTCAATTGTTTCTGGATTCTGGCGGTACACCTGGTCTTTCAAGTGTCCCCACAGAAAGATGTCACAGGGGTTCATGTCTGGCGAATAGGGAGGCCAATCCACGCCGCCTCCTGTATGTTTCGGATAGCCCAAAGCAATCACACGATCATCGAAATATTCATTCAGGAAATTAAAGACGTCGGCCGTGCGATGTGGCCGGGCACCATCGTGCATAAACCACGAGGTGTTCGCAGTGTCGTCTAAGGCAGTTTGTACCGCCACAAATTCACGAAGAATGTCCAGATAGCGTGATGCAGTAATCGTTTCGGATCTGAGAAATGGGCCAATGATTCCTTTGGAAGAAATGGCGGCCCAGACCAGTACTTTTTGAGGATGCAGGGACGATGGGACTGCAACATGGGGCTTTTCGGTTCCCCGTATGCGCCACTTCTGTTTATTGACGAAGCCGTCCAGGTAAAAATAAGCTTCGTCAGTAAACCAAATGCTGCCCACATGCATATCGCCGTCATCAATCCTGTGCACTATATCGTTAGCGAATGTCTCTCGTGCAGCAATGGTAGCGGCGCTGAGGGGTTGCCGCGTTTCAATTTTGTATGGATAAAGGTGTAAACTCTGGCGCATGAGACGATACGTGGACGTTGGCGTCATTTGGACTGCAGCTGCAACACGGCGAACGGAAACCCGAGTCCGCTGTTGGATCACCTGCTGCACTAGCTGCGCGTTGCCCTCTGTGGTTGCCGTACGCGGTCGCCCTACCTTTCCAGCACGTTCATCCGTCACGTTCCCAGTCCGTTGAAATTTTTCAAACAGATCCTTTATTGTATCGCTTTTCGGTCCTTTGGTTACATTAAACCTCCGTTGAAAACTTTGTCTTGTTGCAACAACACTGTGTTCTAGGCGGTGGAATTCCAACACCAGAAAAATCCTCTGTTCTAAGGAATAAACCATGTTGTCCACAGCACACTTGCACGTTGTGAACAGCACACGCTTACAGCAGAAAGACGACGTACAGAATGGCGCACCCACAGACTGCGTTGTCTTCTATATCTTTCACATCACTTGCAGCGCCATCTGTTGTTGAAAATTGTAACTACTGTAATTTCGAAAGTTTGTCCGCCTGAAAATGTACTGTTGTCCCAAGCATATTGCAGCAAACGGTGTATTTCTATCGCTGCTCGTTTAGTTTTTATTGCCGTTTCAAATATACCGGTCATTTTTGAAACACCCTGTAAATACTTCCCTGAATTCTTTATTTCACATTGTTATATGCAAACAGCCCATGCTATTTAATTCTTTGCTCTGATCTGTATGTGTTCAAGATAGGGCTCATCTGTATGATGTGTTGGCGTGTGTTTACTTTTTACGCCGAAGCGAGAGAGTACTACAAGGTAATTCTTTCGTATCTTGCTGACCGCCACGACAATCTAAGAAAGAGAGTCCGCTGCTCGCTCGAATATCAGTACGTTTCTGCTGCTACTATTCTACGCCGAAACAGCATTTTGCCACTTTTAGTTGAACCATTATTACTAAATATGTTTTTTTAGTATTTGTGCGTAAAACATCTCTTCCTCTTATTTTACACGGACGCCAAAACGGGAGATTTGACGGGTGACAAGGTTGTACGAAAGTCGTGATCAGAGGACAGCTGCCAAGTCGAAAAGTCATCATTACCATTCGCAGCCGAATCGCCAGAAAACTGTTCCACGGCCACGGCCGATTAAAATCACGAATGCGTCACAGAAAGCAATTGCACCCCTACTTCCAGGCCATCGAAAAGTGCTGAGATGCAAAGAAAAATACGGTGCGATATTTAGTACCTCGTAGCATCGTATCAGTAAGTATTAAACATGACTGGCTTCCATACACACTCTGGCGATGAAACTTGACAAGGTTTTTGGTCGTATAAAACGGGATGGCTGCGTTTGCTAAGAGCTATAAATAGGAGCTGTTTCCATTAATTACGATATTCTGATTAATCGTGTTTTATCACCTGTGAAACAGTAAAATTTTATGTGATGGCGTAATACGTCATTTTAAAGAAAGATTCACAGTTATTTGAAACTAAAGCTTTACGCTTTTATGAACAAATTGGACTCAAAACTAAATTTTACAGGCCACAATTTGCGAAGAATAAATTTTGGTCTCATTTTCAGTTTCTTTACTATACTTCACGACAATAACCACTTCCCTTTGGGTTTTAACGGACTGCAACGAAGTACTACTATTCATCTTTGGCTACACAGACGCATGATTCACCTACAGAGCATCACCCAGTATTGGACCTGGTGTTACAGTCGTTAAGCACGTGCCTGGAAACCGAGGGGTCATACATGCGAATCCCTGTCGGACCACAGAAGTTTTCTCTCTACCTTTAACCGGCCTCAAGCCATCAATGATTTGAAGAGTCACCGGGAACTATCGGATGCAAGTCGCCGTAGAGGTGTCCAATTGAAAGACTTGCACCCCATTGTTCACATACGCCATATTACCATTGTTACTGTCACTCAATGGCCAGTCGAGGTCACCAGCGCTCCACTCCCCACAACAAACCTTTCCCCCCCCCCCCCCCCGCACTCCCGGCCCAAAAAGAAGACTTCGAAAAATAATTAACATCATAAACCGAGCTCACTCCCTGCCCCGCGACGTGCAGAGACATACCTGTTCATATCAATTTTGGCAAAGCCAGAGCATATACTGGATACTGACTAGTAGCAGTTGGATCTAGAGCCACTTTTCGCGAAATCGCATAACCATACTCCGATCACCGCTATTCAGCTTGCAATTGAGAATGCCAGATTGCTCTACGTTTTAAAAATTTCCAGCGGGGATGCGCTCTATGAGATTCCTTTTCTCAAGTAAAAAATTAGAAAAATGTGAATACAGAAATTAGTCGAATGTAACTTGAAGTTACCAGCCTGAGAGCAATATAATGTGTATAAATTCCGTACAAACAATACTCTCTCAGTTATGTGCGTTTTTGGTCGTAGCCATTTCATAAAGAGGTAACAGAAGAATGCGTGGTGAATAATAAAAAAAATCAATTCTTTTGTTTTGTTCTGAAAGCAGTCGCGCTTTACTTACTCTAAGGATCACCCTTTCATGAAAAAGAAGTTATATGGGATGGCTCAGCCTGGTGTGCCAGTAAGCCGTATCTGAAAGTGACGTCAACAGTTCGTTGAGAAGTTATAGGATCACCTTGTTCTTGCTCTGTGCGTGTCATTGTTCTCTTGATGTGGCCATTTTTTGTTTGAGTCATCAGTCTTCTGGCTGGTTTGATACGGCTCGCCACGAATTCCTCTCCTGTGACAACCTCTTCATTTCAGTGTAGCACGTGTAATCTACGCCATCTTTTATTTGCTGGATGTATTCCAATCTCTTCCTCTGCAGTTTTCTCCCTCTGCAGCTTCCTCTAGTACCATGAAAGTCATCCCTTCATGTCTTAACAGATATCCTATCATCCTGTCCATTTCCCTTTTGCAGTGTTTTGCACATGTTCCTTTTCTCTCCGACTCTGCGCAGAACCTCCTCATTCCTTACCTTATCAGTCCATCTGATTTTTAGCATTAGTTTGTAGCACCACATCACAAATACTTCGAGTCCCTTCTATACCGGTTTCTCGCACAGTCCATGTTTCACTACCATACAGTGCAGTGTTCCAAACGTACATTCTCTGAAATTTCTTTCTGAACTTAAGTCCTATGTTTGATACTAGTTGACTTCTCTTGGCCAGGAATGTCCTTTAGCTAGTGCTAGCCTGCTTTTATGTCCTCCTTGCTCCGTCCGTCATTGGTTATTTTGCTGCTCAGGTTGCAGAATTCCTTAACTTCATCTATTTCGTGATCATCATTTCTGCTACTTCTCATTACCTTCGTCTTTCTTCGACTGACTCTCAGTCCATAATCTATAGACATTAGACTGTCCATTTCATTCAGCAGATCATGTAACTCTTCTTCACATTCGCTGAGATAGCAATGTCATCAGTGAATCGTATCATTGTCATCCTTTCACCTTGAATTTTAATTCCACTGCAGACTCTTTCATTTATGTCCATCACTGCTTCTTCGATATACAGATTGAACAGTAAGGGCGCAAGACTTCATTCCTGTCTTACACCATTTTTAATCCGAACGCTTCGTTCTTGGTCGTCCACTCTTATTATTCGCTCTTGGCTCTTGAACATATTCTGTATTAGCCGTCTCTCCCCATAGGTTACCCCTATTTTCCTCAAACTTTCGAACACCTTGCACTATTTCACACTGTCAAACACTTCTTCCAGGTCCACAAATCCTAGAAACGTGTCCTGATTTTTCTTCAGTCTTGCTTCCATTGTCAACCGTAACGTCAGAATTGCCCCTCTGGTGCCGTTACCTTTCCTAATGCTAAACTGATCGTCATCAAAGGCATCCTCAGTTTTCTTAGTCAAGAGCAAATGCTGTTTTTGGCTACAGTTCACTGTCAAATACGTCGATACAAAAATAGCTGAATTTCGGCGCGTCATCTCAACACCACATATGATGCAATTTCGTCGAAATGAATGGACGATATGACTGATGGCTTTATAAAGAAAAGTTGCGAAATGACGTCCTCACGTGCTACGTATTACACGAATAGTATTCCGTATGATGTGGGAGAACAGCAGTCGCCCTTTGCTTTACAGTACGATGTTAATTCGTCATAGTAGGTCTCGCCATCGATATTCCCGAGGTAACAGATAAAAGAAACCGCTGTAGACTGTATCTACGTGTGCAGTTAAACATTTACGGATGATGGATGACCGGCTGTTACCCGACTCCGGAACATGCGGTGTGCTGCCGGCAGATTATGGCTCCGCCATTCCTCCGTCACGCAATCTGGCGATCTGGAAACGAGCCCTCGCAAATTACCTTCAGACTTCGGGGCCCCCCCGTCTGCCCTCCCAACCATCAGAAGCAAACCGGTAGGGGCGAAGTGTGTCGGTGGCGCACTGCGCGCATGTTTTTAATTTACATTTCATCAAGCAGCTCCTAATGTTTGACTGAGAAACTACTGAGGCACGGTCTCCGAGCTGATAGTCCATGCTGCTGCAAACGTCGTGCAGATGGTTGTTGTCTTGCAAACGCCCCCATCTGTCGACTCAGCGATCGAGACGTGGCTGCACGGTCCCTTACAGCCATGCGGATAAGATGCCTGTCATCTGGGCTGCTAGTGATACGCTGCCGTTGGGATACAGCACAGCGTTCCGTATTACCCTCCATATTCTGCTAACAGTTATTGGATCTCGACCAACGCGAGGAGCAATGTCGCGATACGATAAACCGCAATCGCGATAGGCTACAATCATTCGGAAACGTGATGGAAGGCATTTCTGCTCCTTACACGAGGCATCACAACAACGTTTCACCAGGCAACGCCGATCAACTGCTGTTTGTCCATGAGAAATCGGTTTATAAACATTCCTCATGTCAGCACGTTGTATGTGTCGCCACCGGCGAAAAGCTAATCATTTGCATATCACAGTATCTTCTTCCTGTCGGTTAAATTTCGCGTCTGTAGCACGTCATCTTCGTGGTGTAGCAATTTTAATGGCCAGTAGTGTACCTCGGAGATGCTGTGTCCCATCGCTTGTGCGCCGACTATAACCTCACGTTCAAACTCATTTAAATCATGTGAACCTGCCATTGTAACAGTAGTAACCGGTCTAACAACTACGCCAGACACTTCTAGTGATGTAGACGTTGCCGACCGAAGCGCCGTGTTCTGCCTGTTTAGGCATCTCTGTATATGAATACACATACCTATACCATTTTCTCTGGCGCTTCAGTGCAGAAATTACTTCCAAGTGTTTCCATTGCATTCCGTAGGTAGTTATAGAAGTGGAATGTTAGAGTTACGTTGAGGCCGGCAACATTAGTGAACAGATAAGACTTAGAAGTTATCATCCCACCAGTATCGAACTGATGAAAGGCAGAACACGCAGTCAATTAAAAACTGATGGTGAAAAGGATCTCTATTACATTGTCTCAGCGCAGTAAGTTCAATCGACGAGGAGACGTCACAAAATGGCAGAAAAGACCTCTCACGTATGGACGTGCTCGTGGTCACACTATGAATGAAGTCGCCCGTTTTCTTGCCGTATCAATAAATTTTGGGCAACATATCTACAAGGATTGGTGTACCACCAGCACGAGTGGTAGGTGCCACAGTTTTTTTAAGGACGGTCCTAAACCTGGAGGGACTGGCTGCTATCAGTGAATGGAGGTCTATTTCAACGAGTTTCCGCTCGAACATTGCAAAAGAAACTGAATGCAATGGGCATTTGCAGACGGTATGTCGCTAAAGGTCATTGCTCACAGCAGCACATAAAACTGAGCGTCTTCAGTAGCCCACGGTACACGGTAAACAGCTGATGAGAATGGTGTAGTGTGCTCTTGACGAATCGCTATTTTTTTTTTTACTTTTCAAGTGATGCAAGGCGTCGTGTGCGCCGACGGCCCGATGATACGTTCTAGCCATGGCATGTGAAGGGTGTAGTTCAGGGTCGAGGTGGTTGTGCAACGTTTTTGGGATGTTTTTCATATTATGACCTGGGCCCCCTTCATTCAAGTTTCGTGATCTAAGATGTTCATTTCCACATTTCTGACTACCCTGCCCCTTTTCCTACTTCTTCGTGATGAGTCTGATCTGAACACTACCATCTTTCTAAGATGACCGCAATTGTGTTCACGTGACTGCAAACGTTCGTTCCTGTTGATGAACACTCCTACATCTGTCATACTTCGAATAGCTCGTCAAGTGACACGATACTAACCACATAGAAAATTTCTGAGACTGGCTGCAATAGCCGGTCAAACGTAGCAATCAGCACCCTCGAAATATGGTAGTTCTATGATATCTAACCATTAATGAGTACCTTCATTTGGATGGGAAACATCTGAAGAAGCTCGTGGACTCGCTTCCTCAGCGAATTGAGTGCACTGTAAACGGTAGAGTCCCTGTCACACGGCATTAGCGTGGTGTCATATGGGGATAAGTGAAGCTGTGTGCCATGTGCTTAAGTGTAGATTCCCAACAGGGCCTCTATTTGTGTCGAATTTGAGGAAATTTGTAAGTCATTGCTGCGCAGTATCATGAACAGCACCACTAGTTGTGTTGAATATTGGCCTTTCAATTGCAATACTTAAAACGCAAATATTTTATTTGATTCCCCGTCTGCTCCAGATGTTGTAATATTGGCATACGGCATAGTGGTGGTAAGCTAGAAGAATTAAATGAAAACTTAGCAGCAAGACTGCGCTCATCAAGAACATGTTGTTGAGATTTCACGTAATTTGTGCCCTGTGATGCAAAGAATTTGATAGGAAAACTTAACGACATCTTACGTTCAGTCACACATCACTGATGGAAGGGAAACAGTTTTTCATCATTATAGCGTTGATCCATGTTGCTTTGGTATATGTACAGAGGGAGGACTGTGGAAGGTTGTTCCAGCAACATTTCTCTTGTAAGTTATCGTATTTCAATAAGATAAGTAATGAGTAGAAATCGGTACTCTTTTCCTGGTTACTAGCTAAATCTCCTTTCTGCCTCATTGATCGCTGTCATAGTATCATTCTTCAGTGATTTTGTTAGCGTCCAAACCGTATGATAGATTAACTCGTCAGATCGCAATGTAATAATAAATTCTTATAATGATTTCCCACAAAAGACCAGCTAAACTGCATGTAGAACCTTCACATTTTGTTCGTTTACAACATTTAAGCTCATTTAATATCGAATTTAATTTCAGTTATTCATACAGATCAGCATTTTCAAGTAACAGTTCCATTCTCTGAGACTAGGAATCCTAAGAAATTAACTCTTGAAGAGACGGCATAGCCTGAGAAACGTTAACGGTGATATCAATGTCTTTACTGGAATCTTAGGCGGGGTCTTGTCTCCACCTTTACATATAGCATATAGCATATAGCTACAAACGTAAATTACATAACTAGTCAACACCATAACGTGCTTATAGATCGGTATCAGATTAACACAAAATTAAATATTACAACACCTGCCGTTAGCTGATAGCCGTACCATTCAGCTCTTTTGCCTGAGCGTTTCGGTGTGGGGGACCCTTTGTTCCCCGTTCGTGGGGACAGAGTAATTGCTTTTCGTTTGATTCTATATCAACATATATCCCCATATCTCCATTTCACTTAAAATTTCTGAACAACAGTGCAACCTCGATGGTACGTGCTATGTGTCCTGTTTGGAAACAAAGTTGTACACTCACTCACGGTAGTCGCTGGTGAGAACTGTAATGGATACTTTACTTTTCTTCCCAAGCCCTCATTCGGTGCTACTCGACTCACTGTCGGATTGCGTTTCCGGAAGTGTTAGTAGTACGTCAACAGCCTACAAGATAAGGGTAGAAAAACAGAGATACGGAAAAGACCAAGGCAAACAAACAGAGAAGAAAGAGTGACGAAGAGTTGAAATGGAGGGAGGGTGGAGGCCTGGGAGAGGAGAACAGCAGTATGGACCTGTTTTCTGCTGAAGAGTTGAGCGATATGCTCGTCGCGGTAAGGGTTCGCCGAATGTATTGGAAGAGCGACACAGCGACGTTATTCTGAGGTGTCCCGCACCGATTGCAGCCACACCATAGTGCTTTTGTATTTGCTACTTTTGCAGTTAAGAATGAGCAAACCTAGCCATTATGCCGCGTATCACCGCTTTTGAATGAAGCTTGTAAACCGAAGAGATATGTGAGCATTGAATCACAAAATAAAGGATTTAACGGCCGGTATTTACATCATTGGTGAATTTTGTTTTATGGGCATCAGACCGTTGTCTAATGCATATGCTGTAGCTAACGACTGCTACTGTAATGCTTCAGAAATTAGAGATAGGAAAACCCGACCGGTTAAAAAAAGAAAATGGTTCAAATGGCTCTGAGCACTACGGGACTTAACATCTGAGGTCATCAGTCCCCTAGAACTTAGAACTACTTAAACCTAACTAACCTAAGGACGTCACACACATCCATGCCCCAGGCAGGATTCGAACCTGCGACCGTAGCGGTCACGCGGTTCCAGACTGAAGCGCTTAGAAACGCACGGCCACACCGGCCGGCCCGACCGGTTAAAACCGATAGCGGCACTTTAATTCTGAATAACCAGCATTTTTCGATATTTGTTTGGTCTCGGTTGTAACAGATGTCTTCTACGTTCTACTAACAACCGAGTAAAAAACTGAAATAACAATCAGCCATAGCAGGAGCTAAAATTTTTTGTCTTAAATAAACCTTTCTCAAAACAGGAGTAATTTTGTACGGTTTGTGTCGGTTTGAAATATCATTTTACTAGAGAAAATGGAAAAAGTTATCATTGCTAATAACAACGTCGACAGAAACGAGCAATAAGATCTGTCATAAAAATTGTACAAGACTGCTGAGGCAATAATGTCTCTTTTGCAGTGTCTCGTGGCCTAAGTTACGCCTGTACATGCAGTGTACAAGACTTGTACCCACCTAGTCTATATGGTAGTTTCTCCCTGTCGCCACAGGGTTGGTTGGCTGATTGGGTTGGCGAATAAAGGGACCAACGGGTCATTATTCCATTTTTTTCACATTCAGCGAGTCAAAAGCTTGCCATAAAGGAGTCAGGGAAAGTAAAAGGCGTAAAACTAACTCGGAACAACACTGAAAAAGAAACCGAAAGAAACTAGAAAAAGGGGAAAACGTACACTAAAAGATACAGTAGTGGAAGATATTAAAATAATACAGCACATGGCCTGGGCTGGCTGACCACAAAACTAAATAGGATGGACAAGCCGCTTTGCAAAACACTAAAATCTCCAGCCTACAAGATAAGGGTAGAAAAACAGAGATAGGGAAAAGACCAAGGCAAACAAACAGAGAAGAAAGAGTGACGAAGAGTTGAAATGGAGGGAGGGTGGAGGCCTGGGAGAGGAGAACAGACGCTCACTTCAGATTGTGAGTAGTATGTGTATGTTCGTTCTGGAACACTTTGAAGACGTATATACGAGGTGCATTCAAGTTCTAAGGCCTCCGATTTTTTTTCTAATTAACTACTCACCCGAAATTGATGAAACTGGCGTTACTTCTCTACGTAATCGCCCTGCAGACGTACACATTTTTCACAACGCTGACGCCATGATTCCATGGCAGCGGCGAAGGCTTCTATAGGAGTCTGTTTTGACCACTGGAAAATCGCTGAGGCAATAGCAGCACGGCTGGTGAATGTGGGGCCACGGAGAGTGTCTTTCATTGTTGTAAAAAGTCAAAAGTCACTAGGAGCCAGGTCAGATGAGTAGGGAGCATGAGGAATCACTTCAAAATTGTTATTACGAAGAAACTGTTGCGTAACGTTAGCTCGATGTGCGGTTGCGTTGTCTTGGTGAAACAGCACACGCGCAGCCCTTCCCGGACGTTTTTGTTGCAGTGCAGGAAGGAATTTGTTCTTCAAAACATTTTCGTAGAATTCACCTGTTACCGTAGTGCCCTTTGGAACGCAATGGGTAAGGATTACGCCCTCGCTGTCCCAGAACATGGACACCATCATTTTTTCAGCACTGGCTGTTACCCGAAAATTTTTGGTGGCGGTGAATCTGTGTGCTTCCATTGAGCTGACTGGCGCTTTGTTTCTGGATTGAAAAATGGCTTCCACGTCTCATCCATTGTCACAACTGACGAAAAGAAAGTCCCATTCGTGCTGTCATTGCGCGTCAACATTGCTTGGCAACATGCCACAGGGGCAGCCATGTGGTCGTCCGTCAGCATTCGTGGTACCCACCTGGATGACACTTTTCGCATTTTCAGGTCGTCATGCAGGAATGTGTGCACAGAACCCACAGAAATGCCAACTCAGGATGCGATCTGTTCAACAGTCATTAGGCGATCCCCCAAAACAATTCTCTCCACTTTCTCGATCATGTTGTCAGACCGGCTTGCGTGAGCCCGAGGTTGTTTCGGTTTGTTGTCACACGATGTTCTGCCTTCATTAAACTGTCGCACCCACGAACGCACTTTTGACACATCCATAACTCCATCACCACATGTCTCCTTCAACTGTCGATGAATTTCAATTGGTTTCACACCACGCAAATTCAGAAAACGAATGATTGCACGCTGTTCAAGTAAGGGAAACGTCGCCATTTTAAGTATTTAAAACAGTTCTCATTCTCGCCGCTGGCGGTAAAATTCCATCTGCCGTACGGTGCTGCCATCTCTGGGACGTATTGACAATGAACGCGCCCTCATTTTAAAACAATGCGCATCTTTCTATCTCTTTCCAGTCCGGAGAAAAAAAATCGGAGGCCTTAGAACTTGAATGCACCTCGTACACAATGAGGACGCTTACTACACCGCACCGTACCCATCTCAGTTATCGCACTCTGGCTGTTGTTCAAGGTCGGGCAGCTGTCCAGATGAGTCGGTTACGTACACTTACACACACACACACACACAATGTTTACATTTACAGTTTGCTTTGTGATCAAATATAATTTGATTTGTTTCTTTAAAGGGCTTTAAAGGACACACACACACACACACGCACACAAACACACACACACACACACACACACACACACACATTGTTTACAATTACAGTTTTCTCTGTGGTTAGTACACACACATACACACACACACGCATACGCACACACATACACAATGTTTACAGTTACAGTTTTCTCTCTGTGTGTGCACAAGAGGTTAAAATTCGCATAATTTAATATGGGAATGTTTTGAACTTCCCTTTCTTACGAATTATCAGTTCAAGTATTAAAAGGGTCGGTTTAGGCCGGTTGAGGTGGAAAAAACACCTTGCGTGTGTCGTTTTTCCAGTGTGTTGTGCAAGTGTAGGTTAGTTCGATTTGTGTACCACGGAAATAAGTCGATCGGTCAACCACTAACAAAGTTCGGTTTAAGTATCACGGAGATAGTTCTGTGTATCACGTCCTGTGTACCACGATTGATCAAGTCTGTCGATATCCTTCGACTTCACCGGAAGATTGGCGGCGGCAAGCAGAACTGGAGCGAAATGTAGCAGCCAAGATTCCTCACCCCTTGCAGCCTGCGAGCTCGGAAATTTGGGAAGCGGAAGACGTACCACCAATATCTGCATCTGAGAAACTGCACTTTACATATTCTGAAAATTTCCGTTGACCAGTTTGCAGTGTATCCTTTGTCAAAGGCTGTCTTCTGTTTGTTAATACTGACATAATCGCCAATTTTAAGTTACGAAGGGCGTGGATCGATCATTTTGATTTTATTATACACCTTCGCTGGCTGCATTTTAATTGTCCAGTGTTTCGTGTGGTTATATTGCTTTACGAATCCTTGTACAGTATTAATCAATTTGTAGGAGCCCTGAGCAGTAAATTTTCTGAACATAAGACTCTTGAGAATTTGCTGAAACGTTCAACTACGGAAGCTTTCATATTTGAAAAAAGTGGACTAATGATTAATTCTGAGATGTTGCATTAACTTTTTGAAACTAATATTGTTGAATTATTTCCCAAGATCACTTTGTAAGTGTACTGGAACCCGCCTGCTTTCTATGTAAATTTTCTTAAGCGCGTTTGCAACTGCAACACCACCTTTAGTATTCAGAGCAGCAACCTATGCGTATTTAGAATAAACATCAACCACTGTTAATAAATATTTATATCCTAAATTCCATTTTGAATATGCAGTCATGTCAATTAAGTATGCTTGATGGAGGCTGCCAAATCCTTTTGTGATAACTGCCCACCTAGGATACGTTCAACGGGCAGGAAGGTGAAGCTCATCAGCAATCGCAGTTTGCATCTCTCTTTAACTTGATGCTTATTGAAAACATCTGCCCAAGCCTAGTTCAACGCCGTTGGCTACTCAGGAAATGGGGACCACTACTGTTAGTAATAACGTCTCTACTCAGGTGTTAGGGGAAATGGAATTAATGATAGACGACAAAATGAAAGAATCGCAAAGGCAATTACAATTTGTTCGGGAGGAAAGCAAAGAAATGTAGGAGGAAAACAAACAAATTCAGGAGAAAATCAAAACTAAATTGAACACGTTAACAGATACTGTCAATAATTTGCGCTCCGAGCTTACTGAGATTGTCGATGAAAAACATGATCACTTCAGAGAGTGATGTAAGGTCAAACGCGAAGAAATTGAAACGGAAACCCAATAATTTCGGACCCACGTTGACAAAAAACTGCAAACAAATTATTGAACTGGTTAGTAAAGCTCTTGAGAAACCACAGGCGCAAAATGATGAGATCATTAAAATCAAAAATACAAGCAATAAGGACAAAAATCGATGAGTATAATGGTTAACGGCGTACGGATCTAGTGCAACGAATTGAGCAATGAAGTAGACAAAACCCGTAACATAACTATTGGCAGTGACGAAAAGTCAGTCGCATTTAGTAAAGAGAATTTGCGTAACGAAATTAATGCTGTGAGTTCATAACTCACAGAAGTTATGACTTTAAATCACAAATTTAACTGAAATATCTACCACTAGTGAGAGAAGACTACTAATGCTCCACAGCAATAAGGGCAAACAATATGAAAATTGTCAAGGAAAAATTCGGAATATGAAAACGTGCTTATTTTTCGTAAGTCAATTTAAAGTGCCACCTCCAGGATGTGACCAGATGAGAAGAAACGCCGGTTCCAAAAACAATCCCACTGAAGATGCATTAAAGTACAATCCAAGACACATCTACAGGGAATAAAATAAACTGCAGCAAGAAAAGACAGTATTTTTTTTATAAAACGAATATCTCTTCGCAATGTTCGCTCGAAAACTCGTTGAAACGGATCTGCGTTCACTGACAACAGAAATTCCTGTCAATTTTAGAGCTTCGTAGGCACGTTGAACAGTCTGCGTTGATATACCAACAAATCTATCTTCTATGATACTGTATCTGTACATAGAGCAAATAGTATAGGCAAAAAAGGAGACATTTGAAAAGGGAATTAACCTTCAAAGAGAAGAAATGAAAACTTTCGAGTTCGCAAGATTAGCGTTTCTCAAAACACAAAATTTGCGAACATCGAATGTGAATTAAAGTGCTACGAATTCATTTCACAGTTCAGAGAAGGAGAGAATATTTGAACAATAGTGTTATAGAAAGAAGGTTATATACGTGGAAGAGACCTGGAGACACTGTAAGGTTTCAGATTGATTATATAATGTTAAGACAGAGATTTTGGAACCAGATTTTAAATTCTAAGGCATTTCCAGTTACAGACGTGGACTCTGGCCACATTTTATAGGTTATGGACTGTAGATTAAAAGCGAAGAAACTGCAAAAAGGCTGGAATTCAACGAGGTAGAACCTGGATAAATTAAAAGGTTGTACAGAGTTTCAGAGGGAGCATTAGGGAATGACTGACACGAACAGGGGAAATGAATACAGTAGAAGAAGAATGGATGGCTTTGAGAGACGAAATAGTCAAGGCAACCGAGAACCAAGTACGAAAAACGATTAGGGCTTGTAGAAATCCATGGCTAACACAAGAGATATTGAATTTAATGGATGAAAGGAGAAAATATAGAAAAATGCAATAAATGAGGCAGGTGAAAGGGAATACAAACGTGTAAATGAGATCGACAGGAAATGCAAAATGACGAGGCAGAAGTGGCTAGAGGACAAATCTAAGGATGTAGAGGCGTATATTACTAGTGGTAAGATAGATGCTGAGTAAAGGAAACTTAAAGAGACCTTCGGAGGAAAGAGAACCACGTGTATGAATATCAAGAGCTCAGATGGAAAACCGTCCTAAGCAAGGAAGGGAAAGCAGAAAGGTGGAAGGAGTATATAGTGAGTGTATACAACGATGTTGTACTTGAAGGCAATATTATGGAAATGGGAGAGGACGTAGCTGAAAATGAAATGGGAGATATGATACTGCGTGAAGAATTTGACAGAGCACTAAAAGACCTAAGTCGAAACAAGGTCCCGGGAGTAGACAACATTCCGTTAGAGCTACTGATAGCCTTGGGTGAGCCAGCCAAGACAAAACTCTTCCATCTGGTGTGCAAGACGTATGAGACAGGCAAAATACCTTCCGACTTCAAGAAGAATATAATAATTCCAATCCCAAAGAAAGCAGGCGTTGACAGTTGTGATAGAAGATAGGTTAAGGAAAGATAAAAACTACGGCTATAGCATTTGTAGAAAGCTTTTGACAATGTTGTCTGGAATACTTTCTTTCAAATTCTAAAGGTTGCAAGGATAAAATAATACTGGGAGCAAGAGGTTATTTACAATTTGTACAGAAATCAGAAGGCGGTTATAAGAGTCGAGGGGCACAAAAGGGGAGCAGTGGTTGAGAAGGGAGTGTGGCATGGTTGTAGAAGGCGGTTATAAGAGTCGAGGGGCACAAAAGGGGAGCAGTGGTTGAGAAGGGAGTGTGGCATGGTTGTAGCCTATCCCTGATGTTATTCAAAATGTATAATCAGCAAGCTCTAAACGAAACAAAGGAAAAATTTGGAGTAGTAATTAAAGTTCAGGGAGAAGAAATAAAAACTTTGAGATTAGCCAGTGACACTGTAATTTTCGCAGATATAGCAAAGGACTTGCAAGAGCAGTTGAATGGGATGGACAGTGTCTTGAAGGGAGGATATAGGATGAACATCAACAAAGGCAAAACGAGGATAATGGAATGTAGTCGAATTAAATCAGGTGAGGCTGGGGGAATTAGATTAGGAAATGAAGCACTTACGGTAGCAGATGAGTTTTGCTATTTGGGAAGCTAGACAACTGACGATGGTCGAAGTAGGGAGGATATAACATGTAGACTGGCAATAGCAAGAAAAGCGTTTCTGAAGAAGAAAAATTTGTTAACATCGAATACAGATTTAAGTCTCATTAAGTCCTTTCTGAAAGTAATAGTCTGAAATGTAACCATGTGTGGATGTGGAATGTGGACGATAAACACTTTAGACGAAAAGGGAATTGATGCTTTTGAGATGTGGTGCTACACTAGAATGCTGAAGGTTAGATGGATAGATCATGTAACTAATGAGGAGGTACTGAACAGAATTGGGGAGAAGAGATAATTGTTTGGTTTGGTTTGTGGGGAAGAGATATTTGTGTTACAACATGACCAAAAGAAGGGATCGGTTGCTGGGGCGCATTCCAAAGCATCAAGGGATCACTAATTTAGTACTGGAGAGAAGCGTGGTGAGTGAAAATCGTAGAGGGAGACCAAGGGATGAATACAGTAAGCAGATTTAGAAGGATGAAGGATGCAGTAATTACTCGGAGATGGAGAGGCTTGCACAAAATAGAGTACCATGGAGAGCTGCATGAAACCAGTCTCAGGACTGAAGACAGCAACAACACAACGACTGTTTTATAGAAGAACGCTATAGATTACACAGGTACATTCGATAACCAACGAAGAGTTTTTAACTTGTATTGCTGAGAAAAGGAAATTACGACATAATTTCGCTGGAAGAAGAAATCAGCTGGTAAACCCATCCTGTGGCGTCACAGAAATGTCAATTTGGTAATTATGGTAAGTTTCAGGAGTAAAAATTGAAGAGGGAAACCGAGACTTGCCTACATTAAGCATCTTCAGCTGGGTGCAAACTGCGTAGTTACAGAGGAGAAGAGGTTCGCACAGGATATACTAGCGTGAACACGTGCGTTTTCATTCCAAAGACCACAACAATGTACTTTCCAGTCACATTAATGTGACCTCCTGTCAAAAGCCTGAATAACCACCTTTTGCAGTGCAGACCATTGCGAGAACATACACAGCAAGAGAGTCAACTAGGTTTTGGAAGGTACTGACAGGGATGTCGAGTCATGCTCCAGTACTGTGGTCAGCTGCGCTAGATTTCTCCGTTCAGAATCCATGACGTGAACTCCCTGATCGACGTGGTTCCATAGATTCTCAATTGGATTTAAAATCTGGGAGTTTGGTGGACATGGGAGCAGGCTAAACAAATCCTGGTGCTCTTCAAACCACGCACGTACACTGCGAGCTGTGTGACACGTTGCATTGTCCTGCTCATAGATGTCATCATGTCTAGGAAAAACAAAATGCCTTTAGGAGAGGACATGGTTCAAAAAATGGTTCATATGGCTCTGAGCACTATGGGACTCAACATCTGAGATCATCAGTCCCCTAGAACTTAGAACTACTTAAACCTAACTAACCTAAAGACATCACACACATCCATGCCCCAGGCAGGATTCGAACCTGCGACCGTAGCGGTAGCGCGGTCCCAAACTGTAGCGCCTAGAACCGCTTGGCCACAACGGCCTGCGAGGACATGGTCCCCCAGGGATAGATGCATACTTTTGTTGATCCATTACGCCTTCCAGAATGACGAGATCGCCCAAGGTATGCCACAAAAACATTCCCCAGAGAATAAAGCTCCCTCCTCCAGCCTGAAAGTGTTGCTCTCAGACGTATCTCGCCACACACGCCCTCGACTATGTGTCCGATGGAACATGATTCATCTGCAAAGTTTGGAATACTGAACTGTACTTATATTTCGGAATTATAGGGGTAGTGCGACCTCCAGACCAGATGAGAGGAAAGATTACAGCAAACTGTGAGTAACTACCTACGAACCTTTTCGGAAATACAGGGATTGTCGACCTTCAGACCATGTGAGAGGAAACGCTCTTGGTTGCCAATAAGAATTCCGCTATTGTGAGAGACGGAACGTCATACACGTTTCCGTACGTCTTACAGAATAATTACTAACAGAGTTTCAACGGTACCATAACTATTATACATGAAAATGTCCAAAATACATGAACCAGTGACAATAATGTGACCACCGGCTACGTTCGACGTCAACGTGCAGTAACAACTCACAGATGGTAGGTGGGAGTACTAGCAGTGGAGGGTATATAAAGCGGAAAACAGTGCAGTCGTTGGCATAATGCGGAAACGGAGTGATTTATCTGACGTCCAGGTGGGTTTCATCATTGGATTCTGGGCCAAGGGTGGAAGCATTACCGAAACGGCTGTGTTTGCTTGCTGCTGTGGTTAAAGTATACCGAGCACGGCAAAAAGGCACTACCCAAAACCGGCGCCGAAGCAGCTGTAGTGCATTACGGGCCATAGATGACGGAGGTGAACGACAGCTGTGGAGATGTGTACAGGCGAGTAGTCGTGCAGCTGTGGAGCAGCTGACCGGTCAGATGAACCGAGGGGCTGATACGTGTACCAACATTGCTTCTTCGACGATCACTCAGCAAATGCTACCAAATATCACAATGCCTAAGCAAAGGGGTTTAGAAACAGCAAGGATCGGTAGTCAAACTTACTAGAACGAAAGCTCGCAGCTTGCACTCAAATAAATATTGTGGTTCACATAAAAGATGAAATATGTTGTGAGTAACTGAAAGTAGCGAGAAACAGTCATATTTTAATGTGTTCTTAAACTTCGGTCCATCCACCCGTTTTTGCTTAAGGAGGGTAGCTCCGTGGCTATGAAACAAAACCTGCTTTTAAAGATACTCAAAAGTACGTTGCAGGGATGAAAAGCTAAGATGGCTAAAGCGAAAAAAATGCATAGAGACGGAAGAGCGTCGGTGGCTGTGTCCTTTTGCTGCATCAAGCCGGTGCCGACGCTTGGCTCACCAGCTGCAGTGTGAACGCCGCGACACACAGGGCTGCAGCTAGCTGGCCGGCTGTCTGGGCTGGCGGACAGGGGGCGGCGCCGCCCCTGCCGTAACGAGCCTCAATTTTCCGGACCGGCGGGCACGGTGGCAGCGCCAGCGGTAGCCGCGGCGCCGACTCGCTAGCGGCGGCCGCCGCCCTGTCGCTCCGCAGTACAGGCGTGCCTGCTGGGCTGCATAATGCGCAGGCGCAACCTGTTGGCTCTTTCGTATGTACGTTGCTAATCATTCAAATTGCAGCCCCAGTAGGGATTAGTATACAACGAAATTTTAATTATTATCCGTGTATATTACAGTAGGAAGATTACTTCGTAAAATGTGAGGGTACGACAGAGCAGCGAGCTCAAACGTCTAGCAGCAACACTTTTAATCCGGCTAGTCATCAAACTAGATTCTATAACATAGAGGGTTACGCCATTCCATGCTGCTATGTTTACCAGAATTCGTCAGTGTTAGAGGTTGGCTAATGGTGGCCCGCCACTCTCATGGCAACCCACGACCCGATGTTTGCAATGACTGAAGGATGATGTGGCGACTACTATTTTTTTAAAAATTGATTGATTGAATCCCGAGCTCTAAAGTGCATACAAATTTAGTTATTATCGTCTGTCTCCAAGAAAACACTGGTTTAAGGATTCTAAAATGTTAATTCCTTGGAAAAATTCATTTATCGATATAAGAAGCGTAACTGGTGCATTGGAATACGCATCAGACTTCTGTTAATAATGTTTCGCCCCTCTGGGCTCCGCCAATGACAAAACCAGCCACTAATGGTTGTCTCAGTTCCACGCATAAATTGAAAAAATTCCGCAATGTAAACTGGTTTAAAATAAAAGACTTTCATGTCACTTCAGGTCGTTTTGTAAAACGAACGACTCATTGCTGACAATACAACAGCATATATTACACCCCACCGTATCTCAAATTTAACGTACACTCCTGGAAATTGAAATAAGAACACCGTGAATTCATTGTCCCAGGAAGGGGAAACTTTATTGACACATTCCTGGGGTCAGATACATCACATGATCACACTGACAGAACCACAGGCACATAGACACAAGCAACAGAGCATGCACAATGTCGGCACTAGTATAGTGTATATCCACCTTTCGCAGCAATGCAGGCTGCTATTCTCCCATGGAGACGATCGTAGAGATGCTGGATGTAGTCCTGTGGAACGGCTTGCCATGCCATTTCCACCTGGCGCCTCAGTTGGACCAGCGTTCGTGCTGGACGTGCAGACCGCGTGAGACGACGCTTCATCCAGTCCCAAACATGCTCAATGGGGGACAGATCCGGAGATCTTGCTGGCCAGGGTAGTTGACTTACACCTTCTAGAGCACGTTGGGTGGCACGGGATACATGCGGACGTGCATTGTCCTGTTGGAACAGCAAGTTCCCTTGCCGGTCTAGGAATGGTAGAACGATGGGTTCGAATGGGTTCGATGATGGTTTGGATGTACCGTGCACTATTCAGTGTCCCCTCGACGATCACCAGTGGTGTACGGCCAGTGTAGGAGATCGATCCCCGCACCATGATGCCGGGTGTTGGCCCTGTGTGCCTCGGTCGTATGCAGTCCTGATTGTGGCGCTCACCTGCACGGCGCCAAACACGCATACGACCATCATTGGCACCAAGGCAGAAGCGACTCTCATCGCTGAAGACGACACGTCTCCATTCGTCCCTCCATTCACGCCTGTCGCGACACCACTGGAGGCGGGCTGCACGATGTTGGGGCGTGAGCGGAAGACGGCCTAACGGTGTGCGGGACCGTAGCCCAGCTTCATGGAGACGGTTGCGAATGGTCCTCGCCGATACCCCAAGAGCAGCAGTGTCCCTAATTTGCTGGGAAGTGGCGGTGCGGTCCCCTACGGCACTGCGTAGGATCCTACGGTCTTGGCGTGCATCCGTGCGTCGCTGCGGTCCGGTCCTAGGTCGACGGGCACGTGCACCTTCCGCCGACCAGTGGCGACAACATCGATGTACTGTGGAGACCTCACGCCCCACGTGTTGAGCAATTCGGCGGTACGTCCACCCGGCCTCCCGCATGCCCACTATAAGCCCTCGCTCAAAGTCCGTCAACTGCACATACGGTTCACGTCCACGCTGTCGCGGCATGCTACCAGTGTTAAAGACTGCGATGGAGCTCCGTATGCCACGGCAAACTGGCTGACACGGCGGCGGTGCACAAATGCTGCGCAGCTAGCGCCATTCGACGGCCAACACCGCGGTTCCTGGTGTGTCCGCTGTGCCGTGCGTGTGATCATTGCTTGTACAGCCCTCTCGCAGTGTCCGGAGCAAGTATGGTGGGTCTGACACACCGGTGTCAATGTGTTCTTTTTTCCATTTCCAGGAGTGTATTTTGTATGCTGTCTTCGTCGTGTTGCTATTTTAATGGCCGTCAGAGAAGGCTACAGCTGTGAGCGGCTGAAGACGTTTCTGCCTCTCTGTTTATGAACTTTAGATACTGCAGGGAGGCGTAAATGAGTTTGCTGCTTCTTTCGATGGTCAACAGGCTGTCATCTGTAACGCTAATGTGCTGCCGCTTTCGCGACAGTCACCAAAGAGGCCAACAACAGTTACCTGCAAACATAACTGTCTCTACCTACTATGTACCTGGTCTGAGAACCCACTTTAAGCACAAACTGCCAATTCTCGTAAGTATTTCTTCGGGAAAAGTATTTATCGTGATCCGTTGATTTTCTATGAATGGTTAACCAGGCCATCTTTCGCTCAAAACAAATTACAGCTATAAACTACGATGGTGTGAGGTCCAGCTTACGTCAGTATCACCACATTCATACAACAGTAACGAAAGTAGTTCTCGAAATTACGAGAGTGTTTCAAAAATTGAAGTAACGAGTCAACCGCAAGGAAAGTTTCATTCAGGAAGTCAGTAGATGCACGCAGTTAGTAACGCACTGATCCATATTACTTTCCCACATATTCCCCACGGTCGCCTAATCGTTTGCTGCATTGTCAGTTGAAACTGACACAAACGAATCCTGATCTAAGAAATCACTTAAACCATCCTCCTGATGGTCCATACCGATTCTTAAGTGGCGACTGCTCCAGTGCCTCTTTGGTAGTTTTGAGAGATGAAATCCGCTTCATGCGAGACCTGTATTGCGGTAGCGTTCTCGCTTCCCACGCCCGGGTTCCCGGGTTCGATTCCCGGCGGGGTCAGGGATTTTCTCTGCCTCGTGATGGCTGGGTATTGTGTGATGTCCTTAGGTTAGTTAGGTTTAAGTAAACTGATGACCATCGATGTTAAGTCCCATAGGGCTCAGAGCCATTTTTTTTCGAGACCTGTATTGAGGAAGTTTCAGTGAAATCCATTGGAAAGGCCGGACTAAATCAAGCAGATTCGAGGCCACACCTCGTCGGGCGCTGTTGTGCAACAACTCGGCACCTTTCTAAACCAATTTCGGTCGTGTTCAGCGCAATCACTTTGTGCCCTGTTCAAGGGTAGTAAAGTAACTGGCACCATTCTCGGTCCCTCTAAAGGTGAGGAACTCAACCAGATGCGCACTCTGCGCTTCCCAAAAGACTGTGGCCACAAATTCCCTCGAGTATGTCATTGTTCTGAACTTTTTATGTGGCATGGGAGAAGATAGAATGTACATCCGTCACGTCGATACTTTCTTCATTTCATGTGACACTTGATATACCTTATTTTCATACCCTATAATCATTCGGTGCTGAAATGGAACACCCTCCATCTGATATGGCACTAAATACTGGAGGGACAACCACTTACGCTGCTATAACAAGTCTCCCGTTAGTCCAGTGTGTGGTGTAAAATATCCACTACACTGCAAAAGCGTATGTTGAGTTCGTGTGAAATATGGCATGAATAGAATTGAGTTTGTAATACGGCACACGCTGTCATTTGAGTTGAATGTGCATGGCCGCCCTAACCCCTCCACGCAGCGCACGTCTGATCACACTTTCTCAAATTCCTGGCACAATAACCACAGTAATTTTCATGGCGATACACTCGCTCCATAAATTTCTTATAATTGGAGATGAATTTCAGGTACAGAAGTATCCTGTGAATTAAAAACTTTATTTCACTTCGCAGTTCGATCTCCGACAATGTTTCGTCAGAGGCTCCATATTGAAATTAAATGCCGAAGCATAGTGGCTCAGGTACTTCCACCTACAGGCAGCGTTTGCATACTGCGATCTTTTCTTCTATCTGAAGATGGTATTTCATTCCCACGGGACCGCGTGAGCTCTTCTGACCTAATTTATTGAGCCACGATCATACTTTGTACTGAAGTAAGAGGTCCCTACTTTTCACGTTGTTGTTGTTGTTGTGGTCTTCAGTCCTGAGACTGGTTTGACGCAGCTCTCCATGCTACTCTATCCTGTGCAAGCTTCTTCATCTCCCAGTACCTACTGCAACCTACATCCTTCTGAATTTGTTTAGTGTATTCATCTCTTGGTCTCCCTCTACGATTTTTACCCTCCGCTCTGCCCTCCAATCCTAAATTGGTAATCCCTTGATGCCTCAGAATATGCCCTACCAACCGATCCCTTCTCCAAGTCAAATTGTGCCACAAATTTCTCTTCTCTCCAATTCTGTTCAATACCTCCTCATTAGTTATGTGATCTACCCATCTAACCTTCAGAATTCTTCTGTAGCACCACATTTCGAAAGCTTCTATTCTCTTCTTGTCTAAACTATTTATCGTCCACGTTTCACTTCCATACATGGCTACACTCCCCATACAAATGCTTTCAGAAACGACTTCCTGACACTTAAATCTATACTCGATGTTAACAAATTTCTCTCCTTCAGAAACGCTTTCTTTGCCATTGCCAGTCTACATTTATACCCTCTCTACTTTGACCATCATCAGTTATTTTGATCCCCAAATAGCAAAACTCATTTACTACTTTAAGCCTTTCATTTCCTAATCTAATTCCCGCAGCATCACCCGATTTAATTCGACTACCTTCCATTATCCTCGTTTTGCTTCTGTTGATGTTCATTTTATATCCTCCTTTCAAGAGACTGGCCGTTCCGTTCACCTGCTCTTCCAGATCTTTTGCTGTCTCTGACAGAATTACAATGTCATCGGCCAACCTCAACGTTTTTATTTCTTCTCCACGGATTTTAATTCCTACTCCGAATTTTTCTTTTGTTTCCTTTACTGCTTGCTCAATATACAGATTTAATAATATCGGGGATAGGCTACAGCCCTATCTCACTCCTTTCCCAACCACTGCTTCCCTTCTACGTCCCTCGACCCTTTATAACTGTCCAAATTGTAAATAGCCTTTCGCTCTCTGTATTTTACCCCTGCCACCTTCAGAATTTGAAAGAGAGTATTCCAGTCAACATTGTCAAAAGCTTTCTCTACAAATGCTAGAAACGTAGGTTTGCCTTTCCTTAATCTATTTTCTAAGGTAAGTCGTAGGGTCAGTATTGCCTCACGTGTTCCAATATTTAGACGGAATCCAAACTGATCTTCCCCGAGGTCGGCTTCAACCAGTTTTTCCATTCGTCTGTAAAGGTTCACGTTCTCGAATCAAAGTGACGAAGAGCTGGTAATGTCCCTTCTGAGCAGCCTGCAGACACAAATCAAGGATTTGCATGTATCGTCTACTGTACGTAAATAAGAAGCCACTAGCTGTGTGAACAAAAGGCACATTAGCGTTCATTCCCAATGGAAAATAAACGTGTTCTAAAACGTTTTGGGAAATGACGTTGGAATACTATAGCAAGCATCACATTTTTTCTCTTTTTAAGGGTCATCAGTGTAAATACACTCCAAGGCAAAAGAAGGAAAAAAGATAGAACGACAGCACGAATGAGTTATTGTTACAATTTCAAAAAAAGTGAATGATTTATTCAAGAGAAAGAGATTCAGAAATTGAGCAAGTCAATAACGATTTAGACCATGTCTGGCCCTTCTGCAAGCAGTTATTCGTCTTGGCACTGGTTGACAGAGTTTCAGATGTCACGTTGGTAACTGCCGGCGTTCGGTGTGTCTACGGACACGTATTCGCTTGTCATCGTGGCTCTGTTCGAAGATGGGCTCATCACTGTAGCACTGTAGACAGTTCAACTGCCCTTAATGAGATTCCAGGCCGAAGACTTATCTGAAGACGCCCCGGACAGTGTTGGTATAACAACCTGCCTGTCACCCGCCATACGCCCCAACAACAGGGAGCGACGGTGCGGGTTGCCATTCCTTTTCGTAGCAGGATCCCTTCAGTTGTCATCTGGGACACCCTTACAGCACAGCGATACGCCGGCGGCATTATAAGCCCTGTTTTGCTGCACTTCATTGCAGGTCATCCTGGGCTTACAAGATAATACTTCCCGAACACGACAAGAGTTTCTGCTGTTTGTGTTTGTGCTTGCCGATCCTGTCTTGGCCAGACAGGTCGCAGGATCTCTCCACAGGAATTTTAAGGATCTAACCCCCTCATTGGCACGATATACCTCAGGAGAAAATGCAACAACTCTGTCAATCAACGCTAAGCCTAACTACTGCTCGTATTATGGCCAGAGGTCGACTAACGCGTTATTGACATGCCCAGTTTGTAAAGCTCTTTCTCTTGAATAAATAATCCATTTTTCTGAAATTGTAATAATTTGTCTGTCCGTACATATACAACACCTCCATTGATTTCCGTCCTATATAGATAATTCCTCTTTAACGCGTTCAGTGTACGGGGCTAGTCCGGACTAGTCCATGAATGGCTATAAAAGAGCCCTGGTATCGTAATTTGCAGAATGCAGTACAAATGTAAGATTCTGTTGAGGCGGAAATGTAAAAAATAGACACAGAGAGACTAGATGGAATCGTTTACATTCCCCCGTGGAATAGTAACATTTTAACGAGTCTGAAAATATTGTGAGTTTGCTTTCCTCGTTTTCCCCGATGTAGAGCAAAAACCTCCAATCCTCGTGGCGATACAAATGGTAGGACAGCATTGTAGTTCCCATTGCGAGAAAAACTTAATTTAACTATTTCCTGCCATTCACTCACCTCACATTTATATTAAATACACTCTGTTCATACCTGTAGCTGGGTGCTTGTAGTTTTTTAGTTAGTTATTTAATCCTTCTAAATTAACATAAATATTGGTAATGTATAATCTAGAGAAAGAGGCAGTAGCGTCGTATCTCAATAACGAAATCGATAGTTTTAGCTATGGAAAGGAGCAGGTAGAAGAACAGCCGTTCGTGGCTAGAATAATAGTTTATCGTGCACTTGATAGATATGTGCGAGAGGTGTCCAGAAAGTAAGTTCCGATCGGTCGCGAAATGGACACGACTATGAAAATCCGATAAAGCGTTGCACAGATGTGTTCGACAGTGTCGCTCTTTTCAGTTCTGAGCACGTGGTGAGCACATAAAGATGCGTAGAAAATAGTGTCTCCCGCCAAGTATGAGGTCCTGGTGAGATATTTCGCCTGATGTTATGCAGCCAACATTACAGAACTGTCCTACGGTACCTACTTCGTGACAATTCTCGGTCGCAGTCTACAGGGGCGATAAAAATGCTCCTGCAGAGTTTTCGATGGGAAGTGTTTGATCACTGCACTACAGCCCGTAATTGACTCCCTCTTTGTTTCATCTCTGCTCACATTAACTACTGTCTATGAAGACAATATTTTCGCACAGATAACGAGCTATATATGAGCGTAAAGCATTGACGGGAAGCATAGGCGGCTTCCTTCTATAACGAGGGTACTGGAAAGTTGGTACAACGCTACGACAAATGTCTAAGTCGGAGTGGTGACTATGTAGAGCAGTGGCTGGAAGCTGTAGCTAACTGTTGCAGATAAAATATTTCCGATTATCACAGTGGTTTCCATTTCGCGATCAATCGGAACTTACTTTATGGACGGCTCTCGTACCTTGTAGAAGAATTCATGAAGGGGAAGGTCTTCCATGATACCCAGTGACAGTGAAGAAACTTCTAAAGATAGAGTGACTCTTGTATACTAGGCGAAAAATAATACATATGGCTATAGACAAACAGATGCAGAATGAAAGGTGTTTGCCTCTCAAGAAGGCAATACACAAAGCCTTTAATGACGACCGTAGGAGGATCTCATCGTAACATCTTTCAAATAGATGATATAGGATATGAAATTCAAGGTAGAAAATCAAAAGTAGAAATGCTGAATTCCGTTTTCAATATTTTCAGTATGCTACATACAGAAGTACTACAGCAACTTCCCTTTCGCGTCACGGCAAAGACGAGTGTTTAAGATATTCCAGTCCCGTTCAGAATTTGTTGAAATTCGAATGGAGTAATAGAAACCGTTTCTTAAGTGTTTAGTATGGTTAGCACATCAGCCGATGATGAAGCCCTTACTTAAAGCTTATCAACTAGTCTTGCTTAAACGACAAAACTTAAAACCCTGGGTATAATGAGTATTTACATATGTGAGGAATTTTTATTTGTTTCGTGATTCTGTATTAGTGAATACTTTCCATTCCCTCTTCCTGTATTGCTTTCATATCATTGAATGTCGGACCGTGCTTGATTATGTGTGTAAGTAGGCTGTTTAGGCTCTTATATTGGTAACGCCACCGCCACGTAGTGCTCTGTATGAAAGTCACTGGCTGTGCTGTGTGCACTCTGTGGCTGGTTTGCATTGCTGTTGGCTATTGTCGTGTTGGGGGGGGGGGGGGGGGGCAGTTGGCTGTTAACAGCGCGTAGCGTTGCGCAGTTGGAGGTGAGCCACCAGCAGTGGGGGATGTGGGGAGAGAGATGGCGGAGTTTTAAGAGCGGATGATCTGTGATCTGGACGTGTGTCCATCAGAGACAGTACATTTGTAAGACTGGATGTCATGAACTGATATACATTATGAGGTAAATACGTTCTTTGTTCTTTATCAAAATCTTTCATTTGCTAACTATGCCTATCAGTAGTTAGTGCCTTCATTAGTTTGAATCTTTTATTTAGCTGGCAGTATTGGCGCTCGCTGTATTGCAGTAGGCTGAGTGACGAAGATTTTTGTGAGGTAAGTGATTCAAGATAGGTATAGGTTATTGTTATTCAGGGCCATTCTTTTGTAGGGATTATTAAAAGTCAGATTGCGTTGCGCTAAAAATATTGTGTGTCAGTTTAAGCACTGTCATTTATAATTTTTCTAAGGGGACGTTACATGTGTCTGATGTATTCTTAATACTTCATAAACAACCATTCACTAACGGATTATAGTAGATTAGTATTTTTTCATGACCCCATTTACGTGGTTCTGTCCTCCTTTTAGGAGGTACATGTGAAAATTATACTACAAACTGGAACAATGGAATTGGCCTACATGCACAATAAATAACACTGCATGGGTAATAACATTTATCCATTCTCCACAAATATTAACGACACTTTTACAAAAGTCTTTTCTTCATGTAGGTGGAATCACTGCTAATAGACCAGTACGTACTTTAATAATCTCCTTCCATAAGGAAATTAAATGTCTGACAAGAATCTTAACGTTCAAGGCATTTCCTTCCTTTTCATACACTTTCAATATCATTACTCTTCTTTACCATTCTCTTCTCAACACAATAAAATAGAGCCTTCCAGGAATGCAATGTGATTGAAATGAGATTCACGTAAAGTGGCACGTGTTACGTGACCATTTTGTCAGAACTGCTACGTACCACAATCAAACTCCATTAAAGTAATCAATCCTTCTAAGCTAAATTAATTCCCTTCTATTCGAGCATGGTTAAAGATAATGCCAGTGACTGTCATATCTAACTGCTAAAATTCTACATTAATTTCTTATTCTGTAGGGTTGCTCAAATGCGTAGTTGGGAATCCTACTGAATACCCTTTGAACAGAGGCTAACACAACAGGGGAGAGGGAGCCAGTGTCAGACAATCAGGAGACCACTGGCCTTTCCAAAAGGTACACGCTGGCACTGCAGAGGAAGGAGAAACCAGGCAGAAGCCCCTGGACCAGGAATATTGTATGTTGTCTAGGCTCCGACGGACGGGGTCATCATTTGCGTCCTAAATGACGAGAAGTTATAGTGTATGGTGTGTCCACCGCCGCAAGGAGGGCGCTTCACGAGCTAAGGACGCGAGGGCTGGTTACATCGTAATGACTGTGCCCTGCAGGAAACCCATATTCTCGGAACCACTGGACACAGGACGATTCAAAGACAAGATCTGTAAGCTAGAGATGAGACCATCCGGCTTCTTTGTGCTTGAGAGAGCGGCAACCGCGTCTGGATTACACCAACGTGACTGAACTGTTGTTGACTCTATTAAGAAACAGTCAGAGCAACTACCATCGGTTAATATAAATAACGAAATGTATTCGTAAACTGCGAATACGATAGCACAACAGCTGTACAATACGACAACTGATTGTCAGTAGTATCTGTTCCTTTGTACATGCATACATGTCCTGAGGAATACTGAATCGATCTATACTGACACTGTCAAATACATGCACTATGTTGCTGTCGTGGTATTCAGTCCGAAGATTGATTCGATGCAGCTCTCCATGCTACTCTATGTCGTGCAAGCCTGTTGATCTCAAAGTAACTACCGCAGCTCACATCCTTCTGAATAGGCCAGATTATTTAGAATTTTGCAGCCACTACAGCAACCGGTCCTAGGCACCAGTAATACTGTGTGTGGTTAGCAACAGTAGCGTTCGCAAACTGAGTTGTAGGTGGCAGGCAGAGACTGCAGACTAACGTTTGGACTTTAACACTTTTAATTCATGTACGTTTATTAGCCATCACTAGGTCAGCACGCGCCCATTCAAGATAGAAAGTGCATGCGTGATTCTTTCTATTCTTTCCTTCCTTCTGCATTAATAATCGACAGTCACTATGTGACTTCTGTGAACTTAGCTGTTTTCCCAAACATTGCGTTGACTTCAATGTATTCACCCCAGACTCACTGTCAGACCATTTCCAAGACGTTGATATTTTAATTCAATTGTAATCTTAATGACTGTAACTGTTTCCTGCCCTTGGCTACTTACATTTAATTTGAAGATTACCGCAATTGGTATTAATTGGGATTTTATAGTAGTGACCTTCACTTCATGCATTCTGGTCATTAGGTAAGTCGTTTTATCTTCTAATATACTTTCCCCATATTTTATTATTATTGGTAGTTAACTCTTTCACTTCCCTTAGATTAGCAATGTTCTTTTGTAGTGTTTTTTTCTTGTTTTCACGCAATTTTTTGAATTACTTAATTGTGCACGCTGGTGTCCTCTAGAAGATGAATGTTTGTTTTTATCTTGAATAGCACTATCATAGAATACAGTGTTTTAATGACTCAGTACTTGATTACGTCACATGTGGAGAGACACACACAACGATAACTTTTTAGTGTGTTCACTGTCAGTTTCTCTTCTTTTTACACGGTTGGACTCTTCATGAACAGTAGTTAATTGATCAAAAACATAGTTTACAGTTCAAGAAAGGCTTGCTAGAAATCACACAATAGATGTTTTCCTGAATTTTCATGGCCAAACGAAGAGTGGGAAATCAAAAAGTTATGTAACAAATTGACCAGCGTGAAGTGTCAAAGAAGTTCATCCCTTCAAGGGATGCAGAAATTACATAATCCTTTCATGCTGAAAATATATCAACTTATAGTATAAATCGAAACTTCTCTACGTTCCAATGATCTACATACTCTTAGTAATAATAGAACACCGATTCTTTCTTATTATTATATTGTATTTCACGCTTTCTGAACAAAATTAAAAAGAAAATAAGTTCCTCGTTCTGGCCATAGACAGGCAAATCTTGCACAACCGACCTCCATGTCTCTCTCTGAAAACGGCGTAATCGGATGCTGTATGGAGGGGCAGATTTTCAGCACGCCACTCTCGAGGTCGTTGTAAGGTTCCTTGACCTTGGAACTGCCACCAATCCGTCTAATAGCACCTCAGTTGGCCTCACGAGGCTGACCACACACCTTACCGGTCCTCTCCCCAAGGAAAAGACACTGGCAGTACTGAGAATCGAACCCGGATCCTCCACTTGGAAGTCGGCCTTGACCACTCAGCTACGGCGGCGGACTTCCTGAACAAATCTCGAAAATAAAAAAAGAAATTTGAATAAAATGAACGAATGTTTTGTGAAATGCTTTGTTTATAACTAACAAATAAAATAGATTATAAAGCAAATGACATGTCTCTTCTAAACCATTTAGAGACAATCCAAAGTTACGTGAAATGTCTCTCTAATCTATTTCATTGCTTGTTATTAGAAAAATCATTTCAGGAAACATTAGAGCGGGCTTTCTTTTCGAGTTCTTCAAATTCGGTTTTAGATCTGAAGTTGATTGCAGCACAACAGAAACAGATCATACCATTGAATAAATTTGCGAGCTAGACAAATAATAACTTTCATATTGAAAATTAAGATTGCTTTTCCACATACTTGACAGTTTAAGTCCTATAGAAGTGCGGTTTGACTTTCTTCAGCTTACCTTGTACGATGAGTCGTCAAGTCAGCGTGTTGTCGCGTGTTTCATTGTTTCTGCGGCACCCAGACCGAGTTTCTACATCTACATCAACATTTATACTCCGCAAGCCACCCAACGGTGTGTGGCGGAGGGCATTTAACGTGACACTGTCATTACCTCCCATTCCTGTTCCAGTCACAAATGGTTCGCGGGAATAACGACTGCCGGAAAGCCTCCGTGCGCACTCGAATCTCTCTAGTTTTACATTCGTGATCTCCTCGGGAGGTATGAGTAGGGGGAAGCAATATATTCGATACCTCATCCAGAAACGCAACCTCTCGAAACCTGGACAGCAAGTTACACCGCGATGCAGAACGCCTCTCTTGCAGAGTCTGCCACTTGAGTTTGCTAAACTTCTCCGTAACGCTATCACGCTTAGCAAAGAACCCTGTGACGAAAACGCGCCGCTCTTCTTTGAATCTTCTCTATCTCCTCTGTCAACCCGACCTGGTACGCATCCCACACTGATGAGCAATACTCAAGTATAGGTCGAACGAGTGTTTTGTAAGCCACGTCCTTTGTTGATGGACTACATTTTCTAAAGACTCTCCCAATGAATCTCAACCTGGCACCCGCCTTACCAACACTTAATTTTGTATGATCATTCCTCTTCAAATCGGTCCGTACGCATACTCCCAGATATTTTCAAAAGTAACTGCTACCAGTGTTTGTTCCGCTATCATATAATCATACAATAAAGGATCCTTCTTTCTATGTATTCCCAATACATAACATCTGTCTATGTTAAAGGTCAGTTGGCACTCTCTGCACCAAGTGCCTATTCGCTGCAGATCTTCCTGCATTTCGCTGCAATTTTCTAATGCTGCAACTTCTCTATATACTACAGCATCATCCGCGAAAAGCCGCATGGAACTTCCGACACTATCTACTAGGTCATTTATATATATTGTGAAAAGCAATGGTCCCATAACACTCCCCTGTGGCACGCCAGAGGTTACTTTAACGTCTGTGGACGTCTCTCCATTGATAACAACATGCTGTGTTCTGTTTGCTGAAAACTCTTCAATCCGGCCACACACCTGGCCTGATATTCGGTAGACTCTTACTTTGTTTATCAGGCGACAGTGCTAAACTGTATCGAACGTCTTCCGGAAGACAAGGAAGCTCCTGGGAGCCTGTATATAATATTTTCTGGGTCTCATGAACAAATAACGCGAGTTGGGTCTCACACGATCGCTGTTTCCGGAATCCGTGTCGATTCCCACAGAGTAGATTCTAGGATTCCAGAGAGGACATGATACGAGAGCAAAAAACATGTTCTAAAATTCTACAATAGATCGATGTTAGAGATATAGGCCTATAGCTTCGCGCATCTGCTCGCCGAACCTTTTTGAAAACTAGAACTACCCATTTGGAACCTTCCGTTCCTCTAGAGACTTGCGGTTCACGGCTTCCCCTAGGTCATTCTCTACCAGTCCATACCTCCCTCTCAATTCTTGTCGGTATTTTGCATTTATGACATATTAAGCAGATGGGCTGGCAATATTTACATCTGTCGCAACTGCGTTCCACTGTAAGACAGCGCCTAGCTGCTACGTATGGCGAGCACACTGCACTGCCTGCCTGCCCGAGACAGAACAGATAGGACACCACCAACAGCAGCAGCAGCACCAGCAGGAGCAGGCGGTGGCTCCTCCCACTGACCCGCGGCGTGGTCGGGATTCCGAGTTCGGCCAACTTTATCACTGGCTGGCGCGCCGGCAAGTTTCCGGCCAGACACAATACGACTCGATGGACTTTTCTTTTTCGCGACCACAGTGTTTTGGTAATGGCCGAAGTTCTTCCCGGCGCCGATGTCGCAGCTGCAAGCAAGAAATTCTCGGCAAAGTAGCGGTGGGGGGACGGAACTTCTGCCGCCGGGCAGCGGCCTTTGTGGCGATGCGCAGCTCCCTGATCCCGCCTCCGCGTGTACAACCGATTCGAGTCGGATTCAGCCTCGTAAACATTTACGGTAGTTTTCCTCAGTGTGCTCAATGAACAGTGACGGAAACGGAAAATGTTACATTATAAACACACAAACCGATCGCCACCAAACTGATACACACATATTTCCTCAGCATCTTTACGCTGGTTTGTTTTCTGCATTTTCAGCAGAAAAGATGCCATTCCTACAGATGGACAGCTGTGTCGCTACGTGGTGGCTGCTGGATTCATCTGACGTTACAGCTACATTTGAGGTGGGAAGCGCTCCACAGTATGCCCAGGGGGCGCAGGCGTGCACCGTCTCGTCATGTTTCGGACTTTGAGAAAGGTCGAACCATTGGCATGAGGGACACGGAAGCATCATATCGGCAGATCGCACGCAGGCAGCTGGTTGTACTGTAGCTATTTCAGAAAGAATACTAACTAGAAGTACTCAGGATAACAGTGTGGACAGAAAAACAACCACAGTTCATTCCAGACAGATTACACCGTGAGAATATCGTAGGCTTGTTCGAATGGCTCTGACGGACGCAACCATGGGCCACGCACTGTCGGCAACGGATTACTGGAAGCTCGGTTGAGATGCCGATTGGTTATTTGTGGTTAAAGGGACCAAACTGCATGGTCACCATTTTTCCTCATGCAAAGCGGGAAAGCCACGCGGTCAGAGGCACTTTGCCACGGTTCGCGCGGTTGCCCCCGTCGGAGGTTGGATTCCTCCCTCGGGCAAGGGCGTGTGTGTTGTCCTTACAGTAAGTTAGTTTAAGTTAGATTAAGTCGCGTGTCAGCCTAGGGACCGATGCCCTCAGCAGTTTGGTTCAATAGGAGCTTACCACAAATTTCCAAAATTTCCTCATGCAATCAAATCTCAAGGTAAAACAATTCCCAAAAGGAGTCGGGGAATGTAAAAGGGCATAAAACTAACGGGGACCCACACTGAAAGAGAAAACGAACCAAAAGAGGGAACACTAAAACGAAAAGTAGGGGCAGGTATTAAAATAATATAGCAGATGGCTGGGCTGGCTGATCACCAGAATAAAAAAGGATGAGCCAGCCACTCTCCAGCGCACTAAAATCTCCAGCCTAAAAGGAAAGGCGAGATAAACACACACAAGGAAAATACGAATATCAAGGCGAAAAAATAGCATAGAAGGAGTGGGGAAGAGTTAAAATGACGGGGTGTGGTGGCCTGGGAGAGAAGTCCAAACGCCCAGCCTTAGATTGTGTGATGAAGAATCCCCTCATTAATAAAACGTAAAACTAAATCACCCGTCGAGACACTGTCGCCCAGCACCAGAGGCAGGGTGCTGGGAAGCTTAAAAATCCTCCGCAGAGCGACTAAAATTGGGCAGTCGGACAAGATGCTGGTGACAGTCAAGTGGGAGCTACAGCGACACTGAGGTGGGTCTTGGCAGTGGGGGGAGGTGACCATGACTCAACCAAGTATGTCCGATGCGGCAAAGGACAGCAGAGTCCCTGCAAGTGTCTCGCATGGCTGACCGCCACACATTCGTTATCTCCTTGACAACATGTAGTTTATATAAGCCTGCAGGCTTTCGTGGCCGTTGTCACTTAAGTTAAAATCTTCTTTCCTCTAAAATATTTTAGAGATAATTGTAATAGGCAGTTTATTGGGTGCACTGAGGGTACGCCATTCAGTATCCCAGATCCCAAAACCCTTTGCCGCGTAATACTGATCGGAGATCGTATTCCGGCAGCTGATCTCCAGAGTTGGGTTACCAGGAGCTTGTTTGGCCAGTCTGTCAGCAAGTTCATTTCCCGGGATCCCAACACGTCCGATGGTCAAAATGAATTACACTGAACGTCCACCGTTTCCGTAGACATAAAGAGACTCCTGGATAGTCAGTACCAAAGGATGACGGCGGAAGCACTGGGCGAGAGCTTTTAGGCTGCTCAAAGTGTCACTACAGATGAGGAAGGACTCACTTGCGCAGGAGCGGATATGCTCTAGAGCGTGAGAGACGGCTACCGACTCTGCTGTGAAATCACTGCAGCTATCCGGCAAGGAGCGCTGTTCAGTATGTCGTGCACGAACTTAAACGAAGCCAACGTGACCATCGACCATCTAGCCATCGGTGTAGACTATTCTGGAGATGCCGAGTTTCCAAGCGACGTCTGCCATTGACACTACATCATGTACAACAATGATTTAAGTGGTGCAGGGACAGATTCAACTGGGACATGAGTGTTGTTTCGTGATGTACAGTGATGAGTTTCTAATTTCTTTGTGGGAATGAGATAGACGTCAGTGTTTCGCCTGGTGAAATGTCACAGGGGAAACTCTTCTCGAGGACGATACCTATCCAACAACTGGAATCGAGGGGTGCAGCGCTACTGGATACGGTACCAGTATCGGTTTGGTAACCATGGAATGCTCACCAGTACTCGGCAAGAATTGTAAAACCTGATGTCATTTCCTTCTAGACCTGGGAACCAAACGGCACGTTCCAGTAGGATAATGCAAGACCCCCACTGCAGTTCACACCAGAAATGCCTTGACGCTTTTACGAATTCTTGACTGGGCTACCCGATGTGCTTATTCGTCACACACGGAGTATGCAATGGGAGCAATTATACTTCTGTACCAGCAGAAAATGATATAACGGGAGTAGGATTGGTTATGAATAGGAAGGTAGGACAGAGAGTGTGTTACTGTGAACAGTTCAGTGATAGAGTTGTCCTTATTAGAATCGACAGAAAACCCACACCGACCAATATAGTTTAGGTCTATATGCCGACGTCGCAAGCTGAAGATGAGGATATTGAAAGGGTAATACAGTATGTCAAGGGATATGAAAATATAATAGTCATGGGAGACTGGAACGAAACGTTACGGGAGAATATGGGCTTGGGACAAGGAGTGAGAGGGGAAAAACACTAATTGAGTTCTGTAACAAGTTTCAGCTAGTAATAGAGAATACTCTGTTCAAGAATCACAAGAGGAGGAGGTATACTTGGAAAAAGCCGGGTGATAGGGGAAGATTTCAATTAGATTACATCATGGTCACACAGAGATTCCGAAATCAGATACTGGATTCTAAGGCGTACCCAGGAGCAGGCATAGAAAACATTAGTGATGAAGAGTACGCTTAAGTTTAAAGCGTTAGGAAGAATCAATACTCAAAGAAGTAGGATACGGAAGTACTAAGGAATGACGAGATACGGTCGAAGTTCTCTGAGGCTATAGATACAGCAATAAGGAATAGCTCAGTAGACAGTACAGTTGAATAGGAATGAACATCTCCAAAACGGGCCATCACAGAACTTGGGAAGGAAAACATAGATACAAAGAAGGTTTAACAGCGGAGAAACCATGGGTAACAGAAGAATTACTTCAGTTGATCCAGGAGGTACAAACATGTTCCGGGAAACTCAGGAATAGAGAAATACAAGTCGCTGAGGAATGAAATAAATAGGAAGTGCAGGGAAGGTAAGACGAAATGGCTGCAGGAAAAGTATGAAGAAATCGAAAAAGAAATGATTCTCGGAAGGACAGACTCAGCATACAGGAAAGTCAAAACAACCTTCGGTGACATTAAAAGCAAGGGAATAGTGCAACGGAAATTCCACTGTTGAATGCAGAGGAGAGAGCGGACAGATGGGAAAATTACATTGAAAGCCTCTATGAAGGGAAAGATTTGTCTGATTTGATCGAAGAAGAAACAGGAGTCGATTTAGAGGAGATAGGGGATCCAGTATTAGAATAAGAATAGAAAAGAGTTGGAAGACTTAAGATCAATTAACGCAGAAGGGGTAGATAGCATTCCATCAGAATTTCTAAAATCAATGGGGGAAGTGGCAACAAAACGAATATTCACGTTGGTCTGTAGAACGTACACTGTGTGATCAAAAGGATCAGGACACTCCCAAAAACATACGTTTTTCTTATTAGGTACATTGTGTTGCCACCTACTGCCAGACACTCCATATCAGCGACCTCAGTAGTCATTAGCCGTCGTGATAGAGCAGAATGGGGCGCTCCACGGAACTCACGGATTTCGAATGTGGTCAGGTGGTTGGGTGTCACTTGTGTCATACGTCTGTAAATGAGATTTCCACACTCCTAAACATCCCTAGGCCCACGGTTTCCGATGTGATAGTGAAGTGGAAACGTGAAGGGACACGTACAGCACAAAAGCGTACAGCCCGACCTCGTCTGTTGGCTGACAGAGACCGCCGATATATGAAGAGGGTCGAAAAAATATGTGATAGGCAAACGTCTATCCAGACCATCACACAGGAATTCCAAACTGCATCAGCATCCACTGCAAGAACTATGACAGTTAGGCGGGAGGTGAGAAAACTTGGATCGTGGTCGAGCGGCAGCTCATAAGCCACACACCATGCCGGTAAATGTCAAACGATGCCTCGCTTGGTCCTAAACTGAATCCTATAGAACACCTTTGGGATGCTTTGGAACGCCGACTTCGTGCCAGGCCTCACTGACCGACATAGATACCTTTCCTCAGTGTAGCTCTCCGTGAAGAATGGGCTGCCGTTTCCCAAGAAACTTTCCAGCACCTGATTGAACGTATGCTTGCAAGAGTGGAAACTATTATCAAGGCTAAGGGTGGGCCAACACCATACTGAATTCAGCATTACAGATGGAAGGCGCCACGAACTTGTAAGTCATTTTCAGCCAAGATGGTTCAAATGGCTCTGTGCACTATGGGACTTAACATCTGTGGTCATCAGTCCCCTAGAACTTAGAACTACTTAAACCTAACTAACCTAAGGACATCACACACGTCCATGCCCGAGGCAGGATTCGAACCTGCGACCGTAGCAGACCGCGCGGTTCTGGTCTGAGCGCCGTAACCGCGAGACCACCGCGACCGGCCCGTTTCAGCCAGGAGTCCAGATACTTTTGATCACATGTTGTATGCATACCATTTGACTTTCTAGAAAGTATCATCCACATAATTCCGAAGAAGACAAGAACTGACAAGTGCAAGAATTATCGCACAATCAGCTTAACAGCTCATGCACACAAGTTGCTTACAAGAATAATATACAGAAGAATGGAAAAGAAAATTGAGGATGCGCTAGATGACGATTAGTTTGGTTTTAGGAAAGAGGCACGAGAGAGGCAATTCTGACGTTGCTGTTAATAACTGAAGCAAAACTAAAGAAAAATCAAAACACGTTCGTAAGATTTGAAGACCTGGAAAAAGCGTTCGACAAGGTAAAATGATGCAAGATGCTCAAAGTTCTGAGAAAAGCAGGGGTAATCTATAAGGAGAGGATTTTGTATTAGATGCTAGTATATTTCTTTTTCTTTCACAGAAGCTTTCCTTGTTATTGCTAGCATACATTTTATATATCCTCAATAATTAGGCCGTTCTTAGTTATGCTGCCTTAGTCTACTGCTTTCCGCATCTCATTTTCTTACCCAAAATGCTTAGCATCACCACTACTCTCTGTTACTCTTTTTTCCTTTATTTGTATTCATCTCCTATCTTCTTTTTCAGATACAATTATTTTTCCTTTTTGAAATCATGTCGCAAGTTCTTTTCCACCTCTCAAAGAGCAACAACATCATTGGCAAACCTTCTTCAAGTTTTATGTCTCTTCTCTATGAATTTTAATTTTGTTTCTAAATTTCCTCTTAGTTAACCGTAAAAGATGCGCAAACCGTCTAACAACGCCTCTAGGCATGATAGTGACCTGCATCAGATCAAAAAGACAGTCCATAAGTCTCTTGAAGTGTGCCATCCCCGGTTGGAGCCACTTATTGATCATTAGATGCCGTATAACTTTACTCCTTGCTCAATGAGCAGACTCAGTTACATCAGGGATAGGCTACAACCCTAACTTCCTTCGCAGCTACTGTCTCCCATCCATGTCACTCAACTCTTGGTACTGCAGTCTAGTTAAATCCTATAAAAATAGGTTTATCGTTTTTCAATATATTTTCTAAGATAAGTTATAGTATTTCATGGAAGTACTAGACTGAATGATCCCAATTAAAAGTTCCTCATTTCGATTTTCACAAAAAAATGAAGCTAGTAGGACATTCAAAAGACAAAATAATATGTTTCTGATACAGATAAAAACTTATCGCATCTGAAACACACCCAACTGTCTACAATTTTTTGGTACATTCGACAGTTACACTCAGAAACTGTTGCTCAGAGTCAAGATTAACAGTTGTATGGAATCGTTCAAAATACACATACCAGCTATGGACAAAAGTACAATGAAACTCATCGTTCTATGAGTTATATCAACAGAGATATGAACGTACGTATCTCACTGTATTCTCAGCGGTGATTCATGATTTCAGAGCGTTTCTTTTTGGCTTTACATAACGATGTTGACGTCTCCGTTAGAGAGGTTACATTATGAATGGTTTCCGAACTGACCATATGTTCTAGACTTCAATGAAGAAACTACTTTGTTACTCTCCTTTAAAAACGATGTTCACGAATACTTAATTGAGTATGGGCCTCATGTACCTATGGAGAGAATTTGAACCACACAAAGAGAAAAGTGTCCACATACCACAAGCATTAAATAATAAAATTGCCCCGATCGGTATTTTCTGTGATCGACCTAAGGAATTTGTGCGAATCACAGAATTCTGCTAGAAAAATTTAAATTTTATGGGACTGATGGTACAGCCAACCAATGCATAATGCCAAATCTAGCCCAAAGAATACAGAAAGTTGTACTTAGTAAATCAATCAATGTAATCTGGGGACATTACCCTGGCTGGGGAGAAATCACTTATGGAGTTCCACAAGGCTCACTCTTAGATCTGCGAGTGTTCCTGTAATATGCGAACGATCGTACGACTAAAATATAACACACAGAATCAGTTCTTTTTTTTTTTTAGATGACGCTAGTACTGTAATCAATCCAAGGATACACAGAGATGCAAAATAAATGGCAAACAATGTTCTCAAAAGTATAATTGACTGGTTTTCTGCGAATGATCTCATCCTCAGTTATAAAAAGACATAACGTATTCAGTTCTGCACATCGGTGTGTACTACACAAATGATGAAATTTAACACATGGTAAGAAAATGATAAATAAGGTGGATACTTAAAAATTTTTGGGTGTGCATGTTGACGAGAATTCAAACCGGGAAAAGCATATTTTAGAATTTACAAAGCAGCTTGGTTCCGCCGCATTTGCATTTAGGGTCACTAGAATCTTAGGACGTGACAAATCAGTAAGCTGACATATTTTGCACGTTTTCAGTAAATAATGTCATATGGAATAATGTTCTGGTGTAATACGTCTTGTCATTAAAAATATATCACTTTTTGAAACCAACAGCTCAATTCATGGAATCAATACTAGAAATAAGAATAATCTTCACAAGTATTTAAAGTCACTTAGTCTTGTACAAAAAGGTGTGCATTATTCAGGAACACACATTTTCAATAACTTGCCAGCAGCCATAAAAAGCTTAACAACCAATGAAATTCAGTTTAAGAGAAGCCTAAAGGATTTATTGGTGGCCAACTCCTTCTACTCCATTGATGAATTTCTTAGTAAAACCAACTGATTTGTATATAAGTACAACATAACTTCTGCACAATTTCAGTGCAGTAATGTCTTCATTGAAAATTTGTGTGTGTATGTGTGTGTGTGTGTGTGTGTGTAAGTATAATCTACTTCTGCACCATTTCAGTGGAGTAATTTGTTCATTGTAAATAAGTATTACAGTAGTTGTATTACATGTTTATTACCTTATCAATAAATGAAAAACTTTTTTATTTTAAATTCAGTGCATTAGTATTTGTAAAATGACTTAGTGTTCATTAAAAAATGACGATCATTCCACTTGGGACCTGTGGAATGGTACATTAGCTTACTTGTTTTAGTTGTAAATATTTGTCGTGTATTGTTGTTTTTCTGACATGTTCCACATCCTGGACGACCTCCTCACTACGGATCAATTGGAATGAAAGTAAATCTAATCTAATCTAATTTAAGAAAGAAAGCCTTCATTGCTCAAAAATGTGTTCTAGGAATAATATGTGGTGCTCACTCACGGTCATCTTGTAGATATCCGTTTAAGGAGTTGGGCTGTCGGACTACAGCTTCACAGAATATTTATCCTTCATGGAGTTCGTTGCAAAAAATCTACCGCAATTCAAAAGGAACAATGATGTACATAATGACACTACAAGGAGAAATGACTTTCATTACTCCACATTAATGTAGTGTTTAGCACAACGTGAGGAGCTTAATACTGCAACTAAATTTTTGGTAACTTACCCAGTGATGTAAAATTTTTGCCGGACAGCAAAGTAAAGTTCGAAAACAAATTGGAAACGTTTTTCCTTGACAACTCCTCCTATTCCACAAAAGAATTTCTATTATTGTAATGCGCAAAAGGAGGTGGGCAGGATTTACTAACTCACAACTGTTTATTAAAAAAAGGAAAAAAACACACCTTACAAATATGCAGCATGTACCTTATTTACAAATTAATTTAGATGTTAATGTACACCGAAGAGCGAAAGAAACAGGCTCACCTGCCTAATATAGTGTAGGGTCCCCGCGGGCACGCAGGAATGCCGCACCACAACGTGGCATGGACTCTAATAATGTTTGAAGTAATGCTGGACGGAACTGACACCATGAATCCTGCAGGGCTGTCCATAAATCCGTAAGTGTACGAAGGGGTAGAGATCTCTTCTGAACAGAACGTTGAAAGGCATCTCAGATGTGCTCAATAATGTTCATGTCTGGAGAGTTTTGTGCCCATCGGAAGTGTTTAAATCGGAAGGGTATTCCTCGAGCCATTCTGTAGCAATTCTGGACGTGTGGGGTGACGCATTGTCCTGCTGGAATTGCCCAAGTCCTTCAGAATGAACAATGGACATGAATGGATGCAGAACAGCATGCTTATGCACGTGTCACCCGTCAGAGTCGTAGCTAGACGTATCAGGGGTCCCACGCCATTACAGAGATCTGCTTCAACAGTCCCCTGCTGACATGCAGGGTCCATGGATTCTTGAATCTGTCTCCATACCACTACACGTCTATCCGCTCGATACAACTTGAAACGAGACTCGTCCGACCACGCAACATGTTTCCGGTCATCAACAGGCCAATGTCGGTGTTGACGAGCTCAGGCGATGCGTAAAGCTTCGTGTCGTGCCGCCATCAAGGGTACGCTAGTGGGACTTTGGCTCCTAAAGCCCATATCAATGATGTTTCGTTGAATGATTCACACGCTGACACTTTTTGATGGTCCGATACTGAAATCTGCAGCAATTTGCGGAAGGGTTGCATTTCTGTCACGTTGAATGATCCTCTTCAGTCGTAGTTGGTTCCGTTCTTGCATGATCTTTCTCCGGCTGCAACGATGTCGCAGATTTGATGTTTTACGGGATTCCTGATGTTCACGGTACTGTCGTGAAATGGTCGTACGGCAATATCTCCACTTTATCGCTACCTCGGAGATACTGTGTCCCGTCGCTCGTGCACCGACTATAATATCAAGTCGGAATTCATTTAAATCTTTATAACCTGCCATTACAGAAGCAGTAACCGATCTAACAACTGCGCCAGATACTTGTCTTATACAGGCAATGCCGACCGTTCCATATCATTACGATTTATCGTGCAAATTATCCATGGAGCCTGAAGCTAACTAACTAACCAATTAACTAATCATCACAATCACATGCGAAATTGATGTCTAGAAATCCGTGCAGATGTCTGCGAGACTAATTTAATCGATTGTGGATTACACAAAAATTCAGTTTGTTCCAGAAATACTTAGACATATTGTCGAAGAACCTGTTGAGGTCAGTGCCATTCACAATTTGGCCTCTGTTTTATTGCGACCAACTAGCAAAATGTATGTTTGTTCGAGAGTGAGGGAAGCGGAACGCATTAGCCTTGAAGCTGTGGCCCACAGACGTCTTAGTTTTATTTACTAGCCTCGTATTTCTTTACAACGGAGTAGGATAATTGAAGAGGTAGAGGAAACAGGACTGATACTACCTTCTTCAACTCCTTGTAATACTCCCAATGTGTCTGTGTACCTGCTGATCGCGTCTGCTAGCGTAATAACACAATTTTAGTTTAACAAGGCTTTTCGATTGCGGATTTTGACAAAAAAACAAACGAATTTTGTAAGAGAAATTTTCTACATGCCATGAACTGCATGTGAAGATATTTAATCGCCAGACCATTATTTGAGCACATGGCCCAGCACAAGTGGCATCTGGTACACAGGATAGATATATAAATGTATACATACCGAATTATCAAATCAGATGAGACGCTACCTGCAGACATCACGGAGGAAAGGAAAGATGAAGGGACTGAAAAAGATGTGAAGAAAGCCATCAGGAACTAAAAAGAATAACAGAAGAATTAATCAAACGGAGAGGTAAAGCTTTGCACTTAAAAATACATAAACTAATCCAGCTAATATGGACGAATGAGACATTGTCAGAATAATGAAAAGCGGCCATAAATATGCTCTATATACAAGAAGGAAAACAAAATGGTTTGTGCTAACTACAAAGATATCAATTTGCTGAATTTTACCTGTAGTGTACTGTCTATTATTGTCGTCAGAAAATTATAATCATCCATAGAGAATGACATACACGTATACATCAAGCTGGCTTTCGACAAAACGGATCGACAATAGATCATATTTTGACCTAAGAGAATTGTTTGAAACACACTGGAAACATAAAAAAAATATCTATAGTCTAGTCATCGATTTTCAACGTGCATACGACAGCATCCACAGGAATGATCTGTGTGATTTCAGAGTTCCTGAGAAGATAGCGAGAAAGGTGGAAGTCTTTGTGGGTGGATCAAGTGCAACAGTTCGTTTGCGAGGTGTCACGTCGGAAGGATTCGAAAATCAAATGGTTCAAATGGCTCTGAGCGCTATGGGACTTAACTTCTAAAGGTCATCAGTCCCCTAGAACTTAGAACTACTTAAACTTAACTAACCTAAGGACATCACACACATCCATGCCCGAGGCAGGATTTGAACCAGCGACCGGAGGTGACGCGCGGTTCCAGGCTGTAGCGCCTAGAGCCGCTCGGTCCCTTCGGCCGGCGAAGGATTCGACATTGAGACTGGGGTCAACAGAGAGATGCTCTCTCCTGCGATCTTTTCAATGTCATTTTGTAGAGAGTAATAAGGGAATGCGTGCAGTAGTAACGCGCTGGAGCACAGTTGGATAATAATTTCAGTTGTCTCGCATATGCATGTAATACACTCCTGGAAACGGAAAAAAGAACACATTGACACCGGTGTGTCAGACCCACCATACTTGCTCCGGACACTGCGAGAGGGCTGTACAAGCAATGATCACACGCACGGCACAGCGGACACACCAGGAACCGCGGTGTTGGCCGTCGAATGGCGCTAGCTGCGCAGCATTTGTGCACCGCCGCCGTCAGTGTCTGCCAGTTTGCCGTGGCATACGGAGCTCCATCGCAGTCTTTAACACTGGTAGCATGCCGCGACAGCGTGGACGTGAACCGTATGTGCAGTTGACGGACTTTGAGCGAGGGCGTAAAGTGGGCATGCGGGAGGCCGGGTGGACGTACCGCCGAATTGCTCAACACGTGGGGCGTGAGGTCTCCACAGTACATCGATGTTGTCGCCAGTGGTCGGCGGAAGCTGCACATGCCAGTCGACCTGGGACCGGACCGCAGCGACGCACGGATGCACGCCAAGACGGTAGGATCCTACGCAGTGCCGTAGGGGACCGCACCGCCACTTCCCAGCAAATTAGGGACACTGTTGCTCCTGGGGTATCGGCGAGGACCATTCGCAACCGTCTCCATGAAGCTGGGCTACGGTCCCGCACACCGTTAGGCCGTCTTCCGCTCACGCCCCAACATCGTGCAGCCCGCCTCCAGTGGTGTCGCGACAGGCGTGAATGGAGGGACGAATGGAGACGTGTCGTCTTCAGCGATGAGAGTCGCTTCTGCCTTGGTGCCAATGATGGTCGTATGAGTGTTTGGCGCCGTGCAGGTGAGCGCCACAATCAGGACTGCATACGACCGAGGCACACAGGGCCAACACCCGGCATCATGGTGTGGGGAGCGATCTCCTACACTGGCCGTACACCACTGGTGATCGTCGAGGGGACACTGAATAGTGCACGGTACATCCAAACCGTCATCGAACCCATCGTTCTACCATTCCAAGACCGGCAAGGGAACTTGCTGTTCCAACAGGACAATGCACGTCCGCATGTATCCCGTGCCACTCAACGTGCTCTAGAAGGTGTAAGTCAACTACCCTGGCCAGCAAGATCTCCGGATCTGTCCCCCATTGAGCATGTTTGGGACTGGATGAAGCGTCGTCTCACGCGGTCTGCACATCAAGCACGAACGCTGGTCCAACTGAGGCGCCAGGTGGAAATGGCATGGCAAGCCGTTCCACAGGACTACATCCAGCATCTCTACGATCGTCTCCATGGGAGAATAGCAGCCTGCATTGCTGCGAAAGGTGGATATACACTGTACTAGTGCCGACATTGTGCATGCTCTGTTGCCTGTGTCTATGTGCCTGTGGTTCTGTCAGTGTGATCATGTGATGTATCTGACCCCAGGAATGTGTCAATAAAGTTTCCCCTTCCTGGGACAATGAATTCACGGTGTTCTTATTTCAATTTCCAGGAGTGTATAATACTGCTTAGTGTATCAGTCAATACGCTGAAAAAATATACCGGAAAATGGACAACTAGGCACAGAAGGTTGGGCTAAAGGTGAATCAAGGAAAACGGAGTTCATGCAATCAGGAAGAAGACAAGAGCAGCAAGAGTTTCTTGAGATAGTAGCATGAGGTTCAAAAGAGTTCACCAGGTCAGATACTTGATTTCTTGGTTTACCGGCAACAACAGCATGTAAATGGACATATAGGAAAGAATAGCATTGGGAATGAAATGCATGTATTCCATCACAGAGATGTCCAGCTCAAAATTTATATCAGCGAAGACTAAAATGACGATCAGTGACACAGTGATAAGCCGAGGAGTCATGTAAAGTTCTGAAACATGGAGCATGACAAAACGCGAAATGGAAAAAGAGTAATGAGGAAGATATTGTGACCAGTCTTAGATAAAAGAGAATGGAGAAAGAGGAGAACGAGAAAATCTATTTCTTAATGCAACAACCAGCAATGCTACGGTGGCTGAAGTGCAAAAGAATGCAGTGGACAGATCACGTAGTCCATATGCCAGAAGGCCGGCCGGAGTGACCGTGCGGTTCTAGGCGCTACAGTCTGGAGCCGAGCGACCGCTACGGACCCAGGTTCGAATCCTGCCTCAGGCATGGATGTGTGTGATGTCCTTAGGTTAGTTAGGTTTAATTAGTTCTAAGTTCTAGGCGACTGATGACCTCAGAAGTTAAGTCGCATAGTGCTCAGAGCCATTTGAACCATTTTTTTTAATGCCAGAATAAAGGCAGGAAGGAAAGCTTTTGAAGGAAAACCAAACAACAGACACCCCACAGGGCGACCAAGGCAGCGCTGGATGCACGACTTGGCTAAGGACCTGACGGTCCTGGAGGGTGAACACACCTGGAGGAACCTAACATAAAACAGAAAGCAATGGAGGCAGTTTGTGGATGCATCGCGTGGTCAGCAGGGCCTAGATATAATAATAATACATACCGATATCTATGGTATAAGATCATTTAGTGCAGATTATGGCAGCTGTATACTGTTATTTACATAAAGGGCACGTCTGTTTCGAGTGACGTGCGTGTCAAGCACGAAATCATTTTGATATTATAACTGATGTGGCACTAGAAAACATAGATCCCCATGGATATTTAAAATCTCATCATAACTATATGTATGTGATTATGATAGGATCTATTATGTGCCTTACCTTTGTGGCATACAGGTTGTCTTATGTACACGTTAGCTGTCAAACGATAAACGACCACACTTCTTGATTTCCTTCGACACTACTGCTGCGGGTTGAAAACTGAAATGGTAGTCAATGCTAAAGACTTATGTTACAAGTCATATCCATATACATCTGTGACATGTACTCACAATATAAAATGAGTACCGCGGTCGTATAAATAGTATATGAGGGCATAAAATATAAATCATAGTCGGGTAGAGTGTATAAGGAGATAAAACACATATTAACCGTTATGAACAACACACTGAGCAAGATGGGCGTAATGCAACAAAATTTGGGTCTACCATATTACGAACTTGTCAGTTCGGAAAGGCATCTAAGGGTGAACCAAATTTAATCAATTCTGCTGCCATGGAAACGGAGTAAACTCTAACCCGACGTTTTTCGGTTAAAATACTGTGAAAGTTCTGTGTATGCGTTTTATTTCGCAACGTTGTTCATTGAAGAGAGGTTGCAAGCCCTACGCGGTCAATGTTAAATAAGCGAAGTTTTTGCAAATATATCTCCAGAGCCAATGAAGATGACAATCTAAAATGTTTACAGGTAATTTATCTATATTATTTATGTCTATCGAACCAAAATTAGGAGATAAGATGCAAAAGAACTATTTACATATATAAAATGCCATTTTTACTGTGAATATTTGTAGATGTAAGCCCCTTGATTTTACCTATTCACATCACTGCCATGATGGTGCTTCCGTAGGTATAGTACATTATAACAAAAGAGGTCACAAAGTCTCATGTAATTATCACAGGCAGTTTTTGATATATAGGTATGTAAGGTTTTAAAGAAATCATTTTGAGGAAATCGCGTTTATAGGTTATAATGATAGAAACTCACTCAGATTTTGAAATAAAGGCTCAAAAGCATCCAGCAGAATCATCTTCTTTGCCATCCTGCTTCTATAAAAGCTTCTTCATTGTGGTTGAGCTTGCTTTTTTGGTGATGGACCCTGCACCATGTTGTACCTCGGCATGTCATAAGTTCAACTTCTTTATATTATGAGAGCTTGGTGTGATGTTAAGATGGGCTAGAACTCTTGCTCTCCCCATGCAGCCATCATTAAATGTTAACACATCGAGCCCTTTTGTTCAAAAAACACCCCCGAAACTTCAGCCTTCTGGAATTCACACCAAGATTCAGGTCCAGATGGGAAAAGCGAATTTATTGATCGTCTGTGAGTTGAAAGTTTCTGGAATTATGACGTGAAGACTGCTTTCTTCATACTTTCTAAATCATTTCCGTTATTCCTGATGGACATTCTAGAATACTGCGGAAGCTGATCTATTGATTTATCACTCAGTCGACCACTCAGTGACTTTCCACTTGATAATGTGGTGACATGAAAAATTTGTTTGAATTTTTTGAGACGTGGGCCCATCTACTTTTTTGCATGTCCATTGCATTTCAGTTTCTTTAACCCCACATACTCATAGGGATTTGATTCAGCTACACACTTACATTAGAATCACATATAAAGAGACGCAAGTCCTAAATTAGATAGTTGCGGATATATATGTTTCCTAGGATATTCAGTAAACTACCTTTCTATGCCTTGTGAAGAATAGTGATGTTTTCGGTAAAATGAGTAGTAAAAGCTGAGGGACTGAATTCTAAATGCTGTGTGCCTTACTATAACTAATTACCTTATCTGAAAAACATATGAAAGAGACTTTCCTCAAAGTGCTCGGCAGATACCTTAATGGCTAATGTCGGAAGGAACATTGCATCGTAATTCTGAACAACAAAGGGACTGTAGTACCGTATTTATTCACCGACACCGGGCACGCGACTGTTAATTAAAATATGATAGTAGACACATGGTTGACCACATATGGAAAGTTTGGGTGTGGTTGTGGGGCGCGCTCGAATAGCCTAATAGTAAGGTAAGCGCTCGCGAAAAGCGGGAAATCCGGGTTCGAGTCCTGATCTGGAACAAATTTTCGTTGTCGTCATTCCATTATACAGCTGACAGTCGTCCATATTAGCAACGGCGAGTACATTTCTTATATTTAATACCGACTGTAGTATCCGAAGTTGCATGTTAAGTTTTCTTCCCTTTTCAGCAGCCTGTTGAGCGCAAGAAAATTGACGGTCTAAACGTCTCCGTGCACGCTCTAACACGACTAATTTAGCCTTCCAGTTTCTACGGGAGAGATGGGTAGGTTCAAAATGGCTCTGATCACTATGGGACTTAACAGCGGAGGTCATCAGTCACCTAGAACTTAGAACTACTTAAACCCAACTAACCTAAGGATATCACACACATTCATGCCTGAGGCAGGATTCGAAACTGCGAGCGTAGCGGTTCCAGACTTAAGCGCCTAGAACCGCTCGGCCACTCCGGCCGGCAGATGGGTAGGGTACTGAAAAATATTTTCTAGATGCCTCACTTAATACTGGTTCTAGAAACTATATAATTGGATTTCGACAGGATAGTTTACTTCTACCATCGAACGTCTGCTAACTCATTTTTTTTCGGTAGTGCTGTGTCGCTCTCCCACGAGTCAAAGAGACTTGTGACCACTCGCTCTGCTCCTCTCTGAATACCTTCGGCATCCCCTGTCAGTCGTATTTGGTGTGAGTCCCACACACTTGAGCAGTAAGCTATTTTGGCAGCACTTCCCTTAGGTAAACATTTTCCCAAGCATCCTGCCAATGAATTGATGTACACCAGCTGATCTGCCTGCAGTGGGGCCTTTGTAATCATGTTCGTCTAATTTATTATACCCAGATAATTGGTGAGTTTTCTGATTCAAAATGCGACTACTTTTGCGCTTTATATAACGAACACAATTTTTCACATCTGTGAAACGGAACCAAATTTCCGGTATTTGCACCATTCCGAAGTCTTATCTGGATCCGACTGGATATCCGTTTCGCTTTATCTAGAAATTACTTCATTACAAGAAACTGCATCATCTGAAAAAACGCCGATGTTACCATTGACATTGCATGTCAGGTCAGTAATATACAACACAAATAGCATGGATCACAATACACTTTGCTGGAGCACGCCTGAAACTACTTCTATACCTGTCGATGACTCTCCATCAAAGATAACATCCTGCGTCCTTCCTACCACAAAATCCTGAAGCCAGTCACAGAGTTTGTTTGATACTTCATTCTAGTAAATACAGGGTCGGGCAAATGAAAGTGGCCTGGAGAACAGAGTTCCAGGAAGCAGAGGAAAGGAAATGCAGTAATAGCCAAACTATAGCAGATGTTGAAAGCGACCACCATTCATGTCTTGGCACTTTTGGACCCTGGTCAAGTTGTCGAAGGCGGATCGAATATGGGCTGCTGGAATTGCTGCAATCTGATCCTAAATGTTCTGCAGCAGTTTAGGAAGACCATAACGGTTGTTGCGATACACCTTAGACTTCATGGTCCTCACAAAAAGTAATCGCACACTGACAGAACAGGTGACGCGGGTGGCGAGCTAGGTTCACGACCAGGCTCACCTCTGCTAACAACTCTGTCGGGAATGAAGATTGGTAAGTGTGCTCCAAGGATGGGCAATTGCTCCATCCCGTTGGAAGTACGAGGCGTGTTTTTTTTAAGTAAGTACCGTTTTGCCACACCGCGGCCGCGGCGCTGAAGTCGGCGTTCTGCACATGCTCACTGGGTACCTACACCTGTTGTCTACGCACTGACACCATTTAAGATGCCACTGTTTAAGATGCCTCCGATAATCGTGAGTCCCACCGACTGTGAAGTTCGGCCTGTTATTTCTTATTGCTAAAGGCCTAAAAGCGATCGATATTCATCGTGAGATCTGTGCAGTTTACGGAGAAATCATTATGAGTTATGGAATGGTAAGAAAATGGGTGAGAACATTTAAAGTTGGCCGCACAAATGTACATGATGAACAACGGAGTGGGCGTCCGTTGGTCGTTAATGAAAGTTTGGTGCAGGAACTGGACAATAAGGTGAGTGAAAACAAACGCTTTAACATTTCCTCCTTGCGGGATGACTTTCCTAATGTTTCTCGTAGTGTTTTGTGCATTGTGCATTGTAACCGAGCACTTGAATTACCGTAAATTGTGCGCACGCTGGGTACCGAAAATGTTGACGGATGTGCACAAAACCAAACGTTTAGACAGTGCATCGACTTTCCTTGAGCGGTTCCGCAAAGACGGTGATAATTCTTTTTCCCAAATTGTTACAGGCGATGAAACATGGGTGGCCTACGCCACAGCAGAATCAAAGCAACATTCCATGGAATGGCGGCATTCAGATTCACCCACAAAAGCTGAAGTTTAAGCAAACAATTTCTGCCCGAAATCTCATGTGCACAGTTTCTTGGGACAGAAAAGGAGTACTGCTTGTGGAATTTCTGCCTCGTAATGAGACAATCAATGCAGCAGCTTACTGTAAGACATTGCCCAATCTGCGCCGTTCAATTCACAACAAAAGACGTGTCAAGTTGAGCAAGGGCATCGTTTCGCTGCAAGACAATGCCCGTCCGCATGTGGCGAATCAGACCAACGACCTCATCACATCTTTTCGATGGGAAACTGTAGATCATCTCCCGTACAGCCCCGATGTTGCGCCCAGTGACTACCATCTGCTCCTGCACTTGAAGGAACACCTGGGCGGTCAGCGTCTTCGAGACGATGACGAAGTTAAAACAGTGGTGATGCAGTGGTTAACAAGTCAGGCGGCCGATTTCTATGAGGAGGGCATTCAAAAACTGGTACAGCGTTACGACAAGTGCTTCAATATTGACGAAAATTATGTAGAAAAGTAGATTAAGGTACAGGCTTTCATGTAAAAATAAAATTATTGAGATATCTTAGCACGACTTTTTTTTTAAATTTCGAAACGGTACTTACTTAAAAAACACGCCTCGTAACTATAGGTCTTTTCCTTCTCCGTTAATACATACATTCACGTCTAATCGTATCCACTTGTCCAGACCACTTTTATTTGCCTCATTCTGCGCAACATTTTTCTACCACCTGTATGATAAAAAACGTTCAAATGTGTGTGAAATCTTATGGGACTTAACTGCTAAGGTCATCAGTCCCTAAGCTTACACACTACTTAACCTAAATTATCCTAAGGACAAACACACACACCCATGCCCGAGGCAGGACTCGAACCTCCGCCGGGACCAGCAACACAGTCCATGACTTCAGCGCCTCAGACCGCTCGGCTAATCCCGCGCTGCTCCTGTATGATAAATAGCTGTCCTCTAACTGAAGCTGTCCATGTTTAAGAGTTATCCTAGTAGGAAAACCACTGACACAACATTGTATTCGATGCTCATTTCATATTCTTGTTAGCACAAGAATATGTAGTATTAACAGGTCACAAAAGAAGCTTTATAGAAAAGAACTCCGCTACTACAGCGGATGTCGTCGAATGAATGCGAGTAAATTAAAATCGAAAATTTTTCGCATCACTTTCCGTAAGTGGTGTTCGTCTCGAGCATTAACCGTAACAACCAATTATGTCCGCGCCTCGCCCTCATCTATGCCGAACGCAACAGGCAGCGAGTGAGTTTCCCGCGGAGCAGACGAATGAGGCCGCCGGCGGATGGCGCCTGTGCCAATTTTCCGGGCCGTTGGCTGCTCAGCTGGGCATGCGCAGACGCCACACTGACGTCACGTGCCGGTAATTGGGCCGGCGCCCACTAACGGCCTATTAACGAACCACTGGGACGCGCCCAGGACATCTTACGACCAAGAATGGCTGCTCCGGTGGCGGCTAAGGGGGCCGTCGACGTCATATCCCCAGCCAGTGCATACCGATAGCGCGAGCTCATTTTAGAAATTAGCTCGAGTGCATTCTGTTGTACCCGCAGGTGACGTACTAAACAACGTGTTGTAGTTATCGTCCTCAATATGTATTACGGTTCCAGATAATAAGCTTGGGATGTTGTAGCTTTTCTTACTTCCACAGCTTGCTACGGAATATTGGAAAGCTGTTCCGCCCATCTGCGTATTTTTGCTTTACCCAAACAAATTTTTGTAGTTTCTGTTGTATCTTCAGAGATTTATATTTTTCTATGTCACATGACCCTATTAGTTAAATTGTGCTAAAACTTTACCACAAATGTATTAGTTATTTTATTTTAATAAAGGCTTCGACCTGAGATCTGAGGATGATATTTTTTCTATTTGCCCATAATATAGAAGTTACTCAAATATTCCAGAATGAGGTTTTCACTCTGCAGCGGAGTGTGCGCTGATATGAAACTTCCTGGCAGATTAAAACTGTGGGCCGGCCCGAGACTCATACTCGGGACCTTCGCCTTTCGTGGGTAAGTACTATACCAACTGAGCTACCCAAGCACGACTCACTCCCCCTCCTCACCACATCTGCCAGTACCTCGTCTCCTACCTTCCAAACTTGACAGAAGTTCTTCTGCGAATCTTGCAAAACTAGCACTCCTGGAAAAAAGGATACTGCGGAGGCATGGCTTAGCCACAGCCTGGGGGATATTTCCCGAATGAGATAGTGGCAGATGTGAAGCTGTGAGGACGGGCTGTGAGGCATGCCTGGGTAGCTCAGTTGGTAGAGCACTTGCCCGCGAAAGACAAAGGTCCTGAGTTCGAGTCGGTCCGCCACACAGATTTAATTTGCCAGGAAATTTCATATCAGCGCACACTCCGCTGCAGAGTGAAAATCTCATTCTGGAAACATCCCCCAGTCTGTGGGTAAGCCATGTCTCCGCAATATCCTTTTTTTCCAGGAGTGCTAGTTCTGCAGATTCGCAGAAGAGCTTCTGTGAAGTTTGGAAGGTAGGAGACGAGGTACTGGCAGATGTGAAGCTGTGAGGACGGGCCTTTAGTCGTCGTTGGGTAGCTGAGTTGGTAGAGCACTTGCCCACGAAAGGCAAAGGTCCCGAGTTCGAGTCTCGGTCTTGCACACAGATTTAATCTGCCAGGAAGTTTCAAATTCAAATATTGGATAGTGAATATGAGTTATCTACTGCGAAGTGGGTCTACAAATGAACTGCGACAGAACCAAGTTCATTTTTAATGAACGGGTATCGGAGGGAAATATACTCCGACGGAAAAAGATCGCAACACCAAACAGTACTTAATGAAATTTCGTGCTTGTATTTGTCTAGGTAACACATATAACTGATTAACATTTGCAAGATCAATATTTAATGTAAGCGCGAGACAAGCCACTGCAAATGCGAAATGCTGGTGCATTAGCAACCAGTGTAATTACCAGGATGTTGAATGCAAGCATGTAAATGGCCATGCATTGTGTCGTACAGGCGCAGAATGTCAGTTTGTGGGATGAAGTTCCATGCCTGTTGCACTTGGTCGGTCAATACAGGAACAGTAAATCTGTCTATCGATGACGCTGGAATTGTCGTCCGACAGTGTCCCATACGCGCTCAATTGGAGACAGACGTGGTAACCGGGCTGGCCAAGGCAACGTGTCGACACTTGTTAGAGCATGACGGGTTACAACAGCGGTGTGTGGGCGAGAGTTATCCTCTTGGAAAACATCAACTGGAATGCTGTTCATGAATCTACATCTACATCTACATCCATGTGGCGGAGGGTACCCCGAGTACCTCTATCGGTTCTCCCTCCTATTCCAGTCTCGTATTGTTCGTGGAAAGAAGGATTGTCTGTATGCTTCTGTGTGGACTCTAATCTCTCTGACTTTATCCTCATGGTCTCTTCGCGAGATATACGTAGGAGGGAGCAATATACTGCTGGACTCTTCGGTGAAGGTATGTTCTCGAAAGTTTAACAAAAGCCCGTACCGAGCTACTGAGCGCCTCTCCTGTAGAGTCTTCCACTGGAGTTTATCTATCATCTCCGTAACGCTTTCGCGATTACTAAATGATCCTGTAACGAAGCGCGCTGCTCTCCGTTGGATCTTCTCTATCTCTTCTATGAAACCTATCTGGTACAGATCCCACACCGCTGAGCAGTATTCAAGCAGTGGGCGAACGAGTGTACTGTAACCTACTTCCTTTGTTTTCGGATTGCATTTCCTTAGGATTCTTCCAATGAATCTTAGTCTGGCATCTGCTTTACCAACGATCAACTTTATATGATCATTCCATTTTAAATCACTCCTAATGCGTACTCCCAGTTAATTTATGGAATTAACTGCTTCCAGTTGCTGACATGCTATCTTGTAGCTAAATGATGAGGGATCTATCTTTCTATGTATTCGCAGCACATTACACTTGTCTACATTGAGATTTAATTGCCACTCCCTGCACCATGCGTCAATTCGCTGCAGATCCTCCTGCATTTCAGTACAATTTTCCATTGTTACAACCTCTCGATACACCACAGCATCTTCTGCAAAAAGCCTCAGTGAACTTCCGATGTCATCCACCAGGTCATTTATGTATATTGTGAACAGCAACGGTCCCATGACACTCCCCTGTGGCACACCTGAAATCACACTTACTTCGGAAGACTTCTCTCCATTGAGAATGACATACTGCGTTCTGTTATCTAGGAACTCCTCAATCCAATCACACAATTGGTCTGATAGTCCATATGCTCTTACTTTGTTCATTAAACGACTGTGGGGAACTGTATCGAACGCCTTGCGGAAGTCAAGAAACACGGCATTTACCTGGGAACCCGTGTCTATGGCCCTCTGAGTCTCGTGGACGAATAGCGCGAGCTGGGTTTCACACGACCGTCTTTTTCGAAACCCATGCTGATTCCTACAGAGTAGATTTCTAGTCTCCAGAAAAGTCATTATACTCGAACATAATACGTGTTCCAAAATTCTACAACTGATCGACGTTAGAGATATAGGTCTATAGTTCTGCACATCTGTTCGACGTCCCTTCTTGAAAACGGGGATGACCTCCGCCCTTTTCCAATCCTTTGGAACGCTACGCTCTTCTAGAGACCTACGGTACACCGCTGCAAGAAGGGGGGCAAGTTCCTTCGCGTACTCTGTGTAAAATAGAACTGGTATCCTATCAGGACCAGCGGCCTTGCATCTTTTGAGCGATTTTAATTGTTTCTCTATCCCTCTGTCGTCTATTTCTATATCTACCATTTTGTCATCTGTGCGACAATCTAGAGAAGGAACTGCAGTGCAGTCTTCCTCTGTGAAACAGCTTTTGAAAAAGACATTTAGTATTTCGGCCTTTAGTCTGTCATCCTCTGTTTCTGTACCATTTTGGTCACAGAGTGTCTGGACATTTTGTTTTGATCCACCTACCGCTTTGACATAAGACCAGAATTTCTTAGGATTTTCTGCCAAGTCAGTACATAGAACTTTACTTTCGAATTCATTGAAGGCCTCTCGCATAGCCCTCCTCACACTACATTTCGCTTCGCGTAATTTTTGTTTGTCTGCAAGGCTTTGGCTATGTTTGTGTTTGCTGTGAAGTTCCCTTTGCTTCCGCAGCAGTTTTCTAACTCGGTTGTTGTACCACAATACCAGCACAACAGGTCAAATCACCAGACTGACGTACAATTTTTCAATCAGGTTGCGTGGTATAACCATGAGAGTGGTCCTACTGTCATGCGAAAACTCATCCCAGACCGTAACTCCAGGTGTAAGTCCAGAGTGTCTAGCATGCAGACGGGTTGGTTGCAGGCCCTCAATTGACCTTCTTTCAGCTAAACACGCACGCCACTGGCACTGATGTAGAACCAGCTTTCATCAGGAAACACAACAGACCTCCATCTTGCCTTCTAATGTCTCTCTTGACACCACTGAGGTAGCAAATGGCGGTAGTTGGGGTCAGTGATATGCACACAACAGGACGTCTGGTTCGGAGCTGTCCTTGAAGTAAGCGATTTGTGATAGTTCGTTTTGTCCCTGTGGTGCCAACAGCTGCTCATCCTGCTGCTGCAGGTACGGTTCGATGCACCCGAGCCCGCATGGCCTTCCCCAGCCCGGACCTCTTGCGACCGTACATTCTGTTGACCACCGCTGCCGTAGCTACATTCCTGCCAAGTCTATCTGCAATATCGCAGAAGGAACATCCAGCTTCTCGTAGCCCTATTACACGACCTCGTTCAAACTCAGTGGGGTGTGTCGCTTTTAAGGCTTTTTTTATTAACATCAACTTACCACGTCCAATCTCAAAAGTAACTAACGCTACAGCGTGTATTTTAAGCAAACCTGATTTGCATCCTCATAGTGGCTCTAATAGCGCCACGCTTATGCGACTCCGCGAAACTGTAATAGACATCGGCTTTCAGATGTAAAAACACGCTTACGAACTTTCGTTTATGTCGCACAACTCCTTTTTGGTGTTGCAGTTGTTTTCGCACCATTGTATGTGTTGAAAATATACAACGGCACACTGTCACTGAATAGTTCAATCGGAAGGAGATTTAAAAGCTGAAACAGTTCGGCGAATAAAAATGGGATGACAAGCTTACGGAAGCTATTCTTTAATTCTCAAGTACGGGCTGGCACAAAAGCCAATGGACACTGGGCACTGATATAAACAAAAGATTGAATTTATATTTAATTTAAAATAGAAACAATACTTACAATCATGTTTCTGTTGGTCAAGCATCAATTCACAAAACTGAAGACATCGATCTGGATCATCTTTAAGTAACCCATTTCTTAAAAGCTGAATGTAAACTTTAAACTTCTGTTTGTGTAACGTTCTTTGTATTGACCTTCGTTATAAATCCACTTCAGTTGCTAATCGTCTGGTAGATTTTCGCGAACATTGGGTTATATCTAAACATGCCCGCAATTCATTTTCCTCAGTTGTGACTGTTCCTGCAGCAGGACCACTTTTATAAAATGTTTTTTACGCGAATATCCTTTCTTCGTTCGTCAACATCGTGACAATTCCGAAAACTGCAGCTGTAAATACGTCTCACAGGTCACGATTTAATAAATTCACCAGTTTGATTACTGTGTTTCTTTTGTTTGTCGTTGTATTGTATACCACCTTGACAGGGCGTAATTATCACGATTTGGAAATAACATCTGAACAGCCTGAAACTCCCTACTGTACTACATCTTGCTATTACTTTTGTTTTCTTTTAACTAACTGTCCAGTGACTTTTGGGCCAGTCAGTATAAGATGTCGGATGAGCCAAACAAAACCATTTGTGACCAATGCATACTTACAGTAATAAATTACGGCTGGGGGGAGGGGGGTGGGGGCGGGTGAATTGGGCTCGGGCATTAATTGAATCCATTGTTACAAGACTCGTCGCAGTTCAAACAGGAATTGAAAGGTCAATGGTGAGCTAAGCAAAAAAGACAGAAAGAATGCAGTAGATACCCGACGTACAACGAAGTCTGTGACGTAAATGGAACAGCAAATACATGCCAATGGCAGTGGACCCGGCACGTCGCCGGAAGAAAGGATGGGGATAGTCAAAATAAGTACTATATTCGAGTCCTGTACACCAAAAAAGGAATATGGAGAAGACCACCGGATAGATGGAACAAAGACTTACAATAGACAGTTAGTTTCACTTGGCAACGGGAAGCTCAAAAACGGCAGAAATGAAAGACCCAACTGGAATCCTTCGTTGCAAGGCGTCTCAAAGAGGCCACATCACCAGGTGATTGAAATAGCTGGTGATGATCACAACGGTTTCTGCAGAAAGATAATCTGTTATTTAAATACGTAGCTATGTAGCGCTGTAGGAATTATGTGATATTTCCGTAGATATATAGCTCCAATGACATCCGAGCGACGAGCAGAAACCATATGTTTTGTGATAAAATAAATAAAATGTGTGTATAACGTTTGAAAACAGAGACAACGAAAAAAATAAATATTTTAAGTTATCAATAACAATGGACAGAATATCACAGCATCAGTTTCGTTATTAGCTAATGGAAACGTGTAATATTCGTAGCAAATACAACATTACTTGCATAAAATATTTTATAGTATCATACGAGACACAATAATTTATAAAAGCAGTGAAGAAAGTGCTGAAACATAGTTGAGTAAAGTAAAACTAGATAGATTGTGTATTGCATACGGCGCAATTTCGTTTCAAGTAATTTCTGTTATTGGTAATGACTTCTGACTTTATCCCTTTTTTCTTGTGTTTCTTATTGTTCAGAGATTTTTCGTTTCACAGTATTCATTATGGCATTGTGACGTAATCTCAAACTGAAAGATATTCAGGCAAGCTCAGGGCAATATTGCGGGATTTATACGTTGATGAAAATGCTCATTGTCTTAGCATAGTTACACTTTCAATTGAGTTCTTCGGAGAACTTCCGTGGTAAGAGTATACTCTGCTACAGAACCAGTTTTTGTACGTCTTCCTTCAGTTTTGCTGCATTCTGGAGCTTATCATAATTCATGGACAGCAAAGTAGTCCTTGCTGACTTAGATCTGTGTTGTGGAAAGCGGTGCGCTTACCTGTAGTATGTACTTACCAGTATCTCACATGTTTCCTCCGTTTTGGAATTACCGGAATCGTCTTCCAAAAGCAAAGTCTCGCCAGATATGTCAGTCTTCTTGAAACTGAGGTCAGAGTCAGTGAGTAATTTTATGAAGATACCATACTCCAAGTGAGCCGTAACATGAAATCGAGATACACTGTTTGTCAAAATACACCACAGAATTGATTTCATCTACGAATACATCAAGTTACGCTCATCCGTAAGTGGTTTTATTCCGAAGGCTGCCATTAGGCATTTGGCAAGAAAAAAATTTAAGATATTTTCCCCAGGTAGTTCCCGTAGTATTGTCGACGTGGAAAGATGAGTTTCTGTAAACATTCCTATAGAAAGGATAATGGTACTTGCCACCGAGTGGTTGTGCGAGCAGTCCAGCTTTAGTAATAACACGGTAGTCTGTATGTATTCCTTCAGATAACGAATTACTGAAAACAGTAACATTAATACGGGTTTATAAATCGACACACGTCATCGATCGACGCTTTTTATATCACGGTGCTTGATATTTTGTTAACTGATCTTCCCCTTTATTTTTAAAGGAATGACGAAATAGTCATAAAACTCTGAGTACGTAAAAAAGCGTCTCCAAGTAGTCACTTTCAGTGACTTTCAAGGTGTCTTAAGTAAATCAGTATATTACAAACATTTATAGAAACTTTCAGTATGTGATCTAATTAAACTGCGGGTGTTTAAAATAAACATATTGCTTTGAATTCGAACACCATCTTTTATCAGAATCAAGAGTTAGCGATAGTTAAATTAGTGCACATCACAATAGAAAATAAATGCCTGTCGGATGAAGAAACAGGCCAGAGAAATGCGACATCTTTGCCATGTAGAAGTCTTGTCTGTTACTTAGTTACATTTATATCTTTGGAACATTTTTATAGATATGGATGATTTGTTTCTGAGTATGGTTACAGGCTGGCCATTTACGGATTACCACATAGGACACTGACTAAAATTTAAGAAGAATGACTATATTAAACTTTTTAAGTCTTTCAAGTAATTAGTGATACTCATTTTTAGGGCTTGAGTTAACACACTTAAATTTAAAGAAACAGTCCGTGCGGTAGCGTTCTCGCTTCCCGCGCCCGGGTTCCCGGGTCCGATTCCCGGCGGGGTCACGGATTTTCTCTGCCTCGTGATGACTGGATGTTTTGTGCTGTGCTTAGGTTAGTTAGGTTTAAGTAGTTCTAAGTTCTAAAGGATCATAGATGTTAAGTCCCATAGTGCTCAGAGCCATTTGAACCATTTTGAAATAGTCCGTGGAATGAAGTCTTCTCCAAGAGAAATGATTTCAGGGTAGATTTAGAAATTGCTTTCCCGCCCATCAGGTATTTCGTGTTCTGGACAAACGATCAAACATTCCTTATTTCTGCGGCTTCAACTTCCATTTTAACTTTCGTAATGAGTAATAAATGTCTTCTTTCCATCCATTCTATTGTCGCTGTGGGCATCACTGCGCCTTTGAAAATCTAACGCATTACTTACGTCAAACGACATGAGCGAATATACACATTGTAAAGGAGTGGTTGAAGTGCCTAATTCCTGGAATGGTATCAACAACATCATCGCGGGTGAACATCACATTGTGCTGCTTACTCACCCCTGTATAACTAGTACTTTACTTCGGAGTCGTGTGTTATATTAGAAAATTGTATCATAATACATTAACAACTGGAAACCTACTGAAATGTTGATTTGTTTGTTTCTGAACCTAGTAGCTATACGAAGAGCAGAATTTGCTGAATGTTTGAATATTTTGGTAATTGTTTTATCATTTCAAGTTTTGATTAATACGCATTCCCAAAAATTTATAAGATTTTACCTTACTTACTAACTCCTGTTGATGTGCTACATTAATTAATGACATTATTCTGTTTTCTGCACAAAATGAAATATATAATATTTTTACCGCTTAGTAATTCTGTGGAACGTGGTTAATTGTTGCATCTGGTGTTTTTCTTTTCTTACAGAATTAATTACAACGCATATGTCGGTCTGCAAGAATACCAACTCGGTCTTATATATGTTAATTGGAATATATATATATATATATATATATATATATATATATATATATATATATATATATATATTAGAAGCGGACATGCAATTGAATCTTGTTAGTGTCGCTTCCTGCTATCTTTTAGAATTTTCGTTTACTACAGTTCGAGACAACTGACCTGTAAAACTTTCATTTCCATAAAACTTTAACTTGGAATTCCAGGAAAAATAACTGGAGACATTTTGTAATTTAAAGTTCATAATATTTGGTGAATAAATGTATAAATCATATTCTCAGTTGAGAAATCTGTCTTGATTTGCAAACTATGATTCGCTAAGCAAATCTTTTCCATTTAAGTACCACTTTACCCTCAGATACATTACTTTGGCGAAAATTAATCAGATCTATCTACTTACCTTGACCGGCCGTTGTGGCCGAGACGTTCTAGGCGCTTCAGTCTGGAACGGCGCGACCGCTACGGTCGCAGGTTCGAATCCAGCTTCGGGTATGGATGTGTGTGGTGTCCTTAGATTAGTTAGGTTTAAGTAGTTCTAAGTTCTAGGGGACTGATGTCCTCAGATGTGAAGTCCCATAGTGCTCAGAGCCATTTGAACCATTTTCTGCTTATCTTCCTCGTTGTAAAGAACGCTGCGCCAGAGAAGAAAAATATTTATACTGTGGCGTGTCGAACAGCACTGTTTATTTCGCCGCCTCCAGAGAGTCATTTCGTGTGGAGTGCCACGCTGCGGCCGCGAGAGGGTAGACGTCACAGACGTGTGATTGCTGTGAGCGCCGGCGTGGGCGAGCTGGTGGCGAGGACGTACGGCGGGCAACGTCAGGGGCAGCAAGTGGCGCCAGCACCGTCTTGCGGAGGGCATCGCCGGCGCAGCGGTGGAAGTGGAGGACAGCTTGCGGTGCGTCATCGTGGGCTGTGTTGGCAAAGGCGGCCGAGGTGTCCGTAACCGCGGGCGGATCCCGAAGGTACTGGACAAGTCCGCCACTGCACGGGGAGAGTCATCGGTCATCGGTCATCGGTCGCAACGGATTAGGGGAAGGCCGGCCGGTGTGGCCGTGCGGTTCTACGCGCTTCAGTCTGGAACCGCGTGACCGCTACGGTCGCAGGTTCGAATCCTGCCTCGGGCATGGATGTGTGTGATGTCCTTAGATTAGTTAGGTTTAAGCAGTTCTAAGTTCTAGGGGACTGATGACCACAGATGTTAAGTCCCATAGTGCTCAGAGCCATTGGAGCACTTTTTTTTTAATTAGGGGAAGGAAGTCGGCCGTGCCCTTTCAGAGGAACCATGCCGGCATTTGCCTGAAGCGATTTAGGGAAATCACAGAAAACCTAAATCAGGATGGCCGGCCGTGGAATTGAACCGTCGTCCTCCAGAATGCGAGTCCAGTGTGCTAACCACTGTGCCACCTCACTCGGTCGCGCGGAAACGAACGAGCGAGTTCATGTCGGAGCCGAGAGTGATGGCCGTCAGAAATTCGTCTGCTGCGGTTGTGTCGGTCCGGACTTCACTACGACGTGCACTGAGTGTGGCCGCCGCTGTGTTGGCGCAACAGCCTGCTGGAGCGGTTGGTGTCGTTTGCTGGTCGGATGGGCTTTATGTACCGGGTGCAGTCAGTAATAAAACTTAATAAACCACGTAATAATGTAGATAGAGAGGTAAAAATTGACACACATGCTTGGAATGACATGGGGTTTTATTAGAACAAAAAAAAAAAAACACAAAGTTCACAATACGTCCGACAGATGGCGCTGGACAGCAAAACGTCAGTGACTGGGCATGACAATCGTGTATAAAATGAGCTGTAATGAGAGAGAGAATCAGATGCGCCAGTAGTCGCAGTATGTTGACGTTACCTGAAAAGGAGCTACTACTGAAGCTGTATTATCAGAATTGTCCGCCCCTCGTGGTCTCGCGGTAGCGTTCTCGCTTCCGGAGCACGGGGTCCCGGGTTCGATTCCCGGCGGCGTCAGGGATTTTTCCTGCCTCGAGATGACTGGGTGTTGTTGTGTCGTCTTCATTGTCATCATTCATCCCCATTACGATCGGAGGAAGGCAACGGCAAACCACTTCCATTAGGACCTTGCCTAGTAAGGCTGTGCGGGTCTCCCGCATCGTTCCCCTACGCTCTGTAAAGAGGCATGGGACTTCATTTCCATTTTTTCATTATCAGAATTGGGAATGTGCTAGTTCAGCGTTACGATCCTATCGCCATAGGAAGGGGATTCGAACGGGTAAAGGTCCGTTGACAAATGCAGCTGTGGCGAGAACGATGTCGAAGTCCGAAGCCACGGGTTGTTTAGACGATAGACCCCGTAGTGGCCGACCGAGCACAAGGCGTAATGCTGCTGAGACAGTTCAGGAAGAAATGGACACTGTAGCGGGTTCGTCTATGCACGGGGAAGTCAGCGCTCGTGCAGTCGCACGTCACACCGGCATTCCATACCCTACTGTTTGGTTGGCACTTAGGCGTACCCTCCGATGCTGTCCGTACAAAATCCATCGACATCATGAACTGTTACCTGGCAATTTACTGAAGCGGAGGCCATTTGGGGTGTGGGCGTTTCAAAAGATGGCGGAAGATGACTATTGGTTGAGTAACGTGTTGTGGACCGACGAAGCTCATCTCACGCTCCGAGGGTCTGTCAACGCCCACAACTGCAGATTTTGGGCTACCGAAAATCCTAGAACTGTCGTGGAAAGACCATTGCACGACGAGAGAATCACGGTATGGGTTGGATTTACCACATCTACCGTTATCAGGCCTTTTTTTCTCCGAGGAAATGCATGATTCTGGTTTTGTAACTGCTACGAGTTACGCCGATATGTTACAGAATCGCATCATCCCCAGCCTGGCTGATAAACACCTGCTGGAACGTACGATGTTTATGTAGGATGGCGCTCCACCCCATATTGCTAGACGCGTGAAAAATCTCTTAGGCGCGTCGTTTGGTGATGATCGTGTGCTCAGCCGCCACTTTCGTCATACTTGGCCTCCCAGGTCCCCAGGTCCGTACGATTATTGGCTTTGGGGTTAGCTGAAGTTGCAAGTGTATCGTGATCGACCGACATCTCTAGGGATGCTGAAAGACAACATCCGACGCCAATGCTTCACCATAACTCCGGACATGCTTTACAGTGCTGTTCACAACATTATTCCTCGACTACAGCTATTGTTGAGGAATGATGGTGGACATATTGAGCATTTCCTGTAAAGAACATCATCTTTGCTTTGTCTTACTTTGTTATGCTAATTATTGCTGTTCTGAACAGATGAAGCGCCACCTGTCGGACATTTTTTGAACTTTTGTATTTTTTTGGTTCTAATAAAACCCCATGTCATTCCAAATATGTGTGTCCATTTCTACCTCTCTATCTACATTACTCCGTGATTTATTCAGTTTTCAAATTTATACTGAATTTTTGATCACCTGGTATATCAAGAGGTGCACTACGTGAGTCCTTTCGCTGCGGTTGGTTGCATGCTGGTGGTTTTATGATTGATACACTGCACTGTGTGGTATGCGAGTGATGGGTCAAGTTTGTTTGCTAGCCACAAATTCTGCACGAAATCCATGGTTGCTCTATCAGAAGTTGTGGTTGTTTATTGATGGCACACAGGTATGTGCGCTGTAAGTGAAAGCAATTCAACTATTATATACACATTGTGTGAGTGTGATGTCTGTATTTGTCCAAAAGCGTTTTATTTAAATTACCCATGACCATAATTCATTTGTTTACTTTTTCCGCTGAAAATTAACCCCAATGCTTGTTCTATGTAAATGACCAATTGTTTGTGTTTTTGCATACAAATTTATTATTATATGTAAGTAGGTAGTTTAGAAGAGAGTTGTATGTAGCTATTTGTGGTAGCTACCTGATGACAGCAGCAGTAGATCAATACATAGTCCGGTGTTACCAGCCTATTTATGTCTGAAAGTTGTTCTGCAATTTCTTGTTTTAGTGCTGAAGTTGTCTCAGTTGTTAATCTTGTGGCCTGGTTATGTATATTAGGGCCAATATTGGCTTTTATTCTTTCATTTTCTTGAAAAAGTTGTATTTACTGCTTCGAGCCACACTCAGGGATCTTTATTAGTTGCTGGATTATTTCGTTTTTGTGAAAGTTTATGATTAGTCTGTTGATGTTAAATAAAATAATTGTTAAATGGAGCCCCACGTCCGCACAACCCATCCTGAACCCACCTCCACCTAAATCCTATGCTTTAATATTTAAGGAACTCTCCTCTTAATTCTGTTTGAAGTCCATTCTACACCATATGAAGGCTTCTATGGCGATGAGACGCAGTCATATAATACTTTATAAAGCATCAAATCGCCATTTAAACTGCGTATTATTATATTTATCTTTTGTACTACCACGATTTGGGCCCTTATGCAGTTATCAAGTACAATGCTAAAATTTGTTAGACCTTTATTAAGTCATATCTGTTAAGAACTGCTTTAACAGATATGAGTTAATAATAGCCTAACGACCTTTAGCATTGTACTTGGAAATGGCATAGAAGTCCTAATCTGGATACTACAAAAGATAATATAATAATATGCAATCAAATCTTTAAAAACTATACAAAGACGTCTCCCAGAACTTTCGCAATTCTATTAATTTCAGTGAAGGACGTTGATGCTCTTACTAGTTGCTTCAAATACTGTCGAATGGTCTTTTTATTATATTGCCTTTCTTCTTCTCTTGAAGTATTTCATCCTACTTTTGCTGAATATTTATAAAGTGATGATTAAAGAAAGACACTTGCTGTTCCTGGATTATTAGTTGCAACGTAGTCATTCAGTTTAATTGTGATGGTGTTTTGCGACCTCACTGATAGTCCTGTTTTCTGTTTCTTAATATCTTTGTCGCGAATCTGTCACCCATTGCAAAGCCCCAAGCGACAGGGGGAAAGCGCAGGTGACACCTGTGTATAAGAAGGACAAAATAACGGACCCACAAGTGTACAGACAAGCATCCCTGACATCGCTTTGCTGGAGAATCCTTGAACACATTCTCAGTTCGAATGTAATACATTTTCGTCGTCCTGTTTTCCTCAGTTGCGTGTAATATTACGGTATAGTGATAATTTTTACTTTTTCGACGCTGTGACTACAACTGAATGAGACACAATTTTCGTGCCATACTTGTTTCGCCTTTATTCTCTGTAAGGTATCTTCAGTGGCAGGTTGCGTGGACGATTTTCTACATGCTACGTTTCTGTTCCATGTTTGGTGCAGTTCCTCTTCTTATAACTTCCACTTGGGGCATTTCCACTTTTCACTGGTAACTGAACAACTATTTTCATGCAATGTTTTGGTTTGTGTTACCGACTGTAGGTTCATCCGAAACGCGTATGGCACTAAAATTGTGTTCCATCCAGTTGTAGTCAGACGGTCCAAAAAGTAAAAATTGTCAATATACTGTGATACATTTTCTTGACACTGAGAAGCTCATGTCCACGAATCAGCTTGGTTTTAAAAAGCAGCGCACGAGCGAAAGTCCTCCTTTTCTCACGTGATATAGCGCAAACTATTGATGAAAGGCAACAGGTAGATTCCACATTTATAGATTTCCGGAAAGCATTTGACATGGTGAAACATTGCAGGCGGTTAATGAAGGTACGAATACATGGAATAGGTTCACAAATATGTGAGTGACTTTAAGACTTCTTAAGTAATAGAACCCAGGATGTTGTCCTCGACGAAGGGTGCTCATCGGAGACAAAATTATCGTCATCAGTGCACCAGGCAAGTGTGATAGGACCGCTGTTGTTCTTTATGTACCTAAATGATTTGGTGGATAGTATGAGGAGCAACATAGCAACATGCGATTGTTTCCTGACGATGCTGAGGAGCACGGTAAGGTATCGCAGTTGAGAGGCTGTAGGAGGATACAAGATGACTTAAAGGAAATCTCTGGTTGGTGTATCGAATGGGAGAAAGCTGTAAATGCATGAAAATGTAAGCTAATGTGAATGAATAGGAAAGCCTGCAATGGTCGGATACATCGTCGTTGGTGACCTGTTTCACAGAGTCACGTTGTTTAAATATCTGGGCGTAACGTTGCAAAGCGATATGAAGTGGAACGAGCATACGAGGACTGTGGTAGAGAAAGCGAATGGCCAAACTTCAGTTTGTTGGAAAAGTTTTAAGAAAGTGTGGTTCATCTGTAAAGAAGATCGCGAACAGGACGCCAGTGTGACCCATTCTTGAGTACTGCTCGAGTGTTTGGTATCTTTACCAGGTCAGATTAAAAGAAAACATGGAGCCAATTCAGAGGTGGGCTGCTGAATTTGTCACCAGTAGATTCGAACAACATGCAAATGTTACGGAGATCCTTTGGTAACTCAAATGGGAATCTCTTGCGGGAAGGAGACGTCCTTTTTGAGGAACACTACTGAGAAAATTTAGATAAACGGCATTTTAAGCTGACTGAGGAACGATTCTACTGCCGCCAACATACTTTGTGCATAAGCATCAAGAAAGTAGGATATGAGAAATTATGGCTCATACGGAGGGATATACACTCCTGGAAATGGAAAAAAGAACACATTGACTCCGGTGTGTCATACCCACAATACTTGCTCCGGACACTGCGAGAGGGCTGTACAAGCAATGATCACACGCACGGCACAGCGGACACACCAGGAACCGCGGTGTTGGCCGTCGAATGGCGCTAGCTGCGCAGCATTTGTGCACCGCCGCCGTCAGTGTCAGCCAGTTTGCCGTGGCATACGGACCTCCATCGCAGTCTTTAACACTGGTAGCATGCCGCGACAGCGTGGACGTGAACCGTATGTGCAGTTGACGGACTTTGAGCGAGGGCGTATAGTGGGCATGCGGGAGGCCGGGTGGACGTACCGCCGAATTGCTCAACACGTGGGGCGTGAGGTCTCCACAGTACATCGATGTTGTCGCCACTGGTCGGCGGAAGGTGCACGTGCCCGTCGACCTGGGACCGGACCGCAGCGACGCACGGATGCACGCCAAGACCGTAGGATCTTACGCAGTGCCGTAGGGGACCGCACCACCACTTCCCAGCAAATTAGGGACACTTGCTCCTGGGGTATCGGCGAGGACCATTCGCAACCGTCTCCATGTAGCTGGGCTACGGTCCCGCACACCGTTAGGCCGTCTTCCGCTCATGCCCCAACATCGTGCAGCCCGCCTCCAGTGGTGTCGCGACAGGCGTGAATGGAGGGACGAATGGAAACGTGTCGTCTTCAGCGATGAGAGTCGCTTCTGCCTTGGTGCCAATGATGGTCGTATGCGTGTTTGGCGCCGTGCAGGTAAGCGCCACAATCAGGACTGCATACGACCGAGGCACACAGGGCCAACACCCGGCATCATGGTGTGGGGAGCGATCTCCTACACTGGCCGTACACCACTGGTGATCGTCGAGGGGACACTGAATAGTGCACGGTACATCCAAACCGTCATCGAACCCATCGTTCTACCATTCCTAGACCGGCAAGGGAACTTGCTGTTCCAACAGTACAATGCACGTCCGCATGTATCCCGTGCCACCCAACGTGCTCTAGAAGGTGTAAGTCAACTACCCTGGCCAGCAAGATCTCCGGATCTGTCCCCCATTGAGCATGTTTGGGACTGGATGAAGCGTCGTCTCACGCGGTCTGCACGTCCAGCAGGAACGCTGGTCCAACTGAGGCGCCAGGTGGAAATGGCATGGCAAGCCGTTCCACAGGACTACATCCAGCATCTCTACGATCGTCTCCATGGGAGAATAGCAGCCTGCATTGCTGCGAAAGGTGGATATACACTGTACTAGTGCCGACATTGTGCATGCTCTGTTGCCTGTGTCTATGTGCCTGTGGGTCTGTCAGTGTGATCATGTGATGTATCTGACCCCAGGAATGTGTCAATAAAGTTTCCCCTTCCTGGGACAATGAATTCACGGTGTTCTTATTTCAATTTCCAGGAGTGTAGATATTCGTTTTTCCCTCGCTCTGCTTTCGAGTGAAAAAGGAAAGAATATGACTTGTAGTCGTACAGGGTACCCTCCGACAAAAGCCGTACTGTGTCTGCCAGAGTGTCTATGATGTAGAGAAGATGTACAGGCAGATAAAGAGGAAGGGTTGATGGACAGAGAGATGGGGGAGTGGATGCTTAGAGTTGGGAATGATGGGATGGAGAGAGAGAGAAGAGGGTGGATGAGATGGGTAGGGGGTCTGTGGACGAGGAGGACAGGGACATGGAGAGAGGGTAGAGCAGCAAGGATGGGAGAGGTAGAGAGAGTGGGAGGAGAAGGACATGTGCAAAGTTGGTGTAGATGGGTACTGGGTAGTTGGAAAAGAAAGAGTGGGGAGGATGAGAGAGTGGAAGGAGGATATAAAGTGTGGGAGGAGGACATGGACAGTGTGGTGGGAGGGGGTGGAAGATATCTCCAGACAGATGGAGAATAGGAAATGGACAGAGGGGGAGGAGAAGATGAAGAGAAAAATGGTTCAAATGGCTCTGAGCACTATGGGACTCAACTGCTGTGGTCATAAGTCCCCTAGAACTTAGAACGACTTAAACCTAACTAACCTAAGGACAGCACACAACACCCAGCCATCACGAGGCAGAGAAAATCCCTGACCCCGCCGGGAATCGAACCCGGGAACCCGGGCGTGGGAAGCGAGAACGCTACCGCACGACCACGAGATGCGGGCAAGATGAAGAGACAGAGGTAGTGTGGAGCAGAAACGTCTAGGGAAGAAGTTGGATACAGCGAGGGGGAGGAGAGATGGCCGGCCGCTGTGGCCGAGCGGTTCTAGGCACTTCAGTCTGGAACCGCGCGACCGCTACGGTCGCAGGTTCGAATCTTGCCTCGTGCATGGATGTGTGTGATGTCCTTAGGTTAGTTAGGTTTAAGTAGTTCTAAGTTCTAGGGGACTGATGACCCCATACTGCTCAGAGCCATTTGAGCCATTTCTTTTAGGAGAGATGGTGTGCAATATTTGTGTTGGCCACGTTCGAGGACAAACCTTGCTGATAATCTTATAAATCTTGGCAACAGCTTTATACTGAATAAAAATTCAAATCCTATAACTAAAATTATGCAGTCACAGTGGAACCGACGGGGTCATTCGATACTCAGTGATCAGGTCATCTCTCACATCCACCACCGAGGGCAGCACACACAACTCGTCTGTCCCGCGCTTGTCACCACCTGACTCATGCACCGAAAGAGGGAGCACATTTCTCATGCGCGAGATTTGGCATAAATACCGTGAGTGCATCTGGGCTCTTCAGTAGTTGTCTACTCACCTGAAGATAGCCGGACGTCTTTGGGCCGAAATATCGTGGCAGAACGTCGACGGGATCCGGCTGCACACCCGAAAATAATTAGCAGAAGAAATATGCTGGAAAAATTTCAGAAGTTAAAGGATCATTTCAATTTTTTCTTCTGTTTTTGCCACATTAATCGTCCACTTGCACGTCTGTCCTCCAAATCATAGGTAGGAGTGCAGACAATAAACAATGCGCAAGTACTGTAATGTTTAGAGCCGCTGTCTGTTCTACGATGATTTCCCTAAATCGCTCCAGGCAAATGCCGGGATGGTTCCACTGAAAGGGCTCGGCCGACTTTCTTCCCAGTCCTTCCCTAATCTGATGAGACCGATGACCTCGCTGTTTGGTCTCTTCCCCCAAACAACCCAACCCAACCTCTGTTCTACGCGATACGTGAGCTCCGGTCGCAGCGTATCGCCTGTTGCGATACGTCGTAGTTCGCTGCACGGCCACGGTGGCGCGTCGAGTCGTCCACTGTTCGATATGTCGTAGGAATATAACGCTGCGAATGGGTTTCCAATTACAAGTTATGAAATATTGGTTTGTCCCAACATCGCAGCGTGAAGATGGGGTTCCACATGCCATTGTATATTCGAAGGCCACTGAGTACGACTGTGAACCCATTCCTGTTCCTCCGATTACAGCGCAATCTGTGTCGAAACGAAGAAAATGTTTCAGACAAAACGTATGTAGATTTTGCCTTAGAATCGTAATTTGCAATAAAAAAAGGGTGTTCCCATTGAAGATTTCAAATCTGCCCCGCCACCAACGCATAGGGCGTGGTTGCGGGTCGACTGTTGTGTCGTTGTATGTCCCGCTCTGAGCCAAATAAATTGGAATTATATTTCTTTTTATCCGATGTGTAGTTTTTGAGATATTTCAATGTTTTCAGTTAAAATTAACATGCTGTCTAAGGAAGGAAGAATGAGGTTTTATATCCTGTATTAGAAGAGATTGTTAGTGACGGAGCAGAAGCGGGACTGGGAGAGCAGAGGGAAGGAAATCGCCCACGCCCCCTCAAAGGAACCAACCCGCCATTCACCTTAAGCGATTTATCGAAAATCTTCAAAAATCTTAATCTGAGTAGTCACAAGGGGATTTTAGCCTCCGCCTTCCAGAATGCTCATCCATTGTGTTACCACTGCATATATGCATCTCCAGCAAGAATAAATTTCTCCAGCAGCAAAATAATCAAGTAATAACTATTCGAAATATAGTAAAAAATGAAGCAGCGAAGAGGAATCAGGACAACGAAAATTCTGTAAAGGCAAATAACTGACTGATAGAAGCTACCCCTAAAACTGCAAACATTTAAAATGCTTTCTTTTTAGGTATGTAGCTGATAATTTTACTATGAATACTTAGAGGGTAGAGTGCAGTTCTCAAAGAAAACAGCTTTGATAAGTTTCAACTTTTGGCTTTCTCTCTTTTCTTCATGAGGTCAACTGCCACTGCTACTAAACACAACAGTCAAATTTCGATAACAAGACTTGTTGACACCATGGTGTTCGAAATACTGGTTGATATAGATTGGTAAATCGCGCGAGTGCGGCTGCGCCTTTCTAAGGTACCCACAGCAAGTTTGTTGGTGACTCGCTTTCTGACTGCTACCGCTGCTCAATACGCTCTTCCTGCATTTCACGATTTCCTTCGGGTCTTCCCGACGAGGAAAGGTCACGTCATGTTGCTCGCTAACCGACTCGTCTCGAACCGAAACTCGGCAATGGCGTAGCTCGCTGCAAGGACTCCTGTATTGTTGAGTTCTGTGGCACATTATCATTAGTTGCCTACGCTGGGACGACATGTGGAAAATAGACATCATATGGTTAAGGAAACTATCCTGCAATTTTCACCAAAGTGGAAGTGGCCTGAGGCAACCAGGGCAGTCACCCAGGACCTCCGATGACAAGGAAAACGACGAGAACAACCGAATGTACTCAATCGGTTCACTGAGTTGATGGAACACAGTCGACTTATTTGGTTGAAATTTTAAGTATCGGTTGAATTATTCATTTATTCTTTTAAGTGAAATCAGTTGATGGGAGTAACTGAATGGAAACAATCGATTCAGTACTTAGTACTTTTATGTATTAGTTGCATTATTACGCACTCATCTCTTTCGTGTAAAGTCAATCTGTGGGAGCAAAGTAATGAAAACCGTCGATACAATCTATTGTACTTTTGCATATTGACTGAATTATGCATTGTTTCTTTCCATTTGAAACCAGAGTGTACTCTTTCTGGCGGTTCCGCAGGCCAGTCTGGGTGCGGTTTTTTGCAAGTTTTCCACACTCGTCTAGGGGAATTCTGGGCTGGCTAACCATTCAAAGAAAACGAATGACGATAAATATTTTTCACGAAAACAGTACTTAACGGCAAGTTGCAGTATATGCTTAAAAAACAAGTGATTGTGTCAGCTAACAAGCAAGAAAAGCTTATATCTTATTACTTTCCGTTGGCATCACCTTAGCCTTTACCGAAAGAGAACTATCGGTGATGCGTCCAAACTAACGAAAATAAAGAGACAGACCTTCAATAAATTTAAATTAAAAATAATTTTTCATTTATTGAATCATAAGTTTACACTGTAGTATCAGGTATTAAACCCTTAGAAACCAGTCTAAATTTGTCATTTCATACCAAAGCACAAAAACTCATATTTAAGTCAATAAATATTTAAATTGTGAAAGTATTTCATTTCAGAAATATTCTTCTTATATAGCTATCACTGAAATAAGATGTCTCTAAGAAATCAATTGTTTTCTTGGCTATGTAAAACTGAAAAGGCTGAAAAGGTAGATATGTGAAAACACTCATATTCAAAGACCGAGTGAAATGATTCATTTGACTCTTGTAACCGTCAGAGATTTGTCAGTCCGCTGTGTCTCATTAAATGTAACTAACATCTCAGACCTGGAAAATGAGTGGATAACATTCATATAGCTGACGTGCCTAAAGAGTCTAGTTTCGTTCGGTTGTTTCACTCGAATGGAAAAAACTGACTTAACAGAAAACGAATCGAATAGACAATCGGTTGGTCAAAACAGTCTGTTATGCCACCTCTAGATGAGGGGCCCCCCTGACTGCTCCAAAATCTTTGCGTCGTTTGTGCTACGATTGCTCCTCTGCCATGTGAAACTGTTTCTGCAATTCGCGTATAGTTAATTAACTGAATTAATTTTGAATGTTTACGCTGTATCATAAGAAGAGTCCATTAACATTTATGCACTATGAATATCATTTTTTTACTTTTTATTTTTACAAGTTTTGTTTTCTATGATCTAATATGCCTGCAAAAGGAAGTGTTAGAGAATCTACCACATGCAGTATCTATTCTTTAGGACTGTCTTTATGTGAAAAAATGTGTTGTGATCGGTGTTTTATGCCTGAAGAGATGATTACCATAGCATGTCAATAATGTGATCACTTGAACAGCACGCAGGGGAAGATAGCAACGAAACACGTGCTTTTTGTGTGAACGTCAGAGAAGTGCAATAATCTTCTTCACAGTTCCTTTTCTCAACGGTACGTTTATAATAAAACAGCTACATCAGAGTGGAACTGACGTCAGGGCGAATTTAGATATTCATTTACATATGAAGAATTTTAATCATTGTGCACTAATAAAAATGTGAGGCGATACGTGAGGTCTCCGATGTTATGGTTACACTACATTTTCTTCCAATCTAAAAATATTTATTAGTTTCTCCATGTTTGGATGATGCTGATTCCACAACAGTAGCTCAATTAATGAATAGCCGCTCCAGTTGATTAACTAAAATTTTATTAGGTTCGCACAACCGGCTTCGGCCTTTATATTAGCCATTATCAACTACAATTGATAGATGTTAATACATAATATAATTCGAGTGTATATATTCTTTCTTTTGTGATGCGACGTTGAGAGTTATTGAACTATATGAAATAAAATCGTCATAACTTCTGAACGATTTCCGTTAGGACATTCAAACTACAAGGTTGGTCTCGGGGCATAATGGGAATTAATATGAGCATTTATGGTTTGGTTTAGCGACGAAGCCTACTTTCATTCGGATGGGTTCGCCAATAAACAAAATTGGCGGATTTGGCGACTGAGAATCCGCAATTCGCGGTCGAGAAGTCTCTTCACCCTCAACGCATAGTCAGTGCAATATTCCTTAATGGCGCGGTGACTACCGAACGGTACGTGAAGATATTGGAAGATGGTTTCATCCTCATTATCCAAAGTGACCCTGATTTCGACAAGATGTGATTCATGCAAGACGGAGCTCAACCCCATGTTTGATGTCCTGGAGGAGAACATTGGGCACCGCATTCTGGCTCTGGAATACCCAGAGGCCACTGGCATGGGCCTCGATCGGCCGCATATTCTCCGGATCTGAATACATGCGACTTCTTTTTTGGGGGCTATATTAAAGACAAGGTGTACAGCAATAACTCCGAAATTCCTGCTGAGTTGAAAACAGTCATTCAGGAGGTCGTCGATGTTCCGACACTTCAGCGGGTCGTGCAATATTTCGCTATTAATCTGCGCCACATCATCGCCAATGACGGCAGGCGTATCGAACATCTCATAACCTAAATCCGAATATTTGTAGTGACGTTTATATGTTGAATAAAATGTGTCCACGCCGTAATATGTAACTAACTTACGTTTCCCTTTTTTCACATAGTTCAATGTACAGAACGAGTGCATAAAGAATACACGTAACTTACTGTAGACAAGCAAGGTCAGGCGATGGACACACTAAAAGTGGATTTGAAAATCTTTCGCGTCCAATAACATCGTGAGAAAAATGGGCGTGTCGTAATTGTAAAAAAATTACAATCCGATGCAATGAAACTGTTAACCCAGCCAACGGTCTCAATGGCGGAAGAGGAACAATTTCCCAACGGCAGAGAGAGCGGAAGAGCTAACTCCAGGGCTTACTACCTTGGTTTTAATTTCGGATTCGGGGCAACCCGATCCCCCAATTTATTATCCAACAATTATTGCAAAGCATGATGGGAACGTCGTCAAAGATAGACACTACTCCAAGAGGTAGACCGAATGGCAAATCCTCCGTTGTTCGTAGAAACAATGCAAAGGGGTCAAAGGATTTTGGAGGACCCCAACCAACATGTATGCAGCCCTCAACACTGAAATTTAAGAAAGCAACTATGTTTGCAACCCTAAATGTAAACTCTCTAATTAAAGTAGGAAAATTGAAATCATTGATTGAAAAGCTGAACCAGAAAGAAATTTTAATATGTGCATTGCAAGAAACAAGGTTTTTAGATGAAACTGCTTTAGATTTTGAAAACTATCGTTTATTTAAAGGAAAACCAGGTAAAATCTTAATGAAACAAATGCCATACCTGGGAACAGCATTTCTGGTACATCACTCAATTTTAGATTCAGTTACTAACTTCTACTCGAGTTCTGAGAGACTATCCATTCTTGAGATTAAATGTAAAAACAAAGGATACTCTATAATCAACTGCCATGCACCCATAAACCAGGACAACAAAAATAACCCGGAGAAAGTTGAAGAATTTTGGGAGATACTTGAAATGGAACTGGATAGATGCTCAAAGAAGAACATAAAAATGTTAGTAGGCGATTTTAACGCACAAATAGGAAGGGAGAAAAAATACCATGGAACAGTAGGCCTCTTCCCAGGTCACAAAAGAACTTCAAAAAATGGAGAAAGGCTTATAGAGGTATGTAGGCATTTCAACTTGAAAATAATGACAACACATTTCAAAAAGCTGAGCCGAAAAACTAAAACATGGAGATCACCAAATCCACTTCTCGGAGAATTCCAAATTGACCATGTGGCTATCTCACTTCATTGTCAAGAAGAAATTCAAAACACTAAAGTGCTGAAAAGCCTTGATGTTGATTCAGACCACTATTTGACTACGATTAAATTCAGACCACTCCCATTTCGAAAAGAGAAGAAAACCTTTTACAAAATTCCAAAATATAACACAGAAACTTTAAAAAATGAAGAAATTAAACAACGGTTTCAAAGAGCATTGCACAAAGATAGCGATGGCATATCCACAATAAATAAGGAAGCGGGATGGGAGGAGATCAAAAACGAAATAGTTGAAATAGCAAAAGAAAATTGTCTCGTGAAAAGAGTAAGAAGACATCCATGGTGGGACAATGAATGTGATGAGAACCTGGAGAAGAGACAGAAATTGTGGCAGAAATGGAACTCCACAAAAGATCCTCAAGATCTTGACAATTTTAAAATCCAGAGAAGAGAAACAGCTAAGCTTTTCCGTAATAAAAAAAGAAGACAATTTCAGGATATCCTAGAACAGATTGAGGAAGACTTTAAAAGAAATAATTCTAGAGATTTCTACAAAACTTTTAGAAAACAGCTAACCAAATACCAATCCCCAAATTTATGTTTTAAAGATGAAGAGAACAAGCTAGGTTTGACAAACAAGACTAATTGTGAAATACTAGCAAAATATTTCGAGAATCTACTAAATTGTGAACCACCCAAAGATAAAATGAGTTTTGAAAACCACCGAAATACTAATACCGAGTCAAAACCTCCAGACGCTGAAGAAATAAAACACATAATACACAGTCTAAAAAACAATAAAGCCCCAGGTGAAGACTCCATAGTACCAGAAATCCTAAAAATAATGGATACCAACCTCCCACAAGTTTTGGAACATATGTTTAAGAAGATCTGGGACGAAGAAAGAATTCCTGAAGACTGGCAGTGTGCCCTGATACACCCACTAGACAAAAAGGGGGATAAGATGAATGTTAATAATTATAGAGGGATCTCGCTACTACCAGTAGGATACAAAATTTTGTCAAGGAAATTACTTCAAATCGTGGAGCCAGTTCTGGACAAAAAAATAGGTGAATATCAAGCAGGTTTTAGACAAGGTAGATCCTGTGTTGAACAAATATTTAACCTGAAAACACTAATTCGTTACAGAATCTCAAGAGGCCAGAGATTTGCAATAGTATTTGTAGATTTCAAAAAAGCATACGACTCGGTAGATAGAGAAACATTACTGAAAGTATTGGAAGAATTTGGGGTCGATAAGAAAACAATTCAAATTATCAAACAGACGCTAACAAACAGTAAGGCCGAAGTTAAATTTATGGGTGAAATTTCAAGGAAGTTCGAAATTAAAACAGGTGTTAGACAAGGTGATGGTTTATCCCCAAGCCTCTTCAACTGCGTACTGGAAAAGATATTGAGAATATGGAAAGAAGAACTCAAAGGCACCAAGAATGACATCAGAATTGGAACAAAAAAAGAAAAAATAGAATTGGACTGTTTAGCTTTTGCAGACGATCTGGCAATAATTACAGAAAACGAAGAAATAGCTCAGAACTACTTGGAGAAACTACAAGAAGTTTCGGCCAGAGCTGGACTGCAGATTTCATTTGAAAAAACCGTGTATATGTCTAATCATAGAAATAACAAGAAAAATCTTATTACTAAATACGGCAATATTAAGAGAGTAGAAAAATTTAAGTATTTAGGTGAAATAATTCAAGTGAATGGTTTAGACAAGAGTGCAAACCAGGCGAGAGCAAGGAAAATGGAATTTGCTTTTCAAAAAACCAAAGACATATATAACAAAAAAAACATTTCGATCCAAGCTAAATTAAGACATTATAAAACTGTCATTAGACCAGAATGCCTGTATGCATCGGAGTGCCTAACTCTTAACAAAAAGGGGGAAATAGAAAACATGGAAAAGAAAGAAAGGAAAATTTTGAGAAAAATATTAGGACCGAGAAAGATTGGGGAAGAGTACAAGCTAAAGAGTAATAAGGAAATATACAAAACTATTGAGAAAGTGAGTGAGGCAATGCGTAAACGCAGACTAACGTTTTATGGTCACCTGTCGAGGATGGATGGAAACAGACTAACAAGAAAAGTGTTTGAACATAGTAACAGGAACGAAAAAACCAACAATAAATGGATACAGATGGTGAAAAAGGATTTGGCCTATTTTAATGTCACCCGTGAGTCAATCAGGGACAGGGAAAAGTTTAGACAAATAGTGAACGAAATTAAGTGTTTTCCAGAAGAAACGAAACTAAAGAATAATAACAGGAAATGGTCGGAAGAGCGGAGGAGGAACCACTCGAAAATGATGAGGAAATATTGGGAAGAGAGAAAAAAAGATCAAAAAGCCGGGCAAGTGAATTGTTGAACGTGGTCCAAAGATGGCCGAAATCGAAAGAAGAAGAAGAAGAAACTGTTAACATTCTCTAGCTTAGAAAAAGTTATAATCTGACGTGTCGCAGCATTACAACAGCATGATTTTCAAATGAAATGCTGAAATTAATTATTTGGAATTAATCGAACTGTGAAATAGATGCAATGAACGAGGTGTTCAAGTCGAGCGTAATGATACAGCCTCTAACTAAAAAAAAATACAGCCATCGGAAACTTCTGAGGGCTATACCATAACCTGAGCATATCTTCGATTGCTTACAAAAGTTTACAAACAACTAGCTACAGCTACGACCTGCGGAACATCTTTAACCGTAAGCTGTCAGTAACTGGACGGTAGATAGCAAGGAAACTGGTGTTCCTTAATGTGTATTTGCTCGTTAAGCTCCATTTCATTGGCTTTTTTCAGATGAGGGTAAATTTCTCTCTCTTCATAATTGTCAACAAATTAGTCCTTCGTTTTAAGAAAGATTGCAAGCTTCTTTTCGATACTGTATAACTCGCGACTACGTTGTATAATTGCAATACGCCCATTATTCTGATGCCGTCATTGGGCGCGGAACATTTTTTTTTAATACACACTGTTTTATCGTTTACTATCAGCATTTTGTTTGAAAAATGTGCAACATAATTTTGAAACAAGTCAGATAACTCCATGTGAACAGTTTTAATGTATTGAATTGTTCAGTTATCATGATTACGACACACGCATTTTCTCACGTCATTAAACACGACAGTTTTTTTTACATTCACTTTACTTTTACTTTGACGTTGCTTCTCTATAGACGTTTCTTCTCCACAGCATAACGTGCTTCTCTATAGACGTTTCTTTTCTACAGCATAACGTAAGTTGTATATTATTTATGCACTTGTATTCTACATATATAAGCATTGTCTCCCACGCTGTATTATAAGAAAAAGACTATCTTTATATCCTTATATAACATTTGGCAGTTTGAGATACACTTGATAATGGCCTAGTATAAGCCGGCCGTTGTGGCCGAGCGGTTCTAGGTGCTTCAGTCTGGAACCGCGCGACCGCTACGGTCGCGGGTTCGAATCCTGCCTCGGGCATGGATTTGTGTGATGTCCTTAGTAAGGTTTAAGTAGTTCTAAGTTCTAGGGGACTGATGACCTCAGATGTTAAGTCCCATCTACATCTACATCTACATCCATACTTCGCAAGCCACCTCACGGTGTGTGGCGGAGGGTACCTTGAGTACCTCTATCGGTTCTTCATTCTGTTCTAGTCTCGTATTGTTCGCGGAAAGAAAGATTGTAGGTATGCCTCTGTGTGGGCTCTAATCTCTCTGATTTTATCTTCATGGTCTCTTCGCGATATATACGTAGGAGGGAGCAATATACTGCTTGACTTCTCGGTGAAGGTATGTTCTCGAAACTTCATCAAAAGCCCGTTCGAGCTACTGAGCGTCTCTCTTGAAGAGTCTTCCACTGGAGCTTATCTGTCATCTCCGTAACGTTTTCGCGATCACTAAATGATCCTGAAACGAAGTGCGCTGCTGTCCGTTGGAACTTCTCTATCTCCTCTATCAACCCTATCTGCTACGGATCCCACACCAATGAGCAGTATTTAAGCAGTGGGCGAACAAGTGTACTGTAACCTACTTCCTTTGTTTCCAGACTGCATTTCCTTAGGATTCTTCCAATGAATCTCAGTCTGGCATCTGCTTTACCGACGATTACTTTTATATGGTCATTCCATTTTAAATCACTCCTAATGCCAACTCCCAGATACTTTATGGAATTAACTGCTTCCAGTTGCTGACCTGCTATATCGTAGCTAAATGATGAAGGATCTTTCTTCCTGTGTATTCCCAGCACATTACACTTGTCTACATTGAGATTCAATTGCCATTCCCTTCACCATGCGTCAATTCGTTGCAGATTCTCCTGCATTTCAGTACAATTTTCCATTGTAAAACCTCTCGATATATTACAGCATCATCCGCAAAACGCCTCAGTGAACTTCCGATGTTATCCACAAGGTCATTTATATATACTGTGAATAGCAACGGTCATACGACACGCCCCTGCGGCACACCTAAAATCACGCTTACTTCCCATAGTGCTCAGAGCCATTTTTGTGTGGTCTTAAAAAGAGTCTAAGTAACTGGAGCAACTCTTCATTGCTGATGGACTTCCCTCCAGCTTTTATGTCTACCCTTTTCAGATTTTATAGCTTGCCTAGAACGTTCAAGCTTCTGAAATTCCACGGCCCGAATCGTAGAACGTTATCCTTTCGTTGGCTATTCAGTCTATTTCTCATAGTCGCACCCTATTTGTCAGTCCCCTCCCGGGGATCCGAATGGATCACTATTCCCGAATCTTTCGCCAATGGTGATACGATCTTCACATTTTTTTTCAGTTACAAGTCACATGTCAGTGAAGTGAAACGGAAAGAAGACAAGGATTTCCGGTCAGATGAGTATAGGGTAACATCAACAGCAGCAGAAAATGGTGTAACGGGATAGGATTCGTTATGAATAGGAAGGTGCGGCAAAGAGTGTGTTACTGTGAACAGTGCAGTGATAGGGTAGTTCTTACCAAAATCGACAGCAAACCAACATCAACAACGATAGTTCGCAAACTGAAGAAGAAGAGATAAAAAAATATATGAGGACATTCAGAGGGTAATACAGTACTTAAAGTGGGATGAATATGTAATATCTGTAGGGGACTGGAATACAGTTGTAAGGGAACGAATAGACGTAAAGATTATAGAGGAATATGGAATTGGGACAAGGAATGAGAGATGAGTAATCTGTAATAAATTTCAACTAATAACAGCGAATACACTACTCAAAATTCACAAGAGGAGGAAGTATATATCGAAAAGGCCGCGTGATAAGGGAAGATTTCAGTTAGATTACATCATGGTCAGACAGAGATTCCGAAATCACATACTGGATTGTACGGTGTATGCAGGAACTGATATAGTCTAAGATTACAATGTAGTAGTGATCAAGAGTGGGCTGAAGCTTAAGAGGTTAGTCAGGAAGAATCAGTACTAAAGGAAGTGGGATAGGAAGTACTAAGGGATGACGAGATACGCTAGAAGTTCTTTAATGCTATACAGGGTTATTATAAATGATTGAAACGATTTCACAGCTCTACAATAACTTTATTATTTGAGATATTTTAAAAATGCTTTGCACACACATACAAAAACTCAAAAAGTTTTTTTAGGCATTCACAAATGTTCGATATGTGCCCCTTTAGTGATTCGGCAGACATCAAGCCGATAATCAAGTTCCTCCCACACTCGGCGCAGCATGTCCCCACCAATGAGTTCGAAAGCATCGTTGATGCGAGCTCGCAGTTCTGGCACGTTTCTTGGTAGAGGAGGTTTAAACACTGAATCTTTCACATAACCCCACAGAAAGAAATCGCATGGGGTTAAGTCGGGAGAGCGTGGAGGCCATGACATGAATTGCTGATCATGATCTCCACCACGACCGATCCATCGGTTTTCCAATCTCCTGTTTAAGAAATGCCGAACATCATGATGGAAGTGCGGTGGAGCACCATCCTGTTGAAAGATGAAGTCGGCGCTGTCGGTCTCCAGTTGTGGCATGAGCCAATTTTCCGCGGGCTACGCGTGAATCTTGCCTGCACGCGTTCAACCGTTTCTTCGCTCACTGCAGGCCGACCCGTTGATTTCCCCTTACAGAGGCATCCAGAATCTCTAAACTGCGCATACCATCGCCGAATGGAGTTAGCAGTTGGTGGATCTTTGTTGAACTTCGTCCTGAAGTGTCGTTGCACTGTTATGACTGACTGATGTGAGTGCATTTCAAGCACGACATACGCTTTCTCGGCTCCTGTCGCCATTTTGTCTCACTGCGCTCTCGAGCGCTCTGACAGCAGAAACCTCAAGTGCGGCTTCAGCCGAACAAAACTTTATGAGTTTTTCTGCGTATCTGTAGTGTGCCGTGACCATATGTCAATGAATGGAGCTACAGTGAATTTATGAAATCGCTTCAATCATTTGTAATAGCCCTGTAGATGCAGCAATAATGAGTAACTCAGCAGACAGTAAAGAGGAATGGGCATCCCTGAAAAGGGCAATCATAGAAGTTGGGAAGAAAAACATAGGTACAAAGAAGGTAGCTGCGAAGAAACCATGGTTAACAGCTTGCTCGAAGGAAGAAGGAAGTACAAAAGTGTTCAGGAAAATTCAGGAATACATAAATACAAGTCAGTGAAGAAATGAAATGAGTGGGAAATGCAGGGAAGCTAAGACGAAATGGCTGCATGAAAAATGTGAAGAAATCGAAGAAGGAATGATTATCGGAAGGACTTACTCAACATATAGGAAAGTCAAACTAACTTTGGTGAAATTAACAGCGAGTGTGGTAACATTAATAGTGCAACGGGAATTCCACTGCCAAATGCTGAGGAGAGAGAGGATAGGTGGAAAGAGTACACTGAAGACCTCTATTAGGGGGAAGGTTTGTCTGATGTGGTAAAGGAAGAAATAAGAGTCGAGTTTAGGGGGAAGGTTTCTCTGATGTGATAAAGGAAGAAACAAGAGTCGAATCAGAAGAGAGAGCGGATCCAGTATTAGAATCAGAATTTAACAGAACTTAAGATCAAATAATGCAGAAGTGATAGGTAACATTCCATCAGAATTTCTAAATTAATAGGGAAAATCGGCAACGAATCGACTATTCACGTTGGTGTGTAGAATTTCTGAGTCTTGTGACATACCATCTGACTTTCGGAAAAATATCATCCACACAATTCCGAAGACTGCAAGAGCTGACAAGTGGAAAATTATCACACAATCAGATTCAGCTGTAGGACTAATGTACAGAAGAATGGAAAAGAAAACTGAGGAGGTGTTACATGACGATCCTTTTGGGTTTAGGAAAGGTAAAGGCACCATAGACACAATTCTGACGTTGCGGTTAATAACGGAAGCAAGACTAAAGAGAAATCGAGACCCGTTCACAGGATGTCGACCTGGAAGAAGTGTTCAACAGTTTAAAATGATGCGAGATGTTCTGAGAAAATAGGGGTAAGCTACAGAGAGAGACTGGTAACATACAATATGTACAAGAGACAAGAGGAAAAAATAGGAGTGGATGACCGAGAACGAAGTGCTCGAATGAAAAAGGGTGTAACACAGGGATGTAGTCTGTCGGCCGTACTGTTCAGTCGGTACCTCGAAGAAGCAATGATGGAAATAAAAGAAAGGTTCAAGAGAGGGACTGAAATTCGAGGCGAAAGGATTTCATTATACGATTGGCTAATGACATTGTTATCCTCAGTGAAAGTGAAGAAGAATTACAGGATGAGATTTTCACTCTGCAGCGGAGTGTGCGCTGATATGAAACTTCCTGGCAGATTAAAACTGTGTGCCCGACCGAGACTCGAACTCGGGACCTTTGCCTTTCGCGGGCAAGTGCTCTAGAGCACTTGCCCGCGAAAGGCAAAGGTCCCGAGTTCGAGTCTGGGTCGGGCACACGGCTTTAATCTGGCAGGAAGTTTCAAGAATTACAGGATCTGCTGAATAGAATGAGTAGTCTAATGACTACAGAATACTGACTGAGAGTAAATCGAACAAAGACGAAGGTAATGAGAAGTAGTAGAAATGAGAACAACGAGAAAGGTAACATCTGGATTGATGGTCACGAAGTAAATGAAGTTACGGAATTCTGCTACCTAGGCAGCAAAATAACAAATGACGGGCGCAGCAAGGAGGACATAAAAATCAGGCTAGCACTGGCAAAAAGGGCATTCCTGGCCAAGAGAAGTCTACTAGTATCAAAAATAGGCCTTAATTTAAGAAAGAAATTTCTGAGAAAGTACGTTTGGAGAACAGCTTTGTATAGTAGTGAAACATGGTCTGTGGGTTACCGGAACAGAAGCGAATTGAACATTCGAGATGTGGTTCTAGAAACGAATGTTGAAAATTTGGTGGACTGTAAGTTAAGGAATGACGAGGTTCTACGCAGAATCGGAGAGGAAAGGAAAATGTGGAAAATACTGACAAGGAGAAGGGACAGGATGATAGGACATCTGTTAAAACATTATGGAATGACTTTTATGGACGCCGGCCGCGGTGGTCTAGCGGTTCTAGGCGCTCGGTCCGGAACCGCGAGACTGCTACGGTCGCAGGTTCGAATCCTGCCTCGGGCATGGATGTGTGTGATGTCCTTAGGTTAGTTAGGTTTAAGTAGTTCTAAGTTCTAGGGGACTGATGACCACAGTCCCATAGTGCTCAGAGCCATTTGAACCATTTGACTTTCATGGTACTAGAGGAAGCTGTAGAGGGCAAAATCTGTAGAGGAAGACAGAGGTTGGAACATATCCAGCAAGTAACCGAGGACGTAGGTTGCAAGTGCTACTCTGAGTTGAAAAGTTTAGCACAGGTGAAGAGTTCGTGGCGGACCGTATCAAACAATTCAGATGACTGATAACTCAAAAACAGTAAAAGAAAAAGAAAGAGTTCTATATTTCCTAAGCATGGACCTGTTACGTATGTTCCAATTTAGTACATACATAACAAAATATAACATAGCTTTAGAAAAGTCATTTACAGAAATATTTATGACATCATTAAGTTACAGAATTGACAAGAATTAATTATATGCATCTCAAAGGAGTTACCTGATAGAGATGTTATATTACCGACAATCGACACTAATGTTACATATCATACTTTCCGTTCTTCATGTCAGTGTTTTTCGTGTGTTCGCCGATTCTGCGGAAAACCTCATTTCTCATCAGACCGCTTAATTTTCAGAAAATACCCACACGTTTCAAACGTTTAGAATCCCTTTTTTCGTGTTTTTCTACTGTCCACTATTCGCCATTACACAATGTTGTGAATAAGACGTAATTCTCAGAAATCTCTGCCTCGAATGTCCTCTTTAATCGAATCACTTCATCTTGGTCTGCCATTGTTATGGTTCCCTCTTAGTTATTGTAGATGTCGTGGGTTACCAGACTTCCCGAACATTCCTTTGTTTATTATCCTTACCAGCTCCTTGTATGCGTGAGCAGTTAGGCTGATTTTGTGATGGTGCTGGCACTTTACCCTAGCTGTCTTCAGGATTTTGTAAATGATATTTTTCCGGATGTATACGTCCTCTCACAGACACTACATACATACTCGAATAGTTGTCTGGTTGACGCTTCCACTAGTGTTTTTATAAATAAAGTTTATACTGTAGCGCCAAAGAAACTGATATAGACACGCATATTCAAATACAAAGATATGTAAAAAGGCAGAATAAGGCACTACGGTCGGCAACGCCTATACAACACAAGTGTCTGGCGCAGTTGTTAGATCAGTTACTACGCTGAAATGGCAGGTTATCATGATTTAAGTGAACTTGAAGGTCGTGTTGTAGTGGGGACACGAGCGATGGGACACAACTTCTCCGAGGTAGCGTTGAAGTGGGGATTTTCCTGTACGACCATTCCACAAGTGTACCGTGAAAATCAGGTATCCGGCAAAACATCAAATCTCCGACATCGCTGCTGCCGGAAACAGACCCTGCAACAATGGGACCAATGACGACTGTAGAAAATCGTTCAACGTGCCAGAAGTGCAACTATTCTGCAAATTGGTGAAGAATGCTGGGCCATCAAAAAGTGTCAGCGTGCGAAGCATTCAACGAAACATCATCAATATCGGCTTTCGGAGCCGAAGGCCCACTCGTGTACCTTTGATGACTGCACGTCACAAAGCTTTACGCCTTGCCTAGACGCATCGACACCGATACTGGGCTGTTGATGACCGGAAACATGTTACCTGATCGGACGAGTCTCGTTTCAGATTGTATCGAGGGGATGGACATGTACAGGTATGGAAACAAATCATGAATACATGAACCTGCATGTCATCAGGGGACTATTAAAGCTGATGGAGGCTCTGTGATTGTGTAAGGGATGTGCAGCTGGAGTGATATGGGACCCCTGATACGTCTAGATACGTTTCTGACAGGTGACACATCCTGTCTGATCAACTGCATCCATTCATGTCCATTGTGCCTTTCGACGGACTTAGACAGTTCCAGCAGGACAATGCGACACCTCACACGTCCAGAATTGCTACAGAGTAAATCCAGGAAGATTCTTCTGGGTTTAAACACTTCGCTGGCCACCGGTCGCCCCAGACGTGTACATTATTGAGCATATCTGGAACGTGCCCTTCAAAAGAGTTCTCCACCCCTTCGTCCTCTTACGGATTTATGGACAACCCTGCAGCATTCATAGTGTCAATTCCATCCAACACTACTTCAGAGATTAGTCGAGTTCATGCCACGTAGATCTGCGGCACATCTGCGATATTAGGCAGCTGCACCTGTTTCTTTGGCTCTTCCGTGTACATTCACTCATAAGAGGTGTGGCAGAAAAAAACCGGACTAGTACTGGTGAAAGAATAAAACGAATGCAATAAGGCTGAAAGTCGCGTGGCCTGTCAAGTGACTCTCACTCCGCCTACTGCTCGAGTTTCATCTGCCTCCTGCACTCAGTCTGCCCGTGGCGTCTGTTTTAAGTAGTTGACGTTTTGTCTGTGCGTCGGAAAATGTTGAGTGTACAGAAAGAACAGCGTGTTAACATCAAATTTTGTTTCAAACTAGGAAAATCTGCAAGTGAAACGTTTGTAATGTTACAACAAGTGTACGGCGATGATTGTTTATCGTGAACACAAGTGTTTGAGTGGTTTAAACGATTTAAAGATGACCGCGAAGACACCAGTGATGACACTCGCACTGGCAGACCATTGTCAGCAAAAACTGATGCAAACATTGAAAAAATCGGTAATCTTGTTCGACAAGATCGCCGTTTAACAATCAGAGCAGTGTCTCAGTTAACAGAAGTTGACAAGGAAAGTGTTAGGCAGATTCTTCATGAAAGTTTCAACATGAACAAAGTGTGCGAGTGTCATCACTGGTGTCTTCGCGGCCATCTTTAAATCGTTTAAACCACTCAAACACTTGTGTTCGCGATAAACAATCATCGCCGTACACTTGTTGTAACATTACAAACGTTTCACTTGCAGATTTTCCTAGTTTGAAACAAAATTTGATGTTAATACGCTGTTCTTTCTGTACACTCAACATTTTCCGACGCACAGACAAAACGTCAACTACTTAAAACAGACGCCACGGGCAGACTGAGTGCAGGAGGCAGATGAAACTCGAGCAGTAGGCGGAGCGAGAGTCACTTGACAGGCCACGCGACTTTCAGCCTTATTGCATTCGTTTTATTCTTTCACCAGTACTAGTCCGGTTTTTTTCTAGCCACACCTCGTATGTTGTGTACTTTGCCGCATAGTTAAGTTACAGTGTTAACATAGGTTTCGTAAACCGTTCATCCTAAATCGTTTTACAGATCAGACAGCTGCCAATGATTATGTTTAAAAGTGAGTCTAAGACGTAAACGTACAGTAGATTGTCCCACATACACAATTAGTAACGTAGATAAACGTCTGGTGTCCTCGGAAGAGGTGTCTATTGTTACACTTTCTGACAGTGCAGGAAAGGAATGAGAGCGTAGGAGGTTATGGAGTGGGAGGAAGTCACGCTGACGACACGTCCCTCGGCAAACCGCGTACGGCAAACCCGGTGCCGTGCCTTAAGCTGATCAGCGGTGCGTGGGGTGCCGGAAAATGCGTTTCGCGGAGCCAGAGGCGGGCGGAGGTGAAAAATAAAGGCGCGGAAAACTAATTCGTCGAGGAGGACTGCTGGGAGGGAGGGAGGGAGGGAGGAGGCACCGCACGTCTGTCCCTGGAGACGCCGCGCCAGGAATCCAATATTCGCGGCCCGGCGGCCAGGCCCCCTCGTATGCCACAGCGGAAATACGGCACATCACAAGGCGCCCACTGCTGCCGAGAGGCAACGCTGCCCCCATCGGCTAACCGTCGTTTAATAGCGGTAACAGTTTTGCAAGTAATATGAACAGTTCTGTACGAGCGATCCTAAAGCCACTTTTCTTACAAAGGAAAGGAATTTTCTCTATCGTTACAGTAGACTGCAGGCCATTAGAATAGCGTCATGATGACGACGGCGTACAACAAACATCAAATTGACATTGAGACGCGTCTCGTCTTCGCCTCCACTCGTTTTGTTCATACACTCCTGGAAATTGAAATAAGAACACCGTGAATTCATTGTCCCAGGAAGGGGAAACTTTATTGACACATTCCTGGGGTCAGATACATCACATGATCACACTGACAGAACCACAGGCACATAGACACAGGCAACAGAGCATGCACAATGTCGGCACTAGTACAGTGTATATCCACCTTTCGCAGCAATGCAGGCTGCTATTCTCCCATGGAGACGATCGTAGAGATGCTGGATGTAGTCCTGTGAAACGGCTTGCCATGCCATTTCCACCTGGCGCCTCAGTTGGACCAGCGTTCGTGCTGGACGTGCAGACCGCGTGAGACGACGCTTCATCCAGTCCCAAACATGCTCAATGGGGGACAGATCCGGAAATCTTGCTGGCCAGGGTAGTTGACTTACACCTTCTAGAGCACGTTGGGTGGCACGGGATACATGCGGACGTGCATTGTCCTGTTGGAACAGCAAGTTCCCTTGCCAGTCTAGGAATGGTAGAACGATGGGTTCGATGACGGTTTGGATGTACCGTACACTATTCAGTGTCCCCTCGACGATCACCAGTGGTGTACGGCCAGTGTAGGAGATCGCTCCCCACACCATGATGCCGGGTGTTGGCCCTGTGTGCCTCGGTCGTATGCAGTCCTGATTGTGGCGCTCACCTGCACGGCGCCAAACACGCATACGACCATCGTTGGCACCAAGGCAGAAGCGACTCTCATCGCTGAAGACGACACGTCTCCATTCGTCCCTCCATTCACGCCTGTCGCGACACCACTGGAGGCGGGCTGCACGATGTTGGGGCGTGAGCGGAAGACGGCCTAACGGTGTGCGGGACCGTAGCCCAGCTTCATGGAGACGGTTGCGAATGGTCCTCGCCGATACCCCAGGAGCAACAGTGTCCCTAATTTGCTGGGAAGTGGCGGTGCGGTCCCCTACGGCACTGCGTAGGATCCTACGGTCTTGGCGTGCATCCGTGCGTCGCTGCGGTCCGGTCCCAGGTCGACGGGCACGTGCACCTTCCGCCGACCAGTGGCGACAACATCGATGTACTGTGGAGACCTCACGCCCCACGTGTTGAGCAATTCGGCGGTACGTCCACCCGGCCTCCCGCATGCCCACTATACGCCCTCGCTCAAAGTCCGTCAACTGCACATACGGTTCACGTCCACGCTGTCGCGGCATGCTACGAGTGTTAAAGACTGCGATGGAGCTCCGTATGCCACGGCAAACTGGCTGACACTGACGGCAGCGGTGCACAAATGCTGCGCACCTAGCGCCATTCGACGGCCAACACCGCGGTTCCTGGTGTGTCCGCTGTGCCGTGCGTGTGATCATTGCTTGTACAGCCCTCTCGCAGTGTCCGGAGCAAGTATGGTGGGTCTGACACACCGGTGTCAATGTGTTCTTTTCTCCATTTCCAGGAGTGTATGTTGACGTGGCACCAGCTTATATTGTCCAAAGAAACACGCATGCAGACACGCTGGTGTCGACAGTGTACCAGTGTACTATCTTGCGTAGTTCATTGACATCACCGGATGCGCGATATCTCTCTCGGGGAAGGTCTTTGGTTAGTGGTTGCCAGAGAGCTTGCCTTAAGAAATCCTTCTGAACTCGAAATGGCACGGCTCTAGCTGGTCGTGAGTTTGCTCTTGCTGCTCCACTTCATTCTGCTGTTAAGCTGTTGGTGAAGCCATTGCATGCTATTCGCTTAAGCAACGCACTGAAAATGTCATCACCTCCATTCATTAGGACGCTATTACTAGGCGCTACGATTGAAAACGAAAGCTAGTGTTTGTCTCTTTCTTGAGTCTGGCCTTTGGCCTACGGTTTTAGATTGGGGTTTTTAGCGTGTCTCTTGGTGGTTGGCTTTTCCGTTCTTTGTTACCATGGTCGGTCAACCATTGTAACACTCTGTGTGAGCTGTGCTGCGGCTCGCGTTGGTGCCGTTGCTATGTTGGCATCGTTTAGTTGGTATAGTTATGGTTGTCGTCATTTTTCCTACCTAGTGGCTGCTAACGCCCCAGTTACCTGTCCTGGAGCTTAGTGTATATTAGAACAGTGTACCCCTCCTCGACTTGCCGCTGTTGTCCGATAGGGTGTGTAGTTCGACAGCTTCTTTGATTTGTGGACCAGGTGGTCTTTTTTTTTCCTACTCTGGTAGAAGTGGTTCCTTTCGGCTTCCGGATGCTCTAAACACCGGAGTCTGAAGACGTAGTGCTGACCGCCGGTTCCGGCTTGGGTGTGTTATTCCAGCGTTGCATTGGTCTTTGGACGTTAGGTAGATTCGGCTAATGATTATTGGTCATGCGTTTAAACTGCCACTAGTCTGAGTTACCATCTCGTGAAGTGAATGGAATGCAACTCTTGGCTGCCCGTCTCATCGCTTGCGAAGTCTTGAGGAATTTTTCTCAGGTCGATCCTTGGAGCAATGTCTGCGACCCCCTCTCCATTGGTTTAGTAAGATTTGATGATTGCTTTTTTTAAAAAAATAAAATATTTTAATAACTGTAATTTCAGATTTGAACATGTTTAACTGGTTCTTAAAAGATTGCTATTCAGATCTTCATCCGTGAAAAAGTTTTTAAATTATTACTATTGGGGCCTTCAGCCGAGAAATGGTTTTGAATTTGTTGCCATTAAGGCCTTCCGGTTAACCAGCGCTGATCTCAAATATTCTGTTTACGAATGTGAGGCGTTGGTCGTCTTTTTCGCGCTGTAGAAGTACCGGTTTTATCTCGAACATAGAGTATTTCAGCTAGAGACTGACAATTAGGCCTTAAGCTGGGTGCTAGCCAGACCGCGTAAAACCGTCCGTATCGTGAGGTGGGCGTTACGTATTTCGGCGTTTCAGTTCGATGTTAAATACATTAAGGGCACTGAGAATGTGCTCGCGGACGTCCTCAGCCGTATGTTTAGTGGACATCCATCTAGTGAGGGCGCCCTAGAAACTGAAAAGGGCAATTTTAGTTGTGTCGTGTTAGACGATATTCCTCATTTGCTTAGTGACATTGCCGACCGTGAGGATCAAGACCCCACTTGGGTACCAGTTAACGAACGGCGTTCCGCGGCACAACTTTTGGATGAATACGTTATCAGCAAAGGCATTTTGTGTAAAAGGATGGGACGTGCCAGGGAGATTAAGATCTCTCTATCAGCCACCCTAGTACGCCCGGTTTTCCACAACTCTTTGATTGGTAGGCATTTAGGAATCTATAAGACACTGCAAAAGATTAAGGAGCATCTGACTTGGCCGTCTATGGATCGAGACGGTAGAGAGATGGTTTGTCGGTGTCAGTTGTGTCATGTGGCCAAACCGAAGAACGCTCTTCAACAGATCTTCCTGTGTTCTGAGCGCGAATCCTGCCGCGTGGTCAAGCTCTGTATTGATTATATGGGGTCCTCACCTCGCACCTATGGAGTCCATCGGTACGTATTAGTTACTATTGACGCGTTTCCGAGGTTTACCTGGCTTCTTCCGAGTCGTAATGTGACTGTTGCTACCACCATTGCGCATTTAACTAACGTATTTAGTATTTTTGGACCCCCCAAGCAAATCGTTAGTGATAATTAAAATTTTAAGACAAGTAACACCCACGGCTGAAGGCCTTAACGACAACAAATTCAACTATTTCTCGGTTGAAAGCAACCAAAGTAATAATTTAAAAACTATATCACGGCTGAAGACCTGAATAACAATCTTTTGAGAACCAGTTAAAGATTTTCAAACTTGAAATTACACTTATTAAAATTAAAAAAAAAAAAATCATCAAATCTGACCAAACCAAGGGAGAGGGTGGTCCGCAGACATTGCTCCAAGGATCTACCTGGGAAAAGTCCCTCAAAATTTCGCAAGCGGTGAGGCAGGCAGCCAAGAGTTGCATTCCACTCACTTCACGAGATGGTAACTCAGACTAGTGGCAGTTTAAACGCATGACCAATAATCAATTGCCGAATCTACCTAACGTCCGATGACCAATGCAACGCTGGAATAACACATCCAAGCCGGAACGTGCTGTCGGCACTGCGTCTTCAGATTCTGGTGTTTCATACACATCTACATGGTTACTCTGCAATTCACACTTAAGTGCCTGGCAGAGTGTTCATCGAACCATTTTCATACTACTTCTCTACCATTCCACTCTAGAATGGCGCGTGGGTAAAGGAACACCTAAATCTATCCGTTTGAGCCCTGATTTCTCTTATTTTATTATGATGGTCATTTATACCTACGTAGGTGGGTGTCAACAAAATATTTTCGTATTCGGAAGAGAAAGTTGGTGATTGAAATTTAGTAAGTAGATCTCGGCACAAGGAAAACCGCATTTGTTTCAGTGACTGCCACCGCAACTCGCGCATCGTATCAGCATCCGTAAGCAGAAAGGAACCACTACTACCACAGTAGGAAAAAAAAGCACCACCCGGCCCACAAATCAAGGAAGCTCTCAAACTACACGCCTTACCGGACAGCAGCGACAAGACCAGGAAAAGTACACTGCTGTAACATACACCAAGCTCCAAGGCGGGTAACTGGGGCGTTAGCGGCCATTAGACACGAAAAACACCACTGATTGAAGCTCACGAATAATAATACATAGAATGTTACAACTAATATATAGGAGTGGAGGAAGACTAATTAGGTTCGCCTTCCCCAGAAGCTCCACTCGCTGCCCTTAGTCTCGGCGACACTGCGAGCAGCAACACGCAGGCAAATGGCGAGATCTCACATTGGTGGAGGTTTCACTACTTGAATTAAGGTCCACTCAAGCTTCCTGGGTCCGGTTGACAACGTGGTTGTAGCCCTCGTGACTATAGCCCTTCATTCTGGAAGTGCATGCGTGCTGCCAGCGGTCCGGGCATGTTTTCGCGTTGCTTGGACCTGGCTGCTCGCTAGTCTCCAACCGGACTGCCGACTCACACGACACGGAAACACGTTTTACCAACGTTACCAACACGCACCTCCCTCCCGGGAAAATTACGGACATAAACCTACTCTCTCGACTCACCCCTGAAGGCTCACCGATTACGGTTATAACGGTTTGTTGTGCGCCCCGAGAATATTGCGCCTGGCACGACTCCAGTTTGACGACCTGAGGGGTGATATCGGCAGGAATTAGGTCTTGAATCCCCCATAAGTTCGAAAGGGGGAATTAACAGGATACGCCACCAAGAAAACCGGAGTAGCCTTCAAAGCCCCAGGGCTGGTGGTACTGAAGGCAAAGCTAAGACAAGGCAGACTAGAATTCCACTTACTGGGAGACTTCTGATGAAAGATAATCATTGCGGATTTAAGGTTACGATTGAACCTTTCCGCGAAGGAGCCCTGCGGGTAACACAGAGTGGTAGTCACGTGTTTCACACCGCTTTGAAAACAGAAAGCACTGAAGGGGGCCGAAAGGCTTTCTTGTTCTGTGTCGTCCCTTGTATTCTCCGTTGCTTGTTTTTCTTCCTTGTGGGTGTTTCGTGATCCCTGAATAAGGGACCGATGGTCTTTGTAGTCTGGTCCCTTCAACCCCCAGAAACCAAGCAACCAACCACAAGCTTTCCAACTGCCATCGGATGCAGCCTACCAACGTTTCCTGCAGGCCGCTCCACATATATGCGGAGAGGGTCAGTGCCACTGTCTCGATAATGATTATTTTTATTCATTGCATAAGCTGAGCAACCGGAGGAACAGCAATGATTGTGTCACGAGTTGGTGCAACACTAGAAGTGCTTGCCAAGTGCAGATTCAGGGAAGGGTCGACCCCTGCGGGACTCTCTAATGGAAAGGGTTTGTCTACGCACTGCTGCAATAAGCTGGAAACTTCCCTTAGCGAATGCTGGTCGTTTGTCGCTCTTCTATTCTTCATCATGCTCCAATGTCCACTTCCGTATTTCAACCGAAACTCCAGCCCCAGATGAGGTGATGGTATCATTGCTGGGATAATCACTGAGAACTTTCGTGGCTTCCGCGACCGCTGAGTACAGTTGCTGCTGGTCTGCCGTCGAATGACGGACGGCTGCCGGCAAATGGTCCGAGTAGCCCCTTCCCACTGGGTCCCGCTCACCGTGTTTAGAAAAACTCTACGTGGCTCCTGTACTAACAGATTCACTCTATTAGCGTGTCACAACAAGAAGAACACACGTAGCACGAACCCAAATGACTGAGTTACACTAGATACGCAAATCCAAGTAAACGGCGGCGAGTTGTACCCCGCGCCTTTTTCGCGTTCTATAATGGTGACGCGACTGGGGTAACAGGCAGTCGGGCCTGCATGATGTCAAGGGGAGCAGCACACATTAGTCTCCGCGCGACGCCACACCAAGCGCGTGCAGAGCTCAAGGGCCATCTCCCAAGTAGGGCACCATCGCAGCGCAACACGGCGCACCACTGACGTCAATGCCCGTGGCCTACAGAGGCCGCCGGCCTCCGCAATGCCACGTGTCAGCCCAGCAGCGCCAGGAGGGAGCCGCCACTGTCCCAGTCAGGGTCAGCGGGGAGAGGCATGCCTTCCTCACTACGTCATGTACCAAGATCAATAAAGCACCCTGTCATTCCAGAATGAGACTTTCACTCTGCAGCGGAGTGGTGTCCGCTGATATGAAACTTCCTGGCAGATTAAAACTGTGTGCCGGACCGAGACTCGAACTCGGCACCTTTGCCTTTCGCGGGCAAGTGCTCTACCATCTGAGCTACCCAAGCACGACTCACGCCCCGTCCTCATAGCTTTACTTCTGCCAGTACCTCGTCTCCTATCTTCCAAACTTTACAGATGCTCTCCTGCGAACCTTGCAGAACTAGCACTCCTGAAAGGATATTCGGAGACGAGGTACTGGCAGAAGTAAAGCTGTGAGGATTGGGCGTGAGGCGTGCTTGGGTAGCTCAGATGGTAGATCACGTTCCCGTGAAAGGCAACGGTCCCGAGTTCGAGTCTCGGTCCGGCACACAGCTTTAACCTGCCAAGAAGTTTCACCCTGCCGTTGGTAACAGTGTTTGCCCTGACCCCACGGTGTTCACTCAATCCCCAAAGTGCCCAGCATGCTAAGCTTCCAAATTGAACCTCTTAGTGAAAAAAAATGTGTTTTTAATATGCATTTTGTAAAATGGTCTTCAATAATCTTGCAAATTTTATGCACATTATTACATGACTTCAGTAAAATATCGCGAACATGTGATCCTTAATTTTGACCCAATAAATAATCCTTAAGGCTGCCTGGTTTCTTAAACGTACTCAAGTGTAGGGGATCCTTATATAGTTCTAGGGAAGGAAATGGCTTCCAGGGTGGTTATTTGAATGAATTTAAGGTCACAGTTACATATCGAAGTTTCATAACCTCGGTTGACGTGCAATTGACGTTCCTTGCCTGTAGACCAAATGCTGTGAGAATGTAAGGCCAGCTTGAACCCCAATATCTGCTCTCACAAGAACATCAAGTATAATAATTACGGTGAACACAATCTGGTAAACAGCAAGCATGATCGGTGTCTTTGCAACACAATTTACCTGGTGATCTGTAAAGGCCTGCGAAGCACTGAAAAACGCTTCTCCTGATTGCAGCTTTGCTTCATACTGATTAACATTTCTCCTGAATGCAGCTTTCACAATAAAGCTGGTACTCAAATGCAATACAAATTGAATAGAAAAACACGTGTAAACGCAAGTTTTAACACGGTTTCTGTTAAGTCAATGGGAAAGGAAAATGAATCGTAGGTATTTCAGTTAAATTCTTAATTACTGAGACTCATTTAAAGAGTGATAACAAATGTAAGGTTACGCATGTCTTGCGATGGACCACGTGGTATACATGGCCACTATATGCGAAAAGCTGATCGAAGAAAAATTGTAGACACAATGGCAGATCATGAACGTAATTAAATAAACAGGCTTGTGATGTGGCCAGTACACCTGCCTTACGAAAAAGCGACACACGCGTGGGCCACGTTGTACCTCTTAGAACAACGGAAAGTAAGTGGAACACGAGGGGACGCACATTTAAATACCTGAAAATGCTGCAATCTAAGTATTACACCAAGGTGTAAGTTCAAGCGGTCGCCTCTGTATAATTCTCGTAGCTCGTTGCTTGATAAAAGCCATCAGAAAGTGAGCTCAATGCAAATACCCAATATCCATAAGCAACTAATCACACTAGTCGGCTGTAGAAAAACGTGGAAGCGGTGATACGAGCTAAAGGCCAAGCGTAGGATCAAAAACCAGAATCAGAATGCTCTGTCCGCCGTTCAACGGGGCTCAAAACACGTGATATGGCTACATGACCCACTCCGTACTGTGACTGGGATTCACTTATAACCTCCAAAATGTAGGCTAGCAGCACTCGTTAACCTGTTGCAGAATATCGTTTCAGCAGAGTGGGTGCGTTCGGCGCTATTGTATAAACTACGATGGAGAATGGTTGTTTGTACATTTTATGCGTCTTATGCAAGATCAGAAGATGCTCAGTGTAAGGCCAAGTCATATTTCAGAGACTCAGTAGGAGCGACGTACGTGGGCAGAGTAGAGCTAATAGAGCAGACCCCGGACCATTGTCTTAACAGCAACCTCGAAGACGGTTCACGTTAGATTAAATTAGAACTTTTGTAATACATACGCAGTGAATTTAAATGGAAGTTTATAAGTGAGTAGCAACACCATTCAAGTAAACTTCTAACCTAGAGTTATTGTCATTAACCTCAGTCACTGTTACTTTAGAATACGTGCATGCACCTTTTATGTTACAATAGAAACGACTGCCATTAATGAATATCTAAGCCATCATTTAAGGAAGAAATCTATTCCAAAACTGTGCCAGTTTTGTTTTGTTGGAAAAGAGTGTTTAGTTATTATACCTTAATCAATCACACATTTAAAGTAACGGAAAATACTCATAATTTATATGCCGAAATACCCGAAATTATGTTCTTTTCAAACTTTTCAGTCCAAGTTTGGTTTTGTGAAAAAGTTTATGTAGCTTCATTGATGTTTCGTATTTCGGCTTTGCACCTGCAATGAATTTTTGATTATTAGTATTTCATGCAGAGAGTTCTAAATTACTTAGAACAGTGAAATCTCATAATCTTCGCTTATGAAGTTAATAGTTTTGTCTGTGCAGGTAAATGTTACTGTGAGGTAACGAAATTTTTATTGTAATAGAGAGAATTCACAGTTTAACATAACGGTTATTTCATTTTTTCGAAATTATTTCATTTTATTTAATTTAGTATTTTAAAAATGCAGTTAACACTTCTTTCATTACGTTGTGAAGTGTTTCTCTTGATTTTCGTATGCGAACTACTGACTAAGCACACGCTTCTTCGGATAAATTACGTAGTAATTTTCTGTTCTGACAACCAAATGGTTAATGAACACAACTTTTGCGATTGGAGTGGCGGCCGAATTTAAAAATAACTTCAATGATTTGCTGTGGGTCAATCAAAATTTCTTTGCACTTTTCGTTGTCTTCATTGTGCTAGCTTTGCACTAGTTTACAACGGCCAATTAAAACTTAACGTTAGAAGAAACAATGGAGTAAGAAGAAACTTTTAAACTTGCCGAGCTAATCAGTTATTTTTTTCTGAAATGTTTGCCTTTATTTTCTGGTCCGATTAGACTCATGTGATCACTGTCTTCTTAGCAGATTAGAGTGAGAAAGGACAGAGCGCATAAAATATTACGTACAATGAGGAGGTCCTGCGCAGAATCGGAGAGGACAGGAATATGTGGAAAACACTGGCTAGGAGAAGGGCAAGGTGACAGGGCCTCTGTTAAGACATCAGCGAATGATTTCCATGGTACTAGACGGATATGTAGAGGGCGAAATTGTAGAGGAAGACAGAGATTGGAATGCATCCAGCAAATAATTGAGGGCACAGGTTGCAAGTGCTGCTCTGAGATGGAAAAAAAAAACCTTCATGAATGAAGTTGCCTGATTTGTTGGTATGTCAACACAGACTGTTCAATGGGTCTTCAAAGAATCGTTTACTACGCATAACCACATAAAGCGGCATACGGACTGTGGTTGTAAAGGAGATCATAAACGACAGGGTCCGGAGACGAGTGCCGTTACTTGTCAGCAATGGTTCAAAATGGTTCAAATGGCTCTGAGCACTATGGGACTTAACTTCTGAGGTCATCAGTCCCCTAGAGCTTAGAACTACTTAAACCTAACTAACCTAAGGACATCACACACACCCATGCGCGAGGCAGGATTCGAACCTGCGACCGTAGCGGTGGCCCGGTTCCAGACTGTAGCGCCTAGAACCGCCCGGCCACACCGGCAAGCCTTGTCAGCAATAATCGTTTCAAAACCAGTCAGCAAGTGCTGTTCTCGGTGACCGCAGGTAATATCAACCAGTTTCCGAGGAATCTCTGCGAAGGGACCTGCCTGTAGTGGTCGTTTGGAGTCGGGTACGTCGCAAAGGCATGGAAAGCTATCGTCTTCAAAGGACCAAACGACACAGAAACTGGACGGTAGCTGACTGGTTGGGTATTGTGTGTGCCTCTTTTTAAATGATGCAGAGCGTCGAGTGGACCAATGGTCCAGCGGGCTATTTAACCTACAACTTTCCGAGGGTAGTTCAGAACGTAGGTGGCTCTGCGATGTTGTAAGAATGTTTTCCGTATCATGTATTGGGCCCGCTCATTGAGCTTTTCGTGAACACGAACCGGAATGTCATTTTTATCACTCTCTCTGTTGATCAGATGTTCTCCTTTCTTCTTTCATCATTCTGTGTGACCAGCTGTTGCCCTGCAGTGGACAAGACGACTACAGCTGTGCTCACAGGGCTGGACGCAAACGTTCCTACTTTGGCGAATACTAAACTGTACTATCGACTGGCCCGCTAAATCATCCGTTCTTAATCCCACAGAAAATGTCTGGACTATCTGAAACAACGTGTGAAGCGTAACAACCAACAACCCCGAAATTTCATAGCTCTACCGATTCTAATCCATCAGCTGGATACAGCGCACCAAACAAACTTGTCGAATCTCTTGCTCCATTATCAAGGACAGAGGCGGTCTTACACTTTAAGGGTGATTCATTGTTTGGCCGGTGTGCTTAATAAGCACATCATGGTAATCTCTGCGAAGTGACATGACTGTAATGGGCATCTGGAGTCGGGTACCTCGCAAAGGCATGTAAACTAGACGAGCAGCAACTGATGAGGCTTACCGCAACGTATGCAGCTTTCACAGGCGAGAGGTGAACTTCACCTACCACATGCTTATGTTAGTCTACATCACCACGGTGAATACATAGTACAGTTGTAGCAATATGAAACCGTAGTGAAACATAGCTTTGGAAAATGCTGATTTTAAAGTCGTACTGATGATGACAGTCCATAATGCCTCTGTCCGAGATGCATGTTTTTCTGTATTCACAACTGGAATGTTCTGGGAGCGAGGCAACTTTCATTGTCCACATCTGAAATATTTCTCTGGTCTCCAGTGAGTATTCCACCTGCGACTGGACATCACACATGGTAAGTGCTAGCTTCGGTCCACGGTCATTTAAGTGGGGTACCTTGGAGACTTTTATTATTGCGTCACAATGTTGCCAGGGTACATTTTAGTACTCAAAAGTATTGCCGTTCACGTGCCTGTAACTTCCGGAAATGATGGTACCAGCCTAAAGACAGCATCTTACAAACCATTTGATTCTTGTACTAAACCAACCGTGCTACAGATAACGCAAGTTCGGCGGTTCTCGAGTCAGTCGCAGCTGTTTTTGTGTAATCCTTAGCATCAATAACACTGACCTACATAACACAGATTTGTAATGATTGTACCTTGCCATGCATTTTGGAGTAATTAAATTTTGATCTGAATAAGGATTTCACAGAACCTTGGATTTCAGTTACAGGTTTCTTCGTTTTCAACCCTGGGAAGGGAGCAGAGACAGACCGTTCTAATAGAAACTGGGATAATTGCAATAATTTTTTGCTCTTGATGTGTCAGACAGATAACGAAAGTATATGTTACCGATGATAGCGAATAATTATCACGTGGCGGTTCCGTTCAAGGTTTCAGAGCTACATCCTTTAAATGAACAGTCCTGTTCGAAAAGGTGGTCTTTCCTACTAATCAACATGGCTAGCTTTGTGGGTGTTTTCCTTGAAGAGAGGGAGGAAACGCTGATGAGATTCGTTGTTTTAGGCCTGCGGAACCTGTTTCGCTCTTTCTTTGTTAGTCTCGAAGGCCTAGCACGTTTAGCAAACGGCTGTGAATTATCGGTGAGGTGAATCACACAGAACTTCGGCTATAGTAACCGCCAAGTTCGAGTGATGCTGCCCGCTATTTGACGAGACAGATTTGCAGACAGCATCAACTGACGTGGTTCCAGACAGAACATTGGTACAGTTTATCGCAGCGTACACAATAGTCACAGGCGAGAGATGAACTTCACCTACCGCATGCTTATGTTAGTTGCATTACCACGGTGAATACACAGTATGGTTGTTTCAAGCCTGAAGGCTCTCACCATGCCTGCCTCCATCTCCCTCTCTCCAGAACTCACCTCGCTCCTGCTGTTGGAATATTGTGATCATTATCACATGGCCGCGCAGCAGTAATCACGCTTGTCCCGCAGTGAAATGCGTTACATTACTGGGAATGCTGTTTCATTTTGCGAAGTCAGCTTAAACATTGTTTACTGCTGACAATTTCAATCGTGCTCTTCCCGTTCGTGGGTGCTGTCGTTAATCATTTCATACTAGGTGTCAGTATTCATCATTTAAAGCGCAATTTCGATTGCAGTGACTGTGGAGCTAGACTTTGCACGTTAATATAACATTTCAGTGACGCATGTATTACAGAACTCATATTGGGGTAAATTCTCGCTTTGTCTGTGATCGGTCTCCGGTTCGTCATTACATAAGATAAAACATTTTGTTCTCACCACTGTGTACATAGTCCTTAATAGTAACTAGATTCGAACGATTCGGTTTATTTTCGCGCCACAGACTGAGTTGCTGTCACGTAAATATAAAATAATTTCGATGTAATTCGTAAAATTTTATTCAGTTTTTTATAGCATACATCCACACTATTTGTCCTTAGCAGAATTGAGTCCTACACACAAGGTCGCGTTTGCTATGAGACACTCGCAAAAGCTGACCTAGTATATGGAACTCAGTTACTCGAGGGACAGACAGTTCGTACTGGAATGGATACTTTAAGAACAGAACAAAAGTTTCATATATTACGCTGAAATTATCTTACAGTCACATGGCAAAGACGCAGGCAACGAGAAAGAACACGTTGTAAGCTATCACCACTAAGGAATATAAATGGCCCAGTTGTGAAAAAGAAAATGTAGTTCCTGGTCTTTAGTAGCAACGCAATGTTAGAACTGCTCAAACTTCTCTCATCACGAAAGTTGCTCTCGCAAATACGGATTTCGCAGCTCCTTTTACTGCAGAGTCCTAGCACGAACACCTTGTTTAAGTGTTTTTGCTCTTGTTTTTTGTCGGCTATTTCTACTAAATCCTTATATGATTTCAGTTTCATCGATATCATTTGACATTGTTGATTTCTTCTAGAAGACGTATGTAACATAAGAACCTAAAACAGCTACAGCAGACAGCATCATATGAGATCAAAAATAAGTTCCAAGAATAAAGAAAGTTGACAGAAATGACTGTTTATATTACACTACATTAGGCAAAGCATGCTTTCTGTCTTTTAAATATAGAAATCATTTATTAAATTTAAATAATTTTCACACATTAATATGTATATCAGTTTCATACTGTCGAAGAAATCTCACTTTACTTATTCAATAAATGTATCCCACTATATGATAGTGTTTTTGCTCGAACTTGTAACGGCTACAAAAATCACAGATATCACAAAATCGTGGCTGCCCGCAAGTTTAGTGGGCACTACATTTACAACTTCGCTTCCTTTACTGCAGCCATGTTTGTCCTCGTGTATCTTGTCGGAGATGCGTGCAGTGAAAGCTTCCACAGGAGGTCTGCAGCGCGTGTATAGCTCCGGGACATGGCGAGAGATAGCATCAGCACGCACCGTCCGCGGCAGATGACTCTAGGCATGATTAAAGCGAGGCAGGCCATGTAGAGACTCAGTACTGGGGGGTTTCTGACGTCACAGCTTCTCCTTCAGACCGAGAGAGCTGTCTGTACCACAGTGTCATTGACCCGATAAAAAAGCTTTTTCGCAATTCCATAAGGCTGTATTTAAGGTGTGACAAAAATATGCGAGAGGGCTCGCACTAATTAGTAACTCTTTAATGTGATTTATTATCGTTGCCCTCTGTTGAAAGGAATGAACATTTAGCTGAACACGGAATATGTATTGCGAGCTAGTCAATGAAAGACGAAAGTGTTAGGCAGTAACAAAAATGAAATTGGCAATAAACACATGTAAACGAATCCATGTAGTGGACACAAAGGAGGAATTATGCAGCGCTGGAAGCAAAAGTGGACGAAGTAAGGAAACTGTAAGAGTCATACTATCACAAAGAGAGTATTTCTCCCGGAACCAAGTTTACCAGCGTCATCAGCCATAATTCGAGGTAGAAATTTCGAAGAGTGTGCGTCTGGAGCATAGTAGTCTGGTGCATGGTACTGAATAATGGACTATGGGAAAATAGTAAAAGATGAGAATGGAAGCGTATCAGGTGTGGCCTTATAAAATAGTGCTGAAAAACGAGTGGATTAATAACATGAGGAATGAGGAAAATCGACGAGATACGAAATATACGATTAACACAATGTGAAAGAAAGGGAAACAGTTGTGGTCATGTGCTAACACGTCAAGGATTACCTTCAATGATACTAGAACTAGAGGCATAGAAGTTAAAAATTTTAGAGGTCGACGGAGATTGTAATATGTAGAGACATTTCATATACTGAGCTGAAAGACTGGAAAGGATTTACTCTCAATCGATATTCCGTCCTAATTAGACCTTTCATACCATTGAACAGATCATGCAATTCTTTTTAAATTTCGCTGACAAGGGATGTGCATGACATCGAGCGCTGAGGACCGCACGAAAATATGGTTAGAAGGTACATCACTCATCCCAAAAACAAAGGCCTGAGCCATCCGCAGTTAAAACTGCACGTTTTGCCACTACAGACATTTGAACGATTACCTGTTCACGGTTAAGGAAATAACTTTGGTAACTAAAAAAAAACATAATATCGATATAACGGGACCAAAAACACACATATTTCAATGTCGCGTCTAATTGCTGCATTTCCCTCTTGTTCAAATACTTGCGCTATCTGGACAACGAACATTTTTCCACTCACCTGATAGACTTCAAAGTGCAGGTATTTGATTTCTACGAAGAGGTCATTGCAAAGAGGAACAGAAGATTTGACTAAAGCTACTTTCCCACATTCAGTATCACTTTTGCATTCAACCAGTGCAATATCAAACGCCACACTAATTGAATTTTCAATTGTGGTGTTCTGTGGCTTCGCAAACAATCAAAAGGTAGCACTAATATTGTAAGCGACCATTACTTTACGAGAACCCCGGGTACATTACCCTCATGCCAGCGCTGAGGCGAACTTACCTGTAACATATACACAGAATTTTAGCACGTTTCATAAGTTTGCAAACTCCATCCACCTCCGAAAACTTCATGGGATTGCAGAGACTCCACAATCGGTCTTATTTATTTCATTTTGCAACCTTTTGTGAGAGAAAATTTTACGTATAAATTCTACGTACAATTTTTGCCGCTCCGTAAAAAATAATGAGTTTGCTTATTCCTTCGGTCCATTGAATCCTGAGATTTTACTTTTTATCGTTCTATTAGATCTTCCAACAGCTTAAACTAGTTATCAACGAAATTCTCGTATAATCTGTGAAAACAAATAAGGATTATTAGTATCATTTTCTCCAAAATTCTCGCTTACACCAAATTCACGCTGTGCAAGTGATGTCCTACAGCTCGCGGTGTTTAAAGAACGCTACCAAATTAGATAATCAGTTCACCTTCAGGTATCATACCCTTACTTACTTCAGCGTGAATGATAGCTTTCTTGCTACGGTATCAAATAAAAGAAAAACGATCCTGGTTTACTGCCATCATAGGTGAAATTAGGGTACACTCGAACCCCGCTGAGAAAATGTCGGAGGTTGTTCACTGATATTTTCTTAGCACTTTGGTATAAAAGACACGTAGTCTGCGGCGGCTTGTTAAGGAATAAAATGTAATTATGATTTGTAGGCTTTGCTACTCCAGTTACTTTTGTTTATGTGGAAATACCTTCACGACAGTGAAAAATCCTGTTATGCAGTATGAAATAACTAAGACGTATTGAGGGAGACTCCAGGTTGTCGTAGGGGGCCACGCATAAATGGGAAACTCCAGTGACGTGGCTGCCATCGCTGCGGGAACCCCACAGCCTTCCGTCACTGTGCTGTTCTTCTGTTGCATTCAATGAACCCACACATGACGTGCATATCGGCCAACGCTTCATTAGTAAGCCTATCAGTACTGCCGTGTATCACTGTCGATCTACAACGAAAACTGCCGGGAGTGCAAACCCGATACACACTCCAGCATTAGCGAATGCAAACTCGAGGTCGAATAGTAAAGTGGGAATTACAGTGGTCAACAACAGGTACCTGAGTGAATGGTTGTAGTTTGATTCCAAAACACGACACACAGCACTGTTTTCAGATATTTTAAGTGCAATGCAGACACAAAGATAATTGGTGGAAAGGAATAATGCAAAATGGAGTGACTGTGTAACGTGCCACATGAGAACGTGGGACCTTTGCATCGAAATACTCGGAAATTAAGCGTGAGCTGCCCCCAAAATTTTGTCTGTGAAGTTCAGGTTCACCCTTTACTATTATGAGAACGAACTTTCTCGCGACGAAATTCTTGCATAAAGCTTCCGACTGCTATTATCATACTCTTTTGAGGAGCAGCTGACTGATCCGAATGCTACCCTCACGGCCTGATATAGTCCATGGACGATTTCTAATTATCCGGTGTCCGTTATCATGACGTCTTGCTGCCATAGACGGCTTCATTGTCTGCACTGGTAACGCCACAGCTCTCAGCACTGAGACCTAGTTTCCACACACCACTAACAAGGAACCACTTGAATGTGAATTTGACAGTTCAGTCTTTAGTAAGGCTCATTTGAAAGTGTTGTGTTAACAGTTACGACAGGAAAAAAAAATATTAGCTGCTAATGGCTCACCATGTGCATCAGGCGGGCGATAGAAAATCTGGAAATGCAGCGATAAACCTTCTATAGGATATATGTGTTACACTTCTCAAGATGTGCATCTTCAGCATTCAAGAAATGTTCAAAACAAACCATCAACTAGCACCAGGAACACCGAATGAAAAATAGCGTGAAAACAGAAGTTCGCGCCGTAAAAAGCGTGTAGGACGTTCAGCTGTATATCAACTCTACATCTACATTTACGTAGATACTCCGCAAACTACTGTACGGTGCGTGGCGGAGGGTACCCTGCACAACTACTAGCCATTTCCTATCCTGTTGCACTCTCAAAGCGAACCAGGGAAAACCGACTATATGCGTCCGTATGAGCCCTAATTTCTCGTATCTTGTCTTCGTGGTCCTTACGCGCAAAGTATGTTGGCGGCAGTACAATCGTTCAGCAGTCAGCTTCAAATGCTGGTTCTCTAAATTTTCTCAATAATGTTTCTCGAAAAGAAAGTCTCCTTCTTTTTACAGATTCATGTTTGAGTTCCCTAAGCGTTTCCTTAACACTTTCTCGTACTTGTTGTTCAAAACTACCGGTAAGGCATCTAGCAACCCGCCTCTGAATTGTTCCGATGTTTTCCTTCAGTCCGACCTAGTACGGATCCGAAACACTCGAGGAGTACTCAAGAACAGGTCGCGCCAGCACCTTGTAAGCGGTCTCTTTTTCTAAAATGTTGCCAATAAACCGCAGTCGACCATTCGCCTTCCCTCCCACAATTCGCACATGCTCGCTCCATCTCATATCGCTTTGCAACATAACATCCAGATACACTACTGGCCATTAAAATTGCTGCACCATGAAGATGACATGCTACACACGCGAAATTTAACGGACAGGAAGGATATGCTGTGATATGCAAATGATTAGCTTTTCAGAGCATTCACACAAGGCTGGCGCCGGTGGCGACACCTACAATGTGCTGACGTGAAGAAAGTTTCCAACCGATTTCTCATACACAAACAGCAGTTGACTGGCGTTGCCTGGTGAAACGTTGTTGTGATGCCTCGTGTAAGGGGGAGAAATGCGTACCATCACGTTTCCGACTTTGATAAAGATCGGATTGTAGCCTACCGCGATTGCGGTTTATCGTATCGCGACATTGCTGCTCGCGTTGGTCGAGATCCAATTACTGTTAGCAGAATATGGAATCGGTGGATTCAGACAACGCCGTGCTGGATCCCAACGGCCTCGTATCACTAGCAGTCGAGATGACAGGCATCTTATCCGCATGGCTGTAACGGATCGTGCACTCACGACTCGATCCCTGAGTCAACCGATGGGGACGTTTGCAAGACACAACCATCAGCACGAACAGTTCGACGACGTTTGCAGCAGCATGTACTATCAGCTCGGAGATCATGGCTGCGTTTACCCTTGACGCTGCATCACGAACAGGAGCGCCTACGATGCTGTACTCAACGACCAGCCTGGGTGCACGAATGGCAAAACGTCATTTTTTTGGATGAATCCAGGTTCGGTTTACAGCATCTAGATGGTCGCTTCCGTGTTTGGCGACATCGCATTGAACGCACATTGGAAGCGTGTTTCGTCCGTACTGGCGTATCACCCGGCGTGATGCTATGGGGTTCCATTGGTTACACGTCTCAGTCACCTCTTGTTCGCATTGACGGCACTTTGAACAGTGGACGTTACGTTTCAGATGTGTTACGACCCGTGGCTCTATCCTTCAATAAATCCCTACGAAACCCTACATTTCAGCAGGATAATGCACGACCGCATGTTGCAGGTCCTGTACGGGCCTTTCTGGATACAGAAAGTGTTCGACTGTTGCCCTGGCCAGCACATTCTCCAGATCTCTCACCAATTGAAAACGTTTAGTCACTGGTGCCCGTGCAACTGTCTCATCACAATACGCCAGCCACTACTCTTGATGAACTGTGGTACCGTGTCGAATCTGCATGGTCAGCTGTACCTGTACACACCATCCAAGCTCTGTTTGACTCAATGCCCAGACGTATCAAGGCCGTTATTACGGCCAGAGGTGGTTGTTCTGGGTACTGATTTCTCAGGATCTATGCATCCAAACTGCGTGAAAATGTAATCACATGTTGGTTCTAGTATAATATATTTGTCCAATGAATATCCATTTATCATCTGCATTTTTTCTTGTTGTAGCAATTTTAATGGCCAGTAGTGTATTTAAACGATTTGACTGTATCAACCAGGACCGTAGTAATAGCGTATCCGAACATTACAGGTTTGATCTTTCTACTCATCCGCATTAGTTTACATTTTTCCACATCTAGGGCTAGCTGCCATTCATCATACCAGCTTGAAATTTGGTCTAAATCGTCTTGTATCTTCCTACAGTCTTTCAACTTCGACACTTACCATAACCACGTCATCATCAGCAAACAACCGCAGATTGTTGCTAACCCTGTCCGCCAAATCATTTATGTATATAGAGAACAACAGCGGTCCTATCACACTTTCCTGGAGCACTTTTGACGATACCCTTGTCTCTGATGAACACTAGTCATCTGTTATTTAAGGAATGGCTGTTCCTTAAGGTGTAGCTGCAGATAATGCTGTAACATGTTTCATAGGGACGGAAAAACAAACATCCAGAGGCTGAATTTGTCCAGTGCTTCCATGCGGTATGAATTGCAACGTCACACAATTTTCAGGAGTAATAGTTTGCTCTAAACGAGTATGATTTTTATACGCACTCCAGAAATCAAACAAAAGCAAGTTATTCTGACCAGCTATTGGCCAAAAGCAGTTCTAATACCATAGATGTAGTTCTCTTATGCCCATTTTCCCACTCTTGTTTGCTTTCTCTTGCAATATCAAGCACATGAGTAAGAATCGTAGGGTGGCAGAACATCTTCAGCTTCTAGCAGCCCAATAAATAACTTTCCAGCCATCTTACCATCCAAATTAAAAATCGGCATAATTGTATACGAATGCTTTAAGACATTGATGTTACTTGATCTTGACACAAATGAATTGGTACCTCTAATTTCTAGGGTTCCTTTCGTATGCACTTCCTCTTGAGATACCTGTTTGTCGGAGATGAGAACAGATTCTTTACTGAACGATGGAATAAGTTTATCTCATCTAAAAAGTTTTGGCCCGATTCCGCAGTTTGCTGTCCAACGTAAAGTTGAAGCTTTATTTGAAATTTCGTCTTCTCTCATCTTTCAGATTTGTAGCACTGTTTAAGTTATGCAACTATCTACTATTTCCCTTGAAATCATTGTAATCCATGCCGCGCGCAATGTGATGTGCATAAAGTAAGACGTAACTGTCAAGCACATCCTGTAAATTGCATCGAGCATCACGGAAACGAGCAGACGCCAGGTTTTGCAACAAGTGCGCCTTGTCCTCCCTTGATTATTCGTCGTTTTTCTTACGCAATACACAGTCACATTGCTGCGGACTTATTCTAAATACATCATTATGGTTTTTTTACTATTGTGCGGATGATATTCCGCGTACCTAATTAAGTTTAGTAGCCGCTCGTTGCACAACGATTGTCCTTTATTACATTTCACTGGAGACACCGTTTATGGCTTCCTGTCCAACAATTTTGATGAATTATATGGCTCCACCCCGGTTTCAGTATCACTTTCTCTTTTTAGGAACGTAACGTCGTCATTGCACTCTTCATGTATGTTGTCCGCACTCTTAAGTGTATACATCACACATTCCATTGACTCATCTTGAAAAACGTTAATATTTCATCTGACATTCCTTTCTCATTCCTTTCTCGTACTGCGAAGTTCCTTGTGTTTCTTTCTGACGAAATGCCAATTTCGGCAGATGTTATTGTAGCTGTAATGCAATGATGGATTTGTTTATCGTCGCCATTGCTCTGCTTTGTATCAACACCAGTAGCACTGTAGCAACGCTGTGAGTTACTCGTAGACTAAGCAGCTGAACTACGCGCCGTAACCTCATGCTGTGCTCATCATTGGACACCTCCAGTCCTGCCCCCTTTTGCCATTAGAGGTAAATATTGTAGTTGCATGATAGGCAATATGTGGGGTGTAGACTGCCGTAAACATCATTGGCCTTTTGCGACTTCACACTGAACGGGTGCCTTGGAAGAGTATATCTGCTGTCCCAGTTGAAGCTGTTCTCGCAATTTGCAGTTTCTACAGCCTGTTCAGTAACAAAATCCGAGTATGAGGAAACATGGTACAAAACTTTTGTTTCATAAAACCGTCTTTAAGGTATATCTGTGAGACTGTGTTCAACCACTGCTCATTTCTAAAGTTCCAGTTTTCACCATTTTTTCCCTTCCTTATTTGGCCAGCTACAGACCGCCTAGAAGTTAATGCTTCTTGGCCTTTCTTTTCCTCTCTTCCGAGAACCTCATCATTCTTTCACTTCCTTTCTTTCTCTTCTGCTTAGATATGTTTTTAACAGTAAGAAAAGGTAGTTAGGCTAAATACCAGAAATATTTAGTTATCGATGTCGACTGCCGGTGAATTTCCAAAGAACTCCAGTGTAGAGTTTTCATTCGAGTCATCCTTTGCTACATCGTTTATAGCAGTAACTTTACAAGCAGTTGTTAACCACAGTACAGTGGAGGAGGAAACTTGTAGATGCGTGCGGTCCACTGGGCCTGATCACGTCGTAGTAGTAGTAGTAGTAGTAGTAGTAGTAGTAGTAGTAGTTAGAAATGTTATGTATGGACATCACTTATTAGTTTCTCTCCAAATGATTTTACGCAGTTTACTCTGAATCTGAATTCTTCTCTGTTTTGCATCGTCTCCAGTGTAACACCAGTTTCTTGTGCATATCGTTTTATCTCTTCTATCCACTTTGGACTTCAATGATGGGACAGAATTAAAAATTCTGCTGAATCAGTTTTCCTCCATTCCAACTAGGTACCAATCAAATTACAAAAGTCGTACCCGCTGTGTATCCGTGTTCTTTTCGGTATATCTGGGCAAACTCATCATACTGTCACTTTTTATCTTAAATACTACACCCCGAAGAATAGAGTTCTTCTGGTCTTATAACTGAATTACAGTGCCTTGTTCTTCCGTTGGTAGTTTATCAGCCGCCTGTTGTACCTGTGCTGTTAACAAGCAAGTTCTAATGTTCTGGCTCTTCCAGTGACTGACTCTTATCTAGTCCACTGGGTCTGATCCATTCTGCAAGTATTTGAATCACTCTTTCCTTTTAATCTTCCTATATTTTACCTGCAAGTATTTCTTCCCGTGGCGTCTTTGTTCCATCTATTCCGTCTTTTCACAAGAGACGTTAAACCCATTTTAATTATTTACTATTGACGATTTTTATTATTAACAGAAGTGACACAGGAAACTTTTTATATTATTATCGCCACGGTAGTAATATTTCCGTGGATGCAGTGGTTAGTTATTATAGTCGAAGATGATCAGATGATTGAAACCGTTAGTTAATAGATATTTATTGCGTCAGCAGCTCTTGTCGCTTTTCCTTTTTCTTCGTTAACGAATTCAGTCCCAAGCTCCCACATCTGTTGGAGTTATTGGACATTTCAAAGACGGTCACGTACTGAGAACAGTGGCTCATCTGATAACACGTCTCAGCAGTTGTTCTCAACGCAAAGCGAGTTTCTCCGTAATAAGCTGCACATCCAAGAGATCATTTTTGAATGTGTTCTGCAGACAGTGCCCCGCTAGGAGAATGTGCTCCTGGGAGCAGTGGACGGATGTGAAAGTAAGTTCCGAGTGTTCCAGGAAAGAGATGTCGGATAGGGGAGACCCGGCCAGTGGGGTGTTGATACAGTTGAGGGGGAGCGGGAGCAATTCCCCATCTGAGACATTCGCCGCTTTCCGAATTTGCCAGCGGGAAACGACACTATATAGAGTAACGTTTAAGATCGAAATCAGAAAAACTAATTCCGGAGGAGATTGCCTGCAGGGAGTGGGCATCCCCTGAGGCGCCCCCGGCGTCACTGCGACAAGTGGATTCCACGTGTCTAGGCGCGCCCCGACTGCTTCCAAGTCGGCGCCCGAGGCCGGCGCCGTACGGCCAAAGTGAATTACGATCCTCTTTCCGACCCATAAAGCAAACGGCCTTTTACTACAAATGAACTCAGCAAGCTACCCTTGTTTTTCTCAAACCAATACATACTAAAAGACTCATGTGTAGATGTTGAAAACACTAGGGACATTCTATTTCAGAATGCAGGTTTTCCCGGCGAATTCCATTCATGAAATCTTCTCGGTTTACCAGCCGAATAGCAGCGTAGTGTTGTCGCAACGTTTCGACGAGTTTCTATAGTATAACAAAAAATAAAAAAGGGTTTTCATTCGAGTCATCCTTTGCTACATCGTTTACAGCAGTAAGTTAACCACAATAATTTCGTTGAATTTGTAGTGGATCTCTGTTCGAGTATTGAACTCTTATAAGCCGCTTATTGGTTTAATTCCGTTTTGTCGACAACTGGGACAAGAGGTGATTATGACTTTCTTTAGAATAACACGATTCCGATATTTCACTACTGTAAGAACTCCTTCAGGTATATGTTTGTTTGTATGTTGACTACTGTCATAACGGAAATAGCTGCCACGGATATATCTCTCTTACAATTTTAAAAGTTTTGTATGGATCGAGATATCAGATGCGTGTCGGAAAGAAGTGGAGTTGCTATGATGTTGCACATATTGCGTGAAGGAACAACAGTAAATGTGTATCAAATTATTGATATTAAAGAGTCCAGATCGCACTGTATTGTTTCGAAGTTTACATTTTACACTGTCAGTAACCAGTTCCGTTGCAATGAAGAAACAGTGTCACTGAAGGAACTACCAAGGCAGCTCTGAACATAACATGCGCATCGGACAACTACGTTAATGGATAGTCATAACATGTGGACTCGAGCAGCATGAGGCAGGAAACTGGCTGTAGCCGTTTCAGAAGAACTGTTCTGACCATCCGTTTGAAGTTAGGTAAAATATGGCAAACTTAAATCTGGGTAACTGTACAGCAACTTGAAACCATTACCTGCGAGACACACTGTTTCGTGTAATGCTATTGCCGGCCGGAGTAGCCGTGCGGTACTAAGCGCTACAGTCTGGAACCGAACGACCGCTACGGTCGCCGGTTCGAATCCTGTCTCGGGCATGGATGTTTGTGATGTCCTTAGGTTAGTTAGGTTTAATTAGTTCTAAGTTCTAGGCAACTGATGACCTCAGAAGTTAATTCCCATAGTGCTCAGAGCCATTTGAACCATTTTTTGTAATGTATTCATCTTTAACTACTTATGGAAGCACTGCAAAGTTAGAACGGAAATGGACATATAATCTAAAAGAAACTAAGTCGTCTATATAGAATCAGAAATGGGATCAGTTGCTACGCAACTCTAAGGAACCTCATTTACACAAACACTTATTTCGAGACTAGCCCAAATATGTGTTTTACGGTGTAATCAATCTATTGGCTCCAGATCAACGTTTTCGTCACTGAAGAACATTTCAGAATATATTCTACAGCAAAAATAGTTTTGCTGTAACATTCAATAAGAAAAAAACTTCTGAAATCTGTAAAATCAATTACTTCAGACATCCCCATTTTAATCACCGAGTATTCAACAGTTTATGTTTTTGAAAGTACGTATTGGTACTAAGTATCGAGAGAAATTTTATTATTTTTATGCTATAGAGTGAGTATACATCTAGGAAATGGGACATACAATGCATATACTGACGTTTGTTTACGAGACTAGCCTCTTATATTGGTATGAAACTTATTTCATAACTTTTTTGACTTCTTGTATTTAGTTATATTTGACTGAAATCTTTCAATTTCACACGGACACCGAGGAAGAATCACGTGTTTTTGTATTGGCAAACGTAGGAACGAAGTGTGCTTCATAAGTCCTCTAATTAAACGAGAGGTGGTCACCGCATGTGGCTTGCTTGAGTTGTAGTGATAAACCCTGATACAAAAGGTACAATAAATAAAATCTACTTTTAAAAATTTAAAATAATATTTCATAAAACAATTACATTACCAATAAACTATAATCTAAAAAATCAATTCTACAAAATATTTTGAATAACTAATAGGACGACTGGAACAATGGGCATTCCAGGTTGAAATATCAAAAATACCAGGAAAAGAGATAGATTGCGGCTCACTATAAAGATGACACGTTGGGTTGCTAACAGGCACAACGAAAAGACTGTTACACATTTAGCCTTCGTTAGAAAATGAAACACATATAAACACATTCATTCACACAAGCAAGCACATCTCACGCACACATCATGTAACGCCTGGATAAAGATTGATGACTGAAGAGTCGATGTTCTTATTTGCTTTTTCTATACAAGTAATGGAAGGCGAGGCTTTGAATTATTTAGAAATAATTCAAAAGCCAAGATCTCTTAAATACTGTTTACTGGATAACCGGTTTCAGAACACTAAAGATGCAATCATCGGATATGAATGTAGATCCGACGACGACACCTTTATTGTGTTGAAACCGGTTATCTAGTAAACAGTTCTTAAAAGATCTTGGCCTTTGAATTATTTCTACAACAGAGTGATCGCCCCACTACGCACTATGTGTTCGCTGCAAAACTTGAATTATTTTTTGGAAGAGCCAGGAGAAGCCTGACTGTTTGCATTTGTCTTTCCTCTTCCGGCCATTAGAATGTGGGGATGTAATTATCAATGATTTCTAATATAGGAACCGACTTTGAGTTAGCAGCGTTTTGTATCTTTATTTATTCACCATATCATGTGTTTATGCCGTTATTTATTGTGTACAGCACTTCGATGTGCCACCGATCCCCCACTGGCGAGACTTTATTTGTAATTTGAAATGTTCATTTCTGCTTGTTGTACGAAAGAGCCTGCAGTCATTCAGAGAAGACCGAGGTTTTCTTATTCAATCTCCAGCATAGAAAAGTTATCTAGTCGCAATATGCAAGTCAGCACACAAACTTCATTCTGGTAAAATTATGAAATATTTTAGTTGGTGGAGGTTGAAGTCAACTCACAATTACGGCTACCTCCGGCAACTTGGAACAGAATGCATTCTGGTACGTGAGGTGTGGCTGCTTGAGTGAATGAAGTGTGTGTGCGTGTTTGACGTTCTGCAGAAGGCTTTGGCCGAACATTAAGTATATGAAAGACTTTATCAATGTGCCTATCAGCAAGTCAACGTGTCATCTTTTACGATGAGTAACAGTCTACCCTTTCCTTTATATTATTAACAGGAGTGAATGATACCTTTGATTAATGTTCCATTTTTATTCCTGGACGTACCATGGAGGGCACACTTTTCTCGTAGAAGTTCAGCCACCAGCTTTCAAAATTTGATTCCCTTCCTATTCATCATGATGACAAAAATTTGTTGCTATGAAAACAGCGAAAAAGTACCATTTCTGATAAACTGCACTTTCTGCACGAGAAAGGTCATTTCCGAAATGAATGAATATAATGTTAACTTCCTGTGACATTACTAATGGGAAGAGAGAGATATTTAGTGTAGTATGATTCATCTACCCTTGGGGAACCACAAAAAGCAATAATACGTTTTCACCAGGAAAAGAGTGCAAAATTCTTTTTGGACATGACGGACTCTATTAGGTTTTCATGCCATATCAGTCTGTAAGCAAGAAAAAAAGAACGCGTACATATGTACGTACATACTTCGCAAGCCGCTGACAAATATATGTCAGAGGGTACATAGAGTCGTACGACATGTTAGGATTTCTTCCCGATGCAGTCGCATATCGAGCGCGGAGACCACCTCTGTTAAGCCTCGGTGCACACTATAAATAGTCTAGTCCGCTCTTTCACTACCGGACAGACTCTCCATATGATCTTACATTCTTGGTGGCACTCAGTTTAACACTTTCGGAAGTCAAGAAACGTTGCATCTATTTCACTGGCTTCATCGAGAGCTTTGCGAATGTCATGTGACATTAGCGTAAGTTGGCTTTCGCATAATCGATGTTTCCGGGCTTAATGCTGGAGGTTATTCCGTTTGAGATTCTTCGTTACGTTTGAACTTTCTACACATTTTCACCATTTGTTTCGTTTAAGCTTCCTTGTTCTTCCTGTTTATTTCATTCGTAAGTGACACACTGCCGAATTTTTGTCTTTCTGTCGGCGATCAACTGAATTATTCACACCATAACGAGTTTTGCATCACCTCGGTTCCGAGAGTTCGGAACCTGTACACAAAATTGGAACAGAGATCAACATAAACATCAGTTCCGCCCTTTTTACTGCTCATAAAAACCACTCAACGAGACCTTCAGAGGTGGTGGTCCAGATTGCCGTATACACTGGTACCTCTAATACGCAGTAGCACGTCCTCTTGCATTGATGGAGGCCTATATTCGTCGTAGCATACTATCCACAAGTTCATCAAGGCACTGTTGGTCCAGTTTGTCCCACTCCTCAACTCCGATTCGGCGTAGATGCCTCAGAGTAGTTGGTGGGTCACGTCGTCCATAAACAGCCCTTTTCAATCTATCCCAGGCATGTTCGATAGGGTTCATTTCTGGAGAAAGTGTTGGCCACTCTAGTCCAGCGATGTACTTATCCTGAAGCGCACGATGGGGCCGCGAATTGTCGTCCATAAAGACGAATGCCTCGCCAATATGCTGCCGATATGGTTGCACTATCGATCGGAGTATGGCATTCACGTATCGTACAGCCGTTACGGAGCCTTCCATGACCACCAGCGGCATACGTCTGCCCCACATAATGCGACCGCAAAACACCACCTTGCTGCACTCGCTGAACAGTGTGTCTAAGGCGTTCAGCCTGACCAGGTTGCCTCCAAACATGTCTCCGAAGATTGTCTGGTTGAAGGTATATGCGACACTCATCGGCGAAGAGAACGTGATGCCAATACTGAGCGGTCCATTTGGCATGTTGTTGGGCCCAACGGTACCGCGCTGCATGGTGTGGTGGTTGCAAAGATGGACCTCGCCATGGAGGTCGGGAGTGAAGTAGCGCATCATGCAAGCCTATTGCGCACAGCTTGAGTGATAACACGACGACCTGTTGCTGCACGAAAAGCATTATTCAACATGATGGCATTGCTGTCAGCGTTCCTCCGAGCCATAACCCGCAGCCTGCGGTCATCCAACGCAAGAATAGCCCTTGGGCGGGCTGAGCGAGGAACGCCATCGACAGTTCCTGTCTCTCCGTATCTCCTCCATGTCCGAAAAACATCGCTTTAGCTCACTCCGAGACGCCTGGACACTTCCCTTGTTTAGAGCCCTTCCTGGAACAAAGTAACAATGCGGAGGCGAACGAACCGCTGTATTGACCGTCTAGGCATGGTTGAACTACAGACAACACGAGCCTTGTACCTCCTTTCTGTTGGAATTGGAACTGATCGGCTGTCCGACCCCCTCCCTCTAATAGGAGCTGCTCAGGCATGGTTGTTTGCCTCTTTGGGCGGGTTTAGTGACATCTGTCAAACGGACTGTGTCTGTGATACAATATACACAGTCAACGTCTACCTTCAGGAGTTCTGGGAACCTGGGTGACGCAAAACTTTTATTGCTGTGGGTATTTCTCCTGGTACCCCATGTTCTTTCGCATTGAATCACTATGATTCGGCTGCCTCTACCAAACTCGTTTTATGTCACCCACTATTCTACATCTGTTCTTCAAAAACCACGCGCGAGCTTTTCATATTGCCTCGCTCGCAACGCGCAAACTTTTAGTCCTACAGAAAAAAATGAACACGACCTTTTCGTAGGTAAGGCCAGTCAACGATGACAAAAAAATGTTGAATGTGGAAAATAATTCGTGCAGTTGCAAATTTTTGTATAGTGTCATGAGCGACATACTAGAAATACTGAGGGTGCTCCGTGTAGCAGTGGGGGTACTTTTGATGTTCACTTTTGTACGTTTTTCTTGAGTAATCCGAGAACTACGGCCTCTAGCGATAACGTATCCGAGTGCAGAACTTAACTAAATTAAAATTCCCACAAAAATGTCCTATTCATTCTTTCTGTAGGTCCAACAGTTTGAGCTTAGCAAGCGAGAGAATATGAAAATCTCGTTCGTGGTTTTTGGAGGCCAAATCTAGAATTGCGGGTGTCGTAACACGACATTGGTAGGAACTTAATCTCCCTGCATGTCTCTTTAACTTCAATTATTGCCCATCCTAGAGATGTCCATTCCTCTTTCATTGAACTGTCTACTGTGGTACCTACAGCCTTAGACCATTGCAAACACATATCGTTCTTCCATACTATTTCAGTATCCCAGTTGTCTCCACGTTCATTCATCAGAACAATTCTTTTGAGCTTCAGCCTATTCTTGATCATGACAGAAAATAAAAACACCTACAGCCGTCCTTACGATTTTATTTTATTTTGTCGCTACCAGTTTCGACGCTTCATTGCATTATCTTCAGGCTGTTTTGATGCAGTACAGGTTGATACGATCTCCATGCATAACCCATCAGTTGCCAGCATTACTGGATTCGCAGATAATGTGTCAGCACTCCGACCATTAACTGTCAACTGATCCGAGAAAGTTGATCGATAGTGTCATAGAGGTCATTCTTGACTAAGAGAAGTCTAATATGAAGCAGAGGCAATAATTTCAGGAAGAAATTTTTGAGAATGTACATCTGGATCTCAGCATCGTATGGCAGTGTATCACGGCAGTGGGAAAACCAGAAGTGTTTGAGATGTGATGCTACAGAAGAACTTAGAAAATGGGGTGGACTATTGAGATAAGGTATGAGGTCTTTCTCCGCAGAAAAGGCAGGAAAAGCAACATACGGAAAGAACCGATAGAAAGAAAGAAGAGACAAGGCGATGGAATATTTGTTATGATATCGGGAGAATAACTTCGATGGTAATATAGGGAAATGTACAAGGTGTGTCTGAAAATTTCACTGAATGGTTTCAGAAAAGAAACGATTAGAAACAATATACCTTTACTGGCCTTTAAAGTAATCACTATTAGCTACAAGTTACGTCTGGCATCGATTGTAAGGCTGTCGGGAACCGTCAGCAAAGGCATCTTGTGGAATCACTCGAAGTACCGTTGTGACGCGTTGTCGGTTACACGCTTCATTACAGGAGACGAGACCCAGTGCTACAAGTGCGATCCGGAGGCGAAGCGATCGACAGTGTCATGGTGAGCATCGCTTCCGCGCCTGCCAAAACATGTCGGCTCTTACAAAATCCAAGATGATGTTGATCGCCTTTTTCGATAACAAGGACTTGATCCACCATGAGTTTCTACCCGAAGGAGACGGTGGAGACGATAACCACTTTGCCACTGACTGTCGTTAGGTGACCCTATCATATTGGTGTCATCAGATCTCATCTCCTGTAGCATTGCTATTATCCAAAAACGAGTGACCACGTGCTGCAAGCGATTCCAGAAGATGCGTTTGCTGACTGTTCCCAAAAGCCTTACAATCGATGTCAGAAGTGAGTTGTAGTTAATGGTGAGTACTTTAATGGCCAGTTAAGGTATTCTGTTTGTAACATATGTTTCCTTTATTTTCTGAGACCATTCACCGAACTTTCAGACGCACCTTGTAAAGGGTAAAAACTGTAGAGAAATACAGAGATTGGAATACATACAGCAAATAATAATAATCTTGGGTGGAAGTGCTATTCCGAGATGAAGAGGTTGCAGTCAGAAGACGTGCAACTCAAAAAATTTTAGAATGAGATCATTTAGTGACTTGCAACATCTTTACACATAATTTCAAACCTTTACGAAACTTTTTCTCGCTGACAAAACGACAAAGGGAAGAAAGTTTACTGCGTACTACACTGCGCAACACAATTAAAGAATCAGTTTTTCGATAGACCTAATTGTTTCCCACGCGGACGTAGAAGTTTTAAATGTGACCGATGGGTGCCTGTAACCTTCTCTGTAACGGTACAAAAGCATAACGCTCTGTGATGTCACTCTCGGTCACCACGACGTTTCAACAGCAAGGTGTCAACCGACGCAAAAGAACGGAACTCAGAAGCTCATGTGACGTGTAAGGTGGATTAATAATGTCACGCTACAACAAATTTCACCACAATTCCTTCCAACACCACTGTGATCGTGGCATGCCATTGTAAGGACGCCACATACACTCTTACCCTCATTTCACCCAATCTTCTGATGCCACTGCAACAGCTTTGAACCATCTGTAGTGCTCCACTCTGTAGATCAGACCAAAATATGCGGTCCCACTGCACTTCAAAGGAGTGCGATAACGTTCAATTGGGTTACTGGCCAGCAATGTCCTTACATATACATCTAAGTTATTACTCCGCTATTCTCAATAAAGTGCCTGGCAGAGAGTACAATGAACCACCTTCAAGCTCTCTCTCTACCGTTTCACTCTCGAACGGCGCGCGGGAAAAACGAGAACTTAAATTTTTCTGTGCGATCCCTGATTTCTCTTATTTTATCGTGATGATCATTTCTCCCTATGTGTTAATGGATCAATGACGAACTGAAACAGGTGTCATGCGACGTCCGCCCAGAGCAGATACAACGAACGAAAACGAACAAAATGAGATTACACAAAATGAGATTAATATTAAAAACTAAACAAAATGAGATTTAAAAAAATGGTCAGCGTGACGGACTGCCATCCTAAGGGGCCCGGGTTAGATTCCCGGCTGGGTGGGGGATTTTCTCCACTCAGGGACTGGGTGTTGTGTCGTCTTCATCATCATTCCATCCCCATCCGGCGCTCAGGTCGCCCAATGTAGCGTCTAACGTAATAAGACCTGCACCAAGGCGGCCGCACCTGGTCCGTATGGGGTCTCCCGGGTGCCAAAAGAATGTTTTCGCAATCGAAGGAGAAAACTGGTGATTAAAATTTCATGACAAGAGCGCCGTCGCAAAGAAAAACGCCTTTGTTTTAATGGTTGCAACTCCAATTGACATATCATGACTGTGGCACTATTTCCCCTATTTCGCGATAATAGAAAACGAGCCGCCCTTCTTTGTACTTTTTCGATGTCATCCGTCAGTCCCACCTGATGGGAATCCCACACCGCACAGCAATACTCTAGAACAGGGCGAACAAGCGTAGTGTAAACAGTCTCTTTAGTAGACCTGTTGCACCTTCTAAGTGTTCTACCAATGAATCGCAGTCTTTGGTTTGCTCTACCACAAAATTATCTGTGTGATCGTTCCAATTTAGGCTATTTGTAAATGTAATCCGTAAGTATTTAGTTGAATTTACAGCCTTCAGATCTATGTGACTTGTCTCGTAATTTAGCGGATTTCTTTTGGTATTCATGTGAATAACTTCACACTTTTCTTTATTCAGAGTCAATCACCACTTTTTTCACCGTACTAATATCTTACCTGAAAAATTTTGCAATTCGTTTTGGTCACCTGATGACTTTACAAGTCGGTAAATGACAGCATCATCTGCAAACAATCTAAGATGGCTACTCAGATTGTCTCCTATACCGTTGCTATAGATCAGGGCCTACAACACTTCCTTGGGGAAGGGTTGATTTGTCCGGGGGTGTCAGCAGTGGTAAAGGGTCTCAAGGATGTGGTCCTGTTGCTCATCATTCTGCAAACTGTCTTTCTTGACCGCGGTAGATGTGGGAATCAATGCCAAGGGAACGGGAGGCTTCATTACACCCCTTGTGCCACCCCGCCAAAGCTATTCTGAGCGGTGGTGTGTTTGAAATGTTTTCTTCGGCCACCCATAAGAAAACCCTGTGCTTTCAACACTAGGCATCGTGGCTCTGATCTCCATTGCAGAAACATCAAAGGAAAGTGTGAAATGCGAGTAAGAGTGGAGGTGGCGAGCTTCTCATCGTGTGACACTTCCTAGGTGGCATTGGGCAGAATTGTGGTGAAATTTTTTGTAAAGTGACACTAGATGAAGTTCTTCACTCTGGCTTTTTGTTCCCATATATGTACACCACACTTTTTGAAGGGTCACCGAGCCCTAGACTGGCGTCGCAAGGTGCCACGCTTTCGGACGAGAAAGAGGGAAAGGTTTAGGTTCCTTTGAGCCAGATTTCAAACTTACGCAACGCTGTGGGAGACTATTATAGTGTTTCGAAAACTGATGCTTTAATTCTGTCACACAGTGTTTATATTCGCTGTCCGTGCAGTAAAACTGCACCATCAGTCATGACACTTTGATTTGTTGCTCCTTTATCACTAACTCTATTCGTGACAGTATTCACATATTCCACTGATTTTACCTCCAAAATTATATCATTGTACGGACACAGCGGTCAGGAAATACGATAGCATAAATACTGAGATGCGTGAAAAACTGCCGCATCATGCTCGACATTTCAATTTATTGCCTCTTAGGTATTAACTCTTTTCCTAACACATTTCGCAGACCGTACAGACATATGCCATTCGATGTACCTGCAAAATTACACGATTTTGCTGCATAATATACAAGAGATATGATGTCATAAACATCGAGCTGCTTGAAAACGAAACTACAGCTCGTAATCCCCTAGAGATTCAGATAAAAGATGTGTACTTATATGTTTTTAATAGTTAAATACATTGAAGAGACGAAGAAAATGGTTCATCTGCCTAATATAGTGTAGGGCACCCGTGTGCACGCAGAAGTGCTAAAACACGTCGTGGCATGGACTCGACTAATGTCTGAAGTAGGGCTGGAGTGAACTGACATCATGAATCCTGCAGGGCTGTCATAAATCCGTAAGACTACTGCACAACGTGTTGCAAGGCATCCCAGATATGCTCAGTTATGTTCATGTCTGGGAAGTCTGGTGGGCAGCGGAAGTCTTTAAAGTCAGAGGAGTGTTCCTGAAACCACTCTTTAGCAATTCTGGACGTATGAGATTTGGCGTAGTCCTGCTGGAATTGCGCACACCGTCGGGATGCACAATGAATGGTCATGAAGGATGCAAGTGATCAGACAGGAGGTTTACAACGTGTCACCTGTTAGAGTCATACCTACATGTATCAGAGGTCATGTATCACTTCAGCTGTGTACGCCCCACACCATAGCAGAGTCTCCACCAGCTTGAACAGTCCCCTGCTGACATGTAGGGTTCATGGATTCATGAGGTTGTCGCCATACGCGTACATGTATATACGCTCGATACAATTTGAAACGAGACTCGTCCAAGCAGGCAACATGTTTCTAGTCGTGAACAGTCCACTGTCTGTGCTGTTTGGTCCTGGCGAGGCATGGAGCTTTGTATCGTGCAGCCATCAAGGGCACACGAGTGGGCCTTTGGCTCTGAAAGCCCATATCGATGATCTTTCGTTGAATGGTTCGAACGCTGTCACTTGTTGATGACCCAGCATTTAAATCTGCAGCAATTTGCAGAAGGGTTCCACTTCTGTCACGTTGAACGATTCTGTTCAGTCGTCGTTGGACCCGTTCTTGCAGGATCTTTTTCCGGCGGCAGTGATGTCGGAGATTTGATGTTTTACCACATTCCTAATATTCATGGCACACTCGTGAAATGGTTTATCTGGAAAACCTCCATCATGTTGTGATCCGTCGCTCATGCGCCGACTATAACACCACAGTCAAACTCACTTAAATCTTGATAACCTGCCATTGTAGGACTAGTAGCATATCTAACAACTGCGCCAGATACTTGTTGTCTTATATAGGCGTTGCCGACCGCAGCGTCGCATTCTGCCTGTTTACATACAGGGTGTTTCAAAAATGACCGGTATATTTGAAACGGCAATACAAACTAAACGAGCAGCGATAGAAATAACCGTTTGTTGCAATATGCTTGGGACAACAGTACATTTTCAGGCAGACAAACTTTCGAAATTACAGTAGTTACAATTGTCAACAACAGATGGCGCTGCGGTCTGGGTAACTCTATAGTACGATATTTTCCACATATCCACCATGCGTAGCAATAATATGGCGTAGTCTCTGAATGAAATTACATGAAACCTTTGACAACGTGTCTGGCGGAATGGCTTCACATGCAGATGAGATGTACTGCTTCAGCTGTTCAAAAGTGTCTGGATTCTGGCGGTACACCTGGTCTTTCAAGTGTTCCCACAGAAAGAAGTCACAGGGGTTCATGTCTGGCGAATAGGGAGGCCAATCCACGCCGCCTCCTGTATGTTTCGGATAGCCCAAAGCAATCAGATGATCATCGAAATATTCATTCAGGAAATTAAAGACGTCGGCCGTGCGATGTGGCCGGGCACCATCTTGCATAAACCACGAGGTGTTCGCAGTGTCGTCTAAGGCAGTTTGTACCGCCACAAATTCACGGTGAATGTCCAGATAGCGTGATGCAGTAATCGTTTCGGATCTGAAAAATGGGCCAATGATTCCTTTCGAAGAAATGGCGGCCCAGACCAGTACTTTTTGAGGATGCAGGGACGATGGGACTGCAACATGGGGCTTTTCGGTTCCCCATATGCGCCAGTTCTGTTTATTGACGAAGCCGTCCAGGTAAAAATAAGCTTCGTCAGTAAACCAAATGCTGCCCACATGCATATCGCCGTCATCAATCCTGTGCACTATATCGTTAGCGAATGTCTCTCGTGCAGCAATGGTAGCGGCGCTGAGGGGTTGCCGCGTTTGAATTTTGTATGGATAGAGGTGTAAACTCTGGCGCATGAGACAATACGTGGACGTTGGCGTTATTTGGACCGCAGCTGCAACACGGCGAACGGAAACCCGAGGCCGCTGTCGGATCACCTGCTGCACTAGCTGCGCGTTGCCCTCTGTGGTTGCCGTACGCAGTCGCCCTACCTTTCCAGACCGTTCATCCGTCACGTTCCCAGTCCGTTGAAATTTTTCAAACAGATCCTTTATTGTATCGCTTTTCGGTCCTTTGGCTACATTAAACCTCCGTTGAAAACTTCGTCTTGTTGCAACAACACTGTGTTCTAGGCGGTGGAATTCCAACACCAGAAAAATCCTCTGTTCTAAGGAATAAACCATGTTGTCCACAGCACACTTGCACGTTGTGAACAGCACATGCTTACAGCAGAAAGACGACGTACAGAATGGCGCACCCACAGACTGCGTTGTGTTCTATATCTTTCACATCACTTGCAGCGCCATCTGTTGTTGAAAATTGTAACAACTGTAATTTCGAAAGTTTGTCCGTATGTACTGTTGTCCCAAGCATATTGCAACAAACGGTGTATTTCTATCGCTGCTCGTTTAGTTTTTATTGCCGTTTCAAATATACCGGTCATTTTTGAAACACCCTGTACCTCTGTACTTGAATACACATACCTATACCAGTTTCTTTGGCGCTTCAGTGTACATGTGAAATATAAATGACATGTGTGCATATGGATGATGCCTCAGGTAAAAAGCTCCTCCTAAATACCTGATAGATTTCAGCCAAACTTGGTACATATATAACTTTCTGGAGAGAAATACTGGAGGAGTGAGAACCACCAACCTCTTGTTGAGATGGGGGTGATAGACAAAGAAAGGTGGAGGACAAGCAGGTGGAGATATGGAGGGATGGAAGGAGGAGATAAACACAGGTGGAAGCAGAAGATGGGCTGTGAGAGGCAGACGAGGAGATGAACAGATGGAAGGTTAGGGCGAGATGGATGGAGATAGAAGGGTTAGGTCGGCGAGATGAAGGAGGATGTGGACAGAGTGATGGGAGAAAAGAGACTGACAGAGAGAGTGGAGATTAGGAGATGGACAGGTGAGAGGGGGAGATGGACAGAGAGAGGGCAGGAGTTGTTGAACAATGTGGGAGGCTGAGGAGGTTAACGGTGACAGGGACGAGAGGAGGTGGGTAGAGAGAGAGGGGAAGATGGACAGACAGGGGGAGGAGGAATATACAGAGAGAGAGGAAGAGGGAGGAGATAGGTTAATAATGCATACCCAGGCAACACCGTGTAGTCAGCTAAGAATACTGCTAAACGACATGTAATGCTAATGACTAGATGCATTCAGGAGCTATACCTAAAATAGTCAGATCGTCGAAAAAATTTGTGGATGTACATGTGGGTGATACAGATAATGCTTGTATATTATTTGTGTCATAAACGGTACAAAAAGACGATTAAATTGTTCGCCAGTTGCTGACGATCCTTGAGACGCCATGCGGGAGGTCTTCATTTGACGGCACCCTGCTCGTGCAGTGCGCGGCCTCCTCTCCACTGCACCTTCACTCGCCCGCTCCCGTTCACCCCCCCCCCCCTCCCCATCACCATTCAGACAGGGGAGCGATCGGATTGGCAGCCGCCCTTTACGGCCGTCGGGCGTCAGACTGCCCTGCGTCACTTAGGGCCACCCCTGCTCTGCCCGTCAGGGATTTCCTAACAAGTCGAGGCCGCCCGTCGTAAACGTGTTTGCCGTTATTGTCACATACTGTTACGATGGGACTTCCGGGAAGTACGCTCACTTCCTGGTTCACCGCACGTTCCTCTAGAATCTCAGATCCTCAGGAGCATGGTTTTTCCTTCTTGTTTTCTTATTTCTAACCCACTGTCGTACATTACTAAATGTGGAGACTTCATTAGCTAAGGACAACACATTTACTGAACTCATCTGCTTGCTTTCTGGGTAATTATTTTGATATTCAATTGTTTACAGCGTTAAAATAAAACAAACTTTCGTGAGGCCTTATATGTCATCTTGCCTATGGAGATCCGTGATGATAATTTGTCTTAATGTTCGTAATACTTCAGTGGCAAGATGACACGAGGTTTTGCTTTATGGACGAACCAGAAGGTCACAATGTAGGGGATGATTCAGCAAAATATGATTAAATGAAATTAGGCCCCGCAGGGTAGCCTCACGGTCTGGGCGTCTTGACACGGTTCGCGCGGCTCGGCCTGTCGGAGGTTCGAGTCCTCCCTCGGGCATGGCTGAGTGTGTTGTCCTTGCGTAAGTTAGTTTAATTGATGTGTAAGCCTAGGGACCGATGACCTCAGCAGTTTGATCCCATAGAACCTTACCACAAACTTCCAAATAAGAAAGAAAATGAAATTAATGAAGCGTGAGAAGCACAAACTTATCTTTATTAAAAGTTAATATAATTTGACTGCATTTCGTTAAATGCGTGCAATGAATGTACATAACCAGGACTATAGGCTGTGTAAAGAGAACATAGACAGAACTCGTTCTTCTAATACAAAGAACACATTATATTAAATTCCTTTCTGTTCTCATTATTACTGTTCCTCGAATTAAGATGTTCGACAATCCGGAGAGCAAGAGCGAAACTTTTGTTTGCCAATAATCTCGAAAAGAATCTGCTGTTTCACTTACTTTCATCATCCACAGAATTCTGTTTCACCTCCGCTATACACCTACATTTTGCTGAGCTGCACTAGTGCCAAACGCTGTTCAAAGTTACGTCAGAGTTGACACTTCGGCAGGAGGGCGTGGAAGCCCGGAGCTGGCTGGCATTGCACATCATTCACAGAGCACTTACTTCATCTCATATTTCATTCGAATCGTTCAATCCCACAAACTGTTCAGTGTGCAAATATGCAACTGACATCAGTATGTTCTCGAAGCTCTTCACTATATTTTCCTTTTACTTTAATTTATAACAGATTTTAAGTTGTTTTACGACAAATTTACAAAGTTTATTAGGGCGTTAGTGAGTTTTCGGCATGCGCAAAACATTTTTGTTATGAAGTTATGCAAACGAAATCTTAAGAACCTAAAAGCCCATCACCCTTGATACTTTAAAGAATCGAAATCCCACATATAGGAAGTCCCAGCTCCCATATAATGATGTTATTTTGCCGGTTCATTAAGTAGTATATAAGAGTACTGTCTGCTAAATGTATTGCGGATATAGTCAGTTGTAAATTAAAATGTCTAGAAACAGAGAAAATGTAATAAGCGATAATGTTTTCTTTTCCTTTCAATACTTTGGACGGGGTCGGGGTCTCAGTAAGAAAAAGTTTTAGAATGGTTTGAAATTATGTGTGTGCTCTCTTTCTCAAATACCGAATGCATACAACCTGGGAAATGTACGCGCTGTGACTTGCGCTGCCTCAGTGCATATACACAGTTTCCAACGGTAATAACTGACTTATTCCATTAAAAATTTAATGTACAATCATATATCTCACTGAATAAAATATGACAGCATTTTAAATATTTAAATTCGATCTATAATTAAATGAAATATTGAAAACCAAATTTTTGTTCCCCTGTTCGATAGGCAACCTGTTACTGAGATCGTTCACCGTTTCGGCAATACAGTAATACAGATAATCGATATTTTCACCTGCGCCAGACCGGAAATCTGTCAATCATTTCTAAGGCGGGATACGTTCAGCTCAGGTTCGTCCATTGCGTACCAGACTACACACCGAATACCGTGTGCTGGTCACATGCGATCCGAGGTTGAGCCAGTCTCGCCTTTGCTCGGTACTTCTCTTAAGTACTCGGTACAGCACGAAATTTCATTTAGTTTTGCTGGGCACCAATTTTCGGTTGGTACCACTTTCTTCACTTCAACAAAACCGGGTGGCAGCGCTGTTTACCCTTCTCTATTTCTTCCTGGTATAAAAAAAGTTCACAGATATTGTCGTGTCACAGCCAGACACCACACTTGCTAGGTGGTAGCCTTTAAATCGGCCGCGGTCCGCTAGTATACGTCGGATCCGCGTGTCGCCACTATCAGTGATTGCAGACCGAGCGCCGCCACACGGCAAGTCTAGAGAGACTTCCTAGCACTCGCCCCAGTGGTACAACCGACTTTGCTAGCGATGGTTCACCGACAAAATACGCTCTCATTTGCCGAGACGATAGTTATCATAGCCTTCAGCTACGTCATTTGCTGCGACCTAGCAAGGCGCCATTACCAGTTACTATTGATGCTGTAAAACATGTACCGTCAAGAGCGACGCTCATCATTTACCGATTAAAGTTAAGTATTCCAACAGCTACGTCCTTTTTTGCTAAAGTCCAATTTCCTTGTCCTGTTCCAGACCTCACGCCAGCCTGCGTGAGCTAAAACGCGTGCCTTTCGGCTTCCTCTCATACCGGTGTTGGCTCTCCTGCCAACCCACAACAGATATAATGATGATTAGCCACAAAAGGAAACAGCCTAGCGATCGAACGTCGCAAGCCTTTCAAAATGAATGGATATGACAGAAGAGAAAATAAGAATTCTCAATATGTATTGTGCAGTAATCGACATGTACCGCAAATTTGCTATGGACCGACATTACAACACCCTGCAGAAAGAATTTAAATATGTAACTGACGTTGAAAGAACGAAAATTTAGAATAATTGACAGATGTGACTCATTGTTCTGTACATCAAGAAGCACTTCGTGCTAAATTTGCAAGTGTGGGTCACTTGATGAAATTGATGGTACGAATAGCAAATTTTCTGAAGTCGCACTAATTACTCCATTGACCGTCGCAACATTCGATGGAACTGAGTGAATGGTATTGGGGACATAAGTATGTTGGTTAATTCAAGGAGCATACCAAGACCGATTTTTCGATTTAAAATCCTCTATTGTTGAATTTATGAAGGGAAAAGCGGACAGGAACGAAAATTAGATCATCCGGAATGGATTTTCAGACGTTTCACTTTAAGTGGGCTTGACTGTCTAATGCCCACATTAAGACGATGCAAGGTGGGCAACATTTCTGATTTGATGAGGATGCATTTAAAAAGGTATTCGGATTTTGCAAGGGACAGATTCTAAGAAAAAAAACACTGTTCATTTGCCTAAGCTCACTGCCCTTAAAAGAAACGGGAGGTTTGAAGAAATCATTGTAGCCTTGAAAGAATTAAAAACATATTTTTCTAAATTTTTGAGAACACAATAAACCTTACATCTGCTTTCAAGACAGTTTTCCGTTTCGGCTGACAGCAGCCTCGTCTGCGTGCAGATGGAACGGACTGATCTGCAATGTAACTCCCGTTTAAAATATAAATCCTTTTACTTTAGAGCCATCCACGAGGGCTACTTTGTTTTCCTTGCGAAGAGTCTCCACATCTCCATGAAGAGGTTGCAAATGTTATGTAATATTTCCATGAATATATGTGTGTGAAAGCTTTCTTCGCTTATGGACTATTAAGTGGCAGCTTGACTGTGAAAATTTGTAAATTGTCTGCGTTTGTCTGTACGCCGACAGTTTATATCAGAAAAAAATATATCATCTTTAGCATACAAAATACACTCCTGGAAATTGAAATAAGAACACCGTGAATTCATTGTCCCAGGAAGGGGAAACTTTATTGACACATTCCTGGGGTCAGATATATCACATGATCACACTGACAGAACCACAGGCACATAGACACAGGCAACAGAGCATGCACAATGTCGGCACTAGTACAGTGTATATCCACCTTTCGCAGCAATGCAGGCTGCTATTCTCGCATGGAGACGATCGTAGAGATGCTGGATGTAGTCCTGTGGAACGGCTTGCCATGCCATTTCCACCTGGCGCCTCAGTTGGACCAGCGTTCGTGCTGGACGTGCAGACCGCGTGAGACGACGCTTCATCCAGACCCAAACATGCTCAATGGGGGACAGATCCGGAGATCTTGCTGGCCAGAGTAGTTGACTTACACCTTCTAGAGCACGTTGGGTGGCACGGGATACATGCGGACGTGCATTGTCCTGTTGGAACAGCAAGTTCCCTTGCCGGTCTAGGAATGGTAGAACGATGGGTTCGATGACGGTTTGGATGTACCGTGCACTATTCAGTGTCCCCTCAACGATCACCAGTGGTGTACGGCCAGTGTAGGAGATCGCTCCCCACACCATGATGCCGGGTGTTGGCCCTGTGAAGCGACTCTCATCGCTGAAGACGACACGTCTACATTCGTCCCTCCATTCACGCCTGTTGCGACACCACTGGAGGCGGGCTGCACGATGTTGGGGCGTGAGCGGAAGACCGCCTAACGGTGTGCGGGACCGTAGCCCAGCTTCATGGAGACGGTTGCGAATGGTCCTCGCCGATACCCCAGGATTAACAGTGTCCCTAATTTGCTGGGAAGTGGCGATGCGGTCCCCTACGGCGCTGGGTAGGATCCTACGGTCTTGGCGTGCATCCGTGCGTCGCTGCGGTCCGGTCCCAGGTCGACGGGCACGTGCACCTTCCGCCGACCACTGGCGACAACATCGATGTACTGTGGAGACCTCACGCCCCACGTGTTGAGCAATTCGGCGGTACGCCCACCCGGCCTCCCGCATGCCCACTATACGCCCTCGCTCAAAGTCCGTCAACTGCACATACGGTTCACGTCCACGCTGTCGCGGCATGCTACCAGTGTTAAAGACTGCGATGGAGCTCCGTATGCCACGGCAAACTGGCTGACACTGACGGCGGCGGTGCACAAATGCTGCGCAGCTAGCGCCATTCGACGGCCAACACCGCGGTTCCTGGTGTGTCCGCTGTGCCGTGCGTGTGATCATTGCTTGTACAGCCCTCTCGCAGTGTCCGGAGCAAGTATGGTGGGTCTGACACACCGGTGTCAATGTGTTCTTTTTTCCATTTCCAGGAGTGTATAATTAAACAATACTGAAAATTGGTGACCTTTATGACCTGTTTTGTAGAGAAACGTGAAATATGAAGTGAAGCTGCATTCAATGAAGCTGCATTGTCATTTAAATGTGGCACGTTCGCAGTTTTCCCCTCCTCACATTCAGACAGCATGCCACGGTGATGGGGGAAGTTTGCAACCATTTGAGAGAGCTGTGTCATGTGAGCAACGATGGTCACACGGTGAGTTCTTGGCCATCCCTGATTTAGCTGAATGTCACACAGAACACTCCACTCGCCTGCAGGTTAAGAACTAAGCAGTAACCTGATGGATTTCAGTATGAGAAACAGATTGCTATGCTTATAATTACCATATCATTATGTTTTATGATCAGTCACACATATATATCCTCAAAAATGCTCAACTGATTATGGCCTGAGAACGGTCGATAGTGACGGCTCACATCGTGCACAACCGCCTTTCGTGATAAAACATAAACTTAACGATGTATCTCTTCCGCAGCAAAATATCTATTTACATGAACTTCTTATCCACATGGCGTTTTCCACTCTGCGTTTCCAGCTTCAATGATTTTCCAATTTCCTATCCCTTCTGGAACAATTCCTTTATATCTTTATAATAGTATTTTTGTTTATATTAAAAACTGCGGCAGTCCTTTCAGTCACTTCAGTAAGAGGGTCTTCATTCATTGTTTCTTGAAGCATATACGTAATACGAAACTCTTTCTCTCGACTGACCTTGTACACGAATTGCCTGACCAAGAGATCGACGTCCAAAGTTTCCACGACAACATTTGACGAATTTGCTTCTGATATTGTTTTGTATCAAAGAACAACTAAAATATCAGCCCCCACCTTTACGAGAAACGAAAAAAAAAATCATGGCATGGGACGAACCATCAGATTGGGCGGCAATCTGCCTGAAACTGAAGCACAGATTAGAAAAGAAATGTTGTAAGGATGAAGGTTAGACAACCACCAGCGGTTGTTTCGGCTACAGGTGGAGATCTATTGTCTGAGCACATGTTGTACCTTCCACGCGAGTCTCGAATCAGTACCTTCTTTGTTGATGTCAACCCTAGAGTAATTTGGTTCAAATGGTTCAAATGGCTCTGAGCACTATGGGACTTAACTTCCAAGGTCATCAGTCCCCTAGAACTTAGAACTACTTAAACCTAACTAACCTAAGGACATCACACACATCCATGCCCGAGGCAGGATTCGAACCTGCGACCATAGCGATCACGCGGTTCCAGACTGTATCGCCTTTAACCGCTTGGCCACACCGGCCGGCAGTAATTTGGAAAAGAACAAAGTTCCATATCGATTGTGGTCTTGAATATCTTTTTCGAGCAGAGGCTGCGTGTGGGAATGCAACCTCTTCCCAGTGCTCTGCAAGTATAAGATAGCCACGCTGACTATTGACACCTTCTAGTCCTGTCTGCGTCTGTCGATAAACTGGTAACTATCTGTTCGTTTGCAACTCGTGCTGTTGCACCTGGTGTACTTGGGCATGGTTTGTGATGAAAACGACCTCTCTCCTTCTCATCTCCTGATTCGTAGTTTACAAATACATCAAAAAAGTTTGCATCACCTCGGTTCAGAGAGTTCCAGAACCTGTACAGAAAATTGGAAAAGAGATCAACATAAACATCATTTTCGCCCTTTTTATTGCTCATGAAAACCACACATTGCACTCGATGGACAGTACGTCTAAAGCGTTCAGCCTGACCAGGTTGTGTCAAAATACGTCCCCGACGATTGTGAAGGCACATGCGACACTCATCGGTGAAGAGAACGTGATGTCAATTCTGAGCGACCCGCTTTGCATGTTGTTGGCCCCATTTGTATCGCGCTGCATGGTGCAGTGGTTGCGAAGATGGATCTCGCCATGGGCGTCGGGGGTGACGTTGAGCATCATGCAGCGCACAGTTTCAGTAGTAACACGACGTCCTGTGGCTGCACGAAAAGCATTATTCAACACGGTGGCGTTGCTGTCAGGGTTCCTCCGAGCCATAATCCGTAGGTAGCAGTCATCCACTGCAATAGTAGCCCTTTAGCGGCCTGAGCGAGGATTGTCATCGACAGTTCCTGTCCCTCTGTATCTCCTCCATGTCCCCAAAAACATCTCTTTGGTGCACTCCGAGAATCCTGGACACTTGTTAAGAGCCCTTCCTGGCACAAAGTAACGATGCGGACGCTATCGAACCGCGGTATTGACCGTCTAGGTTGAACTACAGCCAACACGATCCGTGTACCTCCTTCCTGGTGGAATGACTGGAACTGATCGGCTGTCAGACCCCCTCCGTGTAATAGGCGCTGCTCAGGCTTGGTTGTTTACAGCTTTGGATGGGTTTAGTGACATCTCTGAACAGTCAAAGGGACTGTATCTGTGAAACAATATCCACAGTCAACGTCTGTCTTCAGGAGTCATGGGACGTGGGGTGATGCAAAACATTTTTTCTATGTGTATAATTCCAGAGTTACTTACGATATTTCTCCTTTTTTTCGTTTCCAGAACATTACCTTGATAATGCTAATAACAGAAAAAACGCATGGCACATTGAGTAAGACAGAGAAAATCTGTTTGCATTACCACATCTGTTCCTATAACCTCTCCTGTTTATTCATGCATGTACAAGGACACACACACACACACACACACACGCACACACCACACACACACACATATATATATATATATATATATATATATATATATATATATATATATATATGTGTGTGTGTGTGTGTGTGTGTGTGTGTGTGTGTGTGTGTGTGTGTGTGTGTGTGTGTGTGTGCATGCGCATGCGTGAGTAAACAGTAGAAGTTATAGGATATCATGATATTTCTTGTTTGGCACTTCTGTCTAGTGACTGTGATAGAAAATTCCCCATAAAAGCATGCAAATTAAAAGTAAACAAGATCGTCCAATGGGTAATGGCTTAGCTAATGAAATTACCCGGGGTGGTGCAATTGAGCATGAGAGTATGGGTTCTGCGCCTCACACGGACATTTTGATAATGTATTCCATCAGAATATGAAAGAGAACTAAGGGTCAGTTTAATAACCCGATTTATTGCTAAAAGACACCACATATATTATATCCACTAAATCAAGATTTCTACCAGTTATTAAGCGAACAAGGGATTCAAAGCAGTTTAGATAGCCTTGGCACAGGTAGGAGGATACAAGATAGAAAGATATGAAAATGTGTCACGAATATGAACAATATTTGGAGAAAAATTCAATGAGTGAAGGAAAGGTTTGAGAAAACGTGAACTTCCACTAGTACCTTCACCTAAGCACATAGCTTGCACAACTAGTTGGCTTAAAAAGTTACATTGACAAAACTAAACCCTCATGCAAGATAAATGACTCCATACTTGCCTCGTGTTGGTGAATGCAAATACACCTCATACTTCCAACTCTACCAATATACGACAGCAGAAGATGGCTGCTGTAATGACTGAAGTTTCTAAGTTTACCTACAGTATCGAACTTCGCTCTAACTTGGAAGCATCTCGCTCTGCAGCTCTATGATGTCCCAAGAAGAAGTGTTCCCTCACAGCAAGTGCTTTCTTAAGCTCTCTACAAAACTCAGCTGGTTCTATCAACACTAGAATTTCGCTTCACAGTTGTAAGAGACCTTGCGAGCTCAGACCAATGATAATTTAATAAAAGTGTTAACCAATTCTCTACTCTAGTGAATTTTTCCAGTGGTTAACCATTGAAGTTTATTTCTCTCTTGGAGCGGGGTAAAGGCATACGATCTCCCCCACTACACACCAGATTTCTAGTTACAGTCAATGAAAAGATGCCCACATACACACATGTAAAAACTCTCCCCCACTACCAAAATAATTACTATGAGCCAATCACATATACACTCCTGGAAATTGAAATAAGAACACCGTGAATTCATTGTCCCAGGAAGGGGAAACTTTATTGACACATTCCTGGGGTCAGATACATCACATTATCACACTGACAGAACCACAGGCACATAGACACAGGCAACAGAGCATGCACAATGTCGGCACTAGTACAGTGTATATCCACCTTTCGCAGCAATGCAGGCTGCTATTCTCCCATGGAGACGATCGTAGAGATGCTGGATGTAGTCCTGTGGAACGGCTTGCCATGCCATTTCCACCTGGCGCCTCAGTTGGACCAGCGTTCGTGCTGGACGTGCAGACCGCGTGAGACGACGCCTCATCCAGTCCCAAACATGCTCAATGGGGGACAGATCCGGAGATCTTGCTGGCCAGGGTAGTTGACTTACAGCTTCTAGAGCACGTTGGGTGGCACGGGATACATGCGGACGTGCATTGTCCTGTTGGAACAGCAAGTTCCCTTGCCGGTCTAGGAATGGTAGAACGATGGGTTCGATGACGGTTTGGATGTACCGTGCACTATTCAGTGTCCCCTCAACGATCACCAGTGGTGTACGGCCAGTGTAGGAGATCGCTCCCCACACCATGATGCCGGGTGTTGGCCCTGTGTGCCTCGGTCGTATGCAGTTCTGATTGTGGCGCTCACCTGCACGGCGCCAAACACGCATACGACCATCATTGGCACCAAGGCAGAAGCGACTCTCATCGCTGAAGACGACACGTCTCCATTCGTTCCTCCATTCACGCCTGTCGCGACACCACTGGAGGCGGGCTGCACGATGTTGGGGCGTGAGCGGAAGACGGCCTAACGGTGTGCGGGACCGTAGCCCAGCTTCATGGAGACGGTTGCGAATGGTCCTCGCCGATACCCCAGGAGCAACAGTGTCCCTAATTTGCTGGGAAGTGGCGGTGCGGTCCCCTACGGCACTGCGTAGGATCCTACGGTCTTGGCGTGCATCCGTGCGTCGCTGCGGTCCGGTCCCAGGTCGACGGGCACGTGCACCTTCCGCCGACCACTGGCGACAACATCGATGTACTGTGGAGACCTCACGCCCCACGTGTTGAGCAATTCGGCGGTACGTCCACCTGGCCTCCCGCATGCCCACTATACGCCCTCGCTCAAAGTCCGTCAACTGCACATACGGTTCACGTCCACGCTGTCGCGGCATGCTACCAGTGTTAAAGACTGCGATGGAGCTCCGTATGCCACGGCAAACTGGCTGACACTGACGGCGGCGTTGCACAAATGCTGCGCAGCTAGCGCCATTCGACGGCCAACACCGCGGTTCCTGGTGTGTCCGCTGTGCCGTGCGTGTGATCATTGCTTGTACAGCCCTCTCACAGTGTCCGGAGCAAGTATGGCGGGTCTGACACACCGGTGTCAATGTGTTCTTTTTTCCATTTCCAGGAGTGTATTTTGAACAGACATTACAGCTGGCTTCCTCCAGGCCAAATGGCTGGTCCCAAATTCGAAACCTCGTGTTTTGTCTTGTCCTACAGATATTTATCTTTGCTAAAAGGAATTCATTTCATTTTGAATATATGAAGCTTTATAGCAGGCTGGTTGCTTAGCTAATCGCTCCTGCTATTCTCAGTCGGCAGACCACATTCCGCTGACTTTACTTGAATGAGTCTCTGGCTTTCAGTAGAAACATCTTGGTGACCCATGTGGTTCCCTCTAGTGACTCTTACTTTTCGCAAATCAACTAAAAGCCCCAAGGCTGCCTTGATAACAACACTTCTTATGGTACCAAAACGAAAGAGATATAATTAGTAGCTATGGTTATTACTGCTTGCGGTTTTCATGCAGTGATCTGACTGGCTAGTCTGATCTGCATACTGAATTATTAAACAGGCAATGTGCTGTTTTTTGGGAAAAGTAGCCAACTAACAGTAGGTACCTGACCATGATGTACCTTGGAACATGTTTCCACATTTGGAAAAAGCGTAATTTTTCTGAAATAATTTTCGTAACTCCAGGAGAAGATTGCAGCACATAAAACATGAGTACCATAACTCAAAAATGGAATAAGGAAATGTGATAAATGCGTATTACCATGCTGGCTGCAGAGAAGGTGTATGCAGGGTGTGATGGGATAAGCACAGATGCTTTCATTTGTGGTACCTTAAGATGTACTCATATATCGGTGTTGGTCGTTTTTTCTCTGTGTTGGACAGTCTTCTCACGAGTAAGTCACAAAGTTAACGGCCTGATGCTTTTTGCATGGTCATAACTCCACCATTAAGCAGACTACGCCTCTCACTATCGACTAACCATTTGGCATCCATGTGCCCACACTTCAATTCCTGGCCTACCGCTCAGGGCTATATAAGCACTAATAGCTTGCTCTTGCCACCTGTACTTGGAGGTACCAATCACTCTAAAGCAGGGGCGGGCAGGAATCCTGCACGTGTGCGGTGCACTTGCACGCGTGCAGTTCACAGGTGTTCTGCGTGCACACAGGGGCAAGCTGGCCACCCGCTTACCTCCCCTCCCCACCATACCTTCTGTGCACTCCTTCCTCTGTAATGCGTTTTGTTTTTCTAGCTTGCTTTATTGAATGATGGAATAAGGTTAGCAGGAGTGCTTGAAATAAATCATGGTTTGAAAGAGTACCTATTAACTACGATAAGTTTTATTTAATTATCGCCAGTGGAGTTTACAATACGTTTAATATCTGGAACAAAATTTCTGCATACAGACAAACGCAAACAGTTACGTAAATTTTCATCACTTTTGTTTGCTCTTAACCGAGGCTTATTAATTCAGCAAATGGTTTTCTCAGCTCTCACTATATTAAGCGCAATTTTATAGCTTGCACGTACCGCTGGGCTATTATTGTTCTCGTCCTGAAAAATTGAAAACAGTGCTCCATAAAATGTTAAATCAGTTAGATGAGAGACATGACGAGAGAAAGTCGCAGATCTCTCGTGACAACGGCAACTAGGACAGATGCATCTAATATCGTCAGGTCGCTCTTCTTAAGCTCAGTCAATTTCCCCATCCGCTCAGAATCCGACAATAAATTGTACTCGTCCTTGTGAAATTTATTATAATGGCCTTCAATACTAAACTTCCGCTGACCAGCGAGAATACTGCCACATATTACACATTTCGAATTTTCACGTTTTTGCACAAAGAAAAAATGATTCTCCTATTACTTTTTAAAAGACAGCAAATCTCCACTTCTCCGTTTCCTTGGTTGACTCTGCATTTTCCGGTTCTTGAAATACAACGTTCACTACGTAGTGGTCGCTTCGCATCAACGTCCGCTGCTTAGCCTTGTACTACACTGCCGCAACCTGCCGGCTGTCGCCACTGCCCCATTCGACGATTGCATGCGAGCAGCACACGTGCAGCGCTGTGCGCTCACGAGGCGCGTGCAACGTTTGCCCGCCCCTGCTCGTAAGAAGACTGCTCCTAACAGCTGTAATCATTTGTCAGAAAATGAAGTGGATACTGATATAAAGATATTTAGTACACCGTCCTCGGTCACCAATAGAAATTTCAGTCGCGAAATGAAAACCACAGCCAAAATCAAAAATTTTTATTGGCAACAGTTAACCACACGTTCCAGCTACCTCTCTCAATAGTCGCCGCTCCTACTTAGACATTTGTCGTGGCGTTGTACAAACTTTTCAGTACCTTCCTGACAGAAAGCAGCTGCCTGTGCTTTCCGTCAATTCTCTAGCTGGTCTGCCTTTCGTTGTTCGTGCTTTCTTTATACCCAGTGGTTCAGGTGGGCAGAGATGAACAACGGAGGGAGCCTATTAAGGCCTGTATTGTGTGTGACCAAACACTTCCCACTGAAAACGCTGCAGGAGCGTCTTCACCGCCCTGCAGAGTGTGGCTGAAAATTGCCTTGAAGAAAGAAAGGCATGACAGTTGGGTTATGCGGGCTGCATTGCTTCAGGTGAAATCTATTATCAGGACCACATACTTCGTGGGAGACACTGTTGTTTTACGCATTTCTCCGTGATCATTTTGCACTCTGAACTGAAAAGAACAACGTGAAGCGATCGACAGACACACTAAAGACACTGCCCAACACATCTATGCAAAGTGCCATCCGATTTTAAGAGTGATTTCCATTTCGCGCCTAATCAGAACTTACTTTCCGTCTACGCCTCGTACTTCCATCTACATATACTTTCACATTTGTACTGTAATGTGCCAAAAGGTCATGTGCACTGCCTAGATGCTATTTGTTGCTTTTTGGCATCCACCGAGCTCACAGGAACGATTTCATTAATAACTTGTATTGAATCATGCGAATATTTCTTACAGAGATCGGGTACTGAAAACTTGCGGTGTTTTTTTACTTCTTCAACCGTAATAATCAGTTCTTCACTAATGAAACATAGACACCGACCACGTTCGCCATCATGCCGTTGATCAAGATCTTCGTTGTGTTGTTAGTCCCATTTCCTTACCACTGAACCATTCGTAGCATTTTTTCCCATAAACGTCACGAAGCTTCCCCTAAATGTCTACTGATTTTGCGTCATTCACATTCAGAAAACGAATTACATATGTAATCTCACAAGCAGTGGAAATCTTAATGAGCTTCGCCATTCTAAGCAAGCTCTTTACAGCATAAACAACGCTCAGAGGACTCAAAATGGTCCATCTTCTTCTCCATGATTCAGAGCAACTACTCTGCAGGTGCTGAAATCTCACTGTAGCGCTGCCGCGACAAGAAACAGGAAAAATGTTTAAATTCTTCATTGCTTGTGAAAGCCGCGAACTGAGATTAGGAATTAATTTGCCTCTGCCAGCAAAAATGGCGTTCAGTCTAGTTTCATTGTGTCATCATTGTTTTCGGGGTTATAATCTGTATTCTGGCATACACCTCGTATATACATTAAACCCATATCACATGTGTAGCAGCAGTAGCATGCACTGAAAACCTGTGTATACAGTATCATTGACGGTTCACTTTACAAGTCATCTACTCCAGGCCCCTTGTTTCGGCTTAAGTCCTCTATCAAATTCTTCTCACTGCATCATATCCCGAATTAGATCTTCATATATTTCCTCTTTCATTCCTATAACAAACCAGAATTAATTATCATTGTGCCAACGACCCTGCCACAATGTTAATACCGGTTTTTATCAGATCACCGAAGTTAAGCACTGCCGGGATTGGCTAGCACTTCAACACATCACTGTCCGGGTCTGCCGACTGCTATTGGCAAATGGGTGTGCACTCATCCCTTGTGAGGCCATTTCAACGACACTGGTCACGAAAAGCGACAATGGCTGGGAGAGTGCTGTGGTGACCACATGCCCCTCTATATCTGCTTCTAGTAACGCCTAAGGTCTGAGGAGGACCATTGAGGCTTCCAAGGCCCGTTCGGACGATGTTTATTTGTTCGTTAAAATAGTATACCCCTGCTATATACAGCGGTTGGACAAAAATATGTAAACACCAAGAGAAAGGCATACTTGAACATAAATGCAGATTCTAGCCAAGCTTTCAGTTTGCGTTGTTGTATTTGAACACGAACAGCACCTGTACTATGTCTTAAATACGTTGCTACTGTGAGTTGTGGTCAGAACGGTGTTCTGTGTAATTGTGAGAATATTACGTCGGAGCTATGTTAATTCGAACATGGTCATACTGTTGGTGCCCGGATGATGGGAGTTTCTGTACCCAAGGTAACCGAAACGTTCAGTGCTTCAAAAGGCACCGTATTGAAGATTTATACCGCATACAGGTAAAGTGAAAAACATCATCAGCTAATTTGTAATGCTGACGATGACACACTATGGGCTTGAGTGAGACATTGCAAGGTAACTTCCGTCGCCAGCCAGTGTGGCCGAGCGGTTCTAGGCGCTTCAGTCTGGAACCGCGCGACCGCTACGGTCACAGGTTCGAATCCTGCCTCGGGCATGGGTGTGTGATGTCCTTAGGTTAGTTAGGTTTAAGTAGTTCTAAGTTCTAGGAGACTGATGACCTAAGACGTTAAGTCCGATAGTGCTCAGAGCCATTTGAGCCATTAACTTCCGTCTTATATGACACGGGTGCATTAGAAAAGAAAATCTCGTTATAGAAGGGACTCATTTTGATAAAGGCAGTCCAGTTCCCTAAGCTCATTGGCGTTAAAGAAAGCGCGAGGTTTGAAGTATTCATTGCGGCCTTGCAAGAATTACAAGTATAGTTTTATAACCGTTTTGAGGACACAGTCAGTCTTACATGAGTTTTCGAAACCATTTGCCGTTTCAGTTGAAAGTGCCCCTGTCTGTGTGCAGTTGTAACTGATTGACCTACAAGGTAATTCCAGTTTTAATCACAAATCTTTTTCGTTAAAAACTATCCAGGACGTCTACATTCGTTTTCTCGGTTAGATTTTCCGAGTCTCCATAATGAGGTTGCAAAAGTGCTATAATATTTCAATCGACAAATTTGTGTGAAAAACCTTTTTCGATTGTAAAACTAAATAAGTCAAGATTACGTGGCATCTCGAGTACAAAAATCTGTGAAATTGTTTGCGTCGGTCCGTTTGCCGACAGTTTGTACCAGCTAAAACTTTAGTTTATTAGTAACAGAACTTATTGCTTGCGATCTACGTTGAGAAATGCGACCCGTTTTTATTTTACCCCTCTTCTCCCACCTCGCGCTCAAAAGCGCGGCTTGGCGGTGGGGGAAATGTGAAGCATGCCTGAGCGCATTGGCACTCAAGCCCGGGCATGGACCACGACTCTAAATCTTGGCCATCCCTATTTTAAACTAGTGTGGGAAATATTTTGATTAACCTGATTATATATACGAGGGTACTCCAAGCACTGAACCTGGCCAAACAACACAGTCATCTGCATTTTCTATTCCACTGCACATAGATTTTAGTTCATTGTGTGGAGTGTGTCTTTCTAAGCCAATATAAATACTGGAATGGAAAATTCGTAGGTTTACCCATGCCTCATTTAAAATACACTGCATCTCACAAACGAATTTAATAACATTAATACTGGAAAGGCTTGCTAGACATCCAATCCTTCTTTGATTCTATTCCACATTACTTTACATTTTTACTTAACAAGCACCGTTTTCTAAATAATTTGTGGTTTCTGTTTTGTCTGACTTTCTTTCAACTGCTTATTATCTCTCCGATTTTATTTGCTCTAAACAATATATTCCTGTATAATGGAAAAATTTGTCATTACATGATGAAAACGGTAATATGGATACCCTCGTTTAAAGTAATACATCTACGTTTACATACGTAATCCGTAAGCCAGTGAAATGTGCCTTGTACCACTACCAGTCACTTCCTGTTCCATTCAGAGGCAGTGAGAGAAAAAAAGCGACTGTCAACATGGGAGTTCTAATTTGTCTTATCTTATCTACGTGGTCCTTATGCAAAATGATTGTTGCCGGCAATATAATCGTACTGCAGTCAACTTCAAATTCCATTACTTTTATCAGTGTTTCGTGAAAACAATGTCGTCCTGCCTCCAGGGGTTTCCCATGTGAGTTCACGAAGCGTCTAGGTAATACACACAAGTTGATCGAACTCACTGATTGTTGTAACGGCGACCGGAACGGTCGCGGGGTTGAGGTGATGGATAGCGCGGCGTGACCCGCGGAGCGGCCCGCGAACAACAACACGACGGGAGAGGACGGACACGACCAACGAAGGACAGAACGAACAACCACAAGATCGAAACAACGGAGTCACAAGAAAACCTAACAAGCACGTCCACTCGTACACAGAACAAGAAAGTAAACAAGCTGTCTAAGGCGAGGCGATGTGTCCGGAGACGTACGCAAGATTAGACTCGCTGGTTGATTTTTTCTTTTTTTTTCTTTATTGTCATTTTGCACCCCGTAAAAGGTGGACTGGCAGAGGAAAATTTTACTCCGCTCTTCAGCCACAAGCAGTGCAATAAAAGAGAAAACCAATGAAAGAAAAGTAACATAATGACGGTTAAAAAACAGTAGATACAAAAATTAAAAAACATGAAGCCGTTCACACTCGACGAAAAACAAGAAAACTCTCGGCACTGTGCACAAATACTGATGATTTAGACGACACACGTGAACGAAGGAGCGTGGGCGGCGAAAAACACTGAATCACAAACACGACGGCAGACAGATGAAAAGCTGATGGCGATGATCTCCGGCGCGCGAATGTCCACTTAACGCGTGCGAGTCCGGGAACCTGCCAAGAGGGGAAGAAGGTGGTGGGGGAGGGAAAGGGGAGAGCAGAGATGCCAATGGCAGAGGAGATGGGGGAGGAGTGAAGGTATGGATGGGTAGGGGAAGCACGGGGGATGAGGGGGAGGAAGGGAGGAGGGAAAGAAGGGAAGGAGGGAAGGAGGGTGCCCTGAGGAAAAAACACAGGAAGTGGGAGGATCGAAGTTGATACGTGGGGTAGATGGAGGGGAGGAGGACATCATGAAGGAGGGGGAGCTGGCGGAAGCCACCTTGGGAGAGGGTAAGGAGAGTGGAGAGGTGGAGAGCAGGTGGGGCATGGAAATACAGGCACTGCAGCAGACAGGGGTGGGAGACGATGTGAGAGGAAAGCGGGTGAGGTGGATCTAGTTTACAGGAGTTGTAGAGGATCCGTATCCGTTCGAGCAAATGAAGAGGTGGGGGAATGGGATAAGGATCCACGTGGGGGAGGGGAGACGGATGCAATAGGTGAGGTGAAGAGCATGGCGTTAGAGGATTTGAAGGGATTTGTAAAAGGTAGGAGGGGCGGAGAATCAGGCAGGTTGGGCGTAGCAGAGGATAGGGTGGATGAGGTATTTATAGGTGAGGAGGATGGTGGAGTGGTCCAGACCCCATGTACGGCCTGAAAGGAGCTTGAGGAGATGGAGTTGGGAGTGTGCCTTGGCTTGGATCATCTGGAGATGGGGGGTCCAAGGTTGACACAAAGGTACTTAAGGGTGGGGGTGAGGACGATAGCACTTCCATAGATGGCGATATAGAAGTCGAGGAGGCGGAAGGAAGGCGTGGTTTTGCCTACAATGATCGCCTGGGTTTTGGAAGGATTGACCTTGAGCAACCACTGGTTGCACCAAGTGGTGAATTGGTCAAGATGGGGTTGGAGAAGGATTTGGGAGCGCTGCAGGGTGGGGGCGAGGGCATGGAAGGCGGTGTCATTGGTGTACTGGAGAAGGTGGATGGGGGGTGAAGGCGGCGGAAGGTCCGCCGTGTACAAAAAGTGCAGAAGAGGGGAGAGGACAGAACCTTGGGGCACACCGGCAGAGGGGAAAAAGGTGTAGGAATCCGTGTTATGGTGACGTAGGAATGACGTTGGGAAAGAAAGGACCCGATTAGAAGGATGCAGTTAATAGGAAGTGCGAACATTTGGAGCTTGAAGAGGAGACCGGAATGCCACTAATGGTAATAGGCGCATTCGAGGTCGAGTTAGAGGAACACAGCGGAGCGACAGGAATTGAGCTGTTCAGAGAGGAGATGAGTGAGGTGAAGGACAAGGTCATCGGTAGAGATGGATAGCCGAAAGCAACACTGGGTAATGGGAAGGAGGCAGTGGAGAGGCTGGTGCATGTGTCGGGTAAGGATGGATTCCAGGACCTTGCTGAAGACCGAGGTAAGGCTGATGGGACGGTAGGAGGAGACAGTGGACGGCGGTTTGTCGGGTTTAAGGAACATCAGGATGTGGGAGGTTTTCCACGAGTGGCGATAGGTGACTAGATGACATGATCTTGACTGGGAGCAGTGTTGCATTTTGTGCGGAGTGTAGCGATGATATCCTGAGTAGTGATGGCGGCATTGAGTTCGGTGTGTGCAATATAGTCCAAGTACTGGAAGCCAGGAGCGAGGGGAGGGACAGAGGTGTCAGTTCGATCACGGACATCCGGGAAGAGGGGTAATCGAACTGTGGATCGTCTGGGATGGTAAAGACATTGGAGAGGTAAGAGGCAAAGTGATTGGCCTTACTAAGGTTGTCAGGGAAGGGTTGATTATCATGAAGGAGAGGATGGTAGGGGGGGAGGGTTAGATCCGGTAAGGCAGCAGAAAGCTGTCCAGTACTTGGACGAGTTGATAGGAAGTGTAGCATTAAGACGGGTGCATGTCTGTCGCCAGTCCTGGCGTTTCTTAGCAGCGAGCAAGTTTCTAATGTGTCGTCGTAGTTGTGGTGGCGTTGTAGTGTGTCCAGGTCACGAGTGTGAAGGAAGGCATGGTAGATGTGGCGGGATTCACGGAGAAGGAGGACGGCCTTTGGGGGTAAAGTAGGACGGTGGAGGTGGATGGCGACGGAAGGGACGTGGGCCTCCACGGCCTCAGACAAGGTCTGCTGGAGAAAGGAGGTGGCATGGGTAATGTCATCATGGTGGTGGTAGTTGAGGGGGTGGCTATCGACCTGAGTAGAGAGGGTATCCCAGTAGGCATTCCAGTCGGCACAGGAATAATCATGGACGTATTTCAGGGGAGAGCCATTCTGAAGGTCAGGACGGTGAGCAGGACAGGGAGATGGTCACTACCAATGGGGTCCAGGACATCCACCACTATGTGGCCAAGGAGGTTAGGGGAGGAGAGGATGACATTGGGAGTGGTTGGATTCAGGGCGGGTGTGCTGGGGAATGGGGACGAGGTTGCCTGGGAGGGAGGAGAGGAACTGATGTCACTGCCATAACTGGGTGGCGGAACGACTATTGATGTTGAGGTCAGCGGGCTATCATGTAGGAGGAGAAGGTACGGTCAATGTGGGAGAGTAAGTCAAAAGGAATAGAGGCGTTAGGGCGGACATAGATGGTGGTGCAGGTGATGGTAAGGCAAGGGAAGAAGAGACTAAGGATCATGTTTTCTGTGGGGTTGGGAACGAGAGGTTGGAGCCGAACAGGGATCTAGTGGTGGTGACCAATGGCTACTCCATCACATGCTATCGAGAGGGGATTATCGGAGCGTGAAGGAAGTAGGGCGAGGTGTGTACGGTGTGTTGGGATGGGAGGAAGGTTTCATTGAGGAGGAAGGCATCCACGCAGTGAGTTGCGAGGGTTTACAGGAAGCAGTTCTTGTTGGCGGGAAGGGAACAGATGTTATTGAACAAAATACGGTCCTGTTGTGCCACGACAGGGATTTAGACGAGGGTGTCGAGATGGGAGAAGGTGAAATGGGCCTGACTATGGGAGTAGGTGGCATACATGTAGAGGTGGAAGATGGAGCGGGCGGCAAGGGATATATGCTGGAGGGTGTAGGGGCTCTGGAAAGGGTGGACATTCTGGAGGACGATGGTTAGGAACCTGATGATGTCGTCAGCGGTAGGGGGAAGGATGAAGGGAATTGCCAGGAGGGGTGGGGGCGTCGAAACGACGGGCGGGGATGGTGAGTACAGGAGTGGTGGTGGGGGGGCTCGGGCCTTCCATTTCTGGGAGTAAGTTGGATGTGGGAGGTTACAGGTGTCGCAGGAGGGAGGGGACTGTAGATTGGGGCACTGCCGGAGGAAGTGCACCTGTTTACAGTGTGGGCAAACAGGGAACTCGCGGCACTCAGATGTGGGATGCGCATTATAGTGCAGACACCTCTGGCAGTGGAGGGATTGAGGAGGGGAACGGGAGGGGTCAACCTTGTAACGTTGATGGAGATGGTCGATGGAGGGGCGTTCTGAGAACACCCGCATAGTGTGGGTTGGGCCGGCGGGGTTGAAGATGCAGTGGGATGGGTGCACCTTGAGCTCCAACAACACCTCCTCCTCCGTGATCATCGGACTAAGCCGAGTGATCGTGGTGGTGAAGGTCGGCAGGCGACGCGGGAGTTGGGGTTTGGTGGGAGGGGGACATGGAAGGCGGAGGGATGAGGGAGGCATTGGGGCCAAACTGGGTAACGGGGATGCAGGAAAGGATGTCTGTGTGAAGGGTGGGGCTGTGGGAGGAGGTGAGAACGGAGTCTCGGCGAGGAGTGAGGAGGGAGATGGGGGCTCCAGGTAAGTGTTGGCGAAGGAGGAGCGTGAGGTTCTGGGCCTTGAGGAGGGAGAGATCAGGACGGGACAGGAGGTATTTGTAGGAGGAGGGGGAGGAAGAGGAGTTAGCAGGGCCAGGCGGGGAGACATCCATGGCATCCTGTGGGGGGGGGGATGGAAGGAGGACAGGGCTTTGCCTTTTTGGAAGCAGAGGAGGCAGGGGTGCCACTGGGGCGTTAGACGTCGATGGAAGGGTGAGAGGAGGTGTATGGGACAGAAGCAACTGGGAGGTGGTGGGAAGTGGCAGGTCCCAGCGTGGATGCTGGAGCTGGCTCCGGAGATGGGGATGGCGACGATGAAGGCGATGGCAATGGTGAAGATGACGACGATGGTGAAGGCGAGGGCGAGAGCGGGGCATGGGCTGTGGCCCTGCGGGCCAGCACCCTAGCGGGGGCTGCAGACAGAGTGAGGGAGGGGAGGGAAGGGATCAGAGGAGGAGGCGCGGGAGAAAGGAGCCGGGGATGAGGCGACAAAGAGTGAAGGAGAAGGGAGAGTGAGAAGGGGGGAATGGAATGAGGGGAGGGGGGATATTGGGCACACGACGTAATTGTGGTGGTGGCGGCGGAGGGAGAGGTGTACACTACGGCAGTAGTGATGGTAGTGGTAGTGGTGGTGGGGGTTGACATGACGACAAGGAGGAAAGGGTCAGGACAAAAACTACAGAAGAAAACAAGGGACTCACGAAGACAGACGAAGATGGACGAAGACAGATGAAGACCGACGAAACGCTGACTGGAGCCGAAGCCCCACTCGGCTGCTGGTGGCGGGAAGCGACCGCAGAGGTAGGAACGCTGGCAGGAATGCTCGCTGGCCAACAGGAACGCTGGCTGGCTGGCAGGAATGCTGCAGCTGCTGCTGCCGCAGGCTGGAACCGCTGCTGCTGCTGGCTGGACCGCTGCTGCCGCTGGCTGGCTAGCTGGCTGGCCCTGCAAAAACCCTAACACTTCGATCTGGGGCGAATCCACTATCAAAGGGCGGTACTTTTGCGAGGTACCGCCGGAGATGCTGGCTGAGTGAGAGGCAGGCGCTTAAATACTCTATCTGGGGTGCCGCTATTGGCCACTGGAACCACGTGTTCCACTGTGGCGTCCTCACGATAAATGCGGGCCAGGAGGCGCGAGCCGGCACAGCTTACGGCGCGATGGTGCAGAGACCTCTTCGACGTCCATGACATCTGGCGGGGATTCAAATTCGGCGGCACGCGGTACCAGACTGATAGCAAATCTAGTTGCTTGTCTTTGCTTCGATGTGTTCTTTTAATCTGGCCTGATACGGATCCGAAATACTTGAACATTACTCAGTAATGTGTCTCACTAGCATCTATACACCGTCTCCTTTGCATACGAACCATGCTTTCCTAAACCTCTCACAACAAACTGAAGTCAACCATTTTAAAACCTTTCCTACAGCCGTCCACACATGCTGGGTCCATTTCATATCACTTTGCAACACTACGTCTGGATATTGTTTGACGTGACTGTATTAAATGGTGCACTACTAACGCTGTATCCGAACGATACTGGATTGTTTGTCGCTCTCGTTAGCATTTCTACATGTACAGATAGCTGCCACACATTACATCAACTAGAAAAGTTGTGTACACCACAGCTCCATAACCAAACAGCGCAGATTGCCGCTCATCCTCTCAGTCAGACGATTTATGTATGTGCACAATAACAGCGATCCTGTCACACTTCCCAGGGGAACATCTGACGATACCACTGTATCTGATAAACATTTGCCGTCAAGAACAACGTGCTGGGTATTACTTAAGAAATCTTGGATCCACTCACATACATGGGAACCTTTTCCATGTGCTGACACCTTTGCTAATAGTCTGCAGTGGGGCACGATGTCAAATGCTTTCCAGGAACCTAGAAATTAAGAATCTGCCTGCAGCCCTTCATCCATGGTTCGCGGGATACTGTGCGGGAGAAGGGAAAGTTGAGCATTGCGCAAGTGAAACTTCCTTAATCCGTGCTGATTTGTGGACCGAAGCTTTACCGTCTCAAGGAAATTTGTTATATTCTAACTGAGAGTACGTTCGAGAATTCTGCAGCAAACTTATATTAACGATACAGGTCTGTCATTTTACGGCTCCTTTCTTTTTCCCTTCTTATGTACTGAGGTCACTTCTGCATTTTCCCGGTCTGTTCGGACCTCACGCTGGCGATAGATAGTTGATGAAGACGAGCTAAGTTGCAATGTGCCGGGGTGGAGAAGAGTTTGTACCTCTTTAATTCAGACGAATTTTGCATGAGAACGAGACATGCACTCGACGACCCCCCTTATCTACCAGCTAATTAATAATGCGCACAACGGTAATGGAAGAAAATGATGGTGGACCCTGCTAATTGGTAAAATAAGGAGTGCACACTCACAACAATTTAATAACAATCGTAATCCACTTAAAAGAAGAGAAGTTTATCATAATAAACAACAGGAAATGGGATTCTGCTTATATCTACGAAATGATACGCGGATTAAATATTACAATGAGCTTTATTATACATCAGAACATAAATGCACATGATTGTCGACACAAAGAGTAAGTTAAAGGGTAGGGTATACTGAAATATTATGAGAATAAGAGTTGGCTCGAGAACAAGGGGCTCTTACTCTCTGTGATGCAATAGATTGACGATAATGACTGGAGGTCCTAATGAATCGAATACTAATCTCCCGACTATATAGCAGTAGCGCAATTAGTAGTGAGAGCTCAAATGGGATCACTTGGAGAAATAAGCAAGATGGACTTGTAGCAAAGCGAGCGCGCGTGCTGCTGGGGGGTTCAATATAAAATTGATAAGGTCCTACAAAATACTGTAGCAGTACTGAACATGCAGCACGTCGTCGGTAGGCAGCGTTCTGATGATGTAGGCGCCGACTTCTGTCCTGCAGCAACTTTGTGTCAACCCCTGGCTGCGAAGGCTGTCAGAGAAGTTCTTCCGAAAACGAGAGACAAGTCGCAAGACTGCCCAACTCCGAGGAGGATCAGATCCCGAATACCCTGCCTGAGCAACGCATGAGCGAAACCAACATTGCTCTACTCCCTACTCTCCTCGAAAAACTGCGAATCAGCATTCACTTCTGATTCCATAATTGCCGCTGACTGTCTCAAGAACATCATTCGCGCCAGTAGCGACCGTTCGCTCCAATTTCGAGCAGGGCTTAATGACTTCAACTAGCCTCAGTTTGAGTTGACCAATCATGCCTCTGCTATTCAGCTGAGGTCACTGAACCTGCCGTTTGACTGGCTACGAAAACAACCTGCCTAGACCACTGGCCATCCAGTGCCAGACAGTCGCACTCAGCAGGGCACAGTCCACAAGTATTCTCAGAATCAGGAGGACAATGCAGTCAGTTGGTGCGAGGAGTCTTCGTTCCGGACGCGCCGGAACCGTAAACACATAAACTGTAGCGACACTCAGACGTCATGCAGGTCGTTTCGCCCTGCGTACAATAGGCGAAACTCGACCGACGTCAGTCATTTCGGCAGGCGCTTAAGCCTATTGTACAAACCCCTCAGAATTCAAGGAAGTGCTGCCCCCAACCGGAAATGCTGTGTGCCATGTTCTCCGATGCTTGCCTCACACAGGCCACCCACAGATGTAACCCAACATGTATAGGAATTAAGAGAAAACTATTTTTTTGAGCTCTCAGTACAAATACTCTCATTACAATAATCTTATTCGGTCTGTTACTACAGTGCAATGACATAGGACATTAATAAAAGTGATGAAAATCAGAGGCAACATTCAAAAGAGGGCATGGAACCTCTCAAAGTAAAGGTTCGGTGCCATAGGATGCTGTCTGTAAAACTGAACTAGATAATTGGTCTTTAAATATTCTATAAATTAAATAATTAAATGAAAGGGCCACAGTGTCACACACTTACATAGAGTTATTTTGCTGCTCCACCTGTGGATTTTAAGTACCCACAACGCTTTTAAGTACCACGGGCCCCAATGGTTCAAATGGCTCTAAGCACTATGGGACTTAATAAAATACCACATGCAATATTTTCACATTCTCTCACTTGCTGCTCACAAAGTGTTACTCCTACAGATAAAAATGAACATCATCTTTGTTACGGCGTCAAGTCCAGCGCCGGCTCGCCAGTCGAAAACGAGGGAGCAGAGGTCTGCGAAGAAGACGTCAGCCAATTGCACGCTGACCTACCCCTTACCAGGGCGACAACGCAACAGCAGGGGCCGTACCCGACTGGCCGCGGGTCAGTTCTACAGCAGTTTGACAACTATCATCTACACTACTGGCCATTAAAATTGCTACACCACGAAGATGACGTCCTACAGACGCGAAATTTAACCGACAAGAAGAAGATGATGTGATATGCAAATGGTTAGCTTTTCAGAGCATTCACACAAGGTTGGCGCCGGTGGCGACACCTACAACGTGCTGACATGAGGAAAGTTTCCAACCGATTTCTCATACACAAACATAGCAGTCGAGGTGACAGGCATCTTATCCGCATGGCTGTAACGGATCGTGCAGCCACGTCTCGATGCCTGAGTCAACAGATGGGGCCGTTTGCAAGACAAAAACCATCTGCACGAACAGTTCGACGACGTTTGCAGCAGCATGGACTATCAGCTCGGAGACCATGGCTGCGGTTACCCTTGACGCTGCATCACAGACAGGAGCGCCTGTGATGGTGCACTCATCGACGAACCTGGGTCCACGACGTCATTTTTTCGGATGAATCAAGTTTCAGTTTACAGCATCATGATGGTCGCATTCGTGTCTGGCGACATTGCGTTGAACGCACATTGTAAGCGTGTATTCGTCATCGCCATACTGGAGTATCACCCGACGTGATGATATGGGGTGCCATTGGTTACACGTCTCGGTCACCTCTTGTTCGCATTGACGGCACTTTGAACAGTGGACGTTACGTTTCAGATGTATTGTGACCCGTGGCTCTACCCTTAAGTCGATCCCTGCGAAACCCTACATTTCAGCAGGATAATGCACGACCGCATGTTGCAGGTCCTGTACGGGCATTTCTGGATACAGAAAATGTTCGACTGCTGTCCTGGCCAGCACATTCTCCAGATCTCTCACCAATTGAGAACGTCTGGTCAATGGTGGCTCTGTTTGACTCTGTGCCCAGGCGTATCAACGCCGTTATTACGGCCAGAGGTTGTTGTTCTGGGTACTGATTTCTCAGGATCTATGCACCCAAATTGTGTGAAAATGTAATCACATGTCAGTTCTAGTATAATATATTTGTCCAATGAATACCAGTTTATAATCTGCATTTCTTCTTGGTGTAGCAATTTTAATGGCCAGTAGTATACACAGAAGCGTCAAAACTCATTGCTTTCCTTGCACAATCTATGTAGTTCAAACTTGGAATTGTTATACTCATGAGATTTCTTAGTTTTCTGTCGTCCTTTGCTTGCGACACATCTGGTTGACACAAAGTTAAGTGTTGTAATCATTTCCTCTTCTAATAAAATTCAATAATACAATTTCTTTGAATATTGTATGTCGATCCGAGACAGCAGGTTTCCTAGACTCCCCATAGTTGACGACTAGGCAGACTATGCGCTTCAGTCCGGAACTGCGCTGCTGCTACGGCCGCAGGTTCGAATCCTGCCTCGGTCATGGATGTGTGTGATGTCCTTAGGTTAGTTAGGTTTAAGTAGTTCTAAGCTCTAGGGGACTGATGACCTCAGCAGTTAAGTCCCATAGTGCTCAGAGCCATTTGAACCATTTGACTAGGCAGGATTAAGCAATCTTTTGTGTAGGAAAATTAAAGTAGTGAAATTATGTATTGGCATAGATCCTAATTAGAGGCCAATATTTTTCGAAATATTCAAGAAAAGCATACGAAAGTGTCCTTTTTCTTGGGTAACTCGAAAATTGTGGAATCCAGCGAAAGCGTATCCGAGTACTAAATTTTACTGCATTACATTTGCTACATAAAGCTCCTGTTCATTTTCTTATGCAAGAGAATAGTCTGAGTGTAGCAGGCGAAAGAATATGAAAATCTTGAGTCAGGTATTTGAAGGTTGCATGATGACCCCTACGTCGGGTTCAAACCTGTTGGCGGTATAATAATAATAAATGAGATTAAGATTGTTTTTGAATAATTGACTGCTGAAGAGCCCTGTGTATCGCGCTGCTGTGTGGTGTTGTATAGGAAGCTGAGATAATCAGTGGGGTTAAGAGAGAATAGAGTGGAGCCGTGGGTGCTCTTAAGAGCTGCGCCAGCTGGAGATACAGTCGTCAACGGCGCGCGACCGCTCGCGCCACAGCTGGCCGACCACACACAAGCACACATCCGAGGGCAGAGCAAGAGGCGGAGGGTGCTTTTTTCTGGCCGTAAAGCAGGAAATATGGGCGCGGCCTCGCGGCTGCCACAGCTCAGCCTGCACACGCCCACACACACACACACACGCGCCCGCGCGCTCGCGGAAGGAGATGGCTCTGGGAGACGCCCTGCGCTCGTAAATTAGGGCGAGAGAGGGCCGCGACGGCGACGGCAGTAGTGGGGCCCCGGCAGCTAACGCCTTCCCAGGTGGCGGAGGGCCGGCCGCGGCCGTACCTCACGGTTACACCGCGGCTTCCCGCTGATGGGTGCCCGTCCGCCGGCCTTTTATAATACCCGCGTCTGAGACAAACGAGGCGCCGCCGTGTGCAGCCGAAAGGAGGCGCAGCGCCGCGTGGAGACCGCAGTGTCGGAACTGCAGCCCACCTATTCACAAACACTAGTCCTGTCTAGTCTCTGCATGGCCCGATACATATGCGGCAATTTCGTTCTCTTTATTCCTCTGCGAAACAATGATGAGTAAAAAGTCAGTCCCAAAGTTACTAAAACCACTGGGCTCAATTACACTCCTGGAAATTGAAATAAGAACACCGTGAATCCATTGTCCCAGGAAGGGGAAACTTTATTGACACATTCCTGGGGTCAGATACATCACATGATCACACTGACAGAACCACAGGCACATAGACACAGGCAACAGAGCATGCACAATGTCGGCACTAGTACAGTGTATATCCACCTTTCGCAGCAATGCAGGCTGCTATTCTCCCATGGAGACGATCGTAGAGATGCTGGATGTAGTCCTGTGGAACGGCTTGCCATGCCATTTCCACCTGGCGCCTCAGTTGGACCAGCGTTCGTGCTGGACGTGCAGACCGCGTGAGACGACGCTTCATCCAGTCCCAAACATGCTCAATGGGGGACAGATCCGGAGATCTTGCTGGCCAGGGTAGTTGACTTACACCTTCTAGAGCACGTTGGGTTGCACGGGATACATGCGGACGTGCATTGTCCTGTTGGAACTGCAAGTTTCCTTGCCGGTCTAGGAATGGTAGAACGATGGGTTCGATGACGGTTTGGATGTACCGTGCACTATTCAGTGTCCCCTCGACGATCACCAGTGGTGTACGGCCAGTGTAGGAGATCGCTCCCCACACCATGATGCCGGGTGTTGGCCCTGTGTGCCTCGGTCGTATGCAGTCCTGATTGTGGCGCTCACCTGCACGGCGCCAAACACGCATACGACCATCATTGGCACCAAGGCAGAAGCGACTCTCATCGCTGAAGACGACACGTCTCCATTCGTCCCTCCATTCACGCCTGTCGCGACACCACTGGAGGCGGGCTGCACGATGTTGGGGCGTGAGCGGAAGACGGCCTAACGGTGTGCGGGACCGTAGCCCAGCTTCATGGAGACGGTTGCGAATGGTCCTCGCCGATACCCCAGGAGCAACAGTGTCCCTAATTTGCTGGGAAGTGGCGGTGCGGTCCCCTACGGCACTGCGTAGGATCCTACGGTCTTGGCGTGCATCCGTGCGTCGCTGCGGTCCGGTCCCAGGTCGACGGGCACGTGCACCTTCCGCCGACCACTGGCGACAACATCGATGTACTGTGGAGACCTCACGCCCCACGTGTTGAGCAATTCGGCGGTACGTCCACCCGGCCTCCCGCATGCCCACTATACGCCCTCGCTCAAAGTCCGTCAACTGCACATACGGTTCACGTCCACGCTGTCGCGACATGCTACCAGTGTTAGAGACTGCGATGGAGCTCTGTATGCCACGGCAAACTGGCTGACACTGACGGCGGCGGTGCACAAATGCTGCGCAGCTAGCGCCATTCGACGGCCAACACCGCGGTTCCTGGTGTGTCCGCTGTGCCGGGCGTGTGATCATTGCTTGTACAGCCCTCTCGCAGTGTCCGGAGCAAGTATGGTGGGTCTGACACACCGGTGTCAATGTGTTCTTTTTTCCATTTCCAGGAGTGTAGATAGCGGTCTGCCAACAACTCGTCCTCGTTCAAGTTGTGTACTGAGCAATTAACTTTATGTTAAAAAAAAATGGTTCAAATGGCTCTGAGCACTATGGGACTTAACATCTGAGGTCATCAGTCGCCTAGAACTTAGAACTACTTAAACCTAACAGGTTATTAGGCCGCGTCATGTTTCTTCTAAAATGTTAGACGTTTCGACCCCTCTGCTGGGATCTTCCTCAGGATCTTTTGGTGTCCGCTACTGCTAGGACACTGTCATAGACGAGTGTCGCGTACACTTATAAAGGGGGAATTTTCTGGCGTTCGTGCTGGAGAAGTGATAGTATTGGTTAAAATTCATATGGCTACCATTGGTGGGCCACAGTCATAGGCTAATATTCCCGCTCTGATGCAGAAGAAAGGGCGTTGGTAGCTCATCCCCTGTGGATAACATTGACGCCCCATCGTCATTGGATAGAAAGGCACTGTTCCACATTTATGCTGGAGAACGGTCCTTGGTTGAAATGCCTGCTACCGCTATTCGTTGGTCGTCATCAGTGGCTACAATCGAAACGGACAGAGCAACGGAGGGGGAATGTTTACCCAAAATATTATTGTCCGCCGAGGTGACTTGCAGCGCGTTGTTTATGCCGCTCACACAACGCAGCCGCGTATTTACTTCCTTGATGGCGGCGAGCCACGATGCCGGAGGCCTACTGCCGTCCCCTCTATTGAAATTAGAGGCATTCTTAGAAATTTCAACCGCTTCTCGGACCTTTCTTATATAAATGTTTGTTTCTTTATCCTGTATACGTACGTTATTACAATCGAGCCACAGTTCTCGTGATGTTCCGCTACTGACGATTTTGCACTTTGTTTTAGCCGCATGTGCCGATCGTGTTCTTTAACAGTTCTTTCGGTTTTGCGTATATACACTTTGCTGCAGCCACATGACACTTGCTAGACGCCTGCGTTGTGGAAGTAATCTGGTGCATCAGTTTTTCCGTCGGAAAATGTCTTTTATTTTGTTTTGACTAAAGAAAGATGTCTGAATACCATTTTTCCTCAAAATTCATCTTGTGCGGTCAGCGACCCCATATACGAACGGTAACCTGACGGAGTGAGAAGGCGGTTCCTCGTCATTCTCATTAGCGGTATAAATATTGCGCCTAAAAGCCCTGTCGATTGAATAACTGTCATACCCATTTGCCTTCAACGTCCTCTTTAAAAAATTCTGCTCCGATTTCAAGTTGTCGTCATCGCTGATACGGAAGGCACGTGAAGAGAGAGAGTGTTGAGTACTGCTTGCTTCTGGGCTGGGTAGTGGTGCGAAGTGGCATCTAAATACCTGTTTTTGTTAGTCGGCTTTCTGTACACTCTGCGACCTAAAGTCTTATCAGATCTTCTGTATACTAACACATCTAGGAACGGGAGACCGACCTCTCTCTCAACCTCCAAGGTGAATGGCTTCCTGCTGTCAAGGAAGTAAATACGCGGCCGCGGTGTGTGAGTGGCATAAAAAACGCGCTGCAAGTCACCTCGGTGGACAATAATATTTTGGGTAAACATTCCCCCTCTCTTGCTCTGTCCGTTTCGATTGTAGCCACTGATGACGACCAACGAACAGCGGTAGCAGGCATTTCAACCAATAACCCTTCTCCAACAGAAGTGTGGAATAGTGCCTTTCTATCCAATGACGATGGCCCGCCAGTGGTATCCACAGGAGATGAGCTACCAACGCCCCTTCTCCGTCAGAGCGGGAATATTAGCCTATGACTATGGCCCATCATTGGTAGCCATCCGGACTTTAACCAATACCATCACTTCTCCAGCACGAACGCCAGAAAAGTCCCCCTTTACAAGTGGACGCGACAATCGTCTCTGACAGTGTTCTAGCAGTAGTGGACACCAAAAGATCCTGAGAAAGATCGCAGCAGAGGGGTCAAAACGTCAAACATTTTAGAAGAAACATGACGCGTCCTAATAACCCATAAGATTATAACTTCAATTGAGTTTACTATAAAAATTCCAACCACAAGTTCCTGAACGTATCGTAAACGTTTAAAAAGGTTCTTAATGTTTTGTTCTATGTACATAACAAGGGCCCAACTCGTAAATTCCATTATACTGCAACTGCACGTTGATAGTTCAACTTACTTCGATAGTTACTTGAAAGAAAGAAATATCCCACTCTCTCCGTTTCTCTTGTCTCTTGCTACTATATGATTCGACTATTACGTAGCGCTGCTCCGATCATGAAACGATTAAGAGCAGTATTGCGCCACAGTTATACGAATAATTAACTCCACAGCACGGTTCAGAAGTTCCTGCACAAAATGAAAACCGCACTACACTCCATAAAAACTACACTCCTGGAAATGGAAAAAAGAACACATTGACACCGGTGTGTCAGACCCACCATACTTGCTCCGGACACTGCGAGAGGGCTGTACAAGCAATGATCACATGCACGGCACAGCGGACACACCAGGAACCGCGGTGTTGGCCGTCGAATGGCGCTAGCTGCGCAGCATTTGTGCACCGCCGCCGTCAGTGTCAGCCAGTTTGCCGTGGCATACGGAGCTCCATCGCAGTCTTTAACACTGGTAGCATGCCGCGACAGCGTGGACGTGAACCGTATGTGCAGTTGACGGACTTTGAGCGAGGGCGTATAGTGGGCATGCGGGAGGCCGGGTGGACGTACCGCCGAATTGCTCAACACGTGGGGCGTGAGGTCTCCACAGTACATCGATGTTGTCGCCAGTGGTCGGTGGAAGGTGCACGTGCCCGTCGACCTGGGACCGGACCGCAGCGACGCACGGATGCACGCCAAGACCGTAGGATCCTACGCAGTGCCGTAGGGGACCGCACCGCCACTTCCCAGCAAATTAGGGACACTGTTGCTCCTGGGGTATCGGCGAGGACCATTCGCAACCGTCTCCATGAAGCTGGGCTACGGTCCCGCACACCGTTAGGCCGTCTTCCGCTCACGCCCCAACATCGTGCAGCCCGCCTCCAGTGGTGTCGCGACAGGCGTGAATGGAGGGACGAATGGAGATGTGTCGTCTTCAGCGATGAGAGTCGCTTCTGCCTTGGTGCCAATGATGGTCGTATGTGTGTTTGGCGCCGTGCAGGTGAGCGCCACAATCAGGACTGCATACGACCGAGGCACACAGGGCCAACACCCGGCATCATGGTGTGGGGAGCGATCTCCTACACTGGCCGTACACCACTGGTGATCGTCGAGGGGACACTGAATAGTGCACGGTACATCCAAACCGTCATCGAACCCATCGTTCTACCGTTCCTAGACCGGCAAGGGAACTTGGACAATGCACGTCCGCATGTATCCCGTGCCACCCAACGTGCTCTAGAAGAGAAGTCAACTACCCTGGCCAGCAAGATCTCCGGATCTGTCCCCCATTGAGCATGTTTGGGACTGGATGAAGCGTCGTCTCACGCGGTCTGCACGTCCAGCACGAACGCTGGTCCAACTGAGGCGCCAGGTGGAAATGGCATGGCAAGCCGTTCCACAGGACTACATCCAGCATCTCTACGATCGTCTCCATGGGAGAATAGCAGCCTGCATTGCTGCGAAAGGTGGATATACACTGTACTAGTGCCGACATTGTGCATGCTCTGTTGCCTGTGTCTATGTGCCTGTGGTTCTGTCAGTGTGATCATGTGATGTATCTGACCCCAGGAATGTGTCAATAAAGTTTCCCCTTCCTGGGACAATGAATTCACGGTGTTCTTATTTCAATTTCCAGGAGTGTAAATATGACCTACTGACATATAAAACTCACTACGAAAAAAAAGAACGTCTGGACAAATAATTGTCTATGAATTCTGATTGCGTAAATATGTATGCTGAGGCGACAAAAGTCATGGGATACCGATGTGCACATATGCAGGTTGCAGCAGTGTCGCAAAGTACAGTACAGCAGTGCATTGGTTGAGCTGTCAATTGTACACGTATGATTCACGGGAAAAGGGTCCGACGTGATTATGGCAACACGACGGAAATTAACAGAGCTTGAACGCGGAGTGATAGTTGGAGCTATTCGCAAGGACATTCCATTTTGGAAATCGTTAGGGAATTCAGTAAGCCGAGACGCACAGTATCAAACGTGTGCAGAGAATACCAAATTTCAGGCATTATCTCTCACAACTCAGTGGACGACGGTCTTCACTTAGAGACAGAGACTAGTGGTGTTGGCGCAGAGTTGTGAGTGTTAACAGACAAGCAACGATGCGTGAAATAACAGCAGAAATCAATGTGGGACGTACGGCGGACGTTCCCGTTACGGCAGTGCTGCGAAAGTCGGCGTTAAGGGACTATGGCAGCAGATGACCGACGCGACTGCCTTTCCTAACAGCACGACATCGCCTGCAGTGCCTCTCCTAGACTACCAACCCTATCGGTTGGACCCTAGGCGATTCGATTTCCGTTCGTAAGAGCTGATTTAAGGTTTCGAACGCGGTGCAGACTCCACGAAGCAATGGACCCAAGTTGTCCACAAGGCACTGTGCAAGTCGGTGGTGGCTCAGTGATGATGTGGGATGTGTTCACAAGGACTGGACTGGGTCCTCTCCGCGTCCGGCTACTTGGAGACTATTTGCAGCCATTCGTGGCCGTCATGCTCCCAAACAAGACTGGAATTTTCATGCGTGACAGTGTGCCATGTCACTGGCCCACAATTGTTCGCGAGTTGTTTGAAGAACATTGTGGACAATTAGAGCGTATGTTTGGCTGCGCAGATCGCACGACATGAATCCTATCGAACATATCTGGGAAATAATCGGAAGGTCCGTTCGTGCGTAAAATGGTTCAAATGGCTCTGAGCACTATGGGACTTAACATCTATGGTCATCAGTCCCCTAGAACTTAGAACTACTTAAACCTAACTAACCTAAGGACAGCACACAACACCCAGCCATCACGAGGCAAAGAAAATCCCTGACCCCGCCGGGAATGGAACCCGGGCGTGGGAAGCGAGAACGCTACCGCACGACCACGAGATGCGGGCGTTCGTGCGTAAAGCCTGCGCTGGCAGCTCCTTCGTAATTATGGGCTGCTACAGAAGCAGCATGGCTGAGTACTTCTGCAGCGGACGATGTCAGGAGCTACCCTATAAATTGGGTCACTTCATTGTTCAGTCACAGCACCTTCTCGTAATAAAAAGAAAATCATTAACTTCAGTTATTATCATTTACCATGGTTTGGCGCAAATAAAATAATACGCCAGTCGTGGAAGAATAGAAAAAAACGTCTCGTGCGTACGCACATAGTGTGCACAAAATCTGGTTTACGAGCCGCAACAGCATGTGTAAGCTCCGTGCTGCCTAGCCGATCGTCCCTCGCATCTACCACGTACACATCCTCCGTCCAGGTACTTCTTTCCCTGGAGTGTGCATGTGTGTGGCGACCCAAACTTCTATAACTTGTAAAATATTCTCCAGAAAACAAATAAAAGAAGGATTGTCCCTCCACTGGGGAAGCATTATCAGTACAGCAATCTAGTTCCAAGTTTTAATACTTCACCGGGGAATAAAAAGGCAAATGTAAACAGAACGTTACGAGACATACAAACGCATCACTACCGAGATTATGCCGCACCAGTTACCCAAACTATGATCTATTGAACATGTTTCCGGAAGATATGGTCCCCTTAACCAAGTTCTATAAACAAGGAAGGTATGACTCATTTCCTGCTGGCATACAGATTTTTGATACCTGTGTTGTTCATACCCACTGTAAAAGTATTAACTCATTTCATATAGCAACAAATTGCAAGCTACAAAATCCCTTTCTCAAACGCATGCCACTAGACTCTCCACTTAGATGCAGCGTGTTATTACAGTAGCAACCACTGGTGACACTTTACGCCAAACTCTATTCACTGACTAACGGAAATACACTGTCAATCGCCTACCATAGGATATAACAGCCCGTTTCCTATACAATAGTCCGAATCAACGATACACCTAGCTACTCAAATTCCTATAAGCATCATTATGCCATATAATGGCAATACTTAGTCAGTCTCACGTTGGCGTCAAATTTCACCAAAATTCTGCCCAATTTCACTGTGGACGTATCACACAATGCGCAGGTCGTCACACCCCCTCTTACCAACCTTTCACCCAATCGTTTAAAGCCTCTGTGATGTCACAAGAACTACGCCTAACATTGAAATCGCGGGTTTTTATGGGTGGCCACTCAGAATTGACGTGAAGAGACCTCAGGGGGTTGCTTAGAGAAAACCAGCGAAACCATTTCCTGTCTTCGGGTGTTTGTCTTCACACATTTCAGTCTCTAAAACGACAGACTTCAGTGCGACGTAAAACAGTAGGACATCGCTGAGAAAATTTTCCACTGCTCACTCCCCTCCCCCTCCCTCCCAACGCATCTGGACCATCCAAAGCTTTTCTAAATACAAGATGGGGCCTAAACCACAGTCGTTCTCTTCTCATCCCTTTGGCGTATTGCAGGGCCTCACGTTTTGCTTTAGTGTACAGGACGGAAGCACTAGGAATCATTGCAAAACAATCGACGAAATTTGTGCTGATGCCCAGTTTAAAGGGTGTTTACAGTTTTCATCGCTCCTCTGTTCCTGTATGGGGTGATGTGACACTGAAACACAAGTCATAAAACGCGAAGGATCCCTCTAAGACCGACACTTCGGTAACACTCACGGTGTCACCTGTGCACGTTTGTCGGCCACTTCAAACATGTGTCTATACACTGACAGCCATCTACCGCTCTCTGCCCACCGGCCAGACAAGCAACCCTTTCGAGATCCCTCTTATTTCCCGTACGGGCAGCATGCGATAGGGTGGAGCGGACTGCCTATCCCGACTGTGGGAGGGATCGATGAATCGGTATCTCTGTGCAGGGGCATTTTCAAAGTGCCTTGCGAAGGTACTCCAACGGTACCAAGGTTGTGTCAAACTGTGGGCGAGGGGTGGGAGATTCAGAGTTACCCTTGGCAATTCCATTTATGTGTGAGTCAATGTCATACCTCTCCATGCACACGCCACAGGAGGGCTTGAAGAAGGAGAGATGAAAAAGCATAAACAAACTTTTCTCCTTCGGAACACGTCCAGATTCGTCGAATGATTTTGAAATGTCTGTGGTTGATCCACCCTGTACACCGAAGCAAAAACTTGCATCCACTGTACACTCCAAAGCGGGGAGATCATATCCGATGTGGTTTCAGCCCCACAAAGTCCTTAGAAAAGATTCAATCATCTGTGGATGTCAGCAACGTCAATTTTTTTCAAGAGCGTAGATTGTTGCTGATCGCATTGCGAACTGTCGTTTTCGACAACGAAATGTGTGGGAATCAGCACCACAAGGAATGTCGCGGTTTCATGGACACCCCTTATGCCACTCCCTGGTGCATATGGGTGTCGATTCTGAGAAGTGGTGAGTTTGAAATGTTTTCCCCTGCCACCCTTAAGCACGTAAGAAACCCTTGTTATTTCAACGCTTTGCGTCGCGTTTCTGACCTCCACCGCAAGACGTTTCAAATTAAGGGGTGAAATGCTGGTAAGAAGGGGCGTGGCCATCCTGTGACTCGTACACAGTGACACTGGGCAGAATTGTGGTGAAATTGTGACATCATTAACCCATCTTACACCTCACATGAACTTTTGAACTCTTTTATTCACATGTATCGACACCTTTCGCACGATTACAGAAGAAGGTCGTAGGCATCTCTCTTCTAAATTTCAAACATCTGCGTCACCATGGGAGACAGTTTCAGAGTTTCAAATAAGCGACCCCTTTAATTGTGTTCTGGATTGTATATCTCAATGCTTTTCATGTACTGCGATTTGGCGGGATATTATAATATTCACTGGTATACAAACATAACCTTTCATAACTAACTGAATCACTATGGTTCACTCTCAATCCGCAACTCACCTGCACCATAATGGCATACTATTTTTTTGGAACGTATACTACATGGACAACACAGACAGGTATCTAACATGTGTATGTTGGCAGTGAAATAACGTCAAATAACGTCAAGTTTTCCTTGTTTATTGAATTTGACGTAAGGGGACCACGTCTTCCCGAAATGTGCTGCGTTCTTCACATTGATGATACATTTGGACAACTGGTGCGTCATATTATATGTGTTCACGTCGTGATACAGTTGCACTATGGCTGCAAAACAGCTATAAAACTACACTAGCCACCTGACTTCTCCTGTCTACCTTATGGATGTTTTAATATTTCCATTGAGACCTGGTACCTAGGGTACGGCCGGATTCGGTGTGGACGGGGTCGTAATCATTTACCGTTGTTTGCTCAGTTTTTTAAAAAAAATCACGTACTCTTTATTTGGAAACAATTGCACATAAAGTTGATAATAAGGAACAACTATCAAATTTGACTGTTAAGACACAATGTCTAATTAAAAAACTCTTAAGCAAGTTGCACTTACGGCTGACGACCTTATTGAGCAGAAATTAAAATTATTTGTCGGGTGAAGGCCCTAATGGTAATAACTATAAAAACAATTTGACGGCTGAAGACCTGGATAGAAAATTCTTAAGAACCAGCTAAATTTCTCCAAGAGATACTAAAATATTTTAAAACAGACAATCATCAAAATTTCACTATTAAGACACAATATCTAATTAAAAATTCTTGAGACCAATTGCACTCACGGCTGAAGGCCTTATTGACAACAAATTCAAATAATTTGTCGGCTGAAGGCCCCAATAGTAACGACTCCAAAAACACTTTGACGGCTAAAAGCCTGGAGAGCATATTTTTGAGAAGCAATTAAACTTCTTCGATAGATATTTAAAGAACAATGATCAAAATTTAAGTGTTAAGATATTTTGTCTAATTAAAATTTCTTAAGACAAGTTACACTCACGGCGGAAGGCCGTATTAACAAGAAATTGAAACTCTTTGTCAACTGATGGCGCAAACAGTAATAATTCAAAATTAATTTTTTTTAAAAAGGAAACAATCATCCCAATCTGAACAAATCAAGAGAGAAGTGAGCCTCAGACAGTGCTCCAAGGATCGACCTGGTAAAGTCGCTCAACTTCGTAAACGATGAGACAGGCAGCCAAGAGATGTATTCATTTAATCGGATGGCAACTCAAACCAGTGACAGTTTAAGGGCAGACCAACACTCTTGCAAAATCTACCTAATATCTGATAACCAATACAACGATGGAATAACTCAGCAAGGCGGAACTGGCACGCCCGGGTTCACGGGTTCGATTCCCGGCGGCGTCAGGGATTTTCTCTGCCTCGTGATGGCTGGGTGTTGTGTGCTGTCCTTAGGTTAGTTAGGTTTAAGTAGTTCTAAGTTCTAGGGGACTGATGACCATAGATGTTTAGTCCCATAGTGCTCAGAGCCATTTGAACCATTTTTTGCGGAACTGGCAGACAGCACTGTGTCTTCAGAATCTGGTGTTTAGAACATCCAGAAGCAGAACAAACCACTACGACCAAATTAGCCCAAAATAAATAAAATATCGGAACCATAATCAGCTGTCGAATCACACGCCTTACTGGATAGAAGCGGCAAAAAAAATGGTTCAAATGGCTCTGAGCACTATGGGACTTAACATCTGTGGTCATCAGTCCCCTAGAACTTAGAACTACTTAAACCTAACTAACCTAAGGACATCACACACATCCATGCCCGAGGCAGGATTCGAACCTGCGACCGTAGCGGTCACGCGGTTCCAAACTGAAGCGCCTAGAACCGCTAGACCACCGCGGCCGGCAGCAGCGACAAGGCCCAGAAAGGTGCACTACCACAAAAATAAACTGTAGGGCAGGTAACTGGGGCGTTAGCGGCGACTAGGCAGAAAAATACTGCTGGTTGAACTTCACCAATAATAACACAAGGAATTCGATGATTAATAATAAGAAGTGGAGCACGGCTAATTAATTTCGCCAACTCCAAACACTCCGCTCATTGTCTCAGCGACCCTGCAAGCAGCAACACGCGAAAAAACGGCGTTAACTCAAAATAATGGAAGTTTCACTACTGGGTTAATGTTCACTCAACTCAAACGTCCTGAGTCTGGTGGACAACGAAGTTGTGCCCCTTGAAACTACAGCCCCTCGAGCTGGCAGTGCCTACGTACCGCCAGCAGTCCCAGCATGTCCTCACACTGCCGGACCTCCTCTCTACTCCGTCCCAGCCGAACTCTCTGACACACTCCGACCAGGAAAACACTTGACGTCCCTCCAAAGGTAGTACCATCGCACTAGATATCGATAGTCGCTGCTGCTGCTGCCACTCACAGACAGACAACACTAGCAAACGTAGTGGCTCCAGAAGAAAACGAGAGGCCACTATCCCTATTGCACAATGCCAGCCTAACAATGGCACCAACTCGAGCCACAACACAGCTCATCCATATTTTCAAGTCTACGTAACTATTGCACCAAACATCTTGTATAATCTGCTTTGCGCATTCGACACGATCGACCGCTTATACAATGCTAACCATTTATTACTTAGCTACAGCGTGTATGAAAATACAGCGATTGCAGCGCCTTTAATACAAAAAACACAGTCTCAATTGCGTTTACTTACCCGGCAGTAGACCATCATCAGACAGCCTTTAAAGTCAAAAATTATCATAAATAACATCATAACAACCGCATAATGCAATGAAAAGTGAAAAAGCAACTTAATGTGTGTTATATTTACGGCAGTGGCAACAAGGCGTCCGAAGCAATGCCGACAGCTGTCTGTCTGTCTGGCGCTGAGCAGAGGTCAAGTTAGTGAGCAGTAGAGTTCTGGCAGTGATAAAGGTTAAGCCACTCACTCTTCGGCTCACTCTAACCTAATTTAATTTTTTAAGACGTACACATTACAAACAAAACATTACAGAAACATCCTGAGACGTTTTGCTATTTCGAAAGTTAAAGAGAAGTGAGAATAAGATATCATTGTTGTAACTTCGAAAAAAAAGTTCCAAAATGCCACACACTGCTCGTATAGGCAGCATATCTTATCCTCAGCAACAAATATACAGAATGTCGTCTAGTGATCGTTATAGCGACGCCAGTCGATAACGGAGTAAGCAAAAGATCGTTGCTATACTGGCTGTAGTGACGATGGACGCCACCATTCCAGTGGTGATGCACATCGGCTGTAGTTGTCTGCGTTGCATACATAACTTGATCGGCAAATAAACATAAGTTAGATTCCTTCTTAAGAAAAAGAAAGAAAGAAACATTAAAATTATGGCACCAGTTCAACCAATGAGAGATGATATTAAGGACAAAAGAGTGTTAACTTGTTGTCCAACTCTACCCTAAGAAATTGTAGATAGTGTGTTTCAAAAAGTACGCTACCATTAAGTGTACGTATGATGTGAACAGGTCCTCCTTGCTCGAATAAAATCACGTGATATGAGTCTTTGTGATCTTAATACTTACAATATTAACTGTTAAGCTACCGCCTGAGTTGTGTCTGCTAAGTTTGAATTTGGACTCAGTATTTTGTGTCATCGTCAATTAAAATCAATGGAACATCATTTTGTTAGATTAAGAACAATAGTGGGCTTTACACCGATTCCTGAGGGACTCTAAATGCTATATTCCCCCATTCTGTAGTTTCATGTAAGAGAATCATATCAATTGGGTCCTCTGCTTTCTGTTGTGAAGATAAGATTGCATTCATGCAAGAGAGATGCGACTGATGCGATTTATCTGTGACTCCCTCCACGAAGCATTTGAGAACAAAAATCTCTTTTATATTACTCAAAATGTTTGCAATAACTTTCGTGACACATGAAATCGACATTGCATTTCTTTTCATTTTCACTATGTTCCACCCGCTCATTCCACTACGATTTTTATGGCGTGAAATAATCGAACCTTGTCTCATATTGTGTTGTAATTAGCCTGATCTAGTGGTTATTTTATACCGTTACCCATTCATATATTGTCCTAGCACTTGTTGATAAAAAGATTACATGTCAGCGTGCATGTACTCGGGAGTATATGATCAGAGTGTACCAGAGCATTTGCGAGGTGCCGGGGTGGAGAAGAGTTTGCACTTCTTTGATTCAGACGAATTTTGCATTGAGAACGAGACATGCACCCGACCCCCTCCTTATCTGCCAGCTAATTAATTATGCGCACAATAGTAATGGAAGGAAAAGATGGTGGACCCTGCTAGTAGGTAACATAAGGAGTGCAAATTTAATAAAAATCGTAATCTACTCAAAAAAAGAAAATCATAATAAACAACAGGAAATGGTATTCTGCCCATATCTACGAAATGATATGTGGATTAAATATTACAATGAGATTTATTATGTATCAGAACATAAATGCACATGATTGTCGACACAAAGAGTAACTTTAAGGATAGGGTGTACTGAAATATTATGAGAACAAGAGTTGGCTCGAGAACAAGGGGCTCCTACTCTCTGTGATGCAATAGATTGATGATAATGACTGGAGGTCCTCGCTGGCAAAAGATTGTTGATGAAGGCAAGCTAAGTTGCAATGTGCCGGGGTGGAGAAGGGTGTGTACCTCTTTAATTCAGACGAATTTTGCATGAGAACGAGAGATGCACTCGACCCCCTCCTTATCTACCAGCTAATTAATTATACGCACAACGGTAACGGAAGGAAATGATGGTGGACCCTGCTAATTGGTAAAATAAGGAGTGCACACTCACAACAATTTAATAAAAATCGTAATCTACTTAAAAGAAGAGAACTTTATCATAATAAACAACAGGAAATGGGATTCTGCTTATATCTACGAAATGATATGCGGATTAAATATTACAATGAGATTTATTATACATCAGAATATAAACGCATATGATTGTCGACACAAAGAGTAAGTTAAAGGATAGGGTATACTGAAATATTATGAGAATAAGAGTTGGCTCGAGAACAAGGGGCTCCTACTCTCTGTGATGCAATAGATTAACGATAATGACTGGAGGTCCTATTGAATAGAATACTAATCTCCCGACTATATAGCAGTATCGCAATTAGTAGTGAGAGCTCAAGTGGGATCACTTGGAGAAACAAGCAAGGTGGACTTGTAGCAAAGCGAGCGCGCGTGCTGCTGGGGGGTTCAGTATAAAATTGATAAGGTCCTCCAATGCCGCAAAATACTGTAGCAGTACTGAAATCTGCAGCACGTCGTCGGTAGGCAGCGTCCTGATGATGTAGGCGCCGACTTCTGCTGTGCAGCAACTCTGTGTCAACCCCTGGCCGCGAAGGCTGCCCGAGAATTTCAAGTTCTTCCGAAAAACGAGCGACCAAGTCGCAAGACCGTCCAACTCCGAGGAAGATCAGATCCCGAATTTCTGCTCGCGCAACGCAGGAGCGAAGCCAACATTGCGCTACTCCCTACTCTCCTCGAAAAACTGTGAATCAGCGCTCAGTTCTGATTCCAAAATTCCCCCACACTGTCTGAGAACATCAATTGCACCAATAGCGACTGTTCCCGACAATTTCGAGCAGGGCTTTATGACGACAATTAGCCTCTATTTAAGTTGACCAATCATGCCTCTCTAGCGCTTCAGTTTGGAACCGCGTGACCGCTACGGTCGCAGGTTCGAATCCTGCCTCGGGCATGGATGTGTGTGATGTCCTTAGGTTAGTTAGGTTTAATTAGTTCTAAGTTCTAGGCGACTGATGACCTCAGCAGTTAAGTCGTATAGTGCTCAGAGCCATTTGTACCAATCATGCCTCTGCTATTCAGCTGAGGGCACTAAACTTGCCGTTTGATCGGCTACGAAAACAACCTGCCTAGACCACCGGACATCCGGTGCCAGACAGTGGCACTCAGCAGGGCACAGTCCACAAGTTTTCTCCAAATCAAGAGGACAATTCAGTCAGTCGGTACCAGGATTCTTCGTTCTGGACGCTCCAGAACGGTAAACACATAAACTGCGGCGACACTCAAAGACGTCTCGCAGGTCGTTTCGCCCTGCATAGAATAGGCGAAACTCGACCGACGTCAGTTGTTCCACCAGGCGCTTAAGCCTATTGTGCGAACCCCTCAGAATTCAGGGAAGTGCAGCCCTCAACCGGAAACGCAGTGTGCCGCGTCCTCCGACGCTCGCCTCGCACAAGCCACCCAGGGAAGTAAAACAACATGTTTAGGAATCGAGTGAAAAGTATTTTTTGAGCTCTCAGTACAAATACTCTCATTACAATGACCTTATTCGGTCTGTTACTACTGTGCAATGACATAGAACATTAATAAAAGTGATGAAAATGAGAGGCGACATGCAAAAGAGGGCATGGAACCTCTCACAGTGTAAGGGCTGTGGGTGAGGAGGCAGGCGTAATATAACATAATATTATTCTAACTAACCATCCAGTAAAATTCACTAATACTCTTAAAACCAAACTTTTAAAAAGTACACGAAATAATTGATTTAAAGCAATATGTTAAAATTTTTTACAATAAACGTTTAATTTAATTTAATATGGTACCTTAGCCAAGAAGAACTTTACAACCAGCATTGATTATAACACATGTGCTCATCCTAGCAGTTCCTCATTCATCTATGTTTGCTCAATGCAAACAGTTACAAAAGAAAACACAACTATCAGAATTTGTCTCGGGAAGGGACAAGAAAATAACCATCTGAATACAGTGCATATGAGTAGCATGACAAGTTTTCTGAATCTCCCTTAAGCAGAGTTCTCTTACTTAAATATACACCACAACTGAGCCATATAGAACACTCCCGGTATTCAGACCCCCGGGCGACGACCATTCCAATCGCCACAGCTCACTATAACTCAAAAAAGGTAATGATTGATACTATCCATGGTGTCACCGATACTGACCGAAGGCATTCTGTCTGGAACACATCGTGTAGCAGGTTGATGCAGTACGGGGCTACGCTCTTCTGTCCCACTCCCTGGTTACAGCCGTTCTCCACGTAGCTGGCTCCGGCCGTCCTTCATGGCAGTCGGCACAGGGCGACACCTGAGTGGTGCTGGTGGTGCCACACTGTAGTACCGGTACGGGAAGGTCCCGCGCAGCATTCAAAGGCGTCAGACATGTGGCGATGATGTCACTGGCACACTGAGTAACCAAGATTTTGATGTAAATAACTATAAAATTACCGTAGTTGCCATTACAAATTATCATCACTTTCGGCTGTGATAGCTGTGCCCCACCTTCGAGGTTTCTGTGACGTTGAAAGTTGTATATTTGATGAAAGTTGTATGCTAAAAACGTATTTAGCTGAATTTCTCATTAACAGTCCGAAAACAGTCTGACTTCTAAGTTCGAATTGCAGATTCTGGTCTAGAATCGACGTAGCTACCCTACTTTTCCATTAGAAGTTATTTATGCAAACTATTTTTTAGGAATGTGATTATCCTTAAACTGAAATGTATCTGACCCTCTGTAAATTGGAGTGATTCACAAGAATGCTCAGAATGACTAGCCGCATTATACAAAATGCATGAGTTGAACTTGCATGAAATTTCACTAATAGAAATCTGTTCCTAATATTTTGTCGAAATATTCATTTAGGCCCTAAAACAAATTCTTACCTTCCAACAGATAACTTGACACTGCTCTGGCTGCACTGCAAGGATGATGAAATAAATCGCGGTGTGGCAGTCTGCCTTCTTAGTGCTATTTTTTTAAACTGCTGTTTTAGCAAATGAGCTGTCGATCCTCTTTTCAAACTTATTAACTATTGTTCACACAAAAGTGCAAGGGATGAAAGTGCATATTTTACCGAACACATTTTTCGTTGAACAGTGTGGATATGTTTTATAAATGAGAGGAAAAAGTACTCTGAATTAATTTCAAACCTGTGCATCAAACAAAAGTAAACTCAAACTAATATGATCAGTCAGCACTGTCTTTCTTCACATTGCCATACACCATAATCTCTGTTTCTACAAAATGCTTCTGTTACAAAACGTGTTTTCTTGGAAACCTGATGCACCACTGTAAGGTGACAGAATAAATGGTCACATTCGCACCTTACGTGAGAGCTTTATACATCGCAACGGGAAGGTGAATATGACACCCAACTTAATTCGGCAGTTATGAGCAAATTTGCCTATCAGTATGTAATGCAGAAAGGGATGACACTGAATCAACAGTAATTAACACACCGTTCCTATAATGCATGTTTGAGGGGAAGGTGAAACTAGCAGTGAGAGGCCTTTTAGTTTGGAATTTCAGAGGGGCGAGCAGACAATACCGTGCTACAGGGGGTACCACGGAAACCACTTAAAGGGGTGTCCCAGACGGAAAGTCAACGACTGAGTAGATGACTCAGATAGGGAAAGCGAGTATAACGGCCCATCTGAGGGAGGACAGGAAAGAAATCTTTTAGAAAACTGCGTTTCGGAATTCCAAATGGATGCGAAACAAGACCAGTGACGCATTTTCGATCACGTGTCCAACAAGTGCTACACACATGAGAGAGTCAATCTATGCATCTGGCGCCTGGAACGGGCACAAGACGTCCGATTGGCGGAAACGTGTTAGGAAGGAGAAAAGAGCCAAAGTTTCGACGCAATTTAATGGTAGGGACCTTGCGATTGGTACAGAGAGTTTCCACAACATAAGAGGACCGCTCCTATTGGTCAAAAAAAGTCGTGACCTGAAGAAAAAAAAAACAGGTAGGGACACAGTTCGGCTATGAGTAAGATATGACGGAAATTATGGCGAACTCTTCTCTGAACTGGCGTTAATTGCAGAATGGGGCGCATAACACTCTGTATGACACAGACGAGTAATTTGTGTGAACACTGCGTTCACAGCTGCTGATATCGAGCTAGAAATTAGCTGTACCATCGTTTAACAGCAACTGTGGAGAAACGAACCAGCCAAATAGTTAATTGTTCTTGTGAGAACTGGGAGAGTATTATAATATGAACGCTGCTCCAACAATGTGTTTATCGCCACATTCTAAGAGTAGGGATGAGTACATGGGCTGGCCAGTGTGGCCGAGTGGTTCTAGGCACTTCAGTCCAGAACTGCGCGACCGCTACGGTCGCAGGTTCAAATCCTGCCTCGGGCATGGATGTGTGTGATGTCCTTGGGTTAGTTGGTTTAAGTAGTTCTAGGGTACTGATGACCTCAGATGTTGAGTCCCGTAGTGCTCAGAGCCATTTGAACCATTTTTAATGAGTACATGTTCTCTCGCATAACAAGAAACAGAGGGAAAGTTTCTGTTGGATAATTCAGCACAGGTGTTATTAATTTTATAGTAATTTTAGCGGAAGAGAGTGGCCTAGCAGACAACAGCTCATTGCAGCTTAAGGTAAATACCGCGTACAAAGGTGTAAACTTGTCGGTTTACCAGCTTGCGTCCACTGTAAACTCGAGTGACCTTGGGTAATGTTTTGCTCAATTTGTCATATAACTAACCATCCATTGTAGTCTTGATTATCATCCTAAAAGAAGTACCGAACTTTGAACCGGAATCGGACGATTTTTATAATACTGAACAACATCATAACGTATGTGTAGGAACAATTTTGTAAAGAAACTTCTAGTTAAACTTTAATATTGTCGTTTTTAGGGAAATTTAACCTTCTGAGAGTCAATAATTAGTATTGTTTGTTTAGGATTATTTCAGTTTTTGATGTTGGCGAGATGCGTTATCCTGACAACTGTCTTTTTTTTCAGATTGAAAACTGAGTAAACGCGTGTATTTTTGTGCTAATATTGCGACATTAAACATGTCATTTCAACTTATACAGTTGTCTTTGTGGTGTCACCGCCAGACACCACACTTGCTAGATGGTAGCTTAAATCGGCCGCGGTCCATTAGTACATGTTGGACCCGTGTGTCGCCACTGTCAGTACTTGCAGACCTAGCGCCACCACATGGCAGGTCTAGAAAGACGGACTAGCACTCGCCCCAGTTGTACGACGACTTTGCTAGCGACTACACTGACGAAGCCTTTCTCCCAGTTGCCGAGAGACAGTTAGAATAGCCTTCAGCTAAGTCCATGACTACGACCTAGCAAGGCGCCAGTAATCATATCTGAAGATAGTCTCACTTGTATCGTCAATAGCGATGTACCACAAGGATAATAAAAGTTAAGTAAACAGACGATTCATTCTTTTCTTATTAGCATTCATTGAGCGTCCTGTTTCAGACTTCACGCCCGTCTGCATTAGTTAGCGTGCCTTTCGGCTACCTCCGAGTGGCGTGGCTGTCTTGCTACGCCACAACAGTCTTAATCCTAGAATAAAAGAACACAAAAAATGTAGCATCTTACACCACTCCTTAACTAATCTAAATCTGAGAGAGGAAAAAATAGCTAACGCGTGACTGATTTTAAACAGGTAGGTACTACTAGACACAATAATATATTTGAGGAACAATAATTACTCAATTCGCGCTTGCAGCTAACAAACTCAATACCCATTTTCTAAAGTGCTGTTCTTTATACAACCATCTTAAAATACATTCTTCACCCTCAGGTTGTAGTGACACATTCCACTCTTTGCACGAGAGGTATCACGTCCTTACGTGAGTACGTCAGAGAGCAGATGTTCACGACTTAGAGTATGGTGAGAACGCCACTGTTGTGAGGTGTTTTAAATCATAGGTGCTGATACCAGAGCTAACGATCCAGTGACTGTGCGGGAATGGGTAGCACTCGGGCAACCCTACGTGTTGAGGTGGAGATAGGAGTTCCATCGGTGCGGAAGAAAGAGCTGCATGAAATCTGTGAACGTGAAATGTCAAAGATAATAAAGGCATAGTAATTGTTAATTATCAAGTTGAATATCAGATCTGTTATGTACGTAGTACAAAGAGGCCGTATACGAGTTGGTAGCTGTCCTCTTTTATCAAGTACTGAGTTATAATTTTGAAGATGGTATAAGAAGGTGAATTGCGTCTCACTTCTTATTTATGTGGTGGACTGAACGAGAACTAAAAGTTAATTTTCCGCACCTTTATGCGCAGTCTGTACGGAGACGAAGTCTGAGCCAAAGTGCAGGAAGAAGGCACACGGATTCAGGGCACACACTTGCAGGACCCTGATTCATAATACACTACTGGCCATTAAAATTGCTACAACAAGAAGAAATGCAGATGATAAACTGGTATTCATTTGACAAATAAATTGTACTAGAACTGACATGTGACTACATTTTCACGCAATTTGGGTGCATAGATCCTGAGAAATCAGTACCCAGAACAACCACCTCTGGCCGTGTTAACGGCCTTGATACGCCTGGGCATTGAGTCAAACAAACCTTGGATGGCGTGTACAGGTATAGTTGCTCATGCACCTTCAACACGATACCACATTTCATCAAGAGTAGTGACTGGCGTATTGTGACAAGCCAGTTGCTCCGCCACCTTTTACCAGACGTTTTCAATTGGCGAGAGATCTGCAGAATGTGCTGGCCAGGGCAGCAGTCGAACATTTTCTGTATCCAGAAAGGGCCGTACAGGACCTCCAACATGTGATCGTCTGTTATCCTGCTGAAATGTAGAGTTTCGCAGGGATCGAATGAAGGGAAGAGCCACAGGTCGTGACACATCTGAAATGTAACGTCCACTGTTCAAATTGCCGTCAATGCGAACAAGAGGTGACCGAGACGTGTAACCATACCATGACGCCGGGTGATACGCCAGTATGGCAATGACAAATACACGCTTCCAATGTGTGTTTACCGCGATGTCGCCAAACACGGATGCGACCATCATGATGCTGTAAACAGAACCTGGATTCATCCGAAAAAATGTCGTTTTGCCATTCGTGCACCCAGGTTCGTCATTGAGTACACCATCACAGGCGCTCCTGTCTGTGATGCAGCGTCGAGGGTAACCGTGTAAGTAGGCTGTTTAGGTTTTCTCATTGGTAACGCCACGTAGCGCTCTGTATGAAAATTACTGGCTGTGCTGTGTGCCGTCTGTGTGCTAGTTTGCATTGTTGTCTGCCATTGTAGTGTGGGGCAGCTGGACGTGAACAGCGCATAGCGTTGTGCAGTTGGAGGTGAGCCGCCAGCAGTGGTGGATGTGGGGAGAGAGATGGCGGAGTTTTGAAAATTTGTAATACTGGATATTATGAACTACTATATATATTATGACTGTTAAGGTAAATACATTGTTTGTTCTATATTATCATCTTTCAATTGCTAACTATGCCTATCAGTAGTTAGTGCCTTCTGTAGTTTGAATCTTTTATTTAGCTGGCAGTAGTGGCGCTCGCTGTATTGCAGTAGTTCGAGTAATGAAGATTTTTGTGAGGTAAGTGATTTGTGAAAGGTATAGTTTAATGTTTGTCAGGGCCATTCTTTTGTAGGAATTTTTGATAGTCAGATTGTGTTGCACTAAAATTATTGTGTGTCAGTTTAAGCACAGTCGTGTATAAATGATCAAAGGGGACGTTTTATATGGCTAAATGCGTGAATCTATCACAATGCCGGCGAAAATTTTTTGGACACTGTTATATTCATAAGGTTTATTTCTACACATTTGCAATGCAAATACTCGACCTGTGAAATTTTGTATATGAGACTGTCATTGTAGCGGAAACTGCTGTCATAAATATTTCCGTAAGAAAGTTAAGTGACCACCTGCACGTAATGCGTCGCAGGCACCCAGCTGCGTCAGATGCCTGGAGAAAAAGCCATTAGTGTGTGCGTTTTCAGAGGCACAGGTAGAAAAGAAAAAAAAAAGGGAGGCCATTATCCTCGCTATTGACATTCCTTTATAGAAAGCATCGCAAATACGACACGCTCATTACTTGGAAACATTCTTACATCTGCACACCTGATTATGACAAGTATCTTTCTACTAGAATTGAGAGATTTTTTTACTACGTTATGAAATGCCATATAGCTAATGAATGATGTTTCATGCCTTCCTTTGTACATATTTGTTCATTTTCTTTAATATCTAGTTCCTAGCTGCACTGCAGCATTGGTTAAAATAAAATTTCATAGGTGTACTAATATAAATATTTTATGCCTACAGATCCAGAAAAAAAGAATAACTTTGATGTACTTCAAAAAAAACGAAGGAGCACAAAAACACATTTCCCTTCACAGGAATTGCATACAGAATTTTCTTTTCAAGTACTTGGTAATTTCTTTTGTAAAATAATTTGTGGTGCACCACTTTAATTACATATACATTAAGATGTGAATATACATTTCCCTTGTCTGCATTATTGTTTTTACTGTAATATTTTTTCTGCTTGAGCTATGTCATGTTCAGATATAAGTTATTTCTGCTGCTGTTTGCCAGGCATAGTGTTACTGAATTTGACTTTGTGTTACTCTTCTAAGCCAGTTTACTACTGATTTATTTTTCTTGTTTGCATCACATTGCCTTATATTAGTTGTAATATTGCAATTGCTTTGCCAATTTCTATAATGCTGCTTGCTTCGCAAATCTGCATTTTTTTCATTGCTGTTTGCGTTAATTGTTTTGTGCTGCTGCATTGCCTCGTCCCTTAGTTTAGCATCTGAGCTCAGTAGATTTAAGTTAGCTTAATAGGGGGTAGACTATATAAGAAACTAACTATGATGAATTGGAAGAAATGCATTGCGAATATATAAGAATATAGTTTGGCCAAAAAAAGGTAGTGCACAGTGGAGGAAAACTATTTTTGAAAGAGGATGTGAACAGAATACAGAAAGCATGCTTGCATAGGATTTTTTTTTTTTTTTTGGCTGGAGCAAATGTTGAAATAAGAGGGACGATGCATGGAATGAAGTTTTGGGTTGGACTGCAGTACCAAATGTTACACTGAAAACAAACCCTGTCCTTTCCTTTTGTGTTATCCCACTATGTGTTTGTGTACCCTTGTGTATTTGTTTTCTTCCTGTCTCTGTGTAGTTTCATAGAATTTTTTTCTTCTTCTAATACTAAGCTACATTCACTATTATGAGGAATACTGTTATCCTCAAATATAATTGGCATTAATACTATGTTATTTACCTTTGTAAATATGCTTAGACATTATTTATTCTGTTTTGTTTTAATGCTTATGTATAAAGTTGATGTTTCAAAAGTTATTCTGATCTTTTATGTATTTACTTATCTCATAATTCCTGTAACACTGATGTATATGTTTATTTCTATTATTTTGTAAAGCCTGTATTACTACAAATGTTATCTGTATTATTATGTTTTTAATGATGTATTTTGTACCTTTGTTATTGTATTATTATGTTATAAAATTGTAATTGACACCAGTTCATCAAATTAAGTAACTTGTAAGTTACATTTCACTGCACACGTTTCTGTTGGTCATAGTATATGGACAACATGTGAGAAGTAGGGACTGATTGTGTTTGCACGTGTGTTAATAATTCAGCAAGGGACTGGTTAACAGCATTGCTGGATATAAGGACAATTAGAAAAAAAAAAAAACTTTGTGAGTGCACGAGTGGTGGTTTATGGACTTGCTATATTATCCGCAAGACTCTTCAATGGTGATTGTGCACCTGCACAGTCGCAACAGATGGCTGCTGACCGTCTCTACAAGGACTACAGTGGGTCTACACCTTTGATGACTCACCAATACCGTTATTTCTACAAGGACTGCAGTGGGTCTGCACCTCTGGTGGCCCACCAATACCGTAATCTCTACCAGGAATACAGTGGGTCTGCTCTGTGATGACCTACCTACCAATATCCTTCATAACTTCGACTGACTCTACTGTGGGTTTGCTCTGTTGCAGCGCATTACCTGTCTGCATGTCAAAAGTCAGCACTGTCTTTTCGTTGGAAGGACAACACTACTTCTTCAAGACTGCATGGAAATCCACTACTTCCGTGTGCATTGACTTTTACTGCTCAGACTTTGAGAAAAAAAAACACTGTAATTTTACTGTGTGGATGATCAGGACTGTCTTTATGAACTGTGAGAAAATTTAAGCTTTTGACCAACATTGTATTAATAAATGTGTGCATTTGATATCTTTCTTACTGTAATTAAGAAAAATTTTTTCAAATCTGTATTGGCCAGTGCCCAAAACAATTTGTAAAATTTTTTGTGGGGAGCATGGGGGCTATGTAAGTAGGCTGTTTAGGTTTTCTCATTGGTAACGCCACGTAGCGCTCTGTATGAAAATCACTGACTGTGCTGTGTGCAGTCTGTGGCTAGTTTGCATTGTTGTCTGCCATTGTAGTGTTGGGCAGCTGGATGTGAACAGTGCGTAGCGTTGCGCAGTTGGAGGTGAGTCGCCAGCAGTGGTGGATGTGAGGAGAGAGATGGCGGAGTTTTGAAATTTGTAATGCTGGATATCATGAACTGCTATATACATTATGACTTTTGAACACTATTGAGGTAAATACATTGTTTGTTCTCTATTAAAATCTTTCATTTGCTAACTATGCCTATCAGTAGTTAGTGCCTTCCGTAGTCTGAATCTTTTATTTAGCTGGCAGTAGTGGCTCTCGCTGTATTGCAGTAGTTCGAGTAACGAAGATTTTTGGTGAGGTAAGTGATTTGTGAAATGTTAGTCAGGGCCATTCTTTTGTAGGGATTTTTGAAAGTCAGATTGCGTTGCGCTAAAATTATTGTGTGTCAGTTTAAGCACAGTCGTGTATAAATGTTCAAAGGGGACGTTTCAACCGCAGCGATCCTCTCCAAGCTGATAGTCCATGCTGATGCAAACGTCGTCGAACTGTTCGTGCAGATGGTTGTTGTCTTGCAAACGTCCCCATCTGTTGACTCAGGGATCGAGACGTGGCTGCACGACCCGCTACAGCTATGCGTATAAGATGCCTGTCATCTCGACTGCTAGTGATACGACGCCGTTATGATCCAGCACGGCGTTCCTTATTACCCTCCTGTACCCACCGATTCCATATTCTGCTAAAAGTCATTGGATCTCGACTGACGCGAGCAGCAATGTCGCGATACGATAAACCGCAATCGCGATAGGCTACAATCCGACCTTTATCAAAGTCGGAAACGTGATGGTACGCATTTATCTTCCTTACACGAGGCATCACAACAACGTTTCACCAGGCAACGTCGGTCAGCTGCTGTTTGTATATGAGAAATCGGTTGGAAACTTTCCTCATGTCAGCACGTTTTAGGGTTCGCCACCGGCGCCAACTTTGTGTGAATGCTCTGAAAAGTTAATCATTTACATATCAGAGCGTCTTCTTCCTGTTGGTTTAATTTCGCGTCTGTAGCACGTCATCTTCGTGGTGTAGCAATTTTAATGGCCAGTAGTGTAGTTCACGGCGACCGAATATCCAATAACCAACATTCATTGCATATAAAAGGAGTGTTCAGGTGGCAACTTATTTACGTGTCTGTTATATGAGGTGAAGTATAACAAACCATCACGCGGTCCAAGCCAACCTGAAACACTTCACGATTACACGCCATAGAACATCTCAAACAGAAATCTGTGAGCGGAACATCCGCTATCCAAGCGGCTCATTCTGCCATGGCACAACACCCTCTCTCCACGACTCAATTGCTGCTATTGCCCAAGGCTGGGACTCGACTCGAATGTTACCTTTTTGCTTACCGGCGCTCAATAACACAATCTCTGAAAAACAGGTGCTGTGTATCGTTCATGAGTTTAGCATTCAAAGATGTTTAAAGTGGCAGTAATCCGAATAAACAGATAATATTCAGTGTATTTGCATTCAAAGACAAGTGGTAACATGCCAAAGAAACTGCGGTTTACTGCCAGTTGACTTATTCTGTAACCCTTTCGGCATTACATGCCTACAATAGACTCCGAGGCTACATATTTCCCGTGATGTTTTCACCTACCTTGCTGTAATCTATTGTCCTGCCTTACAAGTTCTTGAAATCTCTCGTTCAGTGAAATCATTTGGACACGCCACGACTCGACCGCGCGGGGTAGCCGAGCGGTCTTGGGCGCCTTGGCACAGTTCACGCGGCTCCTCGGGTCGAGGGTCCTAGTCCTCCCTCGGGCATGGGTATGTATGTTGCCCTTAGCGTAAGTTAGTTTAAATTAAGTAGTGTGTAAGCCTAGGGGCCGATGACCTCAGCAGTTTGGTCCCGTAGGAACTAATCACAACTTTCCAAATTTCCTGCCCCCACTCGCTAACTACCATAACTGATACAACCTGGCATAGAGATGAAGGAATATGAGTTGACGTACCCGCACCTGTCATCCAAGTTCAGCTCGACTTCTTGTCCAGTGGGAAAAGCGCCGCTGTCTCTGCCTCGGGTGACACCATTAAATTTCACGCTGCGGTATTACGAATATTTATATACACTCCACTATGCTTGACGTGTGATAATGAAGCACTGTTCGTTATTTGTAGGTATACGTTTTTAAACTATCAATGACGTGAGCCAGAAAGACAACAGAAAACAGGGCATGGAACACATCAGCGACACGTGCCGATGGCCGCTTGATGGGAGAATATGGTACAGTGGTGTCTTCTTGGGACGGGAGATAAGAGAAAGGCCGTTAAATTCAAATCTGGTGAAGAACACACAGATAATGTCAGTCTCACGCCACGAAAATTAACAGACAGAAATTCTTCTGTCACTCGTGTGATACAAGCAATGGACTGGCAACATCATATGAGCCGTTAAAGGAGATTCTCTTAAACCAAGCGCTGATGAAGAGTCCACGGTTTTCGAGACAGAGCGAGAGATTTATATAATAATTATTACCTTACGATCGCTGAGATGTACGAAAAAAATATTCATATTACCAGTTTCGGAAGGTAGTTACCATCTCCATATGTACTCAATCCACCAAAAATTTTTGTTCAGGTCTATAAATAAATATGAGATAAACATGCAAGGGCGATCAAAAAATTTCCGTTCGAGGTCGTTAAGCAAAGAATATGCAAAGTAGCAACAGTCCGATGCGAGTATATTAGCGGTGACACGTGGGCAAGGGATTACTGCGTGCCTTTCCGACGTGCGTGAGGTAAATGCGGAGCCGTGAAGTACATCCATTTTCAATATTTTTACTATGAGTATTTGTCTGTTTAAAGATTAGACTATTATAAAATGTAATCTTTTGAAAGGACATGGAACCTAGAAAAGCCTACAACTGCACGATTTGTAACGAATTAAGATTTAAAATATTACCTGTACAAGTTTAAATAAAAAAGAAAATGAAACTGACTCAGATTCGAACGCTCGTCCTTTATGTTCATAAACCGTCAAACTATTGACTTTTTATTTTTTTATCTTATCTTTATTTCTATGTTTTTCGGTTACAACACAATGGCAAATTCTCTGTTCTAATTCAAATGATAGTTTACCAGGATACCCTTACGACCAAAGTGTAATTAAATAAAACAAATAGTGTCTGTAACACGAGCCTGCACGAAACAACAACCATTGTCAAGATATTATGTGGTCTGCGTCTACGTAAAGTCCTGTGTCCTAGCCACGAAGAATTTCACGATTATCTCAAAAATACGTAAACATTGCTGTCAGAGTAAAACGACTCACTCATTTAAACATTTGTGAGACGCCCTGGTTGTAGTAATTCTAACGACTAGGAGTTTTTGTATTTCAACTGTTTCTACGTGCTCGAATAATGATTTTGAAAAGAAATGATACAATGAGTTAAATTGTAATGAATCCCGACGTATAATGTTTCATTTATTTGACGATGTAAACACGAATCTAAAGCTCCACAGGCCGTGAGAAGTTGTGAACACAGGCAGTCCTGAACTTGGGCATGCGCAATGGACTAATTATTCGGGCTGGGCAATCTTTTTGCTTCTCATTTTAGATTCAGTCAGATACGTTAACTGGCTTCATGATATTCAGAGTGCGTAACTATATCTATCATCTATCTACACGAAACCTTTTTATCATGTGACGATATGATGTGCATTCATTGAAATATGTTCAATAACGTCACGATGTACAAAGTCCATTATAATTATCCGGGCTGTTATGCCGTGGTCGGTTGATGAATTCTGTGTCGATTCCGAACGTTTCGTCTCCGACTCCGGGGACATCTTCAAGGGGGTCCGTAGTTCAATGGAAGGTCCAACACATCCACTGGCTCGCTACTGACTGCCGCTAAATTCAGTGTCCGCGCGCTCCCACGCCGCGGCGTGACGTCACGTGTTTTGCAAACGTCAGTGCAATTGACCGCTGTCCGTCGCCGTCGATCGCCGTTGCCATCACCCAGTAGTGGGCGGGTGGTACACATCTTCTTTAACACCGGCATCCATATGCCGTTTAATTTCACACCCTCCTCCTTACGAATTATTTGGGTGTTTAGCGATTTCGATTGCCTCCCTGTAGAGCCTTTCGTAATATCCGCTTGTGGCCACTAGTACTTGCGTCTGCTCGAAACGAATATTGTGGTTCCCTGGCTGGAAAGCATGCTCCGCAACAGCTGATCGTTCCGTTTCTCCTCTTCTGCTATTTCCCTTATGCTCTTCCAAACGTTTAGAAACAGTTCTTTTAGTGGTACCCACATAAACATCACCACAGCTGCATGGGATCCTATACACTCCAGCATTTTTCCAGTGGTTTGCGAGCGTCCTTGGCAGGCTTAAGGTATTCGTGTATCTTCCTGGTGGGCTTGTAAATTATGATAATATTCCGCTTCGTCAAATTCCTCCCTATTCTTTCCGTTACATTTTTAACAAACGGCAGGAAAACCTTAGATTTTGCAGTAGCCTGTACGTCAGTATGATTTCTGCGTGGCTGCCTCAACGCACGTTTTATTTCGGCGGACTAATATCCGTTCTTCATTAGTGCATTGTGGAGATGTTCCATCTCAGCGTCGAGCAACTCAGGTTCACAAATATTTCTAGCTCTGTCCGCTAACGTCTTGATAACACCCCGCTTCTGTTGTGGGTGGTGGTTTGAATCCCGGTGCAAACAACGGTCCGTGTGCGTCGGTTTGCGGTATACTGAGTGGCCCAAACTACCATTTTCGTTTCTAAAAACAAGCACATCGAGGAAATGTAACTTGCCGTCTACCTCCTCCTCCATTGTAAACTGAATTCTCAAGTTTATACTGTTCAGATGTTCGTGGAACCGGCTTAGTTCCTCCCTACCATGTCTCCACAGCAGAAACGTGTCATCCACGTATCGGAACATACATTTGGTTTTTTGCTGGCAGTACCTAAGGCCTGTTCTTCGAATTTCTCTATAAAGAAGTTTGCAATTACGGGACTTAGGGGGCTTCCCATAGCCACGCCATTCGTTTTCTCATAAAACTGTTCATTGCACTTGAAGTATGTGGTCGTCAAACAACACCTAAACAGTTCTGAAATACCGGCAGGAAAAATTCGATCCAGCTGTTCCAATACATCATTAAGTGGAACCATGGTAAACAGCGATACCACATCGATGTGGTTTTCCTGCCGTTTGTTAAAAATGTAACGGAAAGAATAGGGAGGATCTTGACGAAGCGGAATATTACCGTAATTTACAAGCCCACCAGGAAGATACACGAATACCTTAAGCCTGCCAAGGACGCTCGCAAACCACTGGAAAAATGCTGGAGTGTATAGGATCCCATGCAGCTGTGGTGATGTTTATGTGGGTACCACTAAAAGAACTGTTTCTAAACGTTTGGAAGAGCATAAGGGAAATTGCAGAAGAGGAGAAACGGAACGATCAGCTGTTGCGGAGCATGCTTTCCAGCCAGGGAACCACAATATTCGTTTCGAGGAGACGCAAGTACTAGCGGCCACAAGCGGATATTACGAAAGGCTCTACAGGGAGGCAATCGAAATCGCTAAACACCCAAATAATTCGTAAGGAGGAGGGTGTGAAATTAAACGGCATATGAATGCCGGTGTTAAAGAAGATGTGTACCACCCGCCCACTACTGGGTGATGGCAACGGCGATCGACGGCGACGGACAGCGGCCAATTGCACTGACATTTACAAAACAAGTGACGTCACGCCGCGGCGTGGGAGCGCGCGGACACTGAATTTAGCGGCAGTCAGTAGCGAGCCAGTGGATGTGTTGGACCTTCCATTGAGCTACGGACCCCCTTGAAGATGCCTCCCGCAGTCGGAGACGAAACATTCGGAATCGACACAGAATTCATCAACTGACCACGGCATAACAGCCCGGATAATTATAATGGACATGACATTTCCGGCCGTGAAAGTCTACATTTTAGATGTACAAAGTACCTAACGGTATTTATTTATATATCTATACGAAGTCTTTGTACTATTCGAGATTCACGCGCTGAATGCAAATTCGTTGACATCAATTGTATTAGGTACAGATAAACTACCCAATAGTGACATATGAAAATAATCGTTGGGGAGACACTCGAACATGGATTTCCCGCTTACCGCGAGAAGTCACCTTAACCATTTCTTTATTAATCTCATTTTGCTCGTTATTGTTCGTTGCATTTTTTCATTTGTTCTGGCAAACGTCCCAAGACACACCTCGTTGATCCATCACTCAATTTTGTTTTTTTGTTTTTTTTTTTTTTAATTATAGGGCAGCTAATCGTCTGACCGAACATGCTGAGCTACCATGCCGGCATCACTTCGGTTTTTCGCGCACGCTCCATGGATTGGCCCAAACCTCCCTATATTAACAACGCTTACATTCTTATATAGGAATTGAGATGTCAGTATTGGTTAGTACGACTATAACTAATACAACTGATGCCAAGGAATTCGCAATCGGTGAATTAATTTCTAGTTGTTTGCTGCAGCTGTGTATCCTTCACACACTTTATTTATTTAACCTGATCTGATTGGGGACTTCAAGTTCTGTCTTACATTCTACTGTTATTTCGCACATACTTTCTTGTATCATAGGTACCCAATAAATAACATTTTTAATACGACAAATAGTATTAAAATGTTTTGAGTGCCTGAAGCGGCAATGTGAGTAAATAATACTAACTACGAACCAACATAGTTAATAGTGGAAGTACTTGTATTACAGCAGCTGCTGTCACTAATAGTGCTAGTAATAATAATGACAATAACAATAATAATATTGAATAACATTAATGACAGTAGAAAATACAAAAAGAATTTACAGGTGTAGGAGACATGTTTTGTGATATAGCTTGTTCTGTTGAAAGGAAATTTAAGGAGATTGCACCAGCTAAGAATACCCGGAAAGAGGAAGATCTGGTTGGAAAGAAGCGTGTACAATGGTAACGAGTCCGTACAATTACACGGAAATCCTTATTGTTGTTTTAATAGACATGTCATTAATTGTCTTCTGAAATAGGAGATGTCATTCAGTTCTCTTATATAATGTATATAACAGTCGGGTTCCTGCTACTGTGAAGGACTTTGAGAAAGAGGCTGAACTATGGAGTTAGAAAGGATCTTGGAACTTCCTGGTAGATTAAAACTGTATGCCGCACCGAGACTCGAACTCGGGCCCTTTACCTTTCGCGGGCAAGTGCTCTACCACTTGCCCCTGAAAGGCAAAGTCCCGATTTGGAGCCTCGGTCCGGCACACAGTTTTAATCTGCCAGGAAGTTTCATATCAGCGCACACTCCGCAGCAGAGTGAAAATCTCATTCTGGAAACATCCCCCAGGCTGTGGCTAAGCCATGTCTCCGCAATATCCTTTCTTTCAGGAGTACTAGTCCTGCAAGGTTCGCAGGAGAGCTCCTGTAAAGTTTGGAAGGTAGGAGACGAGGTACTGGCAGAAGTAGGGCTGTGAGGACTGGGTGTGAGTCGTGCTTGGGTAGCTCACTTGGTAGAGCACTTCCCCGCGAAAGGCAAAGGTCCCGAGTTCAAGTCTCGGTCCGGCACATGGTTTTAATCTGCCAGGAAGTTTCATATCAGCGCACACTCCGCTGCAGAGCGAAAATCTCTTTCTAGAAAGGATTTTGCTCTGATGTGAACGAGTGTCTGTCATGTTGTTCAAGTATGAGCGATAAGATCGAGGAGAGAGATACACGGACAGTGCTCGTTGATAAGACAGTAGAAAAGACAGAGGGTGCTTTCAGGCACGCAAGTAACTACTGGGTGGTTATAATTAAAGTGTAGCTACTCACAAAAGTCCAGTGTGGGCTGTAAGTATCGTATGGCAGCGAAGGTTGGTAGATATCCTCATGGGTTAATGCAGAACCGATTTACGTAGGAAAAAACTTAGTTCCAAATTTGGCTATCAGGCTTGAATCTGGCACTGTCACTGGAACAAAGACGTATAGAAATGTTTCAATATGTAATGGACCAGGAAAGGGACATTGGCAGAAAAAGTCAAACATTTGCGATAAGCAAAATATTGAGTTTATTATTAACCGTTGCTTACACAACTTGTTCAGTATGACCACCGGACACGCTGTAGTGCACTGAATTAGCACTCGGTGGCCAAAATTGGAACTTTTTTCTTTCGGCGTAAGTCAGTTCCGTACTAATGCATATGCATATCTACATACCATAATCACTGTCCACACTGAGTCTCCATCAGTGGCTGCACTTTAATTACAACCACCCGGTAATACAAGCCTAGAAAGGCGCACGACGATAACAACATTGGTCTCGATTCCTTGTCGTTTCATTCACCCTGTTGCGGGAATCCAAGTGACATTAGGAGCATTAGTGAGGAATTTAGTGGACTACGATATAAAGATGTAGATAGTGTGACATGTACAGGTTGAGTGGCACCCACATGCCTTGTTCATACTGTGGCATCAAGCAGTCAGGCCTGCAAGATGAGTGGTCTGCCAAGCGAGTGGATTCATTCTTATTTATCAAGTAACATGAGCTTTAGTACTCACAATTAAGTTACAAATCATTATCCTGTTTGAATATTACGCAACGGAAACGGAAACGCACATCTGACTATTAGTAATTTACACAACTCTGACTGTTCACTACGCACTGGCAATACCACATTTTCTTTCTTATTTAACTGCTTTGATCAACACGTGGCCATCGCACTGAATATGAATGGCGTACACATTAAAAATTCTGGGTATCATGACAACATACTATTCGAATGAAAAGGCCACCAATCTTTTTTCTTTTCACTATCTTATTTATTCCGATAAATTCTATAACCTAAACACACAAATTCTATAACCTACAACAATAACACGTCAGAAATTCCGCCCAGTGGGCATGGCTTTACATTGGTGATTCTCTATCTTATGGTCTCGTAATTATTTAACGCTACAGTGCACTTTCTGGATAGGATGGTGCATCTTTTGCTATATCTCACACTTCGACTCTCACACCCATCATTACGAAAATTTCCTCCAGACCGAGCGGTACAAAAAGGAACATGCATAACCCCCTGCCCCTGAAACTTGTTACTCTCCCATGCCAAGCACACATACTTAAATTTCATGAAATACATCACACTGGCAACATACAATACAAAGAATAGTGACAACGTTATAATCACACCACTTTCAGCTTTCCCACTTCAATTAGTATTTATCCCAGTTTCACACGACACTGCCCCACTTCGTAATTTTTCTTTCCTACTATGAACTCTGGAGGAGACACGCACGTCTTCCTGTGCAATGCAAGCTAAGTGGCGTTGCTGGATAGACGGCTGACTCACCTTGCTTCTCTCTCAGAGTATTATAGTTTGAATCAAGCGTCACACGGAAACATAACACGCAAAGTAATATTAAGAACATATTCATCACACACGCGAGTCCTCATCTGATACCATGGACAAGTACTTCTCTTTATCCTTTGTCTCATACACAGATTGAGACTCACACAGTACTCACCACGTGGAAGTACTCGTCTCTAATTTCAAGTCCTGCACACGCCATTTCTTAAATATTTCCAACTTATAGTACACAAGCCAGTAATTCAACTTATGCACTCGGAAATATTTCAATCCCCGACATTTAATTCTCCCCACAAAAGTTCCTGAAACAGAGAAATTATTATTCCAAACCACTCTTATGTATTTCACATGCATACCATGTCTCCGCTCTTTTGTCTTTACGGAGCACACCTAAGACAGGTCTTACCAACACTAGATCCAGCGGCAGAGTGCTGAAACATGGCCGTTCTTCAGGTCATCTCGCACCTCTGTCGAGGTGGGGGAAGACCATGCTACCCATTGGTCAGCCACAATTCAGGCGCTCAAAGCTCAGGTAAATTTCATCTCTTTGGTTCCACCAAAGGTGACCAAAGTACCGTCTCAAAGATGATCATATATTGCACATTCACTATCTGCGGTTAGCAGACGACCATACATTCATATATTTCACAGATCTCACCAAACTGGATGTAGGGATTTATTTTGTGGGAGTGCACATGTGATGAATAAAATAAATAAATTGTCATTCTTTCCTACACTGGTATCCGGCTTCGGTATATTAAGTGAAATTGAGTTATTATTACACAAAATATGTTGTTCTGACAAGAATAACAAAAATGTTGTACCTATTTTCAATGTCGGACGGTACTGTACCCTTTCAAGGTTTCGGTCAGTCCGGGAAGCAAAAGCGGTAATGGCGATAAGCCCGAAATCCGGCTTAGAGTCCCATTCTGGTACAAATTTTCATACACGGCTAGTAGGTAGTAGGTCTAAATATAATACGGCCGATGTTAAGGAATTCGCATTCAGCGAAATAATTTCGAATTATTTCGTACAGCTGCGGATCGTCAGCATTTCCCGTTCTTTTGATTTGAAGTACATTCTGAAATGACTTGATGACTTTCTAATTGCCTAAGTATATTGATTTATATATACCACATTTTTAGCGGAGAAAGCGCATCTGACTATGGCAACAGCTTGCTGAAACCGGTTATGTGAATATTTTTTGTATATCTAAGTGACCGTGAGCATACTTCCAGTTGGCAACATGTCAATTTTTAGATATTTAGAGATCACTCATAGCGGGACAGTGTTACAGATGAGACGTGTTTTGTAGTCGTCTCCGTGCAGTATGGGCCTCTATTTCCGATGCTCAGTTAGTATACCTTGAGGTCACTGTCACCGCAAAAAGCCATGGTGCAGTACTCGTAAACTCTCCATCCGTATGAATGCCCTGGCACTACCATTCCTGTCATTCCTCTCAAGATAATCGGATCTCTACACAGTTTGAGCATTATAACTTGTATTTTGAAGTGCATTAAGAATATCAGTTTGGCTTTAGGAAAAGTAAAGGGATGAGAGAGGCAATTCTGACGTTACGGCTAATAATGGAAGCAAGGCTAAAGAAAAATCAAGACACTTTCATAGGATTTGTCGACCTGGAAAAAGCGTTCGACAATATAAAATGGTGCAAGCTGTTCGAGATTCTAAAAAAAGTAGGGGTAAGCTATAGGGAGAGACGGGTCATATACAATATGTACAACAACCAAGAGGGAATAATAAGAGTGGACGATCAAGAACGATGTGCTCGTATTAAGAAGGGTGTGAGGCAAGGCTGTAGCCTTTCGCCCCTACTCTTCAATCTGTACATCGAGGAAGCAATGATGGAAATAAAAGAAAGGTTCAGGAGTGGAATTAAAATACAAGGTGAAAGGATATCAATGATACGATTCGCTGATGACATTGCTATCCTGAGTGAAAGTGAAGAAGAATTACATAATCTGCTGAACGGAATGAACAGTCTAATGAGTACACAGTATGGTTTGATAGTAAATGGGAGAAAGACGAAGGTACTGAGAAGTAGTAGAAATGAGAACAGCGAGAAACTTAACATCAGGATTGATGGTCACGAAGTCAATGAAGTTAAGGAATTCTGCTACCTATGCAGTAAAATAACCAATGACGGACGGAGCAAGGAGGACATCAAAAGCAGACTCGCTATGGCAAAAAAGGCATTTCTGGCCAAGAGAAGTATACTAATATCAAATACCGCCCTTAATTTGAGGAAAAAATTTCTGAGGAAGTACGTCTGGAGTACGGCATTGTGAGGTTCTACGCAGAATCGGAGAGGAAAGGAGTATGTGGAAAACACTGATAAGGAGAAGGGACAGGATGATAGGACATCTGCTAAGACATGAGGGAATGACTTCCATGGTACTAGAGGGAGCTGTAGAGGGCAAAAACTGTAGAGGAAGACAGAAATTGGAATATGTCAAGCAAATAATTGAGGACGTAGGTTACAAGTGCTACTCTGAGATGAAGAGGTTAGCACAGGAAAGGAATTCGTGGCGGGCAGCATCAAACCAGTCAGTAGACTGATGACCAAAGAAAAAAGAATATACTCAGTGAAACGCCAGCTAAATCACGCAGGGCTTTTCTTAGTGGAAAAGGCCAAGTCACTTGTGGTCGGATTCATTTCACAATTGTAATTTATTATCATTTTGCTCACGAATACACTTTTGAAAGAATTAATTTTTCTTCGCGGCTGAAGGCCTCCAGACAGATGCTTCAGAACAAGTTCAATTTTGAAAAGATATGACTCACATTTAAATTTACAAATAAGATAAATCGTATACATATGTGAGACCAGCATGCGGAGCGGCTTAAGGCCACCGGATTAAATCTTCAAAATTCCAAATATACTGTGATGATTACTGAAGGCAGAAGGCCACAATGTTTTAAGATGTTAAAAGTGCTGATGGCCTCCAAGGTGCACAGAAGGAGATAAACAAACGAAATAAGATGGCTGAAGGTCGCAAAGTTAAATTCTGAAAATTAAGGAAATATATATATTGCAACAATCGGTAAAACAATACATTAAGTTTACAAATTTCCTTTTGCAACACCAATGGCGGAAGGCCCACAATACCTTGTAAAATCTTTCAGAGGAAATTACAATAACCTTTCAAGAACAGAAGGCGATAGTGTTTGGACTTGAAGAAAACTCAGAGAGCATGTTTCCAGGGCTGAAAGCCCACAACTAACCTTGCCAAATTAAAAATATAAAATATGGTTAAATTACAACAACATTAACACTGCCAAAAGGATAATTAAGAGGACGGCACTCAGAAGTCTCCAGTGGATCGGTCTGCCTTCGCTCACTTACGCGAGATCGGCGGTGAGTCCAACTACACTTAATTCTTGCGAACCCAACCAAGTGACAGTCACGGACCGACCGACCAACAGCTTGCTTGCCACGACGGAGTACACGAGAATTCAAGTCCCCCCCCCCCCCCAAAAAATTTACATGTATCACTATCCCCAAACAAACGCGTGAACTGAGCTGCCAAAACTACACACCATATTGGGCAGCAATAACGGGTGAGGAAAAGACACTTCCTAAAAACTGCGTTAGCGGCCAGGACAGGTAACCAGAACACTAACGGCCACAAGGCAGAAAATTCCACTGGTTCACTTAACTACCAAACAAGATAATTTGGTTAACTTCACCCAAAATGAACACTGTCTGAATTTACTTTAGCGGCTATGGCAGGTAACCAGAACACTAACGGTCAACAGGGCAGAAATTCCTGCTGATGCACTTAACTATGGATAAATTAATTTAATCAATTCCACCTGACGGCGGCTATTTGGAACATTTCACTCCTTGTTGCTCACAGGAAAACCTCCACAATAGCAACGCCGGAACCAACAACGTAATGCTCAAAACCACTTAACCTTCATATCCTGGATCGGCGAGCGACGATGCTCGTACCGATCGGACAGCTCCAGACAGACTCCGATACTGCGCAGAGACCGCCAGAGGCCCAGTCGACTACGCCGCGCACGAGAGAGGAGATATATCGATACGCGCTGCTAGCCCCGGTCACGGTCAGGCAAAGCAGCAACTCAGTGACAGTAGTAATTTAAATTAACTTAGTGAGGTGGAACTACGTTAAAAACAGGGTGTAAAATACATGACGGCGGGAACACGAGCCACGTACAGCTCACCCGGTTTTTGTCACAATTTCTGTCTTCATAAATTATTTTACATTACCAGCCTGAATGTTGCTATCACTACTCATTTTTCAGGTGTGGTGTCTACTCACGGTCACAATATTGTTTTCCAACCCTCCAAGTAGGACTGAAACGATTCCCATTGATCCAGAGCATTTATTTTTCGAATAATGTGCGCAATTATCCTTTCAGAAAGCACCTGCAGTAGCACTAATCTAGCATATTATTCAGTTATTTCAGCCAGCCGCACAGGCACTCTCAGCGCTAAGAGTAATTTATATCTCAGAGGAATGTCGACAGAGGGGACTAGAGCAACACACTGCATACCCCCACCCTCCACTCCCAAATGATGTACAGACTCAATCACACAGTCCAGTAGTCCATGTGCACAGTAAGTAAAATTTCTTAATTTGCTTTCCTTTGTGGAGCTGCTGTTTCAATGGACAGCAGTGTAATTGTGATATCGACACACTCAAGCTAATCACTACCACCGCCACTACAGTCTAGACGTTAGTCCCCCAAATCATCTATGACACGAACAACATACAGGTTGTCCAGAAATTCCCGCTATCGTTTCAAAAAAGTGGAACTTCGAAACTACTAGAGACAGAATATCGTGGTTTGTTGTAAAACGATTGTGTTTTCCTATCTGTCATTTGATGCATTTTTGACTTGGAGTGTATCAAACCTGCGAGAGACTAGTAGACCAGCCCGTGAAAAGCGCAATGTGTCATCGAGTAGGCTGAGTAGAAATCAGCGACAACGGTGCAACGGAATTATCGACGCCAGTAAGGGAAGGCATCACCTGTAACAACTAGCTTAATGATCTGCTTTAAAAAAATTAGAGAAAAAGGCAACGTGCAAGACCCTTCTTGAAGTTAACGTCTCCTTGTACCTCAGGCACGTGTTGACAGACTGTAAACTCCCTTTCAACGCAGTTCCCAGAAGTCAATTCTCGTGCACCATGCAGTTTCAGAAAGCAGGATCAGCTGTCCACAAAGTGTTACATAAGCGATTACGCCTTTTTGGGTACAAAGCACAATCCTACATCTACATACATACTCCGCTAGCCACCAAGCGGTGTGTGGCGGAGGGCACAATTCGCGCCAAATTCATACTTCCCCCCCTCTGTTTCACTCGGGAATCCCGCGAGGAAAAAACGCCTCAGTACGAGCTCTTATTTCCCTTATCTTTGAACCGTGATCATTGCGCGATTTGAAACTTGGTACAACCTCGGTGAATCTCGGATTTCGGAATTTAGTGATCAGCCCCTTCTGTTTAACGCGCCGTCTCTCTGCAAGTGTGTCCCACTTCAAACTTTCTATGAGATTCGTAACACTCTCGCGATGGCTAAATGTACCAGCCACGAATCTTGCCGCTCTTCTTTGGACCTTCTCAATCTCTTGAATCAGACCCAACTGGTAAGGGTCCCATACAGACGAACAATACTCAAAGAGTGGACGAACTAACGTATTGTAAGGTATTTCGTTTGTTGAAGGACTGCATCGCTTCAGGGTTCTAACAATAAACCGCAATCTAGAGTTCGCCTTACCCGTTACTTGCGTAATTTGATCATTCCACTTGAGACCATTTCGAATAATCACATCCAGATACTTGACGGACGTTACCGCTTCCAAAGACTGGGCATTTATTTTGTACTCGTACATTAATGGGGATTTTCGCCTTGTTATACGCAGTAGGTTACACTTATTAGCCACGCGGGATTAGCCGAACGGTCTAGGGCGGAGGTTCGAGTCCTCCCTCAGGCATGGGTGTGTGTGTGTTTGTCCTTAGGATAATTTAGGTTAAGTAGCGTGTAAGCTTAGGGACTGATGACCTTAGCAGTTAAGTCCCATAAGATTTCACACACATTTGAACATTTTACACTTATTAATATTGAGAGATAACTGCCAGTCATTACACCACGCATTTATTTTCTGCAAATCCTCTGACTTGTTCACAACTTTCGTGTGATACTACTCTCCTGTAGACTACAGCATCATCGGAAAACAGTCTAAGGCCGCAGCCAATATCATCAACCAGATCGTTTATGTAAATCGCAAAAAAGAAGAGGACCTATTACGCTGCCCTGGGGCACACCTGAAGTTACGCTCGTTTCTGTTAGTCACCCTGTTCAGGACGACATACTGCTCCCTGTCTGTTAGGAAACTATCTATCCAACCGCACATGGCATCGGATAGACGGCAAGCGCCCACTTTTTGTAGCAAGCGACAGTGCGGAACTGAGTCGAACGACTTTCGAAAATCGAGAAATATGACATTAACCTGGGAGCCGATGTCTAGATCCTGTTATATATCATGCACAAAGAGGGCCAGCTGTGTCTCGCATGACCGCTGTTTCCTAACACAGTGCTGGTTTCTGCAGATGAGCTTCTCAGAGTCTGGAAAGGTCATTATGCCTGAACACAAAATATGTTCCATGATTCTACAACAAATCGTCAATAGGTCAAAGCAGTGCAACCAAACGACCGTCTTCTGAGGTATGCCCCTAGCGAGTTCCGTTCTGGCCTCCACAGATGCTAACAATGACTACCTGAAAAAAGTTCCTCTTTTCAGATGAAGCAACGTTTCATATTTCTGTACATACGAATCGCCACAACATTGGGATATGAGCCTCCCAAAACCCACAAAGCATTCGTGAACACCACTGTAATGGTCCGAAGCTTAATGTTTGGTGTGGGCTTATGTACTATAGGGTGATAGGCATATTTTCCTTCACGAAGAAAACCATAACGGGAAACGTTGAGCTGGACGCACTCGAAAAGTTCCTATTAGCATAGATCGAAGAGCAACAGCCAGTCTTCGTCTTCCAGCACGATAATACGCCTCCACACTGGAGTTCGAACATGCGTAATGTGCAAAGTGAAACACTTTCTGAGAGATGATGATCCTATCGCATGGCCCCCGCCCTCTCCCGATGTCACGCCATTAGACATCTTTCTGTGGGATTACGTCAAGCCTCGCATGTACACAACTGAACCGTGAATTTACATTCAAAAGTTTTTCTTAAGAATTTACTTTATTTACTAGCGATTCATCAAGAACATTAACACATTTAATAACACTATGTGAGCGTGGAAGTAGTTGCCAGTAGGTAACTGATGAAAACACATCAAATTTCTTTCAACAAATGGAAATTTTATTCCTAAAAACCCTTTTTCTTTTTTTTAAAACATATTTAAAATTATAATCAGAAAGTACCCTCTAAATATCAAGTTACAATTTATTCAGAGGCAGAAAGAACAAATTTTTGACTGTATGAGCTTTCGGGCTGAGAACCTTGCCGTTCCCTTTTGACAAGGCCGTAGTCACGACCGCTCACAACAACCTCTGAAAGACTACACTGGTGCAAATCTGCAACACACCAGATTACTTTAAATTAAAAATTTTAACAACTCACACTAGCACATAAACTATGCACCCCGTAGGAAGGATAGAAATGGTAAGAAACACTAACACTAAAAGATTAATTTGTCACCGAGGATGCAACTTGTTTAAAAAAAACTCTTACGGTGGAAGGGTGGCAACTTTATATACTAAAATAACCATTTAAATAAAAACCCATGAAATGCAGTCTTACATAAAATATACAAAGTTAGCCAAACATGCTCTACGTTACACATATACCGCCTCTAAAGACGATAGGCAAGATAAAAACATATTTCAGGAATTCGGCCGTTACACTTCAAGCAATAAATTCGTTAACACGCCGAATCCGACAAACATAACAGAGGCAGCTATTAACGTACGGCAAATCGACAGACAGACAGACAGACACTAACTGCCTCACAAATGCGGACGAGAGACAGACGAGCAAGCTGGGGACGAGACTGACCAAGAAAACAAGTAGATTTTAACAAGTAAATGAAACAACATATGAGCAATCACTTAAGTTGTAATAAATTGCGATTTCTTGCGAATACCTGGCGCAGCACCCCCAAAAACGCTCCCCCGAACCGCGCCCGCTGCCAGCCTCTTCAATGGACGCAGGAAGGCGCGCCGATCTCCCGTCTCACGGCGTCGCAGCTCGCACCGGCCAGACTGATGTGGGTTGACTCCTGTTGCTCTCGTGTCGGCCGCGAAATCACTACCCCTCGCTATACGGCGCTGCCCACTGGACTCACGTAGCGACCTGATATGCGCCGACCCTCAGACGGACAAGTCATCTTGTGTCTCAAAGCGCGACCGACCAACCGATCGATCGAACCACCAATGACCGTTGCCCGAGCAACTCAGCCCCGACCGGGCGACCACTAGCTGAGTTCTGTTACTGGCGGAGTTGCAAGACTCTCATTTTGCCGGCTTAAATTTTGATCCAAACGACAGACATACTAGCACTCCGAACGACAGACAGACACTGACTGGTGCACAAAAGCGAACGAGATACAGACCACCAACTGGTGACGAGTGACTGACCCAGACTCACTCCGACTGCCCAACTGCCGAGCTCATAGCGCCCCTTAAATGCACGGGAACAGGCAAAAAAAATGACTCTGAGCACTATGGGACTTAACTTCTGAGGTCATCAGTCCCCCAGAACTTAGAACTACTTAAACCTAACTAACCTAAGGACATCACACACATCCATGCCCTAGGCAGGATTCGAAACTGCGACCGTAGCGGTCGCGCGGCTCCAGACTGTAGTGCCTAGAACCGCTCGGCCACCATGGCCGGCGGGAACAGGCACCCTTTCCCCTTTCCCACCAGAGGGAGACACCAAAGCTGCGATTGCCACAGCGGCGCCACCGCCAAAAACGGAGGGTGACTGCTTCACACAACGCGCTGCGGCGCGCTCTTCGAAGCAGCAGTTTTTATCACGGCTCAACAATACCAGTCAGTGAGATGCTACTCTTCGTGCTCGAGGGGAAGACAGAATCAGAACTGTCGATGTTGGAATGCTGGCCCATTCATGAACACATCTCGAATATAGCCCTGATCTTATACAAGCAATGAGTGACATACATGTTGAAATTCTAGCAAATCAGAAAAAATACTTTGAGAGCTGCTAAATGGTTTACTGAAACGATAGCAGGACTTCATGCAGACCGTCTATTTTATGCATGAGTCGGGTTTCCCCATGTTGATCAGGAGGCTGCATCGGTCTTCCCTAATGGGAAGAGAGCGCAGTGCTGCTGATTCGGTGAGCCACGCAGCCCCTGCTCGGGCAGGTGCGGCATATCCAGCAGCCTCTGCTCACCTCGGCTCCGCTCGCAGCCCTCAGACATCGCCCGGGGCCTCACGCGTGCCGCAGCTGCCAGTCTGCGCCGCTTCGCCCTGGACCTGGAACAGCCGTCTCCAGCTGCCAGCCATAATTAATGCGAGTTCTGACAGTCCCCGAACAGCCACCCGTTCCGTCTGCGTCTCCACATTACTCGTATATCCAAAGTTCCTGTCTACCTATCACTAAATACAATATTACTTACCACCTTAATACAAAACTACTGAGCTCTTAGTGGCCACTAGTTCCCGTGGTGCTTGGCTTTTGTCTCCATGGCAACATTAAATTCACTGTGCAGGCTAGTCATTCGAGACGTGCTACTTACGAGGAACAGTGAGAACCTGCCCCGCAGAGTGTACTGAAAGCCGACGACACACGTTGATCTATCGAAATCTGCAAAAACTGTCAAATCATCAGCCGAACCAGGAAAGAGAAACGACTAGTACTTTCGCAACGCCCGCTACACGAATACTTTCTAAACTAAATTACAGATCTGATGATGGTCATGTGATATGACCGAAACCGGTCACCTATGTTCTTGTAGCATACGTGGTGCGATCAAGACTGAATTTTAAAAAGAAAAATTTTTTAAAAATTTTTTGATCACTGTTCCAAAAATGTTTATTAAAATTGTACGAATGCTTGAGCCGCAGCATCTCGGAACCGAGATTTATCACCCGGAATGTGCTCTGAAGAGCAATGGGTACTCCACCAGGTGCATGAGAAGTGTCATGAAAAGTAGCACCCGACGAGGTGAAACGTCAGGAGAAGGCCTTTCTCCTACACATTTCGAGGCTCACTGACAGAATTGGCCATATATTGTGCAAACACGGTGTAAAGACTATTAACAAGCCGTAAAAAACGTTCAAAAATTGTCTCAGGCAGGAGAAGAACGAATGGGACCCACTCACAATGTGGGGAGGATTCCACATACCGTCTACGTGTGGGAAAGTGTGCTTGAATGACCGGACGGTCCGTCAGTATGAGGCTCATCGAACATTAACACTGTTGCAAGTTGGGGCGCGCGCGGTGTGAGACTGACCACTGCATAAAATTCGTCGACGCACACGCTCTCGCTGTTTGCTTGTTCAAGGAAACAATAGAAATTCACAATCATAACAATAGTTTTAAGAAAGCAGAAGAGAGATACGAGGAAACCCACTCCTGGATTCCCGTGCTCCAGTGAAGACTCCTTGCAGGAAAGAGTCGAGCATTACAGAGGTAATGACCACCCAAGAGCACTGAGATGTTGCCGCGATACGTACAGTCGTGGACAGAACGAGCGAGACCCCTCTCCTTTTCGTTATGCTGATCCGCACAGCTCTAAAGTCTGCTACACAGCATAACAGGTAAGGCGACAAACTGCTACCAACATACTATGCACAGGCGTGAAAAAAACGACTCTGAGCACTATGGGACTTAATATCTGAGGTCACCAGTCCCCTAGAACTTAGAACTACTTAAACCTAACTAACTTAAGGACATCACACACAACCATGCACGAGGCAGGATTCGAACCTGTGACCGTAACGGTCGCGCGGTTCCAGACTGAAGCGCCTAGAACAGGCGTGAAATTGACAAACTATCCGAAGTTTGTCAGACTGTTTTCAATCATGTGTAAGACTATATTAACTATTTTATTCTAACGGATGACACTGAGACAGTAAATAACAAGAGGAATTTCAAAACTCTGAGAATCAATATAGAGAATTCAAGTGTACAGCGGATTCAAAAGTTTGCTACAATGGCGAATAATTGCTTTCACTGACTCCTTCATGCCTATGTTTTCTCAATCAGACAATGTTTGAAACTAGCACTAGCAAGATAAAACATTTTTCCACAAATTGTCTAATTGGAAGTCCAAGAGCGTGTTATGTAAATTACGATCACAACAAACATTATTCAAATACACTGATCATTGTAGGCATCCACCTCTTTTATTGTGTGTTACATGCGCAGTATGCAAACTGGCAACGCCGCCAACACACAATATCACTAAGCTATGAAACAACTGTAGCAAAACAGAGCATCCTCGTTGTCCATGTGGTGGATAAGACGACTAGTTCGCAACATAAATGTGAATGTAAGCAGCAGTTTCTGTTGGAATGTGCTTCCTGGACCAAATAACATACATTTCCTACGTATTCAGTGCGAATCGTGTAGCAAATGTAATTTAAAGGACATAAAAATATCGAGTGGATTTACTAACATAATTATGAACCATTCAAGGACGTAAATCGATGATCACATAGTTGTCAAACGTATTCTACGGTGTTGCTATTGTCCTTTAGACTAGCAGCAGGAAGAAAACGTTCGCTCAGCTGATGTGCTGAGATAAAGCTCGCGGTTCTAAGACGCCATAGCATCGTCTGCCACCACTTCGTGGGAAACGAAATACCTCAAGTATAAGCGAATGTGTTGTATTCGTGTATCTGTGACTATGACTCGGCGCTAAACTGTGGTTATGCATAGTACGTATGCTCAGATTGCGAATCTAACATCATAAATAAAGACAATGGGAAATGAATTAGGTGTCCTTCCTCTTCCATAACATCAAATATATTTTAGTTATTCTATCTTAAATGAACTGCGCAGAAAATCATTCACCACAAGTGAATAACTTTTTAGCAACACCAGATGATATTAACAGCTTGTCGGCGCTGGTTAGCTTTGCGTTCAATGGCTTCATATAGCGGACCGCGCGGCTTCTTTCGCCGTCAGTTCGAATCCTTCCCCAGGCATGGATGTGTGTTAGGTTAGGTTGGCTTAAGTAGTTCTAGGTCTAGGGGACTAATGACCTAAGCAGTTTGGTCACATAGTTCTTAGAGCCATTTTTGACCTTCCGCGTAAATTTTCTTTACATAAACGGCTGTATCTTTAGATTTCGTTGACATAGAAGCTCACTTTTTTTACACCACCGAGGGACCGTATGCCGCAGGAAGTGCGATACATTTCCGCTTATTATGTCTACCCGTACTCGAGGTAAACGGGTTTTAAGGGTTGGGTAGACAGATAGACGGTCAAGGAAGTAAAACCAGTATGGTTCCATTTTTACCGATTTAGGTGACGAAATACTAACAACGAAAATAGCTACAACAGTTATTAAAGATGAGGACGCATAAATAATTCCCCCTACTCTTTATTCGAAACGTTCTACTTGCAGTCGATACATCAGCATATTAATTGTTGCTACGCTTTCGATCCAAATCACGTTTACAGGTATGCAAATAAAATCCATTTGCTCATAAACGTGGTAATTCAGATCCCAGTATTAATGCCACCGCGTTTTAGAAGTGCGAGCATTCCCATTGTTAGCTAGCTTAAGAAACACTTCGGCTAATGAACGTTTTCTGGCTGTGGCGAGTCTAATGGAGAATACGAAATATTGTAGAATACGTTTGGCAGCTATGTAGCCGTTTATTTCATGGGGTGGTGCAGAATTAACCTACTAAATTTACTCCCTAATAACAGTATTTTGTTATTTCGATAAACTTCCCAAATGATTGTCACATAAGCAGTAACATAAAGGTAGAAAATTCTAGTTTTTGAGTCCAGAAAGCTCTATGCAACAAAAACTGCAGATCATGTTGCCATTTTCATTCCGAAATTGCCGGCTTATTCATGTCTGGGGTAATAATAGAGGGCTGTTGGCTGGGCTGTCTGCTAGCATAGTGAAAGGTGTTTGCTACTGCAAGGGAGGTCTGGTTTGTTTTCGGTTCTAATCTCGATGGAGGCAAATAGACTATCACTAAAGCAATTTTAAGAAATTCTCGCGTCCCCAATACGTTTTACTGCTACCTTTTTTCTGTACCGGCGCCCTGTGGATGTAAATATGAAAATCTTGTAGAATTTCATATCTACATCTACATCTACATCTACATCTACATCTACATCCATACTCCGCAAGCCACCTGACGGTGTGTGGCGGAGGGTACCTTCAGTACCTATATCGGTTCTCCCTTCTATTCCAGTCTCGTATTGTTCGTGGAAAGAAGGATTGTCGGTATGCCTCTGTGTGGGCTCTAATCTCTCTGATTTTATCCTCATGGTCTCTTAGCGAGATATACGTAGGAGGGAGCAATATACTGCTTGACTCTTCGGTGAAGGTATGTTCTCGAAACTTTGACAAAAGCCCGTACCGAGCTACTGAGCGTCTCTCCTGCAGAGTCTTCCACTGGAGTTTATCTATCATCTCCGTAACGCTTTCGCGATTACTAAATGATCCTGTAACGAAGCGCGCTGCTCTCCGTTGGATCTTCTCTATGTCTTGTATCAACCCTATCTGGTACGGATCCCACACCGCCGAGCAGTATTCAAGCAGTGGGCGAACAAGCGTACTGTAACCTACTTCCTTTGTTTTCGGATTGCATTTCCTTAGGATTCTTCCAATGAATCTCAGTCTGGCATCTGCTTTACCGACAATCAACATTATATGATCATTCCATTTTAAATCACTCCTAATGCGTACTCCCAGATAATTTATGGTATTAACTGCTTCCAGTTGCTGACCTGCTATTTTGTAGCTAAATGATAAAGGATCTATCTTTCTGTGTATTCGCAGCACATTACACTTGTCTACATTGAGATTCAGTTGCCATTCCCTGCACCATGCGTCAATTCGCTGCAGATCCTCCTCATACTTGTTACCGCCTACTTTTTCCGCTTAACTAAATGGCTCTGAGCACTATGGGACTTAACATCTACGGTCATCAGTCCCCTAGAACTTAGAACTACTTAAACCTAACTAACCTAAGGACAGCACACAACACCCAGCCATCACGAGGCAGAGAAAATCCCTGGCCCCGCCGGGAATCGAACCCGGGAACCCGGGCGTGGGAAGCGAGAACGCTACCGCACGACCACGAGATGCGGGCTTTCCGCTTAACTGACTTGACTTGAATGATTTTTAACTGAATTTCGTTATGAATCTTACCGCATTGCCTCATTTGCACACTTTCATGGTAGGTCAGCAACGGTAATCCAGTATGACTGGTCTGAACGTTGACACAGACCGTTTCGCGGCCGAATTCGCATAATGTTTTGCTAATTCGTAACGATCTGGGTTACTTAGTCTTACTAAAACAGTTATGTTATCTCGATAAGCTGAAATACATTTTTATTAGTACAGTTCATACTAATTAGCGTTTCTTCTTTCATTTATATCTTACATTTACGTGTTGTGTTTAACACACTAATCAGCATTAATATAGTCTTACACACGATGGAAAACAGTCTGACAAAGTTCGGATAGTTTGTCAATTTCACGCCTGTGCATAGTAAGTTGGTAGCACTTCGTCGCCTTACTTGTTATGCTGTGTAGCAGACTTTACAGCTGTGCGGATCAGCATAACGAAAAGGCGAGGGGTCTCGCTCGTTTTGTCCACGACTGTACATACAAACTGCGGCCGCGAGCTCGAATCCAGTACACCACCAGCAGTGGAAGGCGAAACGTCACAACAATAGTTACACAAATGTCTGCCGAAGAACATGAGGCAAAAGCCAACAGGCAATGCATCACGTTAATGTCTATGTAGTTAGCTGTACGTGGAAACTGTAAAGAACACAGCGTTTGTGGGCCACTCCATTTCAAATCGAAAGAGAAATGAGAAAATTCATCTCGTAGTTTTTTTAAATCATTAATACTTTCTACATTTCTCAATTACTGTAAAAAAAACTTCCACAAAGTTATCTCATAGTTATTTTCTATTTTTCGAGTAAAAATTTGGTAAATTTTGCGTAATTTCCCGACCACGACAAATTGCCTACCATGTAACTCAAGAACCGGATTTCAGTGACGTACGGTTCGTTTTGAAGTTTAATGCCTCTCTTTGTTGGAGGTATACAACAACAACATAACATTGATTGTATTGTATGTATTGTATTGTATGTTAACCGGGGACCTAGAAACGACGGAGAGGCTCCGTCCCCGCCGCAGCCGCAGTGGTCCACAACCCCACGACGACTACCGCAGTCCACTTCACCCCTCCGCCGCCCCACACCGAACCTAGAGCTATTGTGCGGTTCGGCCCCCGGTGGACCCCCCCCCCCCCCTCCCCCCAGGGATCGTCTCACACCAGACGAGTGTAACCCCCATGTTTGCGTGGTAGAGTAATGGTGGTGTACGCGTACGTGGAGAACTTGTTCACGCAGCAACCGCCGACATAGAGTAACCGAGGCGGGATAAGGGGAACCAGCCCGCATTCGCCGAGGCAGATGGAAAACCACCTAAAAACCATCCACAAAACGCTTGTTCGTCCGATTCTTGAGTATTGCTCATCAGTATGGGACCCTTACCAGGTTGGATTAATAGAAGAGATAGACATGATCCAGCGAAAAGCAGCGCGATTCGTCATGGGGACATTTAGTCAGCGCGAGAGCGTTACGGAGATGCTGAACAAGCTCCAGTGGCGGACACTTCAAGAAAGGCGTTACGCAATACGGAGAGGTTTATTATCGAAATTACGAGAGAGCACATTCCGGGAAGAGATGGGCAACATATTACTACCGCCCACATATATCTCGCGTAATGATCACAACGAAAAGATCCGAGAAATTAGAGCAAATACGGAGACTTACAAGCAGTCGTTCTTCCCACGCACAATTCGTGAATGGAACAGGGAAGGGGGGATCAGATAGTGGTACAATAAGTACCCTCCGCCACACACCGTAAGGTGGCTCGCGGAGTATAGATGTAGATGTAGATGTAGACTGGCCGGTTCATCGAACCTCAACACAAATCCGCCGGTCGGATTCGTGCCGGGGACCAGGCGCTCCTTCCAGCCCGAAAAGCCGTGCGTCAGACCGCACGGCCAACAGGGCGGGCTTAACATTGATTAATATGCTTTCTAATAAACTTTTTTTCATGTGTGAAGAGTAAACACGATTTTCGAAGAGTGTAAACTTACATAGGTTTGAAACATATTGATTTAGGTTTTAAAATTTATGGAGTCCCTTGTCTGAAACGTGGCAAAAAATCAATTAAACAATACATACATAGGCACTCGCTGTGCTTAGATTTCCACGGGCTACCGTGAAACGTAAGCGGCAGGCCATCGACAACAGCCCCTTCATCTACATCTACATCTACATAGATACTCCGCAAGCCACAGTACGGTGAGTGGCGGTTGGTATCCTGCACCATATGAGCCACAATTTCCCATATCTTATCTTCGTTAGGGAAAATATACGTTGGCCGCAGTAGAATCATTATGTAGTCAGATTTAAATACCAATTCTCTTAAACTGTCAATAGTGTTCCTCGAAAAGAGCGTCACCTCTCCACAAATTCCCATACGACTCCGCGAAGCATCTCCGTAATACTAATACTCGCACCATCCCACCGTTAACAGGTCTAGCAGCCCGCCTCTGAATTGCTTCGATGTCCTCCTTTAATCTGACCTGGTACGGATCCCAAACACTCGAGCAACACTCAGGAATAGGCCGCACTAGCGGTCTCCTTCACAGATGAACCCCACTTTCCTAGAATTGCCCCAATAAGCCGAAGTCCACCATTCGCCTTCCCTACCACAGTTCTCAGACGCTCGCTCCATTTCATATCGCTTCACAACGCTACACTCAGATACACTCCTGGAAATTGAAATAAGAACACCGTGAATTCATTGTCCCAGGAAGTGGAAACTTTATTGACACATTCCTGGGGTCAGATACATCACATGATCACACTGACAGAACCACAGGCACATAGACACAGGCAACAGAGCATGCACAATGTCGGCACTAGTACAGTGTATATCCACCTTTCGCAGCAATGCAGGCTGCTATTCTCCCATGGAGACGATCGTAGAGATGCTGGACGTAGTCCTGTGGAACGGCTTGTCATGCCATTTCCACCTGGCGCCTCAGTTGGACCAGCGTTCGTGCTGGACGTGCAGACAGCGTGAGACGACGCTTCATCCAGTCCCAAACATGCTCAATGGGGGACAGATCCGGAGATCTTGCTGGCCAGGGTAGTTGACTTACTCCTTCTAGAGCACGTTGGGTGGCACGGGATACATGCGGACGTGCATTGTCCTGTTGGAACAGCAAGTTCCCTTGCCGGTCTAGGAATGGTAGGACGATGGGTTCGATGACGGTTTGGATGTACCGTGCACTATTCAGTGTCCCCTCGACGATCACCAGTGGTGTACGGCCAGTGTAGGAGATCGCTCCCCACACCATGATGCCGTGTGTTGGCCCTGTGTGCCTCGGTCGTATGCAGTCCTGATTGTGGCGCTCACCTGCACGGCGCCAAACACGCATACGACCATCATTGGCACCAAGGCAGAAGCGACTCTCATCGCTGAAGACGACACGTCTCCATTCGTCCCTCCATTCACGCCTTTCGCGACACCACTGGAGGCGGGCTGCACGATGTTGGGGCGTGAGCGGAAGACGGCCTAACGGTGTGCGGGACCGTAGCCCAGCTTCATGGAGACGGTTGCGAATGGTCCTCGCCGATACCCCAGGAGCAACAGTGTCCCTAATTTGCTGGGAAGTGGCGGTGCGGTCCCCTACGGCACTGCGTATGATTCTACGGTCTTGGCGTGCATCCGTGCCTTCCGCCGACCACTGGCGACAACATCGATGTACTGTGGAGACCTCACGCCCCACGTGTTGAGCAATTCGGCGGTACGTCCACCAGGCCTCCCGCATGCCCACTATACGCCCTCGCTCAAAGTCCGTCAACTGCACATACGGTTCACGTCCACGCTGTCGCGGCATGCTACCAGTGTTAAAGACTGCGATGGAGCTCCGTATGCCACGGCAAACTGGCTGACACTGACGGCGGCGGTGCACAAATGCTGCGCAGCTAGCGCCATTCGACGGCCAACACCGCGGTTCCTGGTGTGTCCGCTGTGCCGTGCGTGTGATCATTGCTTGTACAGCCCTCTCGCAGTGTTCGGAGCAAGTATGGTGGGTCTGACACACCGGTGTCAATGTGTTCTTTTTTCCATTTCCGGGAGTGTAGAAAGTTTGTCTATCTTATATCCTCTTACAGTCGCTCAACTTTGCCACTTTCCCGTACAACACAGCATCATCAGCAAACAGTCGTAGCCTGACGCTCATCCCATACGCTAGGTCGTTTATGTGTATAGAAAATAGTGTCGGTCCTATTACACTTACCTGGGGCACTGCTGACGGCACCCATGTCTCTGATTCATAGTCGCCAGCGAGGACAACGTACTCCTATTCCATATGATCACACCCCCCCCCCCCCCCCCGCCCCTACGTTATCAGAGTGCCGTGTCAAATGCTTTTCGGAAATCTAGAAATATGGAATCTGCCTGTTGCCCTTCATGCATAGTTCGAAATATATCATGTGAGAAAAGGGCAAACTGAGTTTTGCACGAGCGATACTCCATTTAAAGGAAATTTATCACATTCGAACTCTGAATTTGTTCAAGAATTCTGCAGCAGGGCCGATGTTAACTATACATGTCTGTAATTTCTCGGGTCCGTTCTTTTACCCTCACTGTACTCAGGATTACGGGTGTTGAACTGTTTCTATTTGTTTTTTCTTTTTCCTGCAGCTCTTCATAGAAGATACCGTAAAAATTTTACTAATACTGATTTAAACCAAATTGTGAACAATAAGGCACCCGTTAATGGCGTTTCTCGGACAAAACGTGAAAAATGATGAAAATTAACGTTATAATTAAGTTGTAAACGTACCATCTCAGTACCGTCTCAAATTCAGAATGTTATATATGTTTTGAATTTGATTTAAAATTTTTACTTTGAATAGTTCGCGACCTACCAGCCTCAGAATATCGAGATTTTATGAAATTACGTTAATTAAAAAAAACGGCAGCACTTATTTATCACAGCTGTGGATTATCAAGAGATATTAACTTACTCTGTACTTTAGATGACAGAAAATTAAACCCCCACAAAAAATGCAGGGTTTCACACTGTCCGAAATGATATGGAACTGTCCATACCGACTTTTTCGAAAAGAAATAAGTCGATGACAGTCAGACCGTCTTATCACGAAGCAAATCTTAGACCTAGGTTCTATAACAAAGAAGACACACAATGTAAATCTAAATACCGGTTTTCAGATCGACCGATCAGTGATTTAACTTTACTAAATCCTTCCTTGTGTCCTTTTCTTATGGAGTGCAAGAGGTTAATTTTCACAGAAGAAATGATGGCATTCCGGTACGTACGTTGCGGAAAAGTTTAACGAAAGAAGTTGATGTTTCGAAGACATTTATTCACAAAGTGGAGCGTACTCCTGAACTTTGTTAAACATGTATGAAATCCGAACACTACGGTTCTCCAAAGATAAACTGTATTATTCACCGTTATTCACTGAGGCTTGTGCTGGGTCAGGGACACAACATGGACGCACATATGCTCACACTCGAAGACTCAAACGCTCACAGAATATCCGAAGGTCAAGAACATGATTTCCTAGCAAAAACTGAGCATATGAAACAGGCTTGAGCTGGCGGCAGAAAGAAATACAAAATCCAGAACGGGAATACGTTGCATGTATAAAATTGGAACACTACAGTTCTTGCACTACTAGCAGAAGTTGAGTAGACAAAACAGAAAAAGATACGTAGAGCAAGTACTGCCCCAAGTAAAATGAATTAAATGAGAGCAAAATTATCACTCGTGTGAATCTAACAACACTTCCAACAGATCATTTTAAGATTATCGAAAGTTGCTAACTCGAAAAATTTGAACTAACTCACATTCGGACTTGTCATATAAATGCACACAGAAGCCGCACATCACAGACAACGTCAGCGACTCTGCTACGACCAACTGACACTGTAGAAAATCCAACTGGCGTCACCTCCGAGCACACAGACCGTAAACTTGGAGGTGGCGAACTGACCAATCGACAAGACAGATTTTTATTGGTGCCAGAAAGAAGAGAAGACGCCTGTTTCCTCGTTCTCAAAAGTCTCCATCGGTTCAACGTCTAAAATTTGAAAGAATGCCCCCTTCGCAGATGGGTCTGAAGTTCGCAGTCGTGAGGTCGCCCACTACGAACACCTGCGCATATAAGGACCCTCCAAATGGGGCTCTGAGCACTATGCGGCTTAACAGCTGAGGTCATCAGTCCCCTAGAACTTAGAACTACTTAAACCTAACTAATCTATGGACATCACACACATCCATGCCCGAGGCAGGATTCGAACCGGCGACCGTAGCGGTCGCGCGGTTCCAGACTGAAGCGCCTAGAGGCGCTCGGCCGGACCCTTCAAAGTAGTACCTGCAGTCAGCTTTAAAAGCTAAACTCATCCGTTTTCAAACCTCAGCTGCAAACTGAAGCACGATGTTCCACCTGAATTCACTATGTTGCACCAGATGGCAGTTACAACCACATACATTCAGTACAGCGATCATCTATGCTCAGTACAGACCATGGAGTACTGAACATCAGCTGTGAGGAAAATGAAAATAAAACATACTCAGTTTCGGTTCGCAATTTGATCTTCCTCCCTGGCATGGGAAAAATATGAGAAAGCACAGGCAGAGAAAAGACACCACGCAGATGCTTCATAAAAACTACGAAATTATCTGAAAGGTGGATTGACTGGCGCCTTTCAAGTTTTAAGGTTTAACGTCCCTTCCTCATGTACACTTACATCTTATCTCTACAAGCTACGGTGTGGTATGTGGCGGAGAGAATTTTATGCACTATTGTCACTCCACCCTTCCCTGTTCCGGCTGCGAATGGTTCACGGGAGGAATGGTTGGGCAACAAGCCTCGGTGTGGGCTCGTATCTCTACACTCAGGGTCCTTTCGGGAAATGTACATTGGAGAAGTAATACATTAGTTGGCTCTTCTAGCAATATACGCTCTCGGAATTTTATTATTAAACCACATGGTGATGCGCAACGCCTTTCCTGTGGCGTCTGCCACTGCAGTTGCCTGAACAACTCCGTTGCACTTCCGCACTTCCTAAATGAACCTGTAACGAAAGGCGTTGGCCTTCTTCGAATCTGCTCTACTTCCTATGTCAGTCTTAGCTGTTTCGGATCCCAAACTGGCGAGCAGTATTCGAATATTAGTCGAACGAGGCCTTTGTAAGCCATCTGTTTTATGGTTGGACCACAATTCCTGACAATTCTTCCAATGAAACTCAGTCGGTCATCTGCCTTACGGGCGATCAGTTCTATGTGGTCGCTCGTCTTTAAATCACTCCGAATGCATACCCCCAGATATTTTGTGGATGTCACTGATCCCAGTGATCATTCTACAACCGTTTTCTTACACAAAAAATGGATCCTTCTGCGTATTTATCCACAGTACGTTGTTATCAGGAGAAAGAAAACTGGCGTTCTACGGATCGGAGCGTGGAATGTCAGATCCCTTAATCGGGCAGATAGGTTAGAAATTTTAAAAAGGGAAATGGATAGGTTAAAGTTAGATATAGTGGGAATTAGTGAAGTTCGGTGGCAGGAGGAACAGGACTTTTGGTCAGGTGAATACAGGGTTATAAATACAAAATCAAATGGGGGTAATGCAGGAGTAGGTTTAATAATGAGTAAAAAAATAGGAGTACGGGTAAGCTACTACAAACAGCATAGTGAACGCATTATTGTGGCCAAGATAGACACGAAGCCCACGCCTACTACAGTAGCACAAGTTTATATGTCAACTAGCTCTGCAGATGACGAAGAAATTGATGAAATGTATGATGAGATAAAAGAAATTATTCAGGTAGTGAAGGGAGACGAACATTTAATAGTCATGGGTGACTGGAATTCGTCAGTAGGAAAAGGAAGAGAAGGAAACATAGTAGGTGAATATGGATTTGGGGTAATAAATGAAAGAGGAAGCCTCCTGGTAGAATTTTGTGCAGAGCATAACTTAATCATAGCTAAGTTTAAGTATCATGAAAGAAGGTTGTATACATGGAAGAACCCTGGAGATACTAAAAGGTATCAGATAGATTATATAATGGTAAGACAGAGATTTAGGAACCAGGTTTTAAATTGTAAGACATTTCCAGGGGCAGATGTGGACTCTGACCACAATATATTGGTTATGAACTGTAGATTAAAACTGAAGAAACTGCAAAACGGTGGAAATTTAAGGAGATGGGACCTGGACAAACTGAAAGAACCAGAGGTTGTACAGAGTTTCAGGGAGAGCATAAGGGAACAATTGACAGGAATGGGGGAAAGAAATACAGTAGAAAAAGAATGGGTATCTTTGAGGGATGAAATAGTGAAGGCAGAAGAGGATCAAATAGGTAAAAAGACGAGGGCAAGTACAAAACCCTTGGCTAACAGAAGAAATATTGAATTTAATTGATGAAAGGAGAAAATACAAAAATGCAGTAAATGACGCAGGCAAAAAGAAATACAAACGTCTCAAAAATGATATCGACAGGAAGTGCAAAATGGCTAAGCAGGGATGGCTGGAGGATAAATGTAAGGATGTAGAGGCTTATCTCACTAGGGGTAAGATAGATACTGCCTACAGGAAAATTAAAGAGACCTTTGGAGAAAGGAGAACCACTTGCATGAATATCAAGAGCTTTGATGGAAACCCAGCTCTAAGCAAAGAAGGGAAAGCAGAAAAGTGGAAGGAGTATACAGAGGATATATACAACGGCAATGTTCTTGGGGACAATATTATGGAAATGGAAGAGGATGTAGATGAAGATGAAATGGGGGATATGATACTGCGTGAAGAGTTTGACAGAGCACTGAAAGACCTGAGTCGAAACAAGGCCCCGGGAGTAGACAACATTCCATTTGAACTACTGGCGGCCTTGGGAGAGCCAGTCCTGACAAAACTCTACCACCTGGTGAGCAAGATGTATGAGACAGGTGAAATACCCTCACACTTCAAGAAAAATATAATAATTCCAATCCCAAGGAAAGCAGGTGTTGACAGGTGTGAAAATTACAGAACTATAAGTTTAATAAGTCACGGCTGCAAAATACTAACGCGAATTCTTCAGGTAGTGAAGGGAGACGAACATTTAATAGTCATGGGTGACTTTACAGACGAATGGAAAAACTGATAGAAACCGACCTCGGGGAAGATCAGTTTGGGTTCCGTAGAAATGTTGGAACACGTAAGGCAATACTGACCCTACGACTTATCTTAGAAGAAAGATTAAGGACAGGCAAACCAACGTTTCTAGCATTTGCAGACTTAGAGAAAGCTTTTGACAATGTTGGTTGGAATACTCTCTCTCACATTCTGAAGGTGGCAGGGGTAAAATACAGGGAGCAAAAGGCTATTTACAATTAGTACAGAAAGCAGATGGCAGATATAAGAGTCGAGGGGTATGAAACGGAAGCAGTGGTTGGGAAGGGAGTGAGACAGGGATGTAGCTTATCCCCGATGTTATTCAATCTGTATACTGAGGAAGCAGTAAAGGAAACAAAAGAAAAGTTCGGAGTAGGTATTAAAATCCATGGAGAAGAAATAAAAACTTTGAGGTTCGCCGATGACATTGAAATTCTGTCACAGACAGCAAAGGGAAGAACAGTTGAACGGAATGGACAGTGTCTTGAAAGGAGGATATAAGATGAACATCAAAAAAAGCAAAACGAGGATAATGGAATGTAGTGGAATTAAGTCGGGTGATGCTGAGGGAATTAGATTAGGAAATGAGACACTTAAAGTAGTAATGGAGTTTCGCTATTTGGGGAACAAAATAACTGGTGATGGTCGAAGTAGAGAGGATATAAAATGTAGACTGGCAATGGCAAGGAAATCGTTTCTGAAGAAGAGAAATTTGTTAACATCGAGGATAAATTTAAATGTCAGGAAGTCGTTTCTGAAAGTATTTGTATGGAGTGTAACCATGTACGGAAGTAAAACGTGGACGATAAATAGTTTAGACAAGAAGAGAATAGAAACTTTCGAAATGTGGTGTTACAGAAGAATGCTGAAGATTAGATGGGTAGATCACATAACTAATGAGGACGTACTGAAGAGAATTGGGAAGAAGAGGAGCTTGTGGCACAACTTGACTAGAACAACGGATCGTTTGGTAGGACATGTTCTGAGACATCGAGGGATCACCAATTTAGTATTGGAGGGCAGCATGGAGGGTAAAAATCGTAGAGGGACACCAAGAGATGAATACACTAAGCAGATTCAGAACGATGTAGGCTGCAGTAGGTACTGGAAGATGAAGAAGCTTGCACGGGATAGAGTAGCATGCAGAGCTGCATCAAAACAGTCTCAGGACTGAAGACCATAACAACAACAACAACACGTTGTATTTGTTTATGCTGCCTGCATCAACAATCGATCTTCTGCAGGACTTTCTAAATTTCATTACAATCTTCCAGCGTCTTGGAGCAGGTCGTGAGAGTTCCATGACAGAAGAGGATGGAAAAGGAAACCTGACGTTTCTTTTTTGGAGGAATCACCTCGGCATTCTCCGGAATCCATTTCTAGAAACCACCAGATACCTAAATGAGAATATCTGGAAAGGAATTTAAACCTCTCGTCGCCACAGTGCGAATGCATTGTACTAACCACTGTGACACCTCGCTCAGTAATTAATAAAGAACTTTATATTCTGTCCACTTATTCAGAATATGTGACACTTGAAAAGTGCAAGATCCCAACGCTTGTAAACTGATACTGTTATTACTCAGCTTAACCGCGAGTCCGTAAAGGGTGGTATATGTGACGTACAGTATAACTGGTCAGCATTTCCATCCGAAATTTGTGAGTGTAAGCCGGACTTCCTTGATCCGCCTTGGTGGGTCGCGTCGTCGGATTTCCTCCTACATGTGCGCGGTGCAGCTCTCGTAAATGTCGTCCCGTGCAGATTCTTCATTGGCGCATTGGATGTCTCTGTCGGTGGAAGCTGATCATCTGTCGATCAACTTTGGGGTATCTATTTAATCGAAATTAAGATTCAGAATGCCGTAATATCACTTTCATTCCTATTAGATCAATAATGAAACACTCATGTCACAAACTGATCGTAACCGAGAGCATGGCTACCATCGAACAAGACAGGAAGAGCTCTTAACGCCGACTGCCGACTTTGGCGCGCAGTCCGTATGTCTTACTAGTTTCGTCACAGTTCGTGATTTCCGATCAAGTTCGTACTTACTAAGACATGCATTTTTTAATGAAATTGTGTGAACTTTAACGAGGCATAATTATGATAAATAGTTTTAAATATCCAGAAGCTCCTCCTAGTATGCATGTTGTCATAAATGACTAAAATTATTAAATATAAATAAACAAATTCGGTGACTTTGGCGCCAAAATGGCGGTAATTCTCGTCATGTACACTACTGACCATTAAAATTGCTACACCAAGAAGAAATGCTGATGATAAACGGGTATTCATTGGACAAATATATTATACTAGAACTGACTTCTGATTACATTTTCACGCAATGTGGGTGCATAGATCGTGAGGAATCAGTACGCGGAACAACCACCTCTGGCCGTAATAACGGCCGTGATACGCCTGAGCATTGAGTCAAACAGAGCTTGGATGGTGCGTACAGGTACAGCTGCCCATGCAGCTTCGACACGGTACCACAGTTCATGAAGAGTAGTGACTGGCGTATTGTGATGAGACAGTTGCACGGGCACCAATGACCAAACGTTTTCAATTGGTGAGAGATCTGGAGAATGTGCTGGCCAGGGCAGAAGTCAAACATTTTCTGTATCCAGAAAGGCCCGTACAGGACCAGCAACATGCGGTTGCGCATTATCCTGCTGAAATGTAGGGTTCAGCAGGGATCGAATGAAGGGTAGAGCCACGGGTCGCAACAAATCTGAAATGTAACGTCCACTGTTCAAAGTGTCGTCAGTGCGAACTAGAGGTGTAACCAATGGCACCCCATACCGTCACGCCTGGTGATACGCCAGTATGGCGATGACGAATACACGCTTCCAATGTGCGTTCCGTCGATGTCGCCAAACACGGATGCGACCATCATGACGCTGTAAACAGAAACTGGCTTCATCCGAAAAAATGTCATTTTACCATTCGTGCACCCAGGTTCGTCGTTGAGTACACCATCGCAGGCACTCCTGTCTGTGATACAGCGTCAAGTGTAACAGCAGCCATGGTCTCCGAGCTGATAGTCCATGCTGCTGCAAACGTCGTCGAACTGTTAGTGCCGATGGTTGTTGTCTTGCAAACATCCCCATGTGTTGACTCAGGCATCGATACGTGGCTGCACGATGCGTTACAGCCATGTGGATAAGATGCCTGTCATCTCGACTGCTAGTGATACGAGGTCGTTGGCATCTAGCACGACGTTCCGTATTACCCTCCTGAACCCACCGATTACATACTCTGCTAACAGTAGTTGGATCTCGACCAACGCGAGCAGCAATGTCGCGATACGATAAACCGCAATCGTGATAGGCTACAATCCGACCTTTATCGAAGTCGGAAACGTTATGTTACGCATTTCTCCTCTTTACACGAGGCATCACAACAATGTTTCAACAGGCAACGCCGGTCAACTGCTATTTGTGTATGATAAATCAGTTGGAAACTTTCCTCATGTCAGCAAGTTGTAGGTGTCGCCACCGGCGCCAACCTTGTCTGAATGCTCTGAAAAACTAATCATTAGCATATCAGAGCATTTTCTTCCTGTCGCTTAAATTTTGCGTCTGTAGCTCGTCATCTTCTTGGTGTAGCAATTTTAATGGCCATTAGTGTATATGTTGCTACCGTCCAGCGCCGAGCCCTACCCCACTACGCGCGACATACACTCCTGGAAATGGAAAAAAGAACACATTGACACCGGTATGTCACACCTACCATACTTGCTCCGGACACTGCGAGAGGGCTGTGCAAGCAATGATCACACGCACGGCACAGCGGACACACCAGGAACCGCGGTGTTGGCCGTCGAATGGCGCTAGCTGCGCAGCATTTGTGCACCGCCGCCGTCAGTGTCAGCCAGTTTTCCGTGGCATACGGAGCTCCATCGCAGTCTTTTAACACTGGTAGCATGCCGCGACAGCGTGGACGTGAACCGTATGTGCAATTGACGGACTTTGAGCGACGGCGTATAGTGGGCATGCGGGAGGCCGGGTGGACGTACCGCCGAATTGCTCAACACGTGGGGCGTGAGGTCTCCACAGTACATCGATGTTGTCGCCAGTGGTCGGCGGAAGGTGCACGTGCCCGTCGACCTGGGACCGGACCGCAGCGACGCACGGATGCACGCCAAGACCGTAGGATCCTACGCAGTGCCGTAGGGGACCGCACCGCCACTTCCCAGCAAATTAGGGACACTGTTGCTCCTGGGGTATCGGCGAGGACCATTCGCAACCGTCTCCATGAAGCTGGGCTACGGTCCCGCACACCGTTAGGCCGTCTTCCGCCCACGCCCCAACATCGTGCAGCCCGCCTCCAGTGGTGTCGCGACAGGCGCGAATGGAGGGACGAATGGAGACGTGTCGTCTTCAGCGATGAGAGTCGCTTCTGCCTTGGTGCCAATGATGGTCGTATGCGTGTTTGGCGCCGTGCAGGTGAGCGCCACAATCAGGACTGCATACGACCGAGGCACACAGGGCCAACACCCCGCATCATGGTGTGGGGAGCGATCTGCTACACTGGCCGTACACCACTGGTGATCGTCGAGGGGACACTGAATAGTGCACGGTACATCCAAACCGTCATCGAACCCATCGTTCTACCATTCCTAGACCGGCAAGGGAACTTGCTGTTCCAACAGGACAATGCACGTCCGCATGTATCCCGTGCCACCCAACGTGCTCTAGAAGGTGTAAATCAACTACCCTGGCCAGCAAGATCTCCGGATCTGTCCCCCATTGAGCATGTTTGGGACTGGATGAAGCGTCGTCTCACGCGGTCTGCACGTCCAGCACGAACGCTGGTCCAACTGAGGCGCCAGGTGGAAATGGCATGGCAAGCCGTTCCACAGGACTACATCCAGCATCACTACGATCGTCTCCATGGGAGAATAGCAGCCTGCATTGCTGCGAAAGGTGGATATACACTGTACTAGTGCCGACATTGTGCATGCTCTGTTGCCTGTGTCTATGTGCCTGTGGTTCTGTCAGTGTGATCATGTGATGTATCTGACCCCAGGAATGTGTCAATAAAGTTTCCCCTTTTTGGGACAATGAATTCACGGTGTTCTTATTTCAATTTCCAGGAGTGTATGATCGCTTCGTTACGTAGCCAGCCAGCGTGGGAAATGCTCTCCGACTCATGGCCGGCTACGGACTGCAGCACTTCCTATCGTGAATACATCACTAAGATACAATAAATTATTAAAACTGGTAAAAATGTCTTCCTCACGTAAGAGGCACCTTACAAAAGCCAGCGAACTTGTAGTTCGACCGCTACCCTCTTCCGAATGCCGCTCTCAGCGGTGCTACGTACTGGAACTTGCGGCTAACTGGAGGCTCCAGCAGGACGTTGCCTCTCGAGGCTTCTCCATCAGGGAGCGGCGAGCCACGTAACTGAATACCGCCGCTGGGACGGTGGCTTTATTAACTTAACGGACCGCGGGCGGACGAGATGGCGTGGGCCGACAGCCTGTCCACGTGTCCCGCAGCGCGACGCCGAATTACGCGTCCGTAATGCGCGACGTTATCACGGCTTCCACAACACCTCTGACGCGCCCTCCCGCTGCTGCTTTAAAAATGCCTGCAGTAACGCTCCGGTGCGACGGTCTCAGTTTTAAGTCCAGTGGGATTAAGGGATGTCAGCGTCCTGAAGCAGCCGACGTGAAGGGCACGTAGGGGCGTAAGGTGAAATTAGCAGCCAGCGATGTACAGATACAGACACTCATTAGTGTCGTGTTACTTGCGAAATGAAGGGATTTGCCTGCGTACTGCTGATCCTCTGAAATTTCTGCGCTGCTATATTCGTCTTTACCTCTCCTATTTGCATTCCAGAGAGAGAGCTCTGTAGAGTGCGCGGCTTGTGGGAGTAGCTCTGTTATCCGAGTTCTGACTGGTCCAATGTAGCCCGTCACAGTTTCTTCTGCTGCACCAATCATTTTAGAGCAGCAACCACTCTCAGTGCCCTCGATTATTCGTTGGATTTATTCCAACGTTTGTCTTCCTCTACAAAAGTTGCTCTCTTGCCACTTACTCCACTAAGCTACCATGGAAGTTATTCCCACATGTCTTACCACGCGATGTAGCGTCCTATCCTGCCATCTAGTTAGTGTTTTCTACAAAGAGTGTCTTCATTTCTAATATTATAGGCCCACTTAAATTCAGCATCCTTCTGTAACACCACATCTCTATTGCTTCGATTCTCGTTTACTGGTTTTCCTACATTCCGTCATTCACTTCCTTGCAGTGCGATGTTCGAGACGTAAATTCTCAGATATTTGGTTCTCAATAACTGTGCTCGTATACACTACCTTTAGTGAGAAATTCCCTGTTTCCTAGTGACTGTGTACTTCTTAAGTTCTCCTTGATTCGACCAATATGTGATACTTTTTCTACGAAAATGGCTGGATTCTAACAGTCTACTACTTCTTACGCTAGTTTCATTCTGAGTTTGTCGTTAACCTAATTTCTGCCGGTCTTGAATACTTTACTTCCTTTACTCTCAATCTATATAACTGGCTGAGTTGGGTGCTTATTCTATTCACAAGCTCCTGTACCTCCCCCTAACTTCACATAGGATAGCAATTGCATTATTAATATCTATCCACTCGGAATTTTATTCCAACTTTTGAAGACAGCTAAAAATAATAAAATAATTGGGAAAATTATATAAAACTATGGAAAAAGGCTCAGAAAATTATTTGAAAGTGTGGACCAAATGATACCTGACCATCGCGTGTTCCGCCCTGTAAGAATGATCCCTCCGCTTCACACTGTACAGGTTTGCAACACCACCCTCCATGACCTCGCATCACAGGCTACGTTCTCGCTTATCAACCCATAAAACAAAAACATTCGCCAACTGCTTCCTCACTGCTGTAGTCTGAAACTGTCGGAACAAGCTACGCTGCACTTTGTACGCAGTTTAATGCTCTGTTGCATTTAGGAAATGTTGAAGTGGCTGTAGATACAAAACCAGTCCTGTCTCACAGGCAATAAACCAAATGCTCCCAATTTTTTTCGTTATTCTTCTTCCTCTTTTCGTTTTTCAGACAGTCACGCCACTCTTTCACCTCTCTTCTTTATTTGTCCTCCTATCTCTCCCACTCCTACTCTTACGTCGACTGCTGCTCTGCTGAAATCTGCTTCATGTTCTACGTTCCGTGAAATAAGCTGTCTCTTTTTTCTACCATAGCTACTGCTCTTTCCCCTGTTTCTGTTCTTGTTATTTCCAGAAGTCGCAATGGACGCAATTGAAAATATGTAGAAAGCCTGCTTTGATGTACAGTCCCTGCCAAAACAGAGAAGCACCCACAAAAGGAGGAGGAAGTGAAATAAAACTTAACCTGTTGAGTATATGATGTTTCAGTGACTACATAATCGAGCCAATTTTACAAAGAACTTTGCAGCAAGAGCTATTTGTTTCAGTTTGACGTCTGGCTAGGATTCATACGCCGAGTTTGTTGGGAAGCCGTTCTATCCTCTCCTAAGGCAAGCTGGGCCATACATGTTGTAACTGGTCCTTGGTATCCCGAATACAGGACTATGTCAGAGTTGACGTCTGAACTGGTCCATCCTATGCTCTATTGGGGACACATATAGGGATGCTGCTGGCTACGGAAGTACCTCATCACCACGCAGACGGTTCGTAGAGAAACATACCGTGTTTGGATGAGCATTGTCTTTTTGAAAAATGGCACCACGAAACTGTTTATTGAGAGGTAATACATAAGGACGCAGGATGTCTGTGACGCACCATGGTGCCGTCAGAGCTCCCTCAATTACTACCAGCTGTGACCTGAAGTCATACGTGATGGCTTCACACACAATGATACCGGATATGACACCTGTGAGCCTCTCCACCCCTGGAACAATGGGCCCCCTCCCCACATCACCGACATACTCGTCGACGAAGATCGCCTGTGGTAGTGGAGAACTGCTATTCACCGCTGAAGATATTGTGGCGTTACACACCAGCACTCCAAGCTTCACGGTCACGGCGCCACTTCAAACGCAGCCATCTGTGTTGTGGTGTCCCACACATGGAACGGCAGTTTCCTTGTCCGACTGGTTTTAGTCTGCGATGAACGGTGCGGGATGAGACAGAATGTTGCAGGAAGTCCGTTACTTGTTCTCGGATGGCAGGTGCAGATGTGGAGGGATCACGCTGTTGTGTATAAAACAAATTTTATTGGACGTGACTGTGTTGTTGCTCCCATATTGCTCAGTCACGATCAAAGTACATTTCGGTGACAAGTGGCTGGAATCACAATTGCAGACGCCCCTCTTCCCTGCTCGGATTCTTCTCTAAAAGCGATCTGGACGGTCTCATTAATGCAGACTCTACAATGAGATGTTTTATAAGCAAAACGCAGTGTGTATGTACAATTTTTCGTTGTCCTGTGACGGGTTCCGTCAGGTTTAGGCCATCTTCGAATGTTAAACATGAAGGTAATAATGGCTACCAGCGGCGGATGCCGACGGCATACAACCATATGTTAGATCTGAATATAACTTAATTCGATCGATCCCCATAGGCAACGCTTTGTGGGAAAGAATTTTTGGTATTGTAAGTAGTCGAGACCCCCTTTCCGACAGGCTACCAGGCGCAACGCGTGTTATTGCGGGTAGCCTATCCATGTGAGTATGAGGCGCTGATGGCCTTCATAGCAGATGCGTATTTTGAATTCCATATAGCTCTTGTCACGTCATAGACAATAAATCTCTGAAGAAGGATTTTGCCTTAAGAGACAGCAAAGATGTTGAGCGCAAACTATGGCATCTAGCTGAGAGCTGAAAGCGAGTATTCCCAAGGCCACGGGTTAGGGAAAGTCATCTACGCTCCGTATGTCTAAAGTCAGATTTCCAAGTCTTCAGATTTCTACCGCAATTACTGTCCGTCTGGGTAGTGGCCGTGACACTAAGTAACTATAAACAATGAAAGTATGAAGAAAATAAAAAGTATAAACTTACGTTGAATACTAAACGCATGAAGTTTCTGCGCTGATATAGCTGAGTGTGAAGTATTAAACACTTGTTTGGCACTAATAATGGAAGTACACAATATTAGAAGCGGAAACACTCGGTAAACATAGGACCAAAAACGCATAGCTCAAGAGCTATGAGCACTAGTTCTTCTTGGACACTGTGAAAATAATCTCCTCTAACGCAAGCTCTTTGCTTTCCTTATTTTGGAAGAAGATAGTATGGACCAAACTAAGAAAAAACTATCCTACAAACAAGAGCTCTAAAGCATATACCTTAAGAGGTATGAGCACTTTCTTCAGTAGAATAGATGTGTTCCATATTTACGAAGTCGAAGAAGTGCTCATAAATCTTAAGGTATGCGCATTCGAACCCATTTTTGCTGCACATTTTGAAGTGTCGGCAGAAGTGCCAACACTGTTTTGTTTGAGGAGACCGAATTGCACGCTAAGCTCACGCAGGCTGGCGTGAGGTCTGAAACAGGATACGTAATGAATGCTATAAAGAAAAGTACGTAGCTTCTGGAATACTTAACTTTAATCCACATTTGTAGAACATCTCTCGTTACTGTACAGGCTTTATAATCACAATATCAATTGGTAAGGGCGCCTTGCTAGGTCGTAGCAAAAGTAGCTGAAGGCTATGCTAACTATCGTCTCGGCAAATGAGAGCGTAGTTGTCAGTGAACCATGGCTAGCAACGTCGGCTGTACAACTGGGGCGAGTGCTAGTACGTCTCTCTAGACCTGCCGTGTGGTGGCGCTCGGTCTGCAATTACTGACAGTGGCGACACGCGGGTCCGTCATATACTAGCGGACCGCGGCCGATTTAAAAGCTACCACCCAGCAAGTGTGGTGTCTGGCGGTGACACCACACATTTGTTTTCTTGTTTTGGTCCTTACTAACACCAGTCAAAATATGGAAAGCAGAGAGCATTTGTTTCACAGTATCGAAGATGGAGAAGTACTCAAAGCTCCCAAGATACGCATTTTAGAGCCCATGTTTACTGTGAACTTTTCGTTTAGTATCGTGTACTTTCAACTGTATAAGCTTAGGCCATTAATTATGGTGCACCATGTATACTTGTACATTCTGAGAATTCCACTTAGGTGCCTTTATTTATCACGTTCTTATCTAAACTATGTTATTGATGTGTTGGCAAATGTGTCAACACCTTGTAGATAGAGGAGGCTGAAATGTACGCTAACTAACGCAGACGGGCGTGAAGTCTGGAACAGGATAAGTAATGAATGCTAATAAGAAAAGTACGTATTTAAGTTAATACTCAACTTTAATGCATCCTTGTGGTACATCGCTATTGACGATACAAATTAGACTCTCTCCAGATAGGGTGAATGGCGCCTTGCTAGGTCGTAGTCATGGACTTAGCTGAAGGCTATTCTAACGGTCTCTCGGCAAATGAGAGAAAGGCTTCGTCAGTGTAGTCGCTAGCAAAGTCGTCGTACAACTCGGGCGAGTGCTAGTCCGTCATTCTAGACCTGCCATGTGGTGGCGCTAGGTCTGCAAGTACTGACAGTGGCGACACGCGGGTCCGACATGTACTAATGGACCGCGGCCGATTTAAAGCTACCACCTAGCAAGTGTGGTGTCTGGCGGTGACACCACAGTTACCGATTTCAGGTTTACGTAACTACATTCTCAGAAGTAAATACGGCTGTCCAAACCTGTCAACCATGCAATACACTGACCAACTGATAATAGCGTGCACATAGCAGTTTCACTGTGCACGTCATTCACATTGTTTTATTGATTACAAAGTCGATTGACTTGGGTGCCTTGGATGATATTATGTAATTCCGAAAGTGATAATATGATGAAAATATTAAAATAATAATAAATACACTCAAATGGAATATTTCCTCTAGAATGCTGGAAGGTATTTCTTATCACATATGGTATCTTCCTGCAACTTCTTATAGTTAGTGATTTCCAAATTTACTTTCTCTGCCGATTTTGCAGGGTTCTCCTACGTTATCCACCAATTTTCAGCATCCTTTTGTAACACCACATCTCAAAGGCATCGATTTTCTTTTACTTTCGGTTTTCCCACTGTCCACAATTCATTTGCGTACAATGATGTGGTTAGAAGCTTATTGATCAAATTCAGGCCTATGATACCGATAGATTTCTTTTGCGGGGAATGCCCTCTTTTCCTGTCTTACGCTGCTTATTACGTCGTTCTTGCCTCGTCTGCCATGAGTCATTTTGTTTCTCAGGTAACGGAATTACTTTACTGAGTCTACTGCGTGGTCCCCAATTTTCCTCACTAACTTCATTTTCCTACTCCTGCACACTTTTGCTTCCTTGATTTTAAGCTGAGTCAGTATTTTGTGCTCAGTTGAATGTTCCGAGCACATCTATTACTAAATACAGCCGATTGCTTAAAAGGTCCAGCACCAAAGACAGAGCACAAGAAAAGAACAACATATGTACATGTATTGATGTGTAGATCCACAGACTCGAAGTAATTTCTGAATGATACCCTAAGGCTGGCAAATTCTGTTATACGGATGACGTCTATTGCAATACCGACCATTTTCAGCCTGTGGCCAATTTTAAATGCACACACAGGACTCGCCAAACGGGGGTTTACGTACACTGACTACCGTCAATATGTACCAAACATTTTTTACTGCCATGAGCAGACTGTCACTGGTATTACATACCCAGATGTGTTGCAAAACTACCGGACGCCACAACTTGAAGCGGAAATGAATGTATTCATTTTCCAGCAAGACGGGTCCGCTCCACATTACCACAGGGAGGTCACAGAATAGCTATCTCGTACTGTACCTGTTTGAACTGATCAGACAACTTCAGATTTCTGTGTTGACTTGATGAAGGCAGTTGCACATCCCTCCGCTCTCTGCTACTAACGGCGAGCTTAATGAGTGGTGCGCTTCCTGTGGTAGATGCATGCTGTCGCACATCTGGGAACAAATTTCGTAGAGATTGGGTATCTGCTGTATGAGAAGAGGAAGCCAGTTGTGAAATTTTTTGAAGGAAACTCGATTTGCTGTAAAGGGAATAAATTATTTCAAGTAAGTAAATCTCATTTCCAACGGCCTCACCGCAGTAGTAACACCGGTTCCCGTGGGATCACAGATATTAAGCACTGTCGGACTTGGCTAGCATTTGGATGGCTGACCATGCGGGTCTGCAGAGAGCTCTTGGAAAGTGCGCTGCACTCGGTCCTTGTGAGGCCTTTTGATTGGAAGTGGCGGCTCCGGTCACGAAAACTGACAATGTCTGGGAGAGCGGAGTGCTGACCACATGGCCCTCCATATCCGCATCCAGTGACGCCGCTCGGTTGAGGATAACAATGCGGTCGGTTGGTAGTGTCGAGCTTGCGAGGCCTGTTGGAACAGAATATACAGGGTGATCCATTGATAGTGACCGGGCCAATTACTTCACGAAGTAAGCATCAATCGCTTTGTGATAGTTGGCAATGTAATAGTCACAAACGTGTAAGTACATGGTATCACGTAACATTCCGCCAGTGCAGACGGTATTTGCTTCGTGATACACTCCCCGTGTTAAAATGGACCGTTTACCAATTACGAGTAAGGTCGAATTCGTGTTGATGTATGGCTATTGTGATCAAAATGCCCAACGGGCGTGTGCTATGTATGCTGCTCGGTATCCTGAACATCACTCAAGTATCCGGACCGTTCGCCGGATAGTTACGTTATTAAGGAAACACGAAGTGTTCAGCCACATGTGAAACGTCAACCACGCCCTGCAACATATGAGGATGCCCAAGTAGCTGTTTTAGCTGCTGTCGCGGCTAATCCTCAGATCAGTAACAGACAAATTACGCGAGAATTGGGAATCTCAAAAACGTCGGTGTTGAGAATGCTACATCAACATCGATTGCACCCGTACCATATTTCTATGCACCAGGAATTGCATGACGACGACTTTGAACATCGTGTACAGATCTGCCACTGGGCACAAGAGAAATTACGGGACGATGACACATCTTTTGCAGGCGTTCTATTTAGCGACGAAGCGTCATTCACCATCAGCGGTAACGTAAACCGGCATAATACACACTATTAGGCAACGAAAAATCCACGATGGCTGCGACAAGTGGAACATCAGCGACCTTGGCGGGTTAATGTACGGTGCAGCATTATGGGAGGAAGGATAATTGGCCCCCATTTTATCGATGGCAATCTAAATGGTGCAATGTATGCTGATTTCCTACGTAATGTTCTACCGATGTTACTACAAGATGTTTCACTGCATGACAGAATGGCGATGTACTTCCAACATGATGGATATCCGCCACATAGCCCGCGTGCGTTTGGAGCGGTATTGAATAGCATATTTCATGACAGGTTGATTGGTCGTCGAAGCACCATACCATGGCCCGCACGTTCACCGGATCTGACGTCCCCGGATTTCTTTCTCTGGGGAAAGTTGAAGGATATTTGCTATCGTGATCCACCGACAACGCCTGACAACATGGATCAGCGCATTGTCAATGCAAGTGCGAACATTACGGAACGCGATCAACTCGCTGTTGAGAGGAATGTCGTTACACGTATTGCCAAATGCATTGTGGTTGACGGATATCATTTTGAGCATTTATTGCATTAATGTGGTATCTACAGCTAATCACGCTGTAACAGCATGCGTTCTCAGGAATGATAAGTTCACAAAGGTACATGTATCACATTGGAACAACCGAAATAAAATGTTGAAACGTACCTACGTTCTGTATTTAAATTTAAAAAGCCTACCTGTTACCAACTGTTCGTCAAAAATTGTGAGCCATATATTTGAGACTATTACAGCGCCATATATCGCAAAGTAAAAAAAGTGGTCCAACTAAAACATTCATATTTCTTTACGTACTACACGAATATGTAATAAAAAATGGGGGTTCCTATTTTAAAAAAAACGCAGTTGATATCCGTTTGACCTATGGCAGCGCCATCTAGCGGGTCAACCATAGCGCCATCTGGTTTCCCCTTTCAAGCTAGACAAGTTTCGTTATTTGTAGTTTTTTCGTTTGACGCTTATTTCGTGAGATGTTTGGCCCGGTCACGGTGAATGGACCACACTGTAGGTTAGATGCATGCTTCCTGCATTTCATTTGGATAATGCTGGTGGAAGACAATTTAGTTCTTAGCTCATCAGGGTTAACGTAAATTCATGATTTTTATTTTTGAGTGTATCTGTAGTTAACATGTACCTGAGCTATGTGAAATAAATGTCTTTCTACTAGGAACACAATACAACAGCCTTATAGCGGCTTAAACTATGCTACACGTACACACCACGCGCAGTTTCCCGAACCGCGTAGCAGATACGCAGCGTGCGGAGCGACGTTTAATGTTTGTCGTCCCACCGGAAGTTATCGGCGGTCCGACGGCGGCTTTGCGTGAGGCAGTGAGCCGAGAGGCCGCGCCGGCGACTCTATATACCTGCTAGTGCCGTCCCTCTTCATCTGCAGGAAGTTCCCGGACCGATAGGCCCCAGGGAGTCCGCGAGCAGATTACAGGCCGATCACTCTGCCGCTAGCCGGCCGGGCGGCGGGCGGAGGAGCGCTACCATTTGCTGAGCAAATAGTCGCCGGCCTTCGGGGGCGGGGTGGGAGGGACGGAGGGAGGTGCTCCTATAATCTTTTATGAGCTGCAGCCGGAGCCAGGGGAGGAACAAGAAGGTGGGGGCGGCAGCCAAGGAAAGCCGCTTAGCGCAGTTGGGCTTACTGCCTGCGGTCGCGGTCCTACTTGCGCGCGCCGCGAAGAGGAAATAGCGCCCTAAATTATGTAGCGCTGCCGCTGCCTTCCCCGGTCACCGGCAGCGTCTCCCAAGACCGCAGGGGGCGACTCAGATGCGGGCGCCTCACTTTATTGTGTCTGCCTGCTACGCAAGCATCAGCTGCGGCGAGGTCAATGAAGCTTGTCACAAGCCGTGTTCTTTTTGCTATAGCAGACGGGCAGCGGACACATCGACTCATCTCACACACGACCTTTTTTTTCCCATTGGTCTTCTAACGCTTCTGATGCGTCCCGCTACGACTTTCAGTCCTTCAACATCCTCTTCGTTTGGGACTGTAAAATCCAAGGTCCTCGACTATTTGTTAGATATACATGTAAGAACTAAAACATTGTGGCCACGAGATCGAAGAGCACCTGGTGGAGCTGCGGGCAACCTGACACTGTAAGGAACGTATATAATGGAACAAGAGACGTATGGGTTATCAGTCTCGCTAACATACGACCTCAAATGGAAAAATCCACAGACATTAACGACCTTGACGAATCACAAATTGTCGTGGTCCGGCGCCTGCGAACGAGAATCTCGGGAATAGTAAATCTTATATAATAGTAAATCTGGTTCGTTGTTGACGTGCCACTACCGTGAGCATTTACACACTACTGGTCATTAAAATTGCTATATCACGAAGATAACGTGCTACAGACACGAAATTTATCCGGTAGGAAGAAGATGCTGTGATAGGTAAATGATTAGTTTTTCAGAGCATTCACACAACGTTGGCGCCGGTGGCGACACCTACAACAAAGGTTTTCTCTCGTATAGGATGCAATACGCAGGGTAATTTAGGCAAACGATTTAGTTAAACAGTCATCTGTGTATCTAAAGTACTGAACACCTTTCAGTCTTCCGATTGCCGCAAATTTCAGTGAACATTTATTATTAAAAAGGAGATAAATGGGGAACGCTACATTTTCCTGTTCTGCTCTGCTTCTTATATCCTCCTTGCATCGTCCGTCAAGGGTTATTTCTAAGGTCGCAGAACTCCTTCAATCTGTTAACTACGTGGTCCGGGACTTTTTGTTACAACGTTAAGTGAAGCGCCCTCACGCCTGTCGGGAACGATAGAAAAGACATGGCTGTGACAAGACGTCGGCCAATTCCGCGCTGACCGACCCCTCTCCTGGACGACAACGCGACAGCAGCGGCCTCTATACGAAGAGAACATAAGCCTGCGCACGACTGGTCGCAGCCCAGTTGACTTGTGTAGCAGCGTCTTAGGATTGTTTACACTGAAGAACACTGCTTATATTGCATGTCGCCCTTTGCTTGCGACACATCTGTGTAACTGACCAAGTTAAGTATTGTAATTAATACGATTTGTTTTAATGTTGTCTATAGATACGAGAAAGCAGGTTTCCTAGACACCCCATAACTGACGACTAGGATGTATTCACCACTTTTTATGTTTCTTTTGTCACAAATCTCATTTCGGCTGCTCCTCAGTACTTCCCTGTATCTTTGGTTCAGTCGTAATTAGTATTCTGTTTTCAGCAGACTGTTCACTTCTTTCAGCAACGCTTGTAAATTAGTGTATACGAAAAATTACAACATAATGGATGTTTGGGATAACATGAAGCCTCATGGAAGTAATAAGGGACTGAAAAATGCCATTATTGGGAACGGTAGCTGTAAGAAGTAATGCACTTAGATGTACGAGAGTGGCGCAGTATCTCTCGAAAACAATTTCATTTTTCAGCGGACGACTATTTACGATCATGGAATCAGAATATTGAGAACTACAGACATGCCTTACGTATTGCTAAAAAATATAAAATTTGGAAAAGACCGTGATTGAAAAATGATACTGATGCACTTTATAATACACCTGACGACAATCACTGACTTAATTTATAGTATGAGTGGTTTCACCTGCGGTCGACAGCCGTTTTGAAATCAGTGTTGCAGCATGATTTGGCAAAGCGTGCACGTCACTTTTAGGAGGCTTCTTATGCTGCAGCAGTGATCTGAAGATGGCTGTAGATAAAAACAAAAACCAGTAATAAAAATAATACCAGTGACTGTTAATAAGTATAATAAAGCAAACATTTACTGAGAATCATAATTCCAGACAGTAAGATATCCGTGTTCAGAACCATCATGAGTTCCAGTTCATGCATACAGCGAATAATCTGAGTTCTAGACCAACAAAGTTGACATATTATTTACAATACCAGATAATATTGGATGTAACATTTCAGTTCAAAGTAAACAAATACAACTGAAACACTTGTTAAGTCTCCTAGAATACACTGTGTCTAAACAATGATAATATTGATCAAAAAAGTCGAAATCCACTGCGGTATACTCATTTCCATATGCCGATAACTTCGAATGTTCTCCTTGACGTAAGTTACTATTATGTTAGTTCTTAATGAAACCACCTCCAATAGCACCTCGCTTATTAAGGCTCTGTAGTATTGTATTGTGCTTTGGTTTCCTTTACTTCTTAGATAGTTTTTATCGCCCAGACCTACCTTTGACGGACCAACGAGAGCGAGTCCTCGCTACGTCACATGTCATTTGATGGATCAATGATAGCATGACGTTACCAAAAGGCCAGTCATATGCGATAAAATGAAAGCGTGTCCCCACTATGAGGGCCGTAGTGTGATGGGCCAATGAAAGCTGAAAGCGTACCCATACCACTGACCCTTACGATAAGGCTATTCATATGACGGACCATTAAAGAAATGCCCTCATTATAAGGGTCATCATAAGACCATAAGATAGACCAATGAAAGGGTGCCGTTACCAAAACGTGCATCATGACGGACAAATGAAAATGTATTTCCCTGTGAGGTCTATCACATGAAAGAAAAATGAATGTAATTTTACTACATGGTTTGCAATTGGACGGATCAATCATTTCATCATTAGGCGCTACATATTTTTTATTATTATTATCTTTTCAGTCACCAGTCTTTGAATGGTTTGATGTAGGTCTTCATGAATTACTCTCCTGTGCCATACTTTTCATCTCAGGGTAGCAATTGCAACACAAGTCCTCAATTATTTGTTGGATGTATTACAATCTCTCTCTTCTTCTGCGGTTTTTACCCTTTACAGCTCCCTGAAGTACCATGGAAGTTATTTTCTGCTGTAACAGCACATGTTCTATCATTCTGTCATTTCTTTTCGTCAGTATTTTCCAAATGATCCTCTCCTTGCCGCTTCTGCGGAGCGCATCATTCATTATCTTATCAGTCCATCTAATTTACAACATTCTTCTGTAGTACAACACCTCAAAGGCTTCGATTTTCTTCAGTTGTGGTTTTCCCACAGTCCATGGCTCACTACCATAGAATGTTGTGCACCATATATACAGAGCTATTACAAATGATTGAACCGATTACATAAATTCACTGTAGCTCCATTCATTGACATGTGGTCACGACACACTACAGATACGTAGAAAAACTCATAAGGTTTTGTTCGGCTGAAGCCGCACTTCAGGTTTCTGCCGCCAGGGCGCTCGAGAGCGCAGTGAGACTAAATGGCGACAGGAGCCGAGAAAGCGTATGTCATGCTTGAAATGCACTCACATCAGTAAGTCATAAGAGTGCAACGACACTTCAGGACGAAGTTCAACAAAGACCCACCAACTGCTAACTCCATTCGGCGATGGTATGCGCAGTTTAAAGCTTCTGGATGCCTCTGTAAGGGGAAATCAACGGGTCGGCCTGCAGTGAGCGAAGAAACGGTTGAAAGCGTGTGGGCAAGTTTCACGCGTAGCCCGCGGAAGTCGACGAATAAAGCAAGCAGGGAGCTAAACGTACCACAGCCGACGGTTTGGAAAATCTTATGGAAAAGGCAGAAGCCTTACCGTTTACAATTGCTACAAGCCCTGACACCCGATGACAAAGTCAAACGCTTTGAATTTTCGGCGCGGTTGCAACAGCTCATGGAAGAGGATGCGTTCAGTACGAAACTTCTTTTCAGTGATGAAGCAACATTTTTTCTTAATGGTGAAGTGAACAGGCACAATGTGCGAATCTAGGCGGTAGAGAATCCTCACGCATTCGTACAGCAAATTCGCAATTCACCAAAAGTTAACGTGTTTTGTGCAAGCTCACGGTTTAAAGTTTACGGCCCCTTTCTCTTCTGCGAAAAAAACGTTACAGGACACGTGTATCTGGACATGCTGGAAAATTGGCTCATGCCACAACTGGAAACCGACAGCGCCGACTTCATCTTTCAACAGGATGGTGCTCCACCGCACTTCCATCATGATGTTCGGCATTTCTTAAACACGAGATTGGAAAACCGATGGATCGGTCGTGGTGGAGATCATGATCAGCAATTCATGTCATGGCCTCCACGCTCTCCCGATTTAACCCCATGTGATTTCTTTCTCTGGGGTTATGTGAAAGATTCAGTGTTTAAACCTCCTCTACCAAGAAACGTGCCAGAACTGCGAGCTCGCATCAACGATGCTTTCGAACTCATTGATGGAGACATGCTGCACCGAGTGTGGGAGGAACTTGATTATCGGCTTGATGTCTGCCGAATCACTAAACGGGCACATATCGAACGTTTGTGAATGCCTAAAAAAACTTTTTGAGTTTTTGTATGTGTGTGCAAAGCATTGTGAAAATATCTCAAATAATAAAGTTATTGTAGAGCTGTGAAATCGCTTCAATCATTTGTAATAACCCTGTACATTCTCGGAAATTTCTTCCTAAAAATTAAAACCTCCGTTTGATACTAGTAGATGACACTTCACAAAGAATGCCCTTTTTGCCACTGCTAGTCTGCTTTTCATGCCCTCCGTCCGTCTTGGGCTACTTTGTTGCCTAAGTAGCAGAATTTCTTACCTTCGACCACTTCGTAAGCCACAATTCTAATGTTAAGTTTCTCGCTGTTCTCATTTCTGCTACTTCCCATTACCTTCGTCATTCTCCAATTTACTGTCAATCCATATTCTTTAGTAATTAGACTGTTCATTCCATTCAACACACCCTGTGATTCCTTTACGCTTCCAATGAGGATAGCAATCTCATCAGCGAATCTTACTGTTGGTACCCTTTCACCTTGAATTGTAATCCTACTCTTCAACCTTTCTTTTATTTGCCTCATCCCTTTTTCGATGTATGGATTGAACAGTAAGGGCGAAAGACTACATCCCTGACTTACATCCTTTTTAATCCGAGCACTTCATTCTTCATCTTCCAGTCCAATTTTTCTCTCTTGATTCATTTAATGTTATATATGTACGCGGTTTGGCTCTCATCGTTTTCCATTTGACCCCTCTTCAACAGTAACAGTTCCACCTTTACATGCCTGACGTCTGCAATCCGTAGCGGACACGGATGCCCACTTTCACACAGGTCACATAAGAGAGAGCACTAAAATTCCTGCTTCCTCCGAAATTCGTGCACTCTATCAGCGCAGGATCTTATCAACTTTTGTCTGATCCTCGGAATTGCTAGTTGAACCGAGCATTCCAAAATAGAGATGGAACGCGCAGTTGAACGAAGACTATGGGCACACACGCCTCGGATCACCCCATCGAGAGAGGGATCCTCCAACTGCACCACATTCAGCGGTCAGGGAGATCGAACAATTTCACCGACTGTCGCGTGTGCTTTAAAGTAACAGTCGCTGCACAATGGTCACTGAAGCTTACGGGGATGACATCGACAGTCAAAGTCTTATCACACAGCATATAAAATATCTGTCAAGCCTGCTGCTAGAAGTAGCAGTAAAATATGTGTATTTGACAAGTGTCGGACATTTACAGAGCCAGATGTCTTGCAGTTCCTAGGAATGAACTAAATCTTGCAATTACCGACAGGGATTAAAACTGTGAGGCCCATTTGCAGGAGGCAATACAAAGTTAAAAATCACCATCTACCAAATTATTCTGCGCACTTTCTCGTAATAAATAAACCGCTACTTCCTCATAAAATCGGGAATGGTCCAAAGTGTGTCTGGTACCGAACGGTGCAAAAAGGAGAATCAAGGTCAGGTGAAGAAGAAAAGTACATCCTATTCCTTTACCATTATCAAAAACTTCTAGCCCTTAAATGGGAATGTCCTCCGTAAAAAAGTGCAGTGTCCGTGGAACATTTGGGAGCCAAAATAAATAGAGTGAGAGAAAAGCGAGTGAATGGTACTTATTGTAGTAAAACATCTGCGAAGGAATGATAGGTAAACTGACGCAAAGAAGCGAGCCCCACATCCGATTCCACCCCATTAACATTCAAAGAAAGAAACGTACAAACCTGCATACTTTAAAAACAAGAAATGAAATTCGAGGTGCTCAAGAACTGAATTACGTCATTAACAAGTGTCAAGATCCATTGCTGGGTTCACGTACGTGTCAGAGGATGGGGGGGGGGGGGGCTCCTACCCCTGCTTCTGGAATCTTTGTCTTCCTTCTTCTTATGAACCACCGCCCGCCCAGGTAGGCCGCGTTGTTTACAACTACTACGAGGCAACACACCATCGGCAGTCGGGGACGTAGGCGGTTCTTGAATATTAACTAAAGCAGGTGATAAACAAGGAACCGCAAGGGCCCACTCCCAAGAGAGGGATCAAACATCACAACATCTGGGTCGACAGGTAGTATTTCATGGCCAGCAATTGCCTCCACTGGAGGCACCTGAATGGGTGACAGTAAGGGAGCAGGTTCGACGACTTCCCCACCCTTGGGTGATTGCAGAGGAGTTATCTCAACAGCGAGAGAAATACTAGGAGTAGGTGTTTTCGCACTATCGACCCAATCAGAAAGGCAGGATTCGGTGTTATACATCAACAGACAAAGTTACTTCAGGGAGGGGAGGGGGAGGAGCTGACGTAGCCGACTCACTCCTCACCAGCCTGCGCACGACGTCTCTTATGTTTCACTGCGGGCACTGCGGGTTTGGCAACAACAATTGCTGGACATGTTGCGAGGATAAAATTGGAAAATCGGAAGCAGCTGCGCATCCATCTGTTGTTAGATTGCACACGAGAAGATGTGGCACTAACCTCGCGAGAAGCAGAAACTACGAGGGCAGTTCAATAAGTAACGCAACACATTTTTTTTCTAGGCCAATTTTGGTTGAAAAAACCAGAAATTTCTTGTGGAATATTTTCGAACATTCCCGCTTCGTCTCGTATAGTTTCATTGACTTCCGACAGGTGGCAGCGCTGTACGGAGCTGTTAAAATGGCGTCTGTAACGGATGTGCGTTGCAAACAACGGGCAGTGATCGAGTTTCTTTTGGCGGAAAACCAGGGCATCTCAGATATTCATAGGCGCTTGCAGAATGTCTACGGTGATCTGACAGTGGACAAAATCACGGTGAGTCGTTGGGCAAAGCGTGTGTCATCATCGCCGCAAGGTCAAGCAAAACTGTCTGATCTCCCGCGTGCGGGCCGGCCGTGCACAGCTGTGACTCCTGCAATGGCGGAGCGTGCGAACACACTCGTTCGAGATGATCGACGGATCACCATCAAACAACTCAGTGCTCAACTTGACATCTCTGTTGGTAGTGCTGTCACAATTGTTCACCAGTTGGGATATTCAGAGGTTTGTTCCCGCTGGGTCCCTCGTTGTCTAACCGAACACCATGAAGAGCAAAGGGGAACCATCTGTGCGGAATTGCTTGCTCGTCATGTGGCTGAGGGTGACAATTGCTTGTCAAAGATTGTTACAGGCGATGAAACATGGGTTGATCACTTCGAACCTGAAACAAAGCGGCAATGAATGGAGTGGCGCCACACCCACTCCCCTACTAAGAAAAAGTTTAAAGCCATACCCTCAGCCGGAAAAGTCATGGTTACAGTCTTCTGGGATACTGAAGGGGTTATTCTGTTCGATGTCCTTCCCCATGGTCAAACGGTCAACTCTGAAGTGTATTGTGCTACTCTTCAGAAATTGAAGAAACGACTTCAGCGTGTTCGTAGGCACAAAAATCTGAACGAACTTCTCCTTCTTCATGACAACGCAAGACCTCACACAAGTCTTCGCACCCGAGAGGAGCTCACAACACTTCAGTGGACTGTTCTTCCTCATGCACCCTACAGCCCCGATCTCGCACCGTCGGATTTCCATATGTTTGGCCCAATGAAAGACGCAATCCGTGGGAGGCACTACGCGGATGATGAAGAAGTTATTGATGCAGTACGACGTTGGCTCCGACATCGACCAGTGGAATGGTACCGTGCAGGCATACAGGCCCTCATTTCAAGGTGGCGTAAGGCCGTAGCATTGAATGGAGATTACGTTGAAAAATAGTGTTGTGTAGCTAAAAGATTGGGGAATAACCTGGTGTATTTCAATGCTGAATAAAACAACCCCCTGTTTCAGAAAAATTATGTGTTGCATTACTTATTGAACTGCCCTCGTAAATCACCTATTGTCACTTTTCGACGCTGTTCAAAACAGGACTTCAATACAAATACCCGCTGCTGGCAATTAGATCTAAGGCGGCTCTTTCACTGCTGAGAAAGTATGTATCCACTTACCCACTATAAGTTATATCAATGCGGTATCAGAATCGGAATTTAAGTGAGCTTTGGAGAAGATCAAATGAGCAGAAAAGATATACAAGGTGAGTCACTAACTATTGCCAACAAGAATAACTCCGAACGAGCTGATAAGTGTGTGAGACAAATGTTGTATGGGACAACGGGGGCCATAATATGATGTTCGTTTTTTTTGCTAGGCGGGGTCGCATCAGAGATATGAAGGTCAACTTTGTTTTTGTAAATGGGATGCTAGAGTCTGGTACTTATTTTCAGATAGCGGCTATCGAGACGAATCCAATGATGTGCAATAGTAAGGTCTTTGAAGGTCAACAAAAGTCACAAAGGTGGCATGAACGTACATTTACAGAAGGTGTTCGAAGCGATGAGCATTGGTATCAGTGCAGTGCTGCAATGGTATTCCTTATCACATCGTCAGTTATTGAAGCACATGCTCTGACAATTCTCTGTCACATATCTTCAGGTGTAGTTGGAATGTCTTTATAAACAATGTCTTTTACGAACCCCCAGCCGCGCGGTTAGAGGCACCATGTCACTGATCGCGCGGCCCCTCGCGCCGAAGGTTCGAGTCCTCCCTCGGGCATGGGTGTGTGTGTTGTTCTTAGCATAAGTGAGTTTAAGTAGTGTATAAGTCTAGCGACCGATGACCTCAGCAGTTTGGACCCTTTGGAATTAACACATTTAAACAATTTTTGAACGAATCCCCACAAGAAAGAAATCCGGAGGCTTCAAGTCTGACGAACAAGCTGGCCACGACACATCTCCTCCGCGTCCTATTTGGGAATTGTCTCTGCAACTCACTTCTAGCCGTCAGCGAAAAATGTGCCGGACACCCATCGTGTTGACACCACATTCTGTTCCTTCTTCCTAAATGTATCTCTTCCAATAGCAGACCTAACGTTTCTTGCAGGAATGTGGTGAACGTCCTACCATTAAAATTTCCTTCGATTAAATAGGGACCTATAATTCTGTCCTTCAGAATCCCACACCATACATTCATAAACCACAGTTTTTGGTGTGCAACTTGCTGCAGCCAACAATAATGCGTGTTATGCAAATTAACATTTCTGTGATTCGTGAATGTAGTCTCGTCAGTAAATAAAATCATGTTAATAAATGTGTCTTCCCTCTGAATCTGAAGTTGAGCACATCGGCAGAAATCGAAGCGACGCATACAAGCCGTATCAGTTAATTCTTGGTGGAGAATGATATGGTAAGGATGATATTTATGGCGATGAACGCGGACAACACTACTCTGGCTCATGCCAGATTCCCTTCAATTTGACCTGAACTAACCCAAGGATCTCGAACCACAGTGGCAAGAGTATCAATTTCCGTTTCCTCGTTAGTAACGTTCCTTTACCGGATATATTTCTGATGCGTTACAGATCCACTGGTTCCCAATTTATCATACACATATTTAAATGTACGACGTGTAGGTTGAGTACGTTGAGGATATCTTTCAGCGCATAAGTCTCTAGCCCTCACTGATTTTCGTTGGCATTCTCCATAAATAAGAAGCATATCGACTTGTTCTTCGAAGGAATACATGAATCACATTCGCTTGATTCGACAATACTAGTCTTACCGTTCCTATTAGTGTTTTATTGCGAAACCGTCGATTGGTGTTTACATGTCAATGGCACATTAGATGGATACTCCGTATACGGCGAATATTTACTACTTGCACGATATACTAGAGAGAATTGTCAGAGTATGTGCTTCGATAAGTGCCGATGTGATAAGGAATGCCATCCAATCCACGATAAGAGGATTGCAGCACTGCACATACCAATGGTCATCACTTCGAACACCTTCTGTAAATGGACGTTCATGGCACCTTTGTGACCTTCTTGACCTTACTGTTACACATCGTTGGATTCATCTCGATACCCGCTATCAGAAAATAAGTACCAAACTCTAGCATCCCATTTACAAAAACAAAGTTGACGTTCATATCTCTGATGCGACCCCACCTATCAACAAAAACCAACGTCATATGCCCGCATTGTCCTATACAACATTTGTCCCACACACTTATCAGCTCGTATTGTACTTTCGGAGTAATTCTTGGTGGCAATACTTAGTGACTCCGGCTGTATAACATTCCTTCAGAATTTCTGAAACCATTGTGGAAAGTGGCAACAAAACGACTATTCTCGTTGGTGTGTAGAATGCATGAGTCTGGCTTTCGGAAAAATATCATCCACACAGTTCCGAAGACTGCAAGAGCCGACAAGTTCAAGGATAAGCGCACAATCAGCTTAACAGTTCATGCAGCTCAAGTTGTAGACACGAATGATATACAGAAGGATTGAAAAGAAAATTGATGCAGTGATAGATGACAATCAGTTTGGCATTAGGAAAGGTAAAGGCGCCAGAGAGGCAATTCTGACTTTGCGGTTGATAATGGAAGCAAGACTAAACAAAAATCAAGAAACTTTCAAAGGACTTGTTCACGTGTTGACCCAGCGACATCGTCAATTACTGGTGCAATGGGTACGGAACCGTAGGGATTCGACCTTCGATCAATGGAAACGAGCCGGCTCTTCGGGTGAACCACATTTTTGCTACACTAGGTCGACAGTCGTCTCCACAAACGCCTTCATCGAGGTGAACGGCGGCACGGAACGTGCTGCGCGCCACGGGCTCACGTTGGTGAGAGTATGATTATGCTATGGGAGACATTCTCCTGTACTAGCATGAGATCTGTGGTGGTAATCGAAGACACGCTGACAGCTGTGAAGCATTTACATCCATTCATGCTCGATGTCTTCCCCGCTGCCTACGTCATCTTTCAACAATGTAATTGTCCGTGTCTCGGAACCAGAACCGTGCTACAGTGGTTTGAGGAGCATTATATTGAACTTACTTTGATGTCTCGGTGACCATTCCCACCTGATGTAAATCCTGCGGAGACCCTTCCGGCTCGCTAGCGGGCACCATAACCGCGTACGCAAATCAGCGTTATTTACGTGAATTACATGACTTGTGCATAGACATTTAATGCCACATACCTCGACAGCAGGTGTTGACAGATGTGAAAATTACCGAACTATCAGTTTAATAAGTCACAGCTGCAAAATACTAACGCGAATTCTTTACAGACGAATGGAAAAACTGGTAGAAGCGGACCTCGGGGAAGATCAGTTTGGATTCCGTAGAAATGTTGGAACACGTGAGGCAATACTAACCTTACGACTTATCTTAGAAGAAAGATTAAGAAAAGGCAAACCTACGTTTCTAGCATTTGTAGACTTAGAGAAAGCTTTTGAAAACGTTAACTGGAATACTCTCTTTCAAATTCTGAAGGTGGCAGGGGTAAAATACAGGGAGCGAAAGGCTATTTACAATTTGTACAGAAACCAGATGGCAGTTATAAGAGTCGAGGGGCATGAAAGGGAAGCAGTGGTTGGGAAAGGAGTGAGACAGTGTTGTAGCCTCTCCACGATCTTATTCAATCTGTATATGAGCAAGCAGTAAAGAAAACAAAAGAAAAATTCGGAGTAGGTATTAAAATTCATGGAGAAGAAGTAAAAACTTTGAGGTTTGCCGATGACATTGTAATTCTGTCAGAGACAGCAAAGGACTTGGAAGAGCAGTTGAACGGAATGGACAGTGTCTTGAAAGGAGGATATAAGATGAACATCAACAAAAGCAAAACGAGGATAATGGAATGTAGTCAAATTAAATCGGGTGATGCTGAGGGGATTAGATTAGGAAATGAGACACTTAAAGTAGTAAAGGAGTTTTGCTATTTGGGGAGTAAAATAACTGATGATGGTCGAAGTAGAGAGGATATAAAATGTAGACTGGCAATGGCAAGGAAATCGTTTCTGAAGAAGAGAAATTTGTTAACATCGAGTATAGATTTAAGTGTCAGGAAGTCGTTTCTGAAAGTATTTGTATGGAGTGTAGCCATGTATGGAAGTGAAACATGGACGATAACCAGTTTGGACAAGAATCGAATAGAAGCTTTCGAAATGTGTTGCTACAGAAGTATGCTGAAGATTAGGTGGGTAGATCACGTAACTAATGAGGAGGTATTGAACAGGATTGGGGAGAAGAGAAGTTTGTAGCACAAATTGACTAGAAGAAGGGATCGGTTGGTAGGACATGTTTTGAGGCATCAAGGGATCACAAATTTAGCATTGGAGGGCAGCGTGGAGGGTAAAAATCGTAGAGGGAGACCAAGAGATGAATACACTAAGCAGATTCAGAAGGATGTAGGTTGCAGTAGGTACTGGGAGATGAAGAAGCTTGCACAGGATAGAGTAGCATGGAGAGCTGCATCAAACCAGTCTCAGGACTGAAGACCACAACAACAACAACACCTCGACAAATCCACCAACGACCTGTCGGATCCCAGGTACGCAGAATCTGTGACGTATTTCGTTCCAAAGGCGGTCAAACCAGCTATTAAGCAGGTGGTCAAAATGTTTTGGCTCATCAGTGTACGTATGCCCGCCCTATAAATTATGTCATATATTGGGGGGTGGGGGTGACAAATGGAAACGTGCACTTATTACAATGCATGTCATACAGCTACCAATGAACGTTTGCACTCACTATGACTCCTATGGTGGACAAATGAGTGCGAGTTTTTTCGTGTAATCTACCAAGCGAGTCCTCACTGCAAAGTCTGTCATATGCCAGACAAATGAAAGTATGTCCTTTCAATGAGGTACGTCATAATATGGACCAATGAGAGCGTGCACTACCACAAAACACGTCGTATAATGCAGCACAGAGGTGCATCCTTATTACATTGCTCGTCACATGACGTAAAAATGAAAGTGTGAGTTTATTATAAGTTGTCATTTGGTAGACCAACGAAACCGCATCTTCTCTACAAGACTCGGCATATGGTGTACCAATGTCTGTTCAACAATGAACGTGTCTGAGTCTCGGCATGTAATGGAATAACGTATGCGTGTTTTCCTACCAGGCCTGTCATACGATTAACTAATGAAAGCCTGCCTCATTACGAGGCGAAACAAAATTTTTTAGCTGTTCACTGTTATTAACTTAACTATAAAATGCAACCGATCCAACATTAGTTTCCAGTTTTATTTCTTCATTTTCTGACGGTGTGCGTTGAATAATGTAATGTACGAGGGTTGGAACTTTAATAGTGGCAACTACTTATTTACAGCTCGTACAAAATAGATAATGTGTTTAAAAGTTTTACTGACCTTCAAAGTAGTCACCAACATTGTGAACAACCCGTTGCCAGCGATGTGGGAGTCGTAGGATACTCTTAGCAGTGCCAGTTTTGTTGACAGTTCGAGAAGCGCGGTCTATTGCCCGACGAATTTGTAGCAAATCTGAAGCGAATGCCGTGAAGTGTTTCCTTCAGTTTAGAAATCGAGTTGAACTTACGAGGGCTTAAGTCAGGGGAGTGCAGTAAATGGTATAGCATCTAGCAGCCCCATCAGTCCTGCAAAATGATAGTCAGGTCCTGCAGAAAGTGTCATCACTTCTGTCTCTAAGCTGGTCTTATGTCGTGTTCCAGAAATGAACAACATATACCCAACATATACCACCAACTGCACTTCCCGGACTTAAGCCCTCGTCAGTTCAACTCGATTTCTAAACTGATGGAAACACTTCACGGCATTCCTTTCAGAACTGCTACAAATCGTCGGGAAATAGACTGCGCCGCTCGAACTGTCAACACAACTGGCACTGCTAAGAGTATCCTACGACTTCCATATCGCTGGCAACGGGCTATACACAATGCTGGTGATTACTTTGAAGATCAGTAAAACTTTGAAACACGTATCTATTTTGTACGAGCTGTAAATAAATAGTTGTCACTATTAAACTTCCAACCCTCGTATAAACACACCATAAATGAAATGCTGAAATGAGGTGATACTATGTCAATTTATCTTCTGTTTCTTGACTGCTTATTGACAATCAAATGAAATAATATAATTGCAGCTATAGTTGACCGTACAACAGCGTAATGAATTCCAGTAATAACATGGGAAAAATAGTGAGTCATGCTTCCATTACACAATATGGGAATGCATGTTTTAATGTTAACTATATACCAATAGTCCCTTTTAGAATGGAGATGTTGTGTCATGTATTCGCTTTTGATATGTAACGTTGAATTTATATTTATGTAAAAAATGATAAGAGGGAATAATCTGTAATTTAAAACATGACAATCAACATAAATGTGTACTTCTAACCTAGCCCGTGCCGTTTCGAATTCCAGATCTTCAAAAGTGTGGGAAATAAACACCTTATTCCGTCGCCCCTGGCACCGTGTCCAGCTTCATTTCCTAAAACACAATATACACTACTGGCCATTAAAATTGCTACACCACGAAGATGACGTGCTACAGACGCGAAATTTAACCGACAGGAAGAAGATGCAGTGATTTGCAAATGATAAGCTTTTCAGAGCATTCACACAAGGTTAGCGACGGTGGCGACACATACAACGTGTTGACATGAGGAAAGTTTCTAACCAATTTCTCATACACAAACAGCAGTTGACCGGCGTTGCCTGGTGAAACGTTGTTGTGATGCCTCGTGTAAAGAGGAGAAATGTGTAACATAACGTTTCCGACTTCGATATAGGTCGGATTGTAGCCTATCACGATTGCGGTTTATAGTATTGCGACATTTCTGCTCGCGTTGGTCGAGATCCAATGACTGTTAGCAGAATACGGAATCGATGGGTTCAGGAGGGTGATACGCAACGCCGTGCTGGATCCCAATGGCCTCGTATCACTAGCAGTCGAGATGACAGGCATCTTATCCGCATGGTTGTAACGGATCGTGCAGCCACGTCTCGATCCCTGAGTCAAGAGATGGGGATGTTTACAAGACAACAACAATCTGCACGAACAGTTCGACGACGTTTGCATCAGCATGCACTATCAGCTCGGAGACCATGGCTGCGGTTACCCTTGACGCTGCATCACAGACAGGAGCGCCTGGGACGGTGTACTCAACGACGAACATGGGTGGACGAATGGCAAAACGTCATTCTCGGATAAATCCAGGTTCTGTTTACAGCATCATGATGGTCGCATCCGTGTTTGGCGACATCGCGGTGAAGGCACATTGGAAGCGTGTATTCGTCATCGCCATACTGGCGTATCACCCGACGTGATGGTATGGGGTGCCATTGGTTTACGTTTCGGTCACCTCTTGTTCGCATTGAAGGCACTTTGAACAGTGGACGTTACATTTCAGATGTGTTACGGCGTGTGGCTCTACCCTTTATTCGATGCCTGCGAAACCCTACATTTCAGCAGGATAATGCACGACCGCATGTTGCAGGTTCTGTACGGGCCTTTCTGGATACAGAGCATGTTCGAGAGCTGCCCTGGCCAGCACATTCTCCAGATCTCTCACCCACTGCATACGTCTGGTCAATCGTGGCCGAGCAACTGGCTCGTCACAGTATGCCAGCGACTACTCTTGATGAACTGTGGTATCATGTTGAAGCTGTGTGGGCAGCTGTACCTGTACACGTCATGCAAGCTCTGTTTGACTCAATGCCCAGGAGTATCAAGGCCGTTATTACGGCTAGAGGTGGTCGCTAAGGGTACTGATTTCTCAGGATCTAGGCACCCAACTTGCGTGAAAATGTTATCACATGTCAGTTCTAGTATAATATATTCGTCCAATGAATATCCGTTTATCATCTGCATTTCTTTTTAATGGCCAGTAGTGTACGTGTACACCGGATTCTGCTGCCGCGGACTATCTGCACGATCTGACGCCACACCGTGCAGCTGTCGCCGGTGTTAAGTGGCTAAATATTTCTTTGCTACATGTTCTCTACAAGTCCCTGATACATACATCTAACGTTAACGATCACGTCTCAATCAGTGTCAACTCTGTGCTTATTTCCTACTGAATTCCACAAAAAGAGAGAGTCGCCTTTTAAAATCAAGTACTTCTCTCCGTGAATGATAAATACGTAAGACTGAAATGGCTCTACTTTTGTGTTAAATTGTAGTCGTATCATTGAGGTCCAACGTTCTCTTCCCGACGGTCACGTATTCCTTCGCAAGCTGGGGGTCAGCGGCGATAGCGTCCCCTTTTTATGTTCGACATTCCATCAGGGAGCCCCGCGACTTCGGGACTGCGGCCTTGAAGTGGCTCCGGCGATTGGCAGGGACGTCCGCTGACTGTCCCCGGGATAGCGTGGCCATCAAACAGGGACGTGCCGAGCCGCGCTGCTGCTGCGACCGTACCGGCTGGACGAAGTGGTGGAGGGGGGGGGGGGGGGGGAGGGGGAGGAGGTGCCGACAGCGCGGTCGTTTGCGTCCCGCCCTCACTATCCGCCGGGGATAAACAAACAGCACCCCTGGGTAACAGGCTGAGGGTGCACGAACACCACCAAACCATTGCGGGGGCTGCACCGCGATAAAGGACGGTGCCAGGCATACGTGTACGAATGCTGCTGATCTCACGAAGACTGCAGTACATCTGTACAGGGTGCGAAAACTGGCTTGAAAAATATTTCATGCACCTTAATATAGGCAACGCAACTCACATTAGCCATCTCACTTGCAGATAATGTAAGTTTGATTTCCTAATTTAAGGTTCAAGAAATGTTTTTCGCAACAATTTTTCTTTGCACTCCCTGTTAGATGAGGTCTTCTAAAGTACACGAATCATGGTAAGTGAAAATTATTGCGCCTAAAGCAGACCACCAACTAATTTTTGGAAACTCGCGACGACAGCCTAAACCCACCTCCTTTGTCCAGTGTTTTAACTTCACTGTCTTATGAACATACATATCAGCAACACTAAGGTAAAGGCACCGGTAGTTGACAGAACACCAGTAGTTGAGTCTTTCAAATAAAAGTTCTTAAAATAAGAAAATCGCTTTATTCAGAGATAGAGTTTTGACTGTTGTTGAATGGTGGTGCCATCTACAGTGTAATTTGATAACTATCATGTTTTTCTAGCAGTCATCATGAAGTGGGTGCTTCTGTTTGTAACAGCGTGTTTGAGTTTCTCTGCATTCGTTGATTTTCTTCCCGAAATCAATAAGGAGGTAAGCTTCTTGATGTGACAAAGCAAACATAAGATATTATTATTTTTTGTGTAGTTTCTTGCATGGTTCCAGTATTAAACAAAGTAAGCAAAGTTGTGAAATATTTGTGAATTTAGGTTATGGTATGGTCAGGGATCAGGTGTCAAGTACTGATGCTAATACGTTCCTTATTTTTAGTAGTTGACACTTCTGTCAACTACTGAGTCCAACAATTTCTTTAATATCTTTTTCATTCCCTGTATCCTCATAAGCTTGGCTCTGTGGAGTTTGTGTTAAATTTATCGTTGTATGTATAGATCCAGTAGTTGACACCCTATGTCAACCACTAGCTCATACCATGTCAACTACTGGCATTCAAGTAATGTGAATTTCTGACATTATGTTTTATACTATTTAGGTCATTATAATGCTACCAGCGAAAGGGAAGATGCTCAGTTATTCAGAAGAACAAATGCAGCTTCCCATCGATGCAGTACTTAATGGAATGCCTGTATCTACAGCAGCAAAAAGTTACTCGGTTCCTCGAATTACTTTAATGTACAAAGCCAGAGGAAAGACGCCTAGAAATCGTCGCATGGGTACTGATACAGTTCAAGAAGAGGAGCATTTATTAGTACACTGGATTTGTACTATGGCTAAGGCCGGATTCCCCATCACAGAACTCGATCTTATGGACAGTGTGCAGCACCTGATTGAACAACTGAAACGAAAAATCCCTCTGTTTGTAATCGCCCAGGAAAAACTGATACAATGTCTTTAAGAGAGCCATCCCAATATTGAGATTAGAATGTCACAAAATCTGACATCAAGCAGGGCAGGAGTAAAGCCGGAAGCTATAAGAAACTGGTTTGATGAGATAGATAAATATTTAACAGAGAACAATTTTAAGTCAATTCTTCAAAGTCCCGAAAGAGTTTTTAATTTAGATGAAACTGCTTTCTTTCTGAAATCCTAAGGAAACAAAGTGTTGGCGCTGAAAGGAGAAAAAAATGTGTACCAGCAAGTGAATTGTGACGAGAATGAATGTCTCTTTTATTGACTGGAAATGCAAATGATGATTTAGCACCTCCATTGACAGTGTTTAAATACATTAGAATACCACAGGAACTAGCAGAGAGTGTACCAAAACATTGGGGAATAGGTAAATCTGAAACGGGTTGGATGGCAGGTTCATTATTCTGTGAATTTATAACGAATGTTTCCTATCCTTACCTTCTAGAAAAGAAAATATCACTGCCAGTCATTGTGTTTATTGATGGCCATGCGTCACATCTCACCTAACACACTAGTAAGTTTTGTAATGAGCATGGGATAATACTCGTAGCTTTGCTTCCAAATTCTACACATCCTCTTCAACCTATGGATGTTGCTGTCTTTCGTTTGTTAAAGGAAAGTTGGAAACTTCTGAAAAATTAAACTTAAGAGCTGGATTAGAGGTTCTAGAAACATACATTGGGAAAGATAAACTTTCATGTTTTGAGTCTTCAAGTGATGCGTGGGAAGGAAATATAAATGACTAGTCTTTGTTTTTGCTTTGGAAGGAAATTAAAAAGGATTGTCGTAATTCTATCCTTTCCCAGGCTGTTGATGACACAAACAACTGTGTGGCAAATCAAAATATAAAAGTGGAGGAAGAAAATGTCCATCCAGATGAAAAACAAAATAATGAAGTAATCGAAAATAAAAAACAGGAAGATATCAAAAGCTTGGCAGGCAACAACCAAAATAAAGAAAGAGAGGAGATTAATGTAACAGACCAGTGTGTCACACCCAAGAATTCAATGAAAAATTCTGATTTTCCTCAGTGTGCTTCTAGTGGAAATATTAATAGGAAATCAGGGGACCAACTAATCTCCTCCCCATTCAAACGTGCATTATTCTGGCCACAGAATACTGGAAAACAAGGGAAAAGTAGGTTAAGAGAAAAACGTCCAAGTGTGACATCCACCCAGTGGCAGGAATATCATCATAAGAAGGAACAACTGAAGCTTCGAAGAGAAAGACTAAAAGCTGAGAGAGCAGAAGCACGAAAACTGAAGAAAGATCAGTCTGAGATTGCTAAGAAACTCAAGAAGCAAACTAAAGCAGAGAATCGTGGAAAGACAAGAGTCCACAAGAAAAGAACAATTTCAGTGTCCTCAGATTCTGAAGATGAAGAATGGAGTGAGTCAGGCATTAGTATGCTCCCTGATAGTGATTCGCAGACTTCTGATGGCAAGGAAGACGACAATTCTGATCAAACAATTATAACAAAAAAAGTAACAGCAAACCATGAAGAAAATACGAATAAATTTTATAAAAATGTCGAATTTCTTCTTGTTTCTTTTCCTGGAAAGAAGAGATATTTCAAATATGTTTGTATTGTTCAGCGTGTGTTTGACGATGGTGAAACAGAAGTAAAGGCTCTAAAATCTTGCAACTGTCAGAAAAGAGTTTTTTATGTTGATGAAAATGATATTAGTGTTAGTAGTCCATCACGGGTTATTGACAAGTTTCCTTTACCATTCTCAAATATCACTAATGAACATTTGAAATATGAATTCCAAAACAGTATTGACTGTGATGTGTAGAGTAAAGTTATTTATTTAGTGTCAACTACTGAATATTTTTCCTGTCAACTACTGATACTTTCGTGTCTCACTAGTGTCAACTATTGAGTACTGCACTTATACTTTCGTTATAATTTTTATTTACCATTTATTGGAGCTTAAAATAGTGAATTATAATAAATATCAAATCACAAAAGATCAAAGAACCTGAAGATTAATTGCGTTTGTGCCCAACATCCACTTGAATTCATAAATATCAAAGTAGTTTCATTTCTTGAGGTGTCAACTACTGGTGCCTTTACCTTAACCGCTACAATGGCGCAAACCAGAAAATTCGTTCACCTCTTGAATCACGCTGCTCCACAGTGACTAGGATTTTTACCGCCATCCTCGTGCCACAGAATAGAACCCGTTTCGCTTGGCGGCCATTTGTGCTGCACACCGATCCTCTAAGAGGATACATCTTGTAGCGTTCTAATGTAAGATTTTCATATCTTTCAGATCGACACCAGAGAAAATATTCAAGAAGAAAAGCGGTTAGTGCGGTGTCTATGAGAATGCGTGAAGCATCAGCCTAGGGAGACAATCCATCATATAACATCAGCAGGCAAACCGTCTCGCCGCTAAGGTTTCGCATCTCCCACTCAGTCGCTCATGCTTGCTCACTTCGTCCAGATTGTTAGACAGATCTCTGTAGTTGCTGCTGCGCTAACTCCGCGACAAAAAAAAAAGTGAAAGCTCATTAGTAATCTCTGTGTTCTCATGGGATTATAGCCGTTAATATCATGGAGTACGTTCGTGAACAGGACCATAAAAATTCCGCACCCTAATTACATATAGTTGGCTTGCAGGCTGGTCGGTTCAGTATCTAGTAGAACGTTCTACAACTACATACATACTCTGAAAGTCACAGTACGCTACATGGCGGAGGTTGCACTGTGCCACTGCAAGTCCGTCACTTTCCTGTTCCACTCGCAGATGTAGCGAAAGAAAAGCGACTGTCATACAGACTGTACGACTCCTGACTTATTTTATCTTCGCCGTCCTTCCGCGAGATACTCGTTATTAGCAGCAGAATCGTTTTGCAGTCTGTCTCAAGTTCACTATCAATAGCGTTTCGCGGAAAGAATATCTTCTTCCCTCTTGATTGAACGTACCGGTAATAAATCTAACCGCACACCCCTGAACTGCTGCCATGTCTTCCTTTTAATCGCTAAAACTCGAGCGCCTCCAGCGCCCTTCGGGCGCTGCGCTGATTGGCTGCCGGGGCGCTGTTATCAGCCGCAACTTCCGCTAGGGGCCCAGTCTCTCTCGTGAGAACACAGCGTGCTCATTTGACTCGAGGCAGCCGCACAGTACACATCTGTATGAGTTGTAGGACTGACGTATAGGGCTTTCATTCTTTGTAGCTAGAGCGTCCCGTTCTCGCTCGTGAGGCAACAGCATGTTTAATTTAGTCGAGGCAGCTGCACAGTACACACAGCCATGTCCTATTGTAGCAACATCAATAATATATAGATGCTTTTATATTATTGTTTATGTTTATTAATTTGTTTACATATCCTTCTTATTTATTTATTATTATTTAATCTACACATTGATCTTGTCAAAAGCCGAGAAGCGATTCTTCTTAGTGTTTTAGCTCTCAGGGGCACACTGGGATGCTCTCTGTGTGAGGCACCTCTGGGAATTGAGTTGCACAAATATTCCATATGCGGTCTCCTGTCTTATAAATCGAAGTCGGATCATTAGCCTTCCATACTACCGACCTTACGTGCTCGTTCCTCTTCATGTTGTTTTCGAAGCTTAAGTCTAGATATTTAATCGACGTTACTGTCACGAGCACCATATCGGTAACACTGTATTCAAAAGTTACAGGATTGTTTTCCCACTTCATCTGCACTATCTTACATTCTTCCACGTTTAGAGCAATGTCTCTTCATCACATCAAGCTGATATTATCTCCATGTAATCCCTGTGTGTCATCTCTGTGTCCTGCTATAGTCACTCAGCGACGACACTACAATGTCGTCAGCAAACAATCGAAAACTGCTGCTCACTCTATGTGTCTTTTATGTACACAGAGAACAAGAGAGAGTCTGTCACACTCACCTAAGCATTCCTAACTATACATTTATCTCTAATGGATACTCGCCGTCTAGCACAACGTGCTGAGGTCTAATACGAGATGCATTCAAGTTCTAAGGCCTCCGATTATTTTTCTCCGGACTGGAAAGAGATAGAAACATGCGCATTAATTTAAAATGAGGCCGCATTCATTTTCAATACGTCCCAGAGATGGCAGCACCGTACGACAGATGGAATTTTACCGCCAGCGGCGAGAATGAGAACTGTTTTAAATACTTAAAATTGCGACGTTTTCCTTACTTGAACAGCGTGCAATCATTCGTTTTCTGAATTTGCGTGGTGTGAAACCAATTGAAATTCATCGACAGTTGAAGGAGACATGTGGTGATGGAGTTATGGATGTGTCGAAAGTGCGTTCGTTGGTGCGACAGTTTAATGAAGGCAGAACATCGTGTGACAACAAACCGAAACAACCTCGGGCTCGCACAAGCCGGTCTGACGACATGATCGAGAGAGTGGAGAGAATTGTTTTGGGGGATCGCCGAATTACTGTTGAACAGATCGCCTCCAGAGTTGGCATTTCTGTGGGTTCTGTGCACACAATCCTGCATGACGACCTTAAAATGCTAAAAGTGTCATCCAGGTGGGTGCCACGAATGCTGACGGACGACCACATGGCTGCCCGTGTGGCATGTAGCCAAGCAATATTGACGCGCAACGACAGCATGAATAGGACTTTCTTTTCGTCGGTTGTGACAATGGATGAGACGTGGATGCCATTTTTCAATCCAGAAACAAAGCGCCAGTCAGCTCAATGGAAGCACACAGATTCACCGCCACCAAAAAAATTTCGGGTAACCGCCAGTGCTGAAAAAATTATGGTGTCCATGTTCTGGGACAGCGAGGAAGTAATCCTTACCCAGTGCGATCCAAAGGGCACTACGGTAACAGGTGCATCCTACGAAAATGTTTTGAAGAACAAATTCCTTCCTGCACTGCAACAAAAACGTCCGGGAAGGGCTGCACGTGTGCTGTTCCACCAAGACAACGCACCCGCACATCGAGCTAACGTTACGCAACAGTTTCTTCGTGATAACAACTTTGATGTGACTCCTCATGCTCCCTATTCACCTGACCTGGCTCCTAGTGACTTTTGGCTTTTTCCAACAATGAAAGACACTCTCCGTGGCCGCACATTCACCAGCCGTTTGCTTGGATCATTGATAAAGAGTTTACTTTGTCACATTTTCAAACGCTTTCTCAACATCTAGAACTGTGAAATCCACCGTTTTCCCTTTATGCATGGTTCTCAGGGTATCGTGCAGGAACAGGGTAAGCTCGTTTCGCAGGGGCGATGCTTTCTTTACACGTACTTGTGGGCAGAAGCTAATCTCTCTCAAGGAAATTACTATATTCGCACTTACAATACACTGAAGAGCACTGCAGCAAACCGACGTTGATGATACTGACCTGTAATGTTGTGGATCCGTTATGTTATCCTTCTCATATAGGGCAGTCACCTGCACTTTCCTCCAATAGCTTAGGCGTGTAGGGACTTTGCGCTGGGCGACAGACTCCCGATAAACGCAAGTTAAGTAAGGGGCCAATACCGAAGAGTACTCTCTTTAAAATCCAATTGTCTTTCCATCCGGAACCGACGATTTATTTGTTTTCAACTCATTGACTTGCTTCTAAACGCCTGTGATGCCTACGCCTGCGTTCTCCATACGGGATTCTGAGCGACAGTCGAACAATATCCATATGAATGATTTTGTAAACGTGAAATTTAAAATTTCAGCTTTACTTTTGCTGTCTCCTATTGCCACTCCAGACTGGTTCACGAATGAATTCGAACAGCCCAGCGATTTTACGTAGGATAAAAATTTTATAGGATTCTCAGCAAGATCTTTCTCTAACGTATGGTGGTGGGAGATGTAGGCTTCAAGCATCGCTTTTTTTCAGTTGCAGGTATTTTTACTAACTTGTGGCAGACGACTTTTATACCTCATTCTTTGAACCGAGGGTGCAACCGTCTGTGAATTCTTACGATTTTCCGAATTTCCGTGTTAACCCACAGTCGATTTTTTCTATATCTTCATCCACATATATACTCGGCAAGTGACTTTGCGTACCGATGTAACTCTCGTCCTTTCCTGTGCCAATCACGAATAGTTGGCGGAAAGAACGATTGCTGGTCAGTCTCCGTGTGGGCCAGAATCTCTCTTTTTTTTATCTGCATGGTCTTCATGTTAGATATACGTAGGAGGAAGCAATATATTTGTTGACTCATCTAGGAATGTACAGGCTCGGAACTTTAACAGTAAACACACCACGGTGCCGAACGCCTCTTTTGCAGCGTCTCGCACTGCAGGTGGTTGACCATTTCTGTGATGATTTCGTGCTTACTAAATGAATGTGTAACGAAACACGTGACTATTCTTTGGATCTTCTTCATTTCCTCTATCAATCCTATCTGGTACGGATCCCAGACTGACGAGCAATATTCAAGCACTGATCGAACGAATAACTCCTTTTCCTGACGATTCTTCCGATCAATGTCATTCTGGCATGTGCCTTTCCTGCGATTAGTTCTATGTGGTCGTTCCAGTTAAATCACTCTACACTCGTACTCCTAGAGATTTTGGGAACGTAACTGCTTCCAGTGAGCATTCTGATATAATGTCCCTAGAGGAAAGGGTTTTCAGTCTATGTACACGCAACACGTTGAGGGTAAACTACCACTCTCTAATCTTCCAGCATTTCGCTACAATTTCGAAGCGTTACGACTACCCTGTATACAATAGTATTGTTGGGTCTAGACAAGACTGCCTAGACACAATGTGAGGAAGCCGAAAGGCATGCGCTTAAACTCTCGCAGGCTGGCGTGAGGTCTGAAACAGGATACGTAATGAATGCTATAAAGAAAAGTACGTAGCTTCTGGAATACTTAACTTTAATTCACATTTGTAGAACATCGCTCTTGATGATACATTAATAGAATCTCAATATCTATACTGGTAATGGCGCCTTGCTAGGTCGTAGCAAATGTAGCTGAAGGCTATGCTAACTATCGTCTCGGCAAATGAGAGCGTAATTCTCAGTGAACCATAGCTAGCAACGTCGGCTGTACAACTGGGGCGAGTGCTAGTACGTCTCACTAGACCTGCCGTGTGGTGGCGCTCGGTCTGCAATTACTGACAGTGGCGACACGCGGGTCCGTCGTATACTAGCGGACCGCGGCCGATTTAAAAGCTACCACCTAGCAAGTGTGGTGTCTGGCGGTGACACCACAAGTATCATCCGCTAAAAGCTTCGTGGAACTTCTGATCATGTCTATACACGGCTTGCCGTACCTTGTTGCCTCGGGATCGAAAGAACTGGACCAAAGGGGTACTGAACATAATTCGTGGCATCGACAAATTTAGAAATATGTTTATTGAACATACATCAAGCAAAGGAGTTAAAAAACCAGGCTTTCCTCCCTAATGAGTGTAAGGACTGACACAGTACGGATCTCAAATATAGAATGATGAATGTGTGTTTGACATCAAACCAAAAAACGAATGCTTTGATTTAAAATAATTATAAAAGGAAAATTATTCAAAAGGTTAATACTTGTGTGAGAAACTAGTGTTCTTGACATCTGCTTACGGAAAATCACTGAAAACGTTATTGGTCAAAATGAGTTAGCGAACTTAGCAACAGCAAGAACAGGAAAAATATGTGCATAAGTAAACCCTGCTTGCGAGTAAGCCACTCAGTGGCTAATAACATGCCCCCTGCATTAACATAACTCGAATAGTCATACGAAACTCGCAGTTAACACCAAACCATGTTTACCAATTTCTGCCAAAATATGATTGCCACTAATGGTTCAAATGGATCTGAGCACTATGGGACTTAACATCTGAGGTCATCAGTCCCCTAGAATTTAAACCTAACACATCCATGCCCCAGGCAGATTGCCACTAACATCTCACAAAACTTAAGGTACACAGGAAACACCTATTGAGATCAAACAGCTGGGGAAAAGGCACAATCCCCGTATTAACAGTTCCTCTTTCAAAAAAGGAAACTCTAAAACTGTTGTTGTTGTTGTTGTGGTCTTCAGTCCTGAGACTGGTTTGATGCAGCTCTCCATGCTACTCTATCCTGTGCAAGCTTCTTCATCTCCCAGTACCTGCCGCAACCTACATCCTTCTGAATCTGGTTAGTGTATTCATCTCTTGGTCTCCCTCTATGATTTTTACCCTCCACGCTGCCCTACAGTACTAAATTGGTGATCCCTTGATGCCTCAACACATGTCCTACCCACCGATCCCTTCTTCTAGTCAAGTTGTGCCACAAACTTCTCCCCAATCCTATTCCCCCTCTAAAACTAACACTCTGTAAATATGTACATCAGTACCACTTGCACTTAGGAAGCCTAAGCAATGATTGCAATTCAACCGCTAACGTTGTTACTCTCGAACTCTAGGTAACACGGAATCAACATTTTCAAAATTAAATGGAAGACAGGGTGTGGTGATGGTACTACAAACGGCCACTTACAAAAGAATACACGCACACAATAATACCGTGTTAGACGATTTTTAAGCCGGATATTTACTGGGAAAGTTGCTCACCTGGCATAATGCAGAAAGATGACTGTGGAAACGAAAAAGCTTGCAGAAGCCTAACTTCCCTCCATTTTCTCAGGATTTACTACTTTCCAAAACGATATCCTACGGAAGAATTCCGCAGATTGACGGCGAATGTCTTCCTGCTGACCGGGCGGCCTCAGCTCAGTCCGTTTCTTCTGCCTTCCTATACGGCCAACGAAGCACGCCCCCCCCGTACTCGGATCGACCAAAACCAGGCAATGAACCCACGTACCTATAAAAGAGGCCGACACGGCCACAACTCTGACCAACTCGACCGGTGCTGTCTCCGTTTAAGCCACTTCCTCCCTCTATGCGAATCATGCCAGCCACGGCCAATGAAGATACGCTTGACTTTACTTATTCGTCTGAAGACTTCTCTCCATTGAGAACGGATGCTGTGTTCCGTTTTCCAGAAACTTTTCCACTCCATCCAGTCATTGTTCTGTTTTCCAGAAACTCTTCCATTCCATCCAGTCACGCAGTTGGTCTGATTTTCCGTCGGCTCGTGTTTTGTCCAGTAGGCGGCAGTGCAGAAATGTAGCGAACGCCTTACGGAAATCATTGAATACACATATTCCTGGACGCCGGTATGTTTCGCCTTCTGACACTCGTGGATGATCAGAGTGGACTTGGTTTCACTCAATCTTTGTTTTCGGAACACATGTTGGTTCCTACAGAGGATATTTCAGGTCTCCAGAAATGTAATAATACGCGAGGATAAAACGTGTTCCAAAAGTCCACAACTGACCGACGTCATAGATAGTGTCCTACTTCTTGAAAATGGGAAGAGCTGTGTTTTTTTTTTCCAATCATCAGAAATGTTTTGCTCCTCCAAAGACCTAAGGTACTCTGTTGCTAGAGGAGGGGAAAATTCTTTTGCATATTCTGTATAGAATCGTATTGGCATCTCGTGAGGGTCAATGGCCTTCAGTCTGTTGAGCGATTTCAGTTGATTTTCTATTCCATGGTGTCTTATTTCGATATCAACTATTTTTTCGTTCATGCTACTATTTAAATTAGACATTACAATGCGATCTTTCTCTGTGAAACAGAACAATCATTTATCACATACTTCTCCACAGTGGGATTTACTATCATTTTCATCAGTGTCCATAATTCCTCTACGTCCATCATTCTGATTCTGAACGATGTCCAGTCACTGTCTAAGTAGGATGCTAACAACTACTTACCTGTTCTTTACAGCGCGGAAACTCTCCTAGTCTTCTCACCGGATTTATTAATTTAAATAACCATCGTGGAAAATAGTGGTCACTGATGTCCGATTCTGTAGTCACCATTGTCGTGAAGGTGGGACCTGTCTGTAGAGTGTGGGTTCTCGATCCCCTTCCGTTATCGCGACCATGACCCTCCCTCAGTTGATTTCATTCAGTTAGAAATGACTGTGTCATTTTACTCACTGGCGTTTATGGCGTGACCATGTGGTGGAGTTTACACCAAAACACTTTAAATGTGTTACCTCATTGCAGGATGGTCCAATCACTAAACTCTCAGGTTGATTCGTTCCAATTTTTGATCTTTACATGTACACCGATGAAAAGGTTGATTTTTTTTTTCGTCATCAGTCTGCTGACTGGTTTGATGCGGCCCGCCACAAATTCCTTTGCTGTGCTAACCTCTTCATCTCAGAGTAGCACTTGCAACCTACGTCCTCAATTATTTGCTTGACATATTCCAATCTCTGTCTTCCTCTTGTGATTCTTGAACAGAGTATTCGCTATTACTAGCTGAAACTTGTTACAGAACTCAATTAGTCTTTCTCCTCTTTCATTCCTTGTCCCAAGCCCATATTCTCCTGTAACCTTTTCTTCTACTCCTTCCCCTAAAACTGCATTCCAGTCGCCCATGACTATTAGATTTTCGTCCCCCTTTGCATCCTGCATTACCCTTTCAATATCCTCATACACTTTCTCTATCTGTTCATCTTCATCTTGCGACGTCGTCATGTATACCTGAACTATCGTTGTCGGTGTTGGTCTGCTGTCGATTCTGATTAGAACAACCCGGTCACTGAACTGTTCACAGTAACACACCCTCTGCCCTACCTTCCTATTCATAACGAATCCTACACCTGTTATACCATTTTCTGCTGTTGTTGATATTACCCGATACTCATCTGACCAGAAACTCTTGTCTTCCTTCCACTTCACTTCACTGACCCCTTCTATATCTAGATTCAGCCTTTGCATTTCCCTACCACGTTCAAGCTTCTGACATTCCACGCCCCGACTCGTAGAACGTTACCCTTTCGTTGATTATTCAATCTTTTTCTCATGGTAACCTCCCCCTTGGCATTCCCCTCCCGGAGATCCGAATGGGGGACTATTCCGGGATCTTTTGCCAATGGAGAGATCATCATGACACTTCTTCAATTACAGGCCACATGTCCTGTGGATAAACATTACATGTATTTAATGCAGTGGTTTCCATTGCCTTCTGCATCCTCATGTCGTTGATCATTGCTGATTCTTCCGCCTTTAGGGGCAATTTCCCACCCCTAGGACAAGAGAGTGCCCTGAACCTCTATCCGCTCCTCCGCCCTCTTTAGACAAGGCCGTTTCTGTACTTCGTTGAAAATCATGCTATGCCACCGTCATCTGCTATGAAAATCTTCATTATTGCTTCCAGTTCGAATTTTTACAAATCATCAGCAGGCTCAAGAAATTGTTGCGTTAGTATATGTATCGATACGCTCATAACGTGCCGTGTCACAAACAAAGTGTACAACTGGATCTCATTGCATAAATTTTAAACTTTGTTGATTTCCCTCGCCGGCCAGTGTGGCCGAGCGGTTCTAGGCGCTTCGGTCTGGGTTCGAATCCTGCCTCGGGCATGGATGTGTGTGTTGTCCTTACGTTAGTTAGGTTTCACTAGTTCTAAGTTCTAGGGGACTGATGATCTCAGAAGTTAAGTCCCATAGTGCTCAGAGCCATTTGAACCACTTGATTCCCCTTGTGCAAGCCTTTGATTGAACGAGTATGACTATATGGGCCCAAACTTCTTTGATGATTACTCATCTACCTCAGTTGTTCAACTATTTATTTAATAAACTGTATTAGTGGATCAATAAGATGGAAATTTCATCCTTAAGTGAGTTAATTTTCACTATTTCCAGTACAGAAACGTCATATTCCTACATAACAATAACGACCAGGTGTGGCCGAGCGTTTCTAGGCGCTTCAGTCCGAAACCCGCTCCTGCTATGGTCGCAGGTTCGAATCCTGCATCGTGCATTGATATGTGTGATGTCCTTAGGTTAGTTATGTTTAAGCAGTTCTAAGTCTAGGGGACTGATGGCCTCAGATGTTAAATCCCATAGTGCTCAGAGATATTTGAACCATGTGAATAACGACCTGAGTACACGCTGCAGATTGGTTGTCTCTAAGGTTACTGAACATTTCAGGTGAAGTTGCATCGCAGCATGCCCAGAGAACATCGACGTGCAGCTTATCCGCACCTTTTGGTCTTTGAGGAAGGTCGAATCATTCTCAAGAGAGAAGCACAGACAACTGGTTGTAGTACAGTGACTGCAGAACGAATGGTGACAAGATGGAATCAGGATAAAGGTATGGCAAGGAGATTGGACATGAGTCTTTCCAGAAGGACTTCACCACGAGCAGATTGTAGACCTGCACAAATCGATCTGGTTACAAGCAAACTGGTACCACAAACAATCGATAACAGACTACTGAAAGCTGCATTGAGATCTCGAATTATTGCATCTTCTACCGCTGACGCTATACCATAGACAAGAGGGCCAGAGTCAACTGGGACGTTGTGTAACGTTCTGTGACGTTCAGCGACGAGTCTTTCTGTTGCTGGCAGTGAGACTGACAGGTTTAACCAATTTGGTGAATGTCTCCAAGAAGGGTTGTTGCTTCATGGTGTGACACTTTCCATTTCCGTCACTATAGTTTACACACGTAATGAGATAATCTACATAACAGAAACATTCAACACACATGAATTTCCGTTTCGATACGAAATGCTCGGGCCAAGTTTGGAATGGGTTAGTAACACAGCACGGTGGCGATTTAAGAACGGTAACTTGAGTTTCTTTGTGGTACATGGCGTCCGCCCCCCCCCCTCCCCGTACCCCGTCATCTGCACGCGCTGCAGGGCCGACACCTGGGCCAGAGGGCGCTGTCGGTCCCTCACCTCCCCTGACGTCACGCTGCCGGATGAAACTTCTCTCGCTGCCGCGACCACGCGCCTTAATCTCCGCTCGAGATGAGGCAAAAATTATGAAACCTTCTTCCCGAGGAAACTCCCAGAGGCAGTAGAACTTCGGATTACCGAGGAAATGAAGCCTAAATTAACAAATGTAAATGTGCGGTAACTTTTTCCTCGTTCCCGTTTCTCAGAAGAGCAATCCAGTACGCAGGGCATTCCAAGATACCTGGGAAGAAGAGGTGAAAGGTGTTTTTCCCTTGCTGTGGTGTTTGACAAAATAATCACACATGCGTTACTGGTATGATTATCTTTGTGCACAGTGGCCCCAGATCACAAAACTGTGCTCAAATACGAGGTGTATTCAGAAAGTAGGAGACATCTGCATCTACATGGATACTCTGCAAATGATACTTAAGTGCCTGGCAGGGGATTCATCGAACCACCTTCACGATAATTCTCACGCGAGAAAAAGCTATATGTTTCCATACGAGCTCTGATTTCGCTTATTTTATTATGACTGTGATCGTTTCTCCCTATGTAGGTCGTCTTCAACAAAATATTTTCACACTCGAAGAAGAAAGCTGTTGGTCGAAATTTCGTGAGAAGATTCTGCCGCAATGGTAAACGCCTTTATTTTATCTATGTCCACCCCAAATCCAGCATCATATCAGTGCCACTCTCTCCCCTATTTCGCGATAATACACCTCGTTAATCCTGTCTGGTAAGGATACCAGATAGCGCAGCAATACTCCAAAAGATGACGGACAAACGTAGTGTAAGCAGTCTCTCTGGTAGATCTGTTGCATTTTCTACGTGCTCTGCCAATAAAACGCAGTCTTTGGTTTGCCATTCCCACAACATTTTCTGTGTGTTATTTCCAGTTTAAGTTGTTCGTAATAATAATTCCTAGATACTTAGTTGAATTTTCGGCCTGTAGATTTAACTGATTAATCGTGTAACCGAAGTTTAAGGAAGATTAAGGCGATTATGTATTTTCAAACGTTTGACAGCTCTGAACAAATTTTATAGATGTAGTAGTTTTTACGAATCCTCAGAAGCTATCCGTTTGATTCGGCAAGATTTTGACTGCGGTTGTAAGATAACGAGATCGCGGGATATGCTTGGGGCATAATATAGTCACTTATGGCACCAGTCCGACGAGATAAATTTCCGGTCGACTCCAGAAAGCCGTTGCGGGACTGGCAAGCAGTTTGTCTCAATCGCTACCTTTCGAGAGAAGGGAGAATTAAGGCCTCATATTAAAGGGACACTGTGTTTCGAGGTTTATTTTATTTTATTTTATTTTATTTTTATTTATTTATTTATTTATTTAATTTTTTGTCCTGAGTCTTCTGACTGTCTTAACGGGGCCCGCCATCAATTCCTTTCCTGTGCCAACCTCTTTTTCTCAGAGTAGCACTTTCACCCTACGTCCTCAATTAGTTGTCGGATGTATTCCATTGTCTGGCTTCTTCCTCTACAGTTTTTGAACTCCACAGCTTCTTCTAGTACAATGGAAATCAGTTCCTGATATTTTAACTGATGTCCTCTTACATTGTCTATTCTTCTTGTCAGTGTTTTCCAAATACTCGTTTCTTCTCCGAACCCTCTTATTGCTTACGTTACGTCCACCTAATTTTCAACATTCGTCCGCAACACTAAACATCAAAGGCTTCGATTCTCTTCTGTTCTGGTTTTCCCACAGTCCATGTTTCACCAGAAAATAATTCTCTGCTCCAAACGCACATTCTCAGAAATTTCTTCCTCAAATTAAGGCCTACGTTTGACACTAGTGGACTTCTCTTGGCCAGGAATGCTCCTTTTGCCAGTGATACTCCGCTGTTCATGTCCTCCTTGCTCTGTCCCTTATTTGTTATTTTGCTGACTAGACATTAGACTGCACTAACTTCTACTTCGTAACCATCAGGCCTGATGTTAAGTTTCTCTCTGTTCTCATTCCTGCTATTTCTCGTTATATTCGTCTTTATTCGATGTACTCTCAATACATATTCTGTACTAATTAGATAGTTTTTTTCCGTTGAGCAGATCCTGTAATTCGCCTTCACTCTCAGTGTGGGTAGAAATGTCATCAGCAAGTCTTATCGTTGATATCATTTGACCATGAATTTTAATTCCACTCTTATACTTTCCTTTTATTTCCATCCTTGCCTCTTGGACGTATAGGTCGAACAGTAGGAGCAGAAGTCTACGTCCCAGCCTTACAATCTTCTTAGTAAGAGAACTTCGTTCTGGGTCTTCCACTCCTATTATTCTCCCTTGGCTTTTGTTCATTTAAGTTAAAATGAACAGTCGAGACCTCAATAACATTTGTTTATTTAAGGAACGTAAATCTCAGTCATCCATAACAGCATAGAAAATGTCTCTTTAGATGAACTTAATTGTGGGGATAACCATCTCGCCAACAGCGACGTTGATCAACTGTTCGCTTGCTGCTGTCGTGGACATCTGTGGAAAGTGGTTAAATGACAGTGAAACCATAACCAGGCCACAAGGCACTGCAAGTCCACACCTCGTACTGAACGTAGGGGTAGGAGGCTCGCTCGCTCTGAACGGCAGGATAGGCCGTGAAATGTAGCAGATCAGACGAGAGAGTGCATTGCTGAAGCAGCCTCAAGTGTTAACAAGCATACCGTTCAGCGCAGATTGTCCAACAAAGACTCCACAGCAAACGATCCCTACACGGCCACACGTTGATCCAACAACATGATCAGTCACAATTTTAGTGGGAACGGATTCAGCCAGCTCGTGTCGTGGATCGAGGCAAACGTATCACCTGGTCGGCTGAGGCACGTTTTTTGCTATACCAGGACGGAGGGCGGATCCGAATGGGTCCTCATGCAGGCAAACGACCACTTGAAACATACACCACATCACAAACACAAGCCGTGGGAGCAGTGTTGCGCTGTGATGACATTTATCCGGCCTTCCTTTGGTCCTGTGGTACTGCTCCAAGACACCACGACAGTTGTCGATTACGTGAAGATTCTTGCGGACCACCTACCTCCTACCACGATTGATGTCTTCTTCAACGGCGACGGCGTCTTCCAACAGGATAGCTATCCGAGCCCCACAATGTTTGGAGCAGCATCGTAGTTAACTCATCTTGATTTATTGGACAACAAATTAGTCAAATCTGAACCCGATGGAACACATATGGGACGCTATCGAGAGCTCGGAGACCACAGACACCTGGTCCTTAATTTAGCAGAATTGTGAGACCTGGGATCAGATATCTGATGCCACCTAGCTTTAGAAACATACAAAAAACATGCCAAATCCACGCCACGCAGAATCGCTGCTCTATTGCGTCCCGAACGTGGCAGATTACGTTATGAAGCATGTGGCAATATTGAGAGTATACCAACAGTGTTACACAGTACCTTCAACACTTAATATGTTTAGTGGGACACCAAACTCGTCGTTTTCCCAGAGGGAACCCCATCCCGAAAATGCAATGCTTCGGTCTTATGGAGTGTCGATGTTTGAGAACAGTGAGTCGAAACTTGTTCGCATTACGTTTGTGTGTGATACCCTAGATCGTTATGCAACCCATCAACCACTTGTGTAATGCGGGCGAACAGACTGCGCTGGGCAGGTCGGTAAATCCGATCATTTTTCAACACACAACACATGTCCGCATATTCAATCTTTGCGCCATGTAAGTCTGCAAATTTAGAGAACGACTCGTATTTAGTGATGGTTCGGTGTTCTGTACTTGGAAAAAACTTCCCAGCTTGAATTCAGAGTACACAAAAGCATTTTATTGCGAAATATGTGTACTCCGTTCTGTTTTACAAATAATGAAGAGATGTGCATGTGAATTTTAGCTTTACAGAATGTTAAGGTCAGTTTTTCGATTTCTCGTAGTACAATTGTGAGTAAATTTGGAATTACTATTTGAAGGCCCTTTGGAACTATCAGGTCTAAGCTGAAATGGATACATAGTCTTCTGCTTCCCTAGGAAAATTTATATCTCAGTCGCTTTGATGTAATCTACGACAGCCATGGCGAGTATTTTCGTAGTTCCCTGCTGATTCTTTGTTTCTCTGAGATGCCTTCAATTCACTGACACTTTAGTGGGCTCAGAAAGTGACAAATTTTTGCCAGGCTCTTGATATAATGGAACCGAACGTTCCTTGTTAACTGCCTTTATGTGGAAGTCACCAAAGGAAACAGTGGACAAGTCATCAGTTAGTGAAAGTCATCCAAGGGCTACAGCTGAACGGTTTACCCGAGATTCGGGTGCTGAGCGCTGATAGCTAGCTACACATTAATCACCATGGAGTGACGACGTGAGTGGACTGTCACCGTTGCTTGTTATGTGATGTGTCAGCACTATGCGTAGACAATTAATAGTTGGATCAAACAGTGGTAAGATCTCTGACAAAATGACTTTGTAATTACTTTAATTTACTTAGCAATTCGCCCAAACTAAATAGCAATTAACACTGAAATTCAGGCGGTAATTCTGGAGAAAGCGTATATTCTTCGGTCATAATTCATAGCATAGATTTAGAGGAGGGTCATGAAACGCATCCAAGTCTGAGAAGAGGAGGGAGGGGGGGGGGGGAAGGAGGGAGGAGAAGACGGTCAAATTGAAGACGAGAGGGAGGGAGAGGGGGAGTGGGGAGTAGAAACGGTAAAGGTTCCACGTCAGTCTGTGGAGAGGAATAGATTCGGTAAGATAGAAGAAGGAGAGGTTTAACAGAATGAAATATGATTAATGTTTAGTTCGAGGGAGTGGTGTGGAAATCTGCAGAGCAGTGAAAGGAGAGTGGCGTCAGTGCTGAAAGCTCTTTATTATTCCGAAGAAGTTTCCCTGTATATATATCTTTTGTTACTTCTGTTTTGAGTTAGCCGGCCGATGTGGCCGTGCGGTTCTAGGCGCATCAGTCTGGAACCGCGTGACAGCGACGGTCGCAGGTTCGAATCCTGCCTCGGGCATGGATGTGTGTGATGTCCTTAGGTTAGTTAGGTTTAAGTAGTTCTAAGTTCTAGGGTACTGATGACCACAGATGTTGAGTCCCATAGTGCTCAGAGCTATTTGACCCACTGTTTTGAGTTGCGAATGATAGAGGAAAGTTTACACAAATGATGCTAATTACTTTAGTGGCCTCAAATAGAAAAGTTTGGAAATTTTGAATTTCGTTGCTGGGATATCTTTTCTGTAGGTATTTGTATGGAGTGTAGTCTTGTACGGAGGTGAATCGTGGACGATAAACAGTTTAAACAAGAAGCTGAAAAGCTACCGACTCGAAACGGGAGGAAATATAAACCTGTATCACATCCTTTGGCCTCAAGGAATCGTCAATGTGACAATGGAAAAAATGTTCGGGTTAAAAATTGTAGAGGGAAACCAAGGCTTGAGTACAGCAAAAAAAAATGGTTCAAATGGCTCTGAGCACTATGGGACTCAACTGCTGAGGTCATTAGTCCCATAGAACTTAGAACTAGTTAAACCTAACTAACCTAAGGACATCACAAACATCCATGCCCGAGGCAGGATTCGAACCTGCGACCGTAGCGGTCTTGCGGTTCGAGACTGCAGCGCCTTTAACCGCACGGCCAAGTACAGCAACCAGATTCAAAAAGTATATAGGTTGTAGTAGCTGTACAGAGATGAAGAGGGCTGCACAGACTATACTAAGATGACAAAGGTCATACGATGCCTCCCAATATCGTGTCGGGCCTCCTTTCAACCAGCATACAGCAGCAATTCGACTTGGCAAGGGCTCAACAAATCGTTGCCTCTATAGCTGTCCACAATTGCGAAAGCGTTGCCAGTGCAGGATTTTGTGCACGAACTGATTTCTGGGTCATGTCCCATAAATGTTCGATGGATGGCCAAATCATTCGCTCAAATTGTCCCGAATGTTCTTCAAACCAATCGCGAACAATCAGGTGACATGACGTACTGTCATCCATAAAAATTACGTCGTTGTTTGGGGACATCAAGTTCTTGAGTGGCTGTAAACGATCTTCAAGCAGCGGAAAATATCCATTTCCAGTCAATGATGGGTTCAGTCCGACCAGAGGACCCAGTTCGTTGGATGTAAACACAGTCCACACCGTTGTGGAGACATCAGCTGTTTGCACAGCGCCTTGTTGACAACTTGGGTCCGTGGCTTCATGGGCTTTGAGCCGTACTCGAACGCTACCATAAGCTCTCAAAACGGGTCTCATCTGACCAGGCGTCGGTTTTCCAGTCGTCTGAGGTCCAACCGATGTGATCACGTGCCCAAGAGATTCTCTGCAAAGACGATGTCGTACTGTTAACAAAGACACCGGCGTTGGTCGTCTGCTGCCTTATAGCCCATTAACGGCAAACTTCGTCGCACAATCCTAACGGATACTTTCATCGTACACCCTAAATTGATTTCTGTGGTTATTTCAGGCAGATTTGCTTGTCTGTCAGCACTGACAACGCTGAACGCCACTGCTCTCTGTCGTTAAGTGAAGGCCGTCGGCCTCTGTGTTGTCCGTTGTGAGGTCTAATGCCTGAAATCTGGTATTTTCGGAACACTCTTGACAATGTGGATCTCGGAATATTGAATCCCCTAACTATTCCCGAAATAGGATGTCCTAAGCGCCTAGCTCCAAATACCATTCTGCGTTCAACGTCTGTTAATTCCCGTTGTGCGGCCACAATAACGTCGGAGACCTTCTTTTCTCATGACTCATCTGTCCTTTTATACCTTGCGCACGCGATACGACTGCCATCTGTATATGTGCATATCGTTGTCCCATGACTTTTGTGACCTCAGTATAAAGTAGCGCGGAGAGCTACAGCAAATCGAGCTTACGACTGAAGACTAACCACGATAACAACGCAGCATACTTCTGGTGTTGTTGCTCTAATGAATATCCGAGTGATCACTTTTCGGGACAGAGGGAACGTGTTTAGTCTCTTCCGTTTATACTACTGATTAACTAACGAACATGAAGAGATTAAACCATCTAATGCGTTTATAAGAACATCAAGTTCCTGGTTCGCGCTTTTTTTTCCTGTTGGGTACAAGCAGGCAGTTTTCATCCGTGCTTTGATAACATATAGAGGACTGATTCGAAAATACCAATCTACAAATGGATAAGACAGTTGGATTTTCCCTACAGATATGGGATATTGCCCGATATTCAATCTTACCTCGAGCGCTTTCGAGAAGAAGGTAGAACGGAGGAACACTACCTTGCAGTAAGTAAAATCGATATAAGTAAATTATGATCCAAATTGTTGAGATAAATAATCTCTGTACAAAATAATATCACACTCTGTGGAAGACCTATAATGTTATCTCTGCTGACTTCTTATAGAAGCAGCTTTGTAACTGTTTTGTTTATGTAAGATATTTTCGATGTTTAAAAAGTGCAGCAAGTTATGTGTGATGTTTAAGTGTATGTGAGATGCACAAATGGACCGCAAGAAAATTCTTCTAAATTACGCCACTAACCCCAACTGAAACATCGCGGTTTTCGCGGTTTCTTACACATTCTTGCACAAGGGGAATCAAGTGGTTCAAATGGCTCTGAGCACTACGCGACTTAACTTCTGAGGTCATCAGTCGCCTAGAACTTAGAACTAATTAAACCTAACTAACCTAAGGACATCACACACATCCATGCCCGAGGCAGGATTCGAACCTGCGACCGTAGCGGTCGCTCGGCTCCAGACTGTATCACCTAGAACCGCACGGCCACTCTGGCCGGCTTACATATTGCAGTAAAGTCAACGAAATGAAGCAACTCTCACACATCGACAACATAACATAGAAATGGCACAATACATACAACAAACGCATTTGAAAATGGGAATCACGTCCCGAAACGCGTCGTGTGAAAAATAAATAAAGAAAATCTTGACTGGTAGCAGAAGAGTTATTTAGAAAGAAACCTGTTGTTTAATTCTTCTTCATTTTCATCCTAACTTATTTCCGCAGTTTAATTGAGAAATTGCTTTCTGTTTCTTCTGTAGGTTGTTTCGTACTTAGTATTTTCTCACGTCCAGTATACCACGTCACAGTATAAGTTGTGAGAAGCATTGAAAAGGTGTGACATGCTGCTATGGAGCTGTGGTAGTGTCTGAAGATTCCGTCGCTAGGGGAATCTAAGAGGACAGAGATTTGATTTTTAATGCTTTACCTCAACTGTTCCCATCCCAGCTTCACCTCTGTGCCCTATCACACAACAGATACACTCAATACTCTGCATACAACATACACAACATCAGCAGGAGCTAATAAAAAAAGGTCGCACCGGATCCCAACACAGAATGAACAGAAGTAAGTCAAGATAAGACTGGACTCTATTTGCGAGTCATATCACATTTACAACACATGCTGTTTTGCTTTTAGGGAAGCACAAGGTAAATAATGAGCTATTTATTTACCCTAAAATGTTGACACCACGAATTGATCCTGGAAGGAACCCCAGAGCCAGTCGAGCAAAGTAACTGATATACAACTTCTCAACAACGCTATAGATCACAGCTCAGATCTGTCGATGGTGAAGTCTTGTATGTTCACCGCTCACAAGGGCCCAGGAACTAGTGTCGTTTTTCGAGTGATGTTGTCTCCTGACTGGCTTGCACAAAGAGTATTTGTATCAAACAGTCAGGAGCCAGTATCTGCAATCACGCTACCTTCGCCTTAAATATTATTTTTATAGCACTTATAGCTTTGAAAAGTAACTAATATGCCCAGGTGACCTGTTAGGAGACAGATCTACTGTGCCTAAGGACTTTGTTCCTCATCACTCACACCAAATCTGGTTAGCCACCTTATGTCGGTCTCCGTCCGAGCGCAATTTTTTCATTGCAGCTGAAGTGAACCTAGCTGTCACCTTACTTGATTCCTCTGTTTCATTGCAACTACTGATTTATTTCCTTAAGTTTCACGTTTCCTGAATGCTACGCCATATTTTGTACTTCACCATGGAGGTGGATTTTTCATTCGGTGTGTCGATCCAGTTGACTCGGTTCCTAAATATCTGCCACATTTGATAATGTTGCATATTATGATTCTTTCTATGAGTTTATTAGCCTCGCGCGTGTGTACGTATGTGTGTGTGATTTTGTGTGTATATAATGTGTGTGTGTGTGTGTGTGTGTGTGTGTGTGTGTATTGAAAAATGATTCTAAGCACTATGGGACATAACATCTGTAGTCATCAGTCCCCTAGAACTTAGAACTACTTAAAGCTAACTAACCTAAGGATATCACACACATTCATGCCCGAGGCAGGATTCGAACCTGCGACCGTAGCCGTCACGCGGTTCCAGACTGAAGCGCCTAGAACCGCACGGCTACACCGGCCGGCTGTGTGTGTGTGTGTGTGTGTGTGTGTGTGTGTGAGTGTGTGAGTGTGCGTGTGTGGGTGGGTGTCGATTATAATGTTCCTTGAACAGTGACCATTTGCTAATATTTTGTTGATTAACATTTTTATACAGTTGTCACCTGATTTTTGAATATGGCAGATTTAATACAGTTAGAGTAAGTTTGAATAATTATCACGTTCTAGAATCTGTGTCAATTGCGGGGTGCACCTGCGGATTGTTGTTGGGTAGAACTTATGAGCAGCTAATCTTGAGCGCTAGTTATAGGTCTGCTCTTGAAGCAGGCTCTGAGGACGAATGATATCGATAATTGATGGAAAATCTTAGAGCAGGTAGGCAGCCAGAACTGTATAACAGACAAAATTCAAATGGCTCTGACCACTATGGGACTTAACCGCTGTGGTCATCAGTCCCCTAGAACTTAGAACTACTTAAACCTAACTAACCTAAGGACATCACACACATCCACGCCCGAGGCAGGATTCGAACCTGCGACCGTAGCGGTCACGCGGTTCCAGACTGAAGCGCCTAGAACCGCTCGGCCACTCCGGCCGGCACTATAACAGACATCCAGCGAAATGTTTATGCTGCTAAGCCTCTAGGCTCGCATTCTGGAGGAGTCGAATTCAGATCGATGTCCAGTCACAACCTGAAAATAAACAGTTTCCAGAACTGACGGAGGATCTAAATGCAAAGGAGGAGGCAGCGATATTGAACCGACTTCTCCCAGCCAGTTGAAGTGAGACAACAGTTATCAAACAGGACTCACAGAAATAATACTGGATTTTTCGGGGTGGATCATTAGGAGTGGGGTGGACTGGGATTGGTACACTGTGTGAGAGCTAGAGGAGGACAAGTGGGTGATCACTCCCAGGTGGGGCTTCTCCTGTGGTGTGCCTCAAGAGATTAGGAGGGAAAATAATGGCGTCATGGGTAGCATCTGTGACAGGAGGCATGTGGACAGGAATGTGGATATTGTGGCCACCGTGGATATTGATAAACTAACGCCGGTGCTATTTTTCGGAGTGTGCGGGAGTGCATTTGCGATTAATTTTTCTTCTGTGTAGATCATCAAGTACAGAGATTTTGATACGGGCTTCATTAATAGGGAGACTGATCCACAAGGGAGGTTTGTACATATAATTTACAATCATAGTACTGTTGAATCTGTAATATAAGTTTTGTTATCTGTTTCATATTTAATTGGAGTTTGGAGTGACGTGACATAGCAATCACGGGAGGTACGAACGAGTCAGCTACAGAGAAGACGACATCTGGTGGGAAAAGCAGTAAATTAAACAGCTGTCACAACTCAGAGAGCAGCGAAATGTGACCAGAATCTATACACATCTGTGTATGCATACCTTCTATCACTACGTATTATAAATAAAACCCTTCTCCCACCTCCCACCAGTGCTTGACTGTCTATATGTGATGGCTAATCTCCGAAAGCACAGTAGGGTTTTTGATACGGTTTATTGATAGACTGATCCACAAGGAAATTTTGTGTGTACAGTTTATCAATACTTCCTGCAAACTGTCTGATCTATGATGAATCAAAGTGTTCCGCTGCGTTTTCTGTTTGTACGTGAAAGCTAATCTCAGAAAATACCGATATACACTCCTGGAAATTGAAATAAGAACACCGTGAATTCATTGTCCCAGGAAGGGGAAACTTTATTGACACATTCCTGGGGTCAGATACATCATGTGATCACACTGACAGAACCACAGGCACATAGACACAGGCAACAGAGCATGCACAATGTCGGCACTAGTACATTGTATATCCACCTTTCGCAGCAACGCAGGCTGCTATTCTCCCATGGAGACGATCGTAGAGATGCTGGATGTAGTCCTGTGGAACGGCTTGCCATGCCATTTCCACCTGGCGCCTCAGTTGGACCAGCGTTCGTGCTGGACGTGCAGACCGCGTGAGACGACGCTTCATCCAGTCCCAAACATGCTCCATGGGGGACAGATCCGGAGATCTTGCTGGCCAGGGTAGTTGACTTACACCTTCTAGAGCAGGTTGGGTGGCACGGGATACATGCGGACGTGCATTGTCCTGTTGGAACAGCAGGTTCCCTTGCCGGTCTAGGAATGGTAGAACGATGGGTTCGATGACGGTTTGGATGTACCGTGCACTATTCAGTGTCCCCTCGACGATCACCAGTGGTGTACGGCCAGTGTAGGAGATCGCTCCCCACACCATGATGCCGGGTGTTGGCCCTGTGTGCTTCGGTCGTATGCAGTCCTGATTGTGGCGCTCACTTGCACGCTGCCAAACACGCATACGACCATCATTGGCACCAAGGCAGAAGCGACTCTCATCGCTGAAGACGACACGTCTCCATCCGTCCCTCCATTCACGCCTGTCGCGACACCACTGGAGGCGGGCTGCACGATGTTGGGGCGTGAGCGGAAGACGGCCTAACGGTGTGCGGGACCGTAGCCCAGCTTCATGGAGACGGTTGCGAATAGTACTCGCCGATACCCCAGGAGCAACAGTGTCCCTAATTTGCTGGGAAGTGGCGGTGCGGTCCCCTACGGCACTGCGTAGGATCCTACGGTCTTGGCGTGCATCCGTGCGTCGCTGCGGTCCGGTCCCAGGTCGACGGGCACGTGCACCTTCCGCCGACCACTGGCGACAACATCGATGTACTGTGGAGACCTCACGCCCCACGTGTTGAGCAATTCGGCGGTACGTCCACCCGGCCTCCCGCATGCCCACTATACGCCCTCGCTCAAATTCCGTCAACTGCACATACGGTTCACGTCCACGCTGTCGCGGCATGCTACCAGTGTTAAAGACTGCGATGGAGCTCCGTATGCCACGGCAAACTGGCTGACACTGACGGCGGCGGTGCACAAATGCTGCGCAGCTAGCACCATTCGACGGCCAACACCGCGGTTCCTGGTGTGTCCGCTGTGCCGTGCGTGTGATCATTGCTTGTACAGCCCTCTCGCAGTGTCCGGAGTAAGTATGGTGGGTCTGACACACCGGTGTCAATGTGTTCTTTTTTCCATTTCCAGGAGTGTAGTTATGACTAATAAATAGACTGATTTAATCAGTAATTTATCACCGCTATGCCAGGCTAGTCGTCCGACAGTTGATACTTAAGCGCTAACCGTGCAAACTGTCGGCGGGTCCCTAATACAGTTGACGCATTTGAAAGAGTGTGTAGGAGTTCTTGACATTTTAATCGTTGTCGCATTTTAGAGTAAATGGAGAGCACATTTAACGATAGATAGCCGAAAGAGTTCAGGAAAAATTGATTTTGACTGCCCCCTATGGCAATGATTTGTAAACATGGAATACGTACATGGAAAGGTGCCATATCCACACTCAGCCAGATGTGAACGTGGACTTATATTCAAGATCAGTGGGCTTCAAATTACCGTCCAGCCATACTCTAAGAAGAAACGATTTTGTGAAAAGTTAAAAACATAAATTCAAAGGGATAGGCAGAGTTTTCTAACCGACTTCTCCCTATCGAATGAATTATGACAGGAGTTAAGAAACAAGAATTATTTCGGTTGGTTATAATTCAAGTACACCTACTTAGGGGTCTAATGTGTGCTGTAATTATCGTATGCCAGTGATACTTGGTATATATTGTAATGTGTTATTGTGGAGCCGATTTACGCTGGAGAAAAATTAGTTCTAATTTTGGCCGCCAAGTGCAAATCTCGCATCGTGAATGCAGGACAAACATATAGAAATGTTTCCATACCTAATGAATTAGGAAAGGGATATAGGCAGAGAAGGTCAAAGAAGTGAGACAGGCATAATTTTGATTTTATTATTAACCTCTGCATACACGATTTGTTCAATATAAGCATCGGAGATTTCGAAGAGATGCTGTACAGCGTCAGAATAGCACCTAGTGGTCAAAATTGGAACTATTTTTCACCGTGGTGAATCGGTTTCACGTTAAAGCACTAGGATACCTAATAATTATAGAACAATTACAGTCCACACTGGACCCCCTTGAGTAGCTGCAATTTAATTATAGGCAGCTGGTACTACGAAGCAGCGGGCTGCGAATCCCTGTCCGTTTCTGATACACACCAATGAGCCAAGACATTATGACACCGATCTGAAGCACAGTACAGCAGCGATTCTCCTTGGCATAGATTCTGCAAGTCCTTGATATGTTTCCACAAGTATGTGGCATCAGATGTCGATTCAAAGGTCACTAAAGTCCCCTAAGTTATGGGACAGTAACTTCTGGACTTGCAGCTGGCTCCCCGTATATGTTCCAGTGGGTACAGATCTGGGGCATTTGCTGACTAACACATCAATGAGAGTTAACTATCATGCTCCCCAAACCACTACAGCACGATTCTTTCCTTGTGTTACGGAGAGTTATCCTGTTGGAAGATGTCATCGCCATCGCCACAGCCATCAGAGAAGACTTCAGCCATGAAGCGATGCAGGTGGTCCGCAATAATTTTCACGTAGTTCACTGTTGTCTCGATGTCTTCGAGACCTACCTTAGGTGCCACAGAAGCCAAGTCAACGTACCCCATAGCATAATTCTGCTCTCACCGGCTTGCATCTGCGCCGCGGTGCACGTTTCGCTTGGACGACGGCAGGTGAGGACCCAACTATCGACCTGGCGTAACAAGAAATGGGATTCATTTGAAAGGTGACGTGTTTCTATTGATCCACCGTGAAAACGCAATGATGCTGTGGCCACTGAGGATGTAAGTGGCGATTTCGTTAGGTCAACACAGGAGTATGTATGGGTAATGTGATATGGAGCTCTGTGTTCAGCAATGGCCTTTGAGCTGTGTGCTCCTAAACACTTATGTCCGCACCAGCACTGCACTCTGTCGTCAGGTCCGCCACAGATCGCTGCCTATCCAGGATTACACAGTGGCGGATCCTCTGACCTCCATGTCTTCTGATGAGAAGTGGACGTCCAGTACCATACGCCCTAGGCGTTATTCTAACATCCTGCAACCACTTTCCGTAGGTGTTCACAACAATAGCACTTAAACAGCCGATCAGTTTCGCCGTTCATAGATTCTCATTTCCAGCTGCAGCGCCGCAACAGTGTACGCTTTGTCAAAAGCGCTTATATCTGCGAATTTCCACATGTGCGGCCCGTACCTTCGCTATAACGACTGGCCACTCGTATGTTTTCCACTTACATTCTTTCCTTAATACGTCAGATGCCCGCATCACCACCAGGAGGCGTTCAACCTTGCGGTGTGCAGTGGTTATTATGTTTGGGCTCATCAGTGAACTTTCTTCTAATTTCATTAAATTCCGTCTGATGAAGACTGGACTGGTCCCTTAGCACAATCTCACGCAATAGTAGATAGTGTCGGAAGTTTCATGCGGCTTTTCGCGGATGATGCTGTAGTATACAGAGAAGTTGCAGCATTAGAAAATTGTAGCGAAATGCAGGAAGATCTGCAGCGGATAGGCACTTGGTGCAGGGAGTGGCAACTGACCCTTAACATAGACAAATGTAATGTATTGCGAATACATAGAAAGAAGGATCCTTTATTGTATGATTATATGAGAGCGGAACAAACACTGGTAGCAGTTACTTCTGTAAAATATCTGGGAGTATGCGTGCGGAACGATTTGAAGTGGAATGATCATATAAAATTAATTGTTGGTAAGGCGGGTACCAGGTTGAGATTCATTGGGAGAGTCCTTAGAAAATGTTGTCCATCAACAAAGGAGGTGGCTTACAAAACACTCGTTCGACCTATACTTGAGTATTGCTCATCAGTGTGGGATCCGTACCAGATCGGGTTGACGGAGGAGATAGAGAAGATCCAAAGAAGAGCGGCGCGTTTCGTCACAGGGTTATTTGGTAACCGTGATAGCGTTACGGAGATGTTTAACAAATTCAAGTGGCAGACTCTGCAAGAAAGGCGCTCTGCATCGCGGTGTAGCTTGCTCGCCAGGTTTCGAGAGGGTGCGTTTCTGGATGAGGTATCGAATATATTGCTTCCCCCTACTTATACCTCCCGAGGAGATCACGAATGTAAAATTAGAGAGATTAGAGCGCGCACGGAGGCTTTCAGACAGTCGTTCTTCCCGCGAACCATACGCGACTGGAACAGGAAAGGGAGGTAACGACAGTGGCACGTAAAGTGCTCTCCGCCACACACCGTTGGGTGGCTTGCGGAGTATAAATGTAGATGTAGAATGTAGACATAAAGCTGAAAAACTAAGCGGTTTTATCGTCTGTAATTGTTTCTACGTACGTCGACGGTTAGCTAAATTATGCTGTCCGTTATTTCTGTTTCGTTCCATCGCAAGTGTTCACCCTTCTGCAGTTCTGTTGCGGCAAGGAACTAGATATTTTCCACGGCACAGTAGGATTAGACACGCCAAGTGAAAATTAAGTGGCAAAATGCGGGTGAGGGACGTTTCGTTCCGGTGCAAGAGTTTTCGGGGAAGTCGTTATAGCGAAAAACTATCAATGTTGGCACCTCTCCGCATACTATTTTAGGTTGGACGAGCTCCAGGTCGCCCGGTTCTGAGATACCTGCCTGGCTGCCAGCATGGCGAGACATGTGTGTGTGCGCGCGCGTGTGTGTGTGTGCGTGTGCGTGCGTGCGTACTTGATTTACAACGAACAGTTGTGGAAACAGCGTTAATTTAGTGTGGCACCGCGCTGAGCAGGGACCCGCACCGGGCAGGGTGGGGGTTTTAAGGAACTGTCTGGGCAGTGCTTTATGCGTCCGCGAGAAATATGGTGACTGGGAGAACAGCTTTCATTAGCAGCGCACCGGTAAGAAGCCACGGTGTGGAGGCCCCTCGGGCTGTCGGCGGCACCTGAAATATACCCCTCCCTCACCCCCCCCCCCACCCCCTCGCAGCCGTCCACCCTCGCCTTTTTGTCGTCTTCCTCCGTTTTACCTCTCGCCCGTACTGAAAGACCACATTTATCCCGCTCCATCAATCTAGAAATTTGTAAACAAACTATACCTGGAAACGGTGGGATGTAAGATATATAGAAACCAATTAGGACCTACAACAGAAATATGTCAAAACTTGAGCGTGAACGTCTCTCATATGTAGGGGATAAAAAAGAGCTGAACTAAAATAGGCAAGAGAACATTTTTTTTCTTCTTGTTACATGTACTTCAGTACCTTTTCACTGCCCTGCCGCCCGTTAATTGAAACAGAAAGAGCAGGGTCTACACTTCGTTACCGGAGCGGTCGTGGCAGCCCGAGTGCAGGCTCGTATTGGCAAAGATGGGAGACGAATTCCGCCGCAGCCTTTCCAAAGAAAACAACATCTCAACATCCGCCTTAAATAATTTTGAATAAATCACAGAAAACTCAAACTAACATGCCCAGAGGGAAATTCAAGCCCTGATCGGCCCTGACGGAAGTTCTGTGTAAACTGGTTTCAAAGAAAACTTCTGTCAGTCGAAGTAATTCATGACTTACTAGAAACGTTTTAAGCAGTGTGCTGTGACGTCACTAAGAAGACAGCTGCAGGTCTCAACTTGAAATTAGCCGCATTCTCGAAGCAATACTGGTTTCTGCCCGAGTAGTCCTCTAATGAGTTACGCCTGCTACTTCTATGGATAATATTAAATACTTTACAACAGCATTTAATATACGTCGCAGTGAATATTTGCCATGTGTAATTTTTATAAGTAGGGGTACTAGTGCAATTTTTCATAGCAAAAGTCTGGACATACACTGGCGACCGTAAACATTACTTGCTTAATAGAGTGTTGGTTCACTTTGGAACGCAATACAGCGGCGATTCTGAGTGACGTCAATTCGTCAAGTTCTTGGTAGGTTTTGAGAAGTGTATGGCAACGGGTGTCTCTGCACAGGTCACACAATTCCAGTAAATTGCGTGTCCGTGGTTTGCGCAAGGAGCTGCCACCCGATAACGACCAGAAATGTTCCATCGGCTTCAGATCAAGACAACAACCCGAGTTCTCTACCATGCCCCTCAAACCACTGTAGAACGGTTCCAGCCTAGGGACACAGCTTTTTCCAAAGCTGTTTCACAGAGGAAGACCGCACTGCAGTTCCTTCTCTAAATCCTCGCACGAACGAAAAAATGGCTGACATCGAAATAAGTGTCCATGGAATAGAAAAGCAACAGAAATCACTCAACAGAGGAAAGTCCACTGGACCTGACGGGATACCAATTCGATTCTACACAGAGTACGCGAAAGAACTTGCCCCCATTCTAACAGCCGTGTACCGCAAGTTTCTAGAGGAACGGAAGGTTCCAAATGATTGGAAAAGAGCACAGGTAGTTCCAGTTTTCAAGAAGGGACGTCCAGCAAATGCGGAAAACTATAGGCCTATATCTCTGACAGCGATCTGTTGTAGAATCTTAGAACATGTTTTTTGCTCGCGTATCATGTCATTTCTGGAAACCCAGAATCTACTCTGTAGGAATCAACATGGATTCCGGAATCAGCGATTGTGTGAGAGCCAACTCGCTTTATTTGTTCATGAGACCCAGAAAATATTAGATACAGGCTCCCAGGTAGATGCCATTTTCCTTGACTTCCGGAAGGCGTTCGATGCAGTTCCGCACTGTCGCCTGATAAACAAAGTAAGAGCCTACGGAATATCAGACTAGCTGTGTGGCTGGATTGAAGAGTTTTTAGCAAACAAAACACAGCATGTTGTTCTCAATGGAGAGACGTCTACAGACGTTAAATTAACCTCTGGCGTGCCACAGGGGAGTGTTAGCAGACCATTGCTTTTCACAATAGCCTATATATAAATGATCTAGTAGTATCGGAAGTTCCATGCGGCTTTTCGCATATGATGCTGTAGTATACAGAGAAGTTGCAGCATTAGAAAATTGCAGCGAAATGCAGGATCTGCAGCGGATAGACACTTGGTGCAGGGAGTGGCGACTGACCCACAACATAGACAAATGTATTGCGAATACATAGAATGAAGGATCCTTTATTGTATGATTATATAATAGCGGAACAAACACTAATAGCAGTTACTACTGTAAAATATGTGGGAGTATGCGTACGGAACAATTTGAAGTGGAATGATCATATAAAATTAATTGTTGGTAAGGCGGGTGCCAGGTTGAGATTCATTGGGAGAGTCCCAAGTCAGATTTGGTTATAATTAGTATATTAAAACTAGAGAAACTGAATAATGTAGGAAATTAAAGAGATCGGAATTGGCTAAATTGAGAAAAGAGGAGTTGATGAGAGATTCAAAGTAAGCAGTTGGGAACAATTGACCAAAACAATGGAAAGGAACGCAATAGAAGATGAACAGTTAGTTTTGAGAGATGAAGTAGTGTAGGAAGCAGGTGATTAAATATACAAAAACGGCAAGGCCTAGCAGAAACTCTCGAATGATGATGATGGATGCTATTTTTACAAGGACAAAATATGAAAATGTAGTTGAGTCAGATAATTAACTGCCTCAGTTGGAAATAATTTTATTGGTTCAGAATCGTTAAAACTGAAGCGGTTAATTACCGGACTCTACTGTGTAGACACAGTTGCGGATGTGTTTCTAACAACATCTTATGCAAAACTATGACAAATGAAGTAGGTAAAAAGAAAAACAGACGTCTAAATTGAATTTGAGAAGGAATGCAAAATGGCTAAACAGATATGGCTACAGGACACATGTAGTACTGTACAGGCATGCTTGACTAGGGGAAGAATGATACCGCCTATATCATAATTAAAGAGACCTATGAAGTAAAGAGAATGAGCTGTATGAATAACAATATATGGTTAGTTGCAAGCCAGTGTTAAGAAAAGAAGCGAAAACTCAAAAACAGAACGAATAAATTGGACTGAAAGAGGAAAACGAACATGTTGTAGAATGGAAAAGTAAATGAGAATGACGTGGAAGGTATTATAGTACGAGATAAATTTCACAGAGCACTGCCTATGAAAAAACTGGCTGCCTTGCCTCACAGTGGATAAATCTATTAAGAGTTATGACGATTACTTTTGAAATAATGAACCGTTTATTACTTTTTTCCATACGTTTCTTTTTCGTTTGGGTGCATCATATATAAATGGAGAGCTGACAGCACCTTTCGTCACTAACAGGCGATCAATTAAGGCTGTAGCGTTTCGGCCCCGCTTTATTATATGTATAGACAATTTACTGCGAGAAAGGAAAACCTAGTCTCGTGCAGGTATTGGAACAGACAAAGACAGTATTATGAGTTGTGATCCATATGCAGATTTTGTCAGGATTTCAACAGAGAAAGAGAATAACCTCCAAAAAAGGCATTTACCTTCTAAAATAGCGAAACAATGCAGTGTGAGTATGTTGTTGTTCTTGTTGTGGTCTTCAGTCCTGAGACTGGTTTGATGCAGCTCTCCACGCTACTCTATCCTGCGCAAGCTTCTTCATCTTCCATTACCTACTGCAACCTACATCCTTCTGAATCTGCTTAGTGTATTCATCTCTTGGTCTCCCTCTATGATTTTTACCCTCTACGCTGCCCTCCAAAACTAAATTTGCGATCCCTTGATGCCTCAGAATATGTCCTACCAACCGATCCCTTCTTATAGTCAAGTTGTGCCACAAATTCCTCTTCTCCCCAGTCCTATTCAGTACCTCCTCATTCGTTATGTGATCTACCCATCTAATCTTCAGCATTCTTCTGTAGCACCACATTTCTAAAGCTTCTATTCTCTTCTTGTCCAAACTGTTTATCGTCCATGTTTCACTTCCATACATGGCTACACTCCATACATATACTTCCAGAAATGACTTCCTGACAGTTAAATCTATACCCGATGTTAACAAATTTCTCTTCTTCAGAAACGCTTTCTTTGCCATTGCCAGTCTACATTTTATATCCTCTCTACTTCGACCTTCATCAGTTATTTTGCTCCCCAAATAGCAAAATTCCTTTACTCCTTTAAATGTCTCATTTCCTAATCTAATTCCCTCAGCATCACCCGACTTAATTCGACTACATTCCATTACTCTCGTTTTGCTTTTGTTGATGTTCATCTTATATCCTCCTTTCAGGACACTGTCCATTCCGTTCAACTGCTCTTCCAAGTCATTTGCCGTCTCTGACAGAATTACAATGTCATCGGCGAACCTCAACGTTTTTATTTTTTCTTCGTGGATTTTAATACCTACTCCGAATTTTTCTTTTGTTTCCTTCACTGCTTGCTGAATATACAGATTGAATAACATCGGGGAGAGGCTACAACCCTGTCTCACTCCCTTCCCAACCACTGCTTCCCATTCATGTCCCTCGACTCTTATAACTGCCATCTGGTTTCTGTACAAATTGTAAATAGCCTTTCGCTCCCTGTATTTTACCCCTGCCACCTTCAGAATTTGAAAGAGAGTATTCCAGTCAACATTGTCAAAAGCTTTCTCTAAGTCTACAAATGCTAGAAACGTAGGTTTGCCTTTTCTTAATCTAGCTTCTAAAATAAGTCGTAGGGTGAGAATTGCCTCACGTGTCGCCATATTTCTACGGAATCCAAACTGATCTTCCCCATTGTCGGCTTCTACCAGTTTTTCCATTCGTCTGTAAAGAATTCGCGTTAGTATTTTGCAGCCGAGACTTATTAAACTGATTGTTCGGTAATTTTCACACCTGTCAACACCTGCTTTGTTTGGGATTGGAATTATCATATTCTTCTTGAAGTATGAGGGTATTTCGCCTGTCTCATACATTTTGCTCACCAGATGGTAGAGTTTTGTCAGGACTGGCTCTCCCAAGGCCGTCAGTAGTTCTAATGGAATGTTGTCTACTCCCGGGGCCTTTTTTCGACTCAGGTCTTTCAGTGCTCTATATCTACAAAGAAAACTAAACAATGGCCCCTATAACACGGGACCTCATAAGGACCAAAATAGTGTTGATCAATAGAGTAGTAGAACAGTTACGTTATTTCAATTTTCTTTGACTTGATGTCACATATGAGTATAATGAAGATATAGACAAGAAAATAGGAAAATTCGATTATATGTGGAATAATGAGCACGTACTTTGCAAAGAATACAAAAAGAACACGAATAAAGTTTTGTATAATAATGGCTGTTCCCGTATTCAGGTCTGTATTGAAGGAAGGCGTTGTGAGGTAGTCCAGTGGCACAGGAAAGCCATTTGGGGGCACAAAGACTGACCGAAAAAAAATAAAAGTATAGAAAGAAAGACCAAATATGGCACAGATGTTAATAGGGCGTTGCTAGTTCACGAAACAACTGCTTTCGATCCCAGATGAAACATTTGATCAAGAATCCCATTTGTATATTTTATTCAAGGTGAAAATAAATCTCTGAGATCGAATATGGACGTAAGCAGACTGCCAAATTTTCCTGTCTTTTCGACAGGCTACGGCACAACTGCTACACTTGACTTTAATGACATAATCACTGTCTTCGCTTCGTTCAGAGGCGGTAAATATAAATAAAATCACAATAAAAAATTTCCTGGGTAGCCTTTAACTGGAAATTTATACACTATTAATAAATCTTTGGTTACAAATAAAATGATAAAATCTCTTCTCTGTCACATATCGTATAAAACCAATGTTCAGCAAAATTAGTAAGATACAGATTTTGTTTTTCTTTCACTGTTTTCTGAAATTATATAGAGTATGTAGTTTATTTATTACAACGACAAATTTAATTTGTTGAGGAAACTATTTCATAACAATATAGTTCTCTTAAGATTTATTTCTTCGATAATTATTCATTCTGGGTAACCGTTTAGAGCGCCTTGTCACGGTCCACGCGGCTGCCTCCGTCGGAGGTTCGAGTCCTCCCTCGGGCATGGGTGTGTGTTGTACTTAGCGTAAGTTAGTTTAAGTTAGATTAAGTAGTGTGTAAGCTTAGGGACCGATGATCTCAGAAGGATCCTACCACAAATTTCAAAAAAAAATCATTTTTATCAACCACACATACAAAATTTTGAAATTAGAGACATACGCATAGGAAAAAAATGGGGGAGGGGGTGAGGGGGATCGGGGACAGAGCTTCGACGATTGTGCCAAACGCCATGCTACCACTCCCCCCACATTACGGAAGTGAGTTGCATATCATTTTAAAACGGAAAGAAACTAAGATCCAGGCACTTTGGCAGACACTCTACCCATCTGAGCCACCGAGGACCCAGATGAATAGCGCGACTGCAGGGACTTATCTTTTGTACACCTCCCGTGAAAACCACATTCCCAGCTGTCCACAATCTACATACGGTTTTTTTTTTCTTTATTGTAATTTGAACACCCCATACAAGGTGGGCTGGCAGCGGAAAAGTGTACTCCGCTCTTCAGCCATAAGCAGTACAATAAAAGAGAAAAAAGTAACAGACTGGCGGTTTAAAAAACAGTAGATACAATAATTAAAAAAAAACATGAAGCCGTTCACACTCGACGAAACAAACAAGAAAACTGTCGGCACTGTGCACAAACACTGACGAGTTAGACGACACATGTGAACGAAGGAGCGTGGACGGCGAAAAACACTGATGCACAAACACGACGGCACAGACACTAAACCGAGGGCGATGATCTCCGGCGCGCGAATGTTCACTAGGCGTGTGCGAGTCCGGGGACCTGCCAAGAGAGGAGGAGTCTACATACGTAATGTACCTAATAGATATTTGCCCATCCACTCATTACTCGCGCACACTAAGGTGACGTATCCCGTAAGAGTTCGGGCAACCTGTACGCATTCGCACAGATGAAGGTCAATGGCTGGGTAGCCTTTAACTATACGGGGTGGTCCATTGATAGTGACCGGGCCAAATATCTCACGAAATAAGCATCATATGGAAAAACTACAAAGAACGAAACTTGTCTAGCTTGAAGGGGGAAACCAGATGAGGCTATGGTTGGCCCGCTAGATGGCGCTGCCATAGGTCAAGCGGATATCGACTGCGTTTTTTTAAATTGGAACCCCATTTTTTATTACATATTCGTGTAGTACGTAAAGAAATATGAATGTTTTAGTTGGACCACTTTTTTCGCTTTGTGACAGATGACGCTGTAAAAGTCACAAACGTATAAGTACGTGGTATCACGTAACAATCCGCCAGTGCAGACGGTATTTGCTTCGTGATACATTACACGTGTTAAAATGGACCGTTTACCAATTGCGGAAAAGGTCGATATCGTGTTGATGTATGGCTATTGTGATCAAACTGCCCAACGGGAGTGTGCTATGTATGCTGCTCGGTATCCTGGACGACATCATCCATGTGTCCGGACCGTTCGCCGGATAGTTACGTTATTTAAGAAAACAGGAAGTGTTCAGCCACATGTGAAACGTCAACAACGACTGCAACAAACGATGATGCCCAAGTAGGTGTTTTAGCTGCTGTCGTGGCTAATCCGCTCATCACTAGCAGACAAATTGCGCAAGAATCTGGAATCTCAAAAACGTCGCTGTTGAGAATGTTACATCAACATCGACTGCAGCCGTACTATATTTCTATGCACCAGGAATTGCATGGCCACGACTGCCACTGGGTAGAAGAGAAATTACGGGACGATGACTGATTTTTGCGACGCGTTCTATTTAGCGACGACGCGTCATTCACCGACAGCGGTAACGTAAACCGGCATAATATGCACTATTGGGCAACGGAAAATCCACGATGGCTGCGACAAGTGGAACATCAGCGACCTTGGCCGGTTAATGTATGGTGTGGCATTATGGGAGGAAGGATAATTGGCGCCGGCCGCGGTGGTCTCGCGGTTCTAGGCGCTCAGTCCGGAACTGCGCGACTGCTACGGTCGCAGGTTCGAATCCTGCCTCGGGAATGGATGTGTGTGATGTCCTTAGGTTAGTTAGGTTTAAGTAGTACTAAGTTCTAGGGGACTGATGACCACAGCTGTTAAGTCCCATAATGCTCAGAGCCATTTGAAATATTTTTGAAGGATAATTGGCCCCCATTTTATCGATGGCAATCTAAATGGTGCAATGTATGCTGATTTCCTATGTAATGCTCTACCGATGTTACTACAAGATGTCGAGTTCCTGTCGGGGCACACATTTTCAGCTGTCCCCATTTAGGTATATCAACAACAACTGTTGGCAGCTGAGGGTTTCAATTAACTATCATTTATTCTAGAGAATCTGCACGGTCAACAGTGGTATCTGTTCTTATGAGAACAATTACTGTCTTCATATAAATGTAACGTGCGCAAAAGGGCGATGAGATTCTTTACTGTTCGATTACAATGTAGGTGGAAAAATTACTCTAAATATAACAGATGTAAAACAGCTAGGAAGAGCTGTCTAGGAAGCCCTAAATGCGGAACAAGCACATTTCAAAAAATTTCAGAGAGGCAGATGCCAGGTTGAGATTCACTGTGAGACTCTTACGTAAATGTAATTTATCAGCGAACAAATTGAATTACAAAGCACTTGCTCTACCGATTCTTGAGCCATGCTCATTAGTCTGGGATCCTTATCAAATAGATTTAACAATAGAGAGGGAGAGAAAAACCTACGAAGAGCGGCTCGCTTCGTCACGGGATCGTTTCGTAAGCACGTGAACTCTACGGGGATGATCAACGAAGTCCAGTGCCAGTCGCTACAAGAGTGGCGTTTTGCATCACGTAGAGTACTATCGTTCAAATTCTGAGAGTGCAGTTCCGAAGAATAGTTGATAACTTATCACTTCCCCCCACACCTGTCTCGCGATATGACCACGACCGGAAATCAGAGTAACCAGAGCTCATAGGGATGCTTATCTACAGGCATTTTTCACACGCACCATTCACGAATGGGACAGAGAAAGAGAATATGGTCGTGCAGCCAGAGATAGCCTGTACCACACATCGCAAGGCGTCGTACGGGATACAGATGTAGATGTAGATGAACAACTCGTCAGTCCTGGTCTGACTATAAAGAGTTAACAAACAGTGTTAAATTGTCTTTACCCTTGACTTTCTCGCACATCGTCATAATACTGCATTATTACGTGAACATGGAGATTTGTTCTACCAATTTTTAATATTAATTATACAAGAGAGGTCGATGAAACGAACATGATTCGAAAGGTGATTTGCCATAGATGAGCAAAAAAACACCATCGTTTGCGTATGCAAAGGAAGTAGATATACATTCTTATAGAACCATGAGTGTACCCAGATGTGCATCTCTTCGTCCGGAGCAAATCGGCACCAAAAATATGTAAATCGCTTGGAGAGAAGTCAGGACTGTTTGGACGATGTGTAAGGGCTACGAGCGAGACTTCTGCAGCGTAGTCGAATCAACATCTAGGCACAACAGTAAATTAATACTCTAGAACTACTCAACCTGAGCTCTCTATTTACGATTATGAAGGTGGTCTACCAAGAAGCAACGGAAGAAGCATTAAACAATGTACTTTTACATCACTCACGTAGAAGATTATTTAAAAGGCTACAGCAAAAGAAGATGGATTATCTGTTTTTGAAGGTACCGTACACCACAGGAGAGACATTTGGATGCGATCACACAATCTCGCACGCTACCAGAAATACTAAACTCGCGAAATGGAATGAAAACGAGCGACAGGAAAGGAATTCTGGTAGTGGTACGAATGTTTAGAAAATACACAACGAATTAAACATAAGAGACACAAACTAAATGAATGTAGACACAGGTTGGCTAAAATATTCTACCATCGCGAAGTTGCGGGAAGACAAAGGTTCAAGCTATATGCTGCTGAAGTTTTGATGTACTCCTACATCCATGTATATTATGTGTATATAATGTATCCACGCTATATTTCCGTATTCCCTTTCCTACTCCTACTCTCGTTTGCTAGAGAGAGTGCGTGAATGTCTCTGAGTGATATTTGAAAATGCTTTGGTTCATGAGCACAGGTTCTTTGGCTGGACGTGACAGCTTAGCCAAGTTTTGTGTAGTGTTTCAGTAGAGTTCAACTGGGTCAACGATACATCAGTGGGTTACTGGTCAGCAGCTGTTGGCTAGATTGCTACAGGTAACTGGTGTATATTTTCTCTGAAGTTCCGATGCTATCGTGTGGACCCCGGTCCGCTGGAGTGGGAAACTGACTGTACCATGTATAGAGACCGGATTATGTGCCTTTGCATGTGGTGTATGGATTTGCATATTTGACACCTTTTCACCAGTTATTGCATGTTTTAACTAAAACCTAGTGACAATGCATATTTTCGGTTTACGTTCACAACATTTTTAAAAATCTAGACGGGCGGGCTCTAGCTACATCTCGATTTGGTATCTTAGAGACTGACTGTTATCTACAATTGCGTGCGATCGCTAACCGAGAGGCTACTAGCCAGAGAACTTGATTACCGAACAGGAAAAGGCAGGCAGAGTCAATGCGCCTGCCCCCAGCGCCCCGCCCCCTCCCCCTCCCCCTACCGCCACGGTTAATCCCTTACCCTGTCATACCACGCGCGTCGGCAACAATTAAATCAAATTATTCAAGTTGTTAGTCGCACGTCCATTGCTTCAGTTCAGTTTTCTTTTCATTTATACAAAGTTCAAAGTGTTTATGGTATGTGTGTAACGTGTTGTGAATCATGACAACCGAAGAAAGATACGTCGTTTCGTGGATAGCTGACCATTCTGGAACATTTATATATGACGGAAATGTTGTATATTATCGACTTTGAGACAAGAAAGTTTCGTGCACGAGAAAAGAAAAAAAAATGTTTCAAACAGATCAGCGGGTCAAGACAAGTTTTCATATCGCGGTGCTGCAAAGGAAAGGCCCACGACAACAACCTTTTACAGTGGTAAGTAGTAGTACCAGAGACTTAACGTTCAAGGGCAACCAAAAAAATCACTTTAACGTGGATCTTTGTGAATCAATCAGTGCAAGTAATATATCTCTTCACAAACTTATGAACCCTATTCTCAAGGGTTTCCTGCCCAAATAATGCTTAAATCAAAATATACCAGATGAATGAACGGTGCGTACTTTCAGTTTACCAACATGTTTTGGAAGAAATACGCAGTGAACTCAAGGACAACATTATTTTGATTTCAGTTGACGAAACTGCTGACGCTTGTGGCAGTTATAAATTTAATTGTTGGTGTGTTAAAACAAGACTCTTCTTCTACCTATTTAGTGGCCTGCATAAAACTTGAAAAGACAAATCATTCTACCATAGCCAGATTTGTGAATGAGGGTATTAGAAAAATATTTCGAGAATCTTCTACAGAAGAAAGGCTCTCAGATGCTGCTCCCTGCACGATCAAAGCAGAAAAAAATCTCCACGTACTTTATCCCAGTTTGTTTCATGTGACGTGCTATGCTCACGGAGTACATCACCTTGGTGGAGAAGTACGATCCAGTTTGGTCATTTAAAAAATCTGGTTTCATCCTCAAAGAGAGTGTTTTTTAAGGCATCTGTCATCATAAGGACCTACAAAGAAACACGACTAAACGTGTCATTATCTCTTGAACCAGTGTTAGGTTGTTGGCGTACGTGGGTTGAAGCCGTGATGTTTTATCATGAACATTTCGAGACCATCAAAGACTTCGATAGTGCAGTTTGTCTGTGCAAGGAAGCGTTTAATGATTCCAGTATTAAAAATTTAAAAAGACATTGCTATGATCAGCACTCAGTTTTCACATATACCTGCGGGCATTAAAAAGCTTGAAACTCTAGATCTGGCACTGAATGAATCTATTCAGTTACGGAATAAAATTAGTCTAGGGAAATCCTCATTGCCAGAGGTATTCCCGAGAACACTTCAAGCAATGTTTGAAAACATTTTTAACAATAATTCAGGCTTTGAACCCTTGTACTAAATTGACAGTTTTATTAATGGTACGATTGAACTTTTGCCAGAAAAAATAAGTGCCAACATAGCACCCAAATTCGGACACTGCTCAGTTACCTCAGATGATGTAGAACGGTCCTTTTCTACTTATAAAAATGTTTTGAGTGATCGAAGACACAATCTTACTACCAAGCATTTGGAACAATACCTGACTGTTTATGCTTACAACAATGGCAAAACGTAAAATAATTTGTGAACAGTACTTTAGTCTGATAATATTAATTAAACGTTAACGTTATTCAAAAATTCCTGATTGCATGTTGTTTCTGAAATACATTGTTATGGAGTTCTTGTGCATGCCCCTCTGCATGTGATAGTTGGACATGTGCATATCGACTTTTTCGCGGCGACCAACTCGCATCGTGTTCACTTGTTACCGACAACAATAGCGAAGAAGTAACAATATTTGAGACACGGTGCGCGTCTTCTCTTTTCAGTTTTTTAAAACTAATCTCAAAAAGAATATCACGAATTATACAGATAATGAGATCAGCATTCTAAATGTCCCGGCGTTTCCCGTGGTCGGCGCTATTTCTCGCAATCGATATGCTCCTTTCCAACGTTTAGATATATCGCACGCAGTAACTACTATGTTTCTATTTCCCTATTAACGTAGTATATGTAATATTTCTACCCTATATAAATTCAGGAGCGAAGTAGGGAGAGTGGCGGGAAGACGATATCGGACGTATAGTAGCTGCCACACGAAATGGTCACATGGGCATCAGTGCGGTTACCAGAACTTACATGTGCCGAGAGCAAATTACAAAAACCCTAATCGGGGAAAATCCAATTTGCTTTAGACAACAAAAAGGTTACCTGTAGTACGGCTGATCTTCCAATGCGAGTGGAGGAGGAATTAGTTCCGCATGTCCTGAAGCTAGAGGAATTTATGTTTGACATTACACCAAAAGAATTGTGTTCACTAGCTTTTGAAATAAAGTTCATGAACCATGGACCTTGCCGTTGGTGGAGAGGCAAGTTTCCAACTGTCAGGGATCAATGCACCGTGTGCAGCGACACTTCGTGACAAACAGCCGATGTACACTACTGGCCATTAAAATTGCTACTCCAAGAAGAAATGCAGATGATAAACTGGTATTCCTTGCCGTTGGTGAGGAGGCTTGCGTGCCTCAGCGATACAGATGGCCGTACCGTAGGTGCAACCACAACGGAGGGGTATCTGTCGAGAGGCCAGACAAACGTGTGGTTCCTGAAGAGGGCCAACAGCCTTTTCAGTAGTTGCAGGGGCAACAGTCTGGATGATTGACTAATCTGGCCTTGTAACACTAACCAAAACGGCCTTGCTGTGCTGGTACTGCGAACGGCTGAAAGCAAGGGGAATCTACAGCCGTAACTTTTCCCGAGGGCATGCAGCTTTACTGTATGGTAAAATGATGATGGCGTCCCCTTGGGTAAAATATTCCGGAGGTAAAATAGTCCCCCATTCGGATCTCCGGGCGGGGACTACTCAAGAGGACGTCGTTATCAGGAGAAAGAAAACTGGCGTTCTACGAATCAGAGCGTGGAATGTCAGATCCCTAAATCGGGTAGGTAGGTTAGAAAATTTAAAAAGGGAAATGGATAGGTTAAAGTTAGATATAGAGGGAATTAGTGAAGTTAGGTGGCAGAAGGAACAAGACTTTTGGTCAGGTGAATACAGAGCTATAAATATAAAATCAAATAGGGGTAATGCAGGAGTAGGTTTAAAAAAAATGGTTCAAATGGCTCTGAGCACTATGGGACTTTATTTCTGAGGTCATCAGTCCCCTAGAACTTAGAACTACTTAAACCTAACTAACCTAAGGACATCACACACATCCATGCCCGAAGCAGGATTCGAACCTGCGACCGTAGCGGTCGCACGGTTCCAAACTGTAGCGCCTAGAACCACTCGGCCGCTTCCAGGGGCAGATGTGGACTCTGACCACACTCTATTAGTTATTAACTGTAGACTAAAACTTAAGAAACTGCAAAAAGGTAGGAATTTAAGGAGATGGGACCTGGATAAACTGAAAGAACCAGAGGTTGTACATGGTTTCAGGGAGAGCATAAGGGAACAATTGATATGAATGGGGGGAAAGAAATACAGTAGAAGAAGAATGGGTAGATTTGAGGGATGAAGTAGTGAAGGCAGCAGAGAATCAAGTAGGTAAAAAGGTGAGGGCTAGTAGAAATCCTTGGGTAACAGAAGAAATATTGAATTTAATTGATGAAAGGAGAAAATATAAAAATGCAGTAAATGAAGCAGGCAAAAAGGAATACAAACGTCTCAAAAATGAGATCGACAGGAAGTGCAAATTGGCTAAGCAGGGATAGCTAGAGGAGAAATGTAAGGATGTAGAGACTTATCTCACTAGGGGTAAGATAGATACTGCCTACAGGAAAATTAAAGAGTCCTTTGGAGAAAAGAGAGCCACTTTATGAATGTCAAGAGCTCAGACGGAAACCCAGTTCTAAGCAAAGAAGGGAAAGCAGAAAGGTGGAAGGAGCATATAGAGGGTCTATACAAGGGCTGTGTACTTGAGGACAATATTATGGAAATGATAGAGGATGTAGATGAAGATGAAATGTGAGATACGATACTACGTGAAGAGTTTGACAGAGCACTGAAAGATCTGAGTCGAAACAAGGCCCCGGGAGTAGACAACATTGCATTAGAACTACTGACGGCCTTGCGAGAGGCAGTCCTGACAATACTCTACCATCTGGTGAGCAAGATGTATGAAACAGGCGAAATACCCTCAGACTTCAAGAAGAATATAATAATTCCAATCCCAAAGAAAGCAGGTGTTGACAGATGTGAAAATTACCGAACTATCAGTTTAATAAGTCACAGCTGCAAAATACTAACGCGAATTCTTTGAAGACGAATGGAAAAACTGGCAGAAGCCGACCTCGGGGAAGAACAATTTGGATTCCGTGGAAATGTTGGAACACGTGAGACAATACTGACCTTACGACTTATCTTAGAAAAAAGATTAAGGCAAGGCGAACCTACGTTTCTAGCATTTGTAGACTTAGAGAAAGCTATTGACAATGTTGACTGGAATACTCTCTTTCAAATTCTAAAGGTGGCAGGGGTAAAATACAGGGAACGAAATGCTATTTACAATTTTTACAGAAACCAGATGGCAGTTATAAGAGTCGAGGGGCATGAAAGGGAAGCAGTGGTTGGGAAGGGAGTGAGACAGGGTTGTAGCCTGTCCCCGATCTTATTCAATCTGTATACTGAGGAAGCAGTAAAGGAAACAAAAGAAAAACTCGGAGTAGGTATTAAAATCCATGGAGAAGAAATAAAAACTTTGAGGTTCGCCGATGACATTGCAATTCTATCCGAGACAGCAAATGACTTGGAAGAGCAGTTGAACGGAATGGACAACGTCTTAAAAGGAGGATATAAGATGAACATCAACAAAAGCAAAATGAGGATAATGGAATGTAGTCGAATTAAGTCGGATGATGCTGAGGGAATTAGACTAGGAAATGAGACACTTAAAGTAGTAAAGGAGTTTTGCTATTTGGGGAGCAAAATAACTGATGATGGTCGAAGTAGAGAAGATATAAAATGTAGACTGGCAATGGCAAGGAACACATTTCTGAAGAAGAGAAATTTGTTAACATCGAGTATAGATTTAAGTGTCAGGAAGTCGTTTCTGAAAGTATTTGTATGGAGTGTGACCATGTATGGAAGTGAAACACGGACGATAAATAGTTTGGACAAGAAGAGATTAGAAGTTTTCGAAATGTGGCGCTACAGAAGAATGCTGAAGATTAGATGGGTAGATCACATAAATAATGAGGAGGTATTGAATAGAATTGGGGAGAAGAGGAGTTTGTGGCACAACTTGACAAGAAGAAGGGACCGGATGGTAGGACATGTTCTGAGGCATCAAGGGATCACAAATTTAGCATTGGGGGGGGGGGGGGGGGGAGCGTGGAGGGTAAAAATAGTAGAGGGAGACCAAGAGATGAGTACACTAAGCAGATCCAGAAGGATGTAGGTTGCAGTAAGTACCGGCAGATGAAGAAGCTTGCACAGGATAGAGTAGCATGTAGAGCTGCATCAAACCAGTCTCAGGACTGAAGACCACAACAACAACAACAGCTTTTGAGACAGCGAAGAGAAACGATACTCCACGCAGATTCAGTAGGGAAAAGAGAAACGCCGAGAAAATAGGTATTATTTATGAGGAGGCACCCAGAGGTCAGTTTTTGTTTACCAGAACAGACTTCGTTTGTTCGATCAAAGGACTTTAATACAGAAAAAGTGAGCCACTTGTTTGACAAGTCAGAAACGACCGCTGATGAAATCTAGTTGGACGCAACATGAGAATTCAACGTTGTTTAGGTAGGTTTATCAACGGTTCAGAAGCAACCAAGAAAAGGGCTTACCCACAAAGTTAAAATAGTAGTGGGGTAAGCAGCCAGTAGCAAAAGAGATACCACTCACTAGTACTGCAGTTTGCTCTACAACTGCAGCTGGCCAGTACATTCCACCTCCAATGATTTCTCCAATGTTCACATTCACGGAAGTTTTAAAAGATGAAATTCCACCAGGAACAATTTTTGCCTACGATTCAGTAAGTGGATATGTCAATAAAGATATATTTTTCCTTTTATTGGGGCATTTCATCAACACAGTCCACCCCTCGAAGCAAAATAAAGTATTTCCACTGGTTGCTGGCCATTCAACCCACACAAAGAATCTCTATGCCCGTGATACTACTGGAGTTAACAGTGTCTGTTCGATGTCACTGCCAGACCACACTTGTTACAGGTTACAACCACTGCATGTCTCGTTTGACAATTACTACACTGCAGAGATGGAGAAGTTCCTAAAGCAAAAATGCAGTGAAGACAAACCCGAATTTCTTGCGCAATTCCATATTGCATGTCTTTTCGGTAAAGCATTTCAACAGGATGCAATAACAGTGACCGCAGTGAATGATTTAGCCAAAACAGGAATTTGGCCAGTAATGTTTCTCTAAGAGAAGCACCTGTCAATTCTGCAGCCATTTAAGAGTAGGCCCAATACTATCGTCGCAGCGTATGGTGTTCAAGATAGGCCAGAATCTATTGCAGTTGGTGCAACAACATTCTCATCGAAAATTTCTTTGGATGAAATCTCCCCCATACGGGACCACTCTCTCCACGAACAACCTTGAATAAAGCTCACAAAACAATAGTTTTCACTAGCAGTCCACACAAACAGAGTCTGGAGGAAGTGGAAACCAAAATGAGGCTAAAAAGAGACAAACACAAGGTCCAAACAACATCTATAGAGTCACATATCCAGGAAGTCGGCTACAGCTGAACTCAGGTTTCCTTTTGATGTTTCAGAGGTTTCTACGTTTAGGTCTCGGAAGAAGTCATGGTTTTGTGGCGTCTGCAACAGTGACATAAAATGGACACGATTCAGTGTTTATGTGATTATGTGCTTTATGTGATTACGTAAAGAGTGTGTTCATAATTGCTGATGTTGGGATGCGGACCAAAGTGCTCTGAAAATAAAAAATTTTTTCAGCCTTCAGTTTCAAGGTAATTTTTACTCGTTTACCTAGGTTTCGATTCCAGTAATGGAATCTTCTTCAGAACAAAAAATTAAAATTAATTTTTTGTTTACCTAGGTTTCGATTCCAGTAATGGAATCTTCTTCAGAACAAAAAATTAATTTTAATTTTTTGTTCTGAAGAAGATTCCATTACTGGAATCGAAACCTAGGTAAACGAGTAAAAATTACCTTGCAACTGAAGGCTGAAAAAAATTGTTTATTTTCTGTACATTTCACAGTTGCTGACGCGCTGCAATATGTTAAAGATTTGCCAAAGTGCTCTATTCTGAAAACTGTAACTTAAGTCCGTGTTACGAAAGTCTAAAAATATGAGGCTATCGAAGTTTTATGTTGCCTAATCTTAGGACTAAGTAGACTACTATGAATACAATTTAAGTAAAGATTTTCAAACATGTATTCTATACATCTTTTCTAATAGTTTATAAATGTTTTGGTAATAAGCCATGCTTTTTTTTCCTTCCAGGACGACATTTCTACCTTCAGCTCCTTGGATGCGAGTACACGTTATTCGGCGTCAGACGCCAACAAAACACTCAAAAAAAAAATTAAAGTATTGACACGCACTTAGATTTTTATAGTATTTAAGCTCATTCATGGAAACTATCTGGTCTAATGAAGGAAACCAGTCCCCTCGATTGGATCAATGACACGTGATTTTACTTTTCAAATATTTCGTTAATAGCACATACTTGTGAATTCTATAGAAATGGAAATCATAATGTTCATGTTATACGTAACATAAGCTATCTATTGCAATATCCGAGGATTTGATTGCATACTTTCCTTAGGAGGCCCATTGATAGCTACCTTATCCTTGCCCAAGCAACAGCTGACAAAGACATTTGTCCATGCATGAATCGGCCTTGTAAGGTGCGATGCTTGTAAGTTGTGTCATAGGTGTTTAGTAATTTCGTACACGTGTTCTATGTTCAACTGTGTTACTTCCGAGTTTTATCTCGCCTCCCTCCTCCTCCTTCCATTTCGTTGCCTTTGGGTGAGCTGGCTTCCACTTATTAAGTGCAGATTGAGTTATGCATGGGTCAAATTCACTTTGCGGAGGTAAAATTCCGGGCAGAAAACGTGTTCATTACTTTGCAAAAGCACTTGCAGCGGCAGAAAACTCACCAACAGATGCAGAAGCAACTTCTGGTAGTCCTGATTCCTGATGTTCAGTGTGGTGACTGTCCAGAAGGCTGAAACCATAATTAATAAGTTACGGAAAATCGAACACGGTTACAAGATTTAGTTCTGTTCCGACGCCGAAATGCTTCTGTACCCAGGTAGAGAACAGAGCTAAAATATTGCTTCTCACTCATCCTATCACATTTAGTACATTAGTGTAAATGTAGTGAAATCTTATTTGTTACTATAGAAGACTGCCAAATTTTTTCGTACCTAAATGTTTTTTAACCTTCTTGCACGTTTAGTTGCAAGATTTACTGTCACCTACCATGTTCTTAACGGTAAATTGCAACTGTGGAACTGACGACCCGCCATGGTCACAAGACGTAGGGCTCTAACATGAATAACAAAACAGAAGAGTAGTAACAAAAATGATGTACCTAAAAACAAAGCGAGAATAGACCGAATAGTAACTTGTTGCCCCTCTTCCTTGAAACATAAAACAAAAGGATTAATTTCTCTCACCTTAATCAAAATTATGTACTCCATTCTTTCTCGTGGCAGGCAACGTCACGTGGACCATTCTCCAATCACAGTTCCTCCATCAGATTCAGTAATAGGTAACCTCGATGAGATTCTTGAAGTTTATGCGTACTGGATATGTTAAGAGGAATGATCAGTGTTCGGGATTATTACAGGAACACTCATTTAAAGAAAATAACTTCATTTGGACTTATGTCCTACTCTGAATGGTTTCCAACACTTTTAATGTACATTTGTTATTGGACTAGTAGCATGCACGTATGTATCTTACCCACACAACATTTTCGACGTTTTCTTTTAGCCCAACATACCCCATGGTTCTCAGCTTCTTTGCTCACGATGTATTTCTGCCATTAAACTAGCCAGCTGAACGCGTAGTTTTCCGTGAAGGGTATAAAATTACTTTTATCTTAATAATATTAATATTTATATATGTGTTTCGAGAGGGAGAGATTGATTTTTGATTGAGATTTTTACTTTGAATCGTAACTGGTACCTGAATTTTGGTTGCTGCTCCTTGAATGATCAGCTTCTGCACCAGTTGGTGACGTATTATAATTTGGAGGAAGTTATTGTTCTTTAAGATTTAAAATACGACTCTGTTAGGTACTTGGCCGTATTGCGAATAGCTTTGAGTCCAAGTTTTCGTAGCTTTTCATACCTAAGGGACCACTGTCGTAAGTAAATAAGATCAAACAGCAATCTGCTTTTCGTGAGAAAGGGAGCTCGCTTGGCACACAAACTTCCTTCAAACTACACGTCCTGCTACATCAAAATTGGTCAGTGGAGTTCAGCACCATACTATTGTACAAGAACATAATCCAATTAATGTAATAAAGAAATTATGAGAGGTTGATACTTATTGAATGAAAACTATAGAGAATGCATTTCTTTTCCTGTATTTTAGTGAACTTTGTACACTTACAATTCTGTCGATTGATAGGCGGCGACGACAATGAAGTTCACCTCCTTTTCCAAACACAAGATATTTCTATTCTTCATTTACAGAAAATTTGTATACATGAATGTTTGGCAACTCTTACACATACTTTACTCGGTTTTATCATTAAAATATCAATTTTCATTAAATGTAACAATACGTTCTGAGCGACGGCCTAACAACACGTCCTCATTCCACAAGATACAGATTAACAGTCCTCTTTTTTTTAAATACATCAATTGTCTGTTTTGTTTTTAGAGTCCATACTCAGAGATTCACAACTTCTGTCGTTGCGGGGATTGCGCGCTAAAGAGTTTCTTGCCGTCCAGCTGCGCTTCACTTCACTTCAAGTACTTCTTGAACCACGTTTACATTTACGGTATTTACATACATTACTCAGCTTCTCAGAATAAAATCAGGCACAAATTAGTTAAAAAAAGGCAGTAAGGCTCACATAACATTACGTGGGCTGTGAATGAATTAATGCGAAGTATTAACGAGTGTATCACAGAGAGGCATCGTTTAACTGTGTTTATATACCCACTGGCGAAAATATCATACATCTACAATAATATTACGTTTTCTGCACTTGGAGTGCTGAGTGGTGGTGTTTTTGCACAGGGAGGAAGGAAGATTCGAATGTAAAATATTTTCGACAGTGAAACAGCGGTAAACTGGATCAAGTTATGCGGACAGTGTTCCGCCTGTTAATGCAAATCACAAAATCCCCTTATTTAATTTTTCTTCCCGAAACATGTAATGGCACGTTTGTACCATCATCAGTCTTGTTTTATTGTACTAGTACTTGGGCGCGAGATTGCGAAATGTTTTACGACAAATTCGTGAGTGATAAATTGGGTCTGGCGCATTTTTATCTAATTTTTCACTAACAGATTTTTCATAAAACATATATTTTGAGACTTCAGTAAAATAAAGAGAACCCTGATAAGCACACAAATATTCCAAAACGATTTCGGGCAAGAAAAGTAATACAAGAAGATTTTATGGTTTGCAAAAACTAGCGAAATCCAAGCAGTCTGTTTTGTTCTGCATACGCGGCTGTTGCTACAGTCTAAAAAACGGAAAGATGATGACGAGGGTGGACCACTCGTAAGACCATTCCTTTACCTGAGCTAGCTCTCTATACTTAATGATATCGACATCAACGACACACTGAAATGTAATCTTGATTTTCAGCTATCCAGGCATAGTGAGTCGACTGTTTCGCTGGAGAGTGACTGATCGTGGAAAGTATTTAGCCGCTATTTAACTAACAGTGTACGTCTGCCCCATCGTAGCAGCGTCCATTTACAGAAGATTAAGGGGTGCTGGGCTGTTAATAGCTGCTAATCGTGAACAGCTGATTCTAGTCATCCCTGGCGCAGTGGTTAGCACACTGGACTCGCATTCGGGAGGACGACGGTTCAATCCCGCGTCCGGCCATCCTGATTTAGGTTTTCCGTGATTTCCCTAAATCGCTTCTGGCAAATGCCGGGATGGTTCCTTAGAAAGGGCACGGCCGATTTCCTTCCCCATCCTTCCCTAACCCGAGCTTGTGCTCCGTTTCTAATGACCTCCGTTGTCGACGGGGCGTTAAACACTAATCTCCTCCTCCTCCTCCTCTAGTCATCCCGAGGTTTCAGTCAGTCCGGAGACAGTAGGCATCCGAATGAAGGAACGAAGGGAGGGTAACAAGTTGTCTTCCCCTACAATTTTTGTGCTCTTTGTGGATTCTGCGGAGAACCTCCTCATTCTTGTACGTTTCAGTTCTTTTCTGTCTACCTTTTATGTCCTTCTCACATGGCCGTACCAAGACGATCCTGCACCCTGTGCAGAGTTACGCCCTCGCCCCTCCCCCCCTCGCCCTTGAAAACTACTCTTCTGCAAGCTCTTTCTACACGTATTTAGGAATTTTTGTAAGTTGTAAAGTGTAATTAATGAAAATGAAGCGTAACTAAGAAATATCACTTAAATGGCCCAAAAAAGTGAAAAATACTACTCACAACAGATTATGGTTGTAAGAGATGAGTTACAAATTGTACAAATTTTCTAAAAATTGAGAGTGTAACAAAACCTATGTCTTATTGTTGGGGCCGGCCGGAGTGGCCGTGCGGTTATAGGCGCTTCAGTCCGGCACCGCGTGACCGCTACGGTCGCAGGTTCGAATCCTACCTCGGGCATGGATGTGTGTGATGTCCTTAGGTTAGTTAGGTTTAAGTAGTTCTAAGTTCTAGGGGACTGATGACCACAGATGTTAAGTCCCATAGTGCTCAGAGCCATTTGAACCCTTTGAACCGCTCTCCCGGCCTTGTGTCAGTTTACGAGGCCGGAGCCACTGCTTCTCATCCAAATAGCTACTCAGTTAGCCTCACAAGGGCTGCGTGCACATCGTTTGCCAACAGCGCTCGGCAAACCGGATGGTCACCCATCCAAGTGCTAGCCTAGCCAGACCTCGCTTAGCTTCGGTAATCTGACGGGAACCGGTTTTACCACTGCGGCAAGGCCGTTGGCTTATAAAGTGTTGATGTGCATAAATTATTAATTCGAAATAAAAGAAAAGTGCTATAATTAAATGTTTAGAACATATTTCTTGCCAAGAACCGAGTTTTTAATACAATTTCACTTCCATTTCCTTTTATTTGAGAGACGTAAATTCATTGATTATGGCACTGCAGTCTAATTTAGTAGGTGTGTCGTATTATATCGACAAATTAACTGAATCTGATGGTCTGCTTCATCTGTACTCGACATTAAGTAGTTAGTTTGCTCAAACTGCGTTTACAATAAGCTGCGCTCACTGGAATTGCCATAAGTACTCTCAAAGCTATTTCTGTGTTTGGATTCTCATATCACAACCCACACTTCAAAATATGCAAATGGGAAGCTGTGTTTGCGCTTCACGCCTTCTTTTTGCTAGAATCTGGAAGCCGCTATTTCATTAACTAGTTGAGCTGTATCGACTTTCCTGCTATATTTATCGCCAAATTCTGGTGTATATTTCGCGAAATAACACATAGAACTCTTGTTAAAGCGTCCTCGATAATAAAATAAAGCGGGATGAATTAGTGTGTTACGTGTCCGATCTGTTTCCCATTTCATTTACTTTTTTATCAATTACTTTCAACCATTCTAGCTTCAACAGTTCCACTCCAGTCGTCAGTTGGCAGAAATCGGGAGCTTTCCGTCGACTACCACATTTGCTTCAGCTCCGCGCGCAAACTTTGATCGTTCTCATCCTACATTAGCTAGCGAAGTAACTGTAAATATTCCGTTGTTGTGTATGGCCCAACAGTGTAGGCAGCAGCTATATCAACAAAGCCGGTTTTTTTTCGATTGGGTGGTCAGACTTTGCCCCTCGTCTGTGCCCGCGCCCTTGGCGGAGGGCTATCTCCCCATGGCTTCGGTACGGCCTTGCCTCCCTGCTTCGTACGACGAATTCCGTAATTTCATCTACTTTGTGGTCATCCAATTTTGATACGTTTATCGCTGGTCTCATTTCTGGTGCTCCTCATTGCTATCGGTTTTATTCAGTTAATGTTCTTTAATCATTAGACTGCCTCTGACATTCAAGGTCTTTCATTGTTCCTCACTTTCACTGAGGACAGTCATATGGAATGACTACTCAACGAATATTCCGTACTCTTTTCCACACTACCATGGCTCATTATCGATATGTACATAGATTCCCGTTTTACAAACTGCTTGAAGCAATAAGTAAATCAATTTGGGCAGTGGTGCAGAGACAGAAGGTAATACACTGCTAGCCATTGACATAATCGAAATCGAATTTATCTGAATAGTAAATCAATAATCATCGATTCTGGCTACACCCTATACATCTCACTGTAGTTACCGTAGCTCCATATTTGCTTCACAAGACCAAGACTACAGGTTGTAGTAGCTTACATAATTGTTTATACAGGGTGAAAGCTGCCGACAAAATTTCGGGTGTTGTTCAAGGGTATATTTAACTTTTATATAAGAAATAAGTCGTCTCCGATGTCTCGATACAGGGTAACAGATTTTCGTTTCATTTCTCACACTTACTTATGTTTGCGTCTGTACTGCACTGAAAATGTCGGCACAACAATTAAAATTTCTGCGGTATACGCTATGCAGGCTACGTTTCTTGGAAACTCCCTTGCTCCATTTACACACCGTAGCAGTTGTTGAAAAAATAATTCCCACCTTATTCTCCGCGTAGTAGATGTTGAAAAAATAATGTCCACCTTATTCTCCGCCATGAAGCTTGCATTCGGTACTGCTCGGTTCAGTCTCTCTGGTTTGTTTTTCCACCAGGTTTTGTTGACAGTCGCTCTACTCGCTACCATGGTCCTGATGATCAATATCACGAATAATACCTGCACAGCAAGAGTTTTCAGTTTGTTACTTACTGCACTGTACATTGACAGAAGAGAATGAATACGATTCCTCGGAAGCTGTTACACTACTTCGTGTTTCATGTTGTACGTTTTTCTGATTGCATATTTCAGTTACTCCAGTGTTGTGAAGATATTTGCACAAAAACAGAGGTAACTGGGATAACGAATTGAATAAATCATTATTCCGTTGTTAGTCTGTAACGAACCACCACAGACCACTGCACGCTTGTACCACAACTCTAAGAAAAATCCTCAGAACAACCTCCGAAATTTTTCGCTGGCGATCGGGAGCATCCTGTTCAGGAATTTGAAAATGCTGTGTTTTCACTGTCCCCCGCAGTTTGTACGGTGCACCTGCTTATTTGGTTCTTCATTTGATGCCTCACTTCGACGTTTGAAAATATGAATGTGCATACGACGTTACATAAACCGACTGAAGAGTGTGGATTGCAAATGTCCTAAGTGCCATTGTTTCATAAAAGCCGGCCGCGGTGGCCTAGCGGTTCTGGGCGCTTCAGTCCGGAACCGCGCGACTGCTACGGTCGCAGGTTCGAATCCTGCCTCTGGCATGGATGTGTGTGATGTCCTTAGGTTAGTTAGGTTTAATTAGTTCTAAGTTCTAGGGGACTGATGACCTCCGATGTTAAGTCCCACAGTGTTCAGAGTCATTTGAACCATTTATTTTTCATAAAAGGTGCTACTGTTCGTCCCTACTGTGATGCATGTCCCTAGACTTAATGCAGGTGCCAAATCATGGAAAATTTCTTTCAACCTCGAGTCAGTAGACGGTACATGATCTTTGTGCCTAGCTGTGCTTCTATCTTGAATTGCAAATGTTAAAAGACGAGAGAAATGGTTTTTATTGAATACAGTTTTACTAGGTAAAAACACTTGTATTATCACAAACAAAATATCTCATTGTTAATGACGTTATTAACAGTACCTAGTTCCAGTTTTATTCTGTGCAACAATCAGCTTGTTAATTATTAGCTCTTAGAAGTAAACAGCTGGCTGGTATGGGTCTTAGAATGTTCTTAATAAAGCATTAATTTTGCAATTTTTCCTCATTATTTACTGCGGTGATGCGGTGAGAAGCGTAATTCTGTGGTGTCAAAAAAGCTTCTCATTTTTTTACACAAATCGTATACAGATACACATTTTTCATTATTCTGACAAATGTCAGATTTGGCACTTCGTTTATTTCTGTTAACTGGGAACATAAAGCATTTTTCAAACTTTACATTAATTTACCGTGAAAATAATGAACTTCTTGTCAGGTATAATGGTTTGGCGTTACGTAGAGGCCAGTCCAGACAAGTTGGATTCGCCGGAGGCCCAGCATGCAGTTTCAATAAGGAACGCAGAAGCATCGGCCGCCGCCCACGAGGGCCTTGTAATGTTTCTATTTACAGGCTCTTTCCGGCTACGCTCAGTTTTAATCTAGCGGACAAAACCTCATTAACATAAAAAAGCAATTCCGTACGACCTCTGCAGGCGCAGCGTGTCAGCGAGCGCATCTGACTCCTGCTGCCTTTCTCTCCGACACACACACACACACACACACACACACACACACACATGCGCGCGCCTGCAACCGACGTGGAGCGAAGAGGCGGGAGGGATTCCAGACCACTTGCATGTACGGAAGTATATTCATTTATTTAAATACGACCTTACGCATTCACGAGTGCCGCCTCCCACGTCACAAAACAAGAAGAAATTTGAATAAGCCGCGTGCGTGGCGTGCTGCGGAGTCGTTTTGCTCGGCGGCGCATGCCGCCGGCTCGCCGGTTACTGCAGCCATTACAAACCACGCGCCGACCTCCCGGAGCTACGTCAAGGGAGCGCCAAGAAGTGCCTGGCTGCCGCCGCCAAATCCTCCTCGAGAGAATTTGTAGCTCGAAATTCGAGCGCAGTAAGAATTTTTGAATTATTTCCATGGAAAAAAAGAGGTTAAGAACTGTGAATTACGGTTGTACAGGAGGAATACAAAAGTTAAGCATACGAATGAAGTTTGAAATGAAATGATATTAGTTGGAACAGAGTCCTAAATTAGGGAGAGGAAATAATTCTTGTGGTCGGAAAAACAAGTATATAAGCACGAGGAATTACTAGCGCGTCAGTGTAAGTTCGTCTTTACGTGGGACTCAAAAGCGCACGCGGATATGCAGTTCGTCGAGTTTTATGGCTTCACAACGTGGTATTCCGCGTTCCCGAACATTCCCAGGCGTGCAAGGCGGAATCTGGCACGTTCGATTTTACCTCCGTGGAGACTAACGTGGCCAATTAGACGTAAGATTGTTTTCTACGTCACAAGCAGAATTTAGGTGACGCCACTCTAGATGGCGTCGTTTGCAGTTGAAGCCAATATTTGATTGGCTTTGTATAAAAACTTAACTGCTACGAATATATCCTGTTTCAAAACTCTGACACGTTAGGAGTATCTTTAGAACGTGTCGCTTTTGGTACGATTATAATAAAATTAGGCCTAACAACATGTTGATGGATCCAGAATGAGATTTTCACTCTGCAGCGGAGTGTGCGGTGATATGAAACTTCCTGGCAGATTAAAACTGTGTGCTGGACCGAGACTCGAATTCGGAACCTTCGCCTTTCGCGGGCAAGTGCTCTGCCAACTTAGCTACCCAAGCTACCCAAGCACGACCCGTCCTCTGAGCTTTAATTCCGCCAGTACCTCGTCTCCTACCTTCCAAACATCACAGAAACACTTCTGCGAACCTCCAGAACTAGCACCCCTGGAAGAAAAGATGTTGCGGAGACATGGCTGAGCCACAACCTAGGGGATGTTTCCAGAATGAGATTTTCACTCTGCAGCGGAATTTGCGCTAATATCTAAGTTCCTGGCAGATTAAAACTGTGTGCGGGACCAAGACTCGAACTCGGGACCTTTGTCTTGCGCGGGAAAGTCCTCTACCAACTATCAATTGTCGGAATTAAAGCTGTGAGGACGGGTCCTGAGTCGTGCTTGGGTAGCTCAGTTGGTAGAGCACTTGCCCGCGAAAGACAAAGGTCCCGAGTTCGAGTCTCGGTCCGGCACACAGTTTTAATCTGCCAGGTAGTTTCAACATGTTGATGGATAACAGAGCTTAGTATTTGGTGTTTTTAGTATTACAGCGTAAAATGGAAGCACACCTTTTCAAGGAACAGGCTCACAGAAAATTCATCAAACACGAGTCGTTTTCTTGACATGATTAGTTATAATTAAGTTTCAATTAATCACAGATTGGCAGTAAAAGTATTCAGGACGTCACACCATTAAGGACATAGATTGTAGTGTAGTGGACAGAAGTTCATATTTCTGAAGTGTAACTTTGCCAGTTAATCTTACAGCAAATACGTTTTTATTCAAATGTATCTGAGCACTATGGGACTTAACATCAGTTCCCTAGAACTTAGAACTACTTAGACCTAACCAACCTAAGGACATCACACACATCCATGCCCGAGGCAGGATTCGAATCTGCTACCGTAGCGGTCGCGCGGTTCCAGACTGAAGCGCCTAGAACCGCTCGGTCACAACGGCCGGCCTATTTTTTATTCAAAATCATGTTTTTTAAAATAGTAATGATGATGATGGTTGTGGTGGTGGGGCGCTCAACAGCGCGAGCATCAGTATCCGTCCAAATTCGCAATGTTTTCACAATCCAGTCTCACCATTTTACCGAATGATGATGAAATGAGGAGGACAACACAAACATCCAGTCCCCGGGCGGAGAAAATCCCCAACCCGGCCGGGAATCTAACCCGGCACTTCTAAAATAGTCTAGGACTTATTTATCAACTTCATAGAAGTTGTTGTTGTCTTCAGTCCTGAGACTGGTATGATGCAGCTCTCCATGCTACTCTATCCTGTGCAAGCTTCATCTCCCAGTACCTACTGCAACCTACATTCTTCTGAATCTGCTTAGTGTATTCATCTCTTGGTGTCCCTCTACGATTTTTACCCTCCAATGCTAAATTTGTAATCCCTTGATGCCTCAGAACATGTCCTACCAACCGGTCCCTTCTTCTCAAGTTGTGCCACAAACTCCTCTTCTCCCCAATTCTATTCAATACCTCCTCATTAGTTATGTTTGGCAATATTCGACGTTGTGCATAGAAACCAGCTCTCTCCGTTCAGGAGTGAGACTGTTCTAATTTTTTGAACGAATGAATGCAGACTAATAATACTGGAGGACGAACAGCGACATCAACTTTGTCGTGTTAGACATTGCATGCAAATGGTTACAGATGGATCTCCTCCAATAGTTAAAAATTTAGATTAAAAAAACTAAAATCACCTCAAAAAATCCTTAACGAACAAGGTTAATCAGTATGCAACTTTTGCACCCAAAATCCTGGCACCTAAGAACCTCAGAAAAGACAAAATAATAAGATATGTTCATCCTCCTGCATAAATTGTTACTCTTTTGTTCGTGTAACAACTGGGTCTGTCTGTTTGCTCACAACTGTTTTGTTCTTTATTATGTACAGGTTGCCCCATAAGAACACGGACAAAATTAACGGACAGGTTTCTTACAGCAAAACGAGAAAAAATTATATAGTAAACAAGAGCTCTAGAGCGGATACGTTGCGAGATAGGAGCACCTGTTCATCTCCGATACTATGAAACATATGTCTTCTATTGCGAAGTCATTGCTTTTCATATTTTGTTAGGACGCAGAATGGACGAAAACAAAAAAATGTCTAATAGACATGGGTTGTAAAACGGGTCCCTCAAAAATTATGAACATTTGTTCAGAGAAAGATATGTGTTCCACACTGGCGAAGATGAACGATTGCTAATAGCTCTTAAAGTATGCAGTTTAGACCCCGTTTACACTATACATTTTGGTTTCGTTTTGGTCAGTTCTTTCTCCTCCCAAAATATGTTAAGCAAAGACTCTGCAGTAAAGAGGTCTGTTTCACACTATCTAATATAAACAAGTGCTCATACCTCTAGAAGTATGCATTTTAGAGACCATGTTTACTACACATTTTTTACTTATTTCTGTGTAAAGAACTTGCCATAAACTCTATCACTGTTCTTTTGGGACACTCTCTATGTTGTCATGGGTCTAAGAAGAATAGCTCTGTCACATATGGCAGTAAACATTAATTCTTTAAATAAGTAGCTAATTTTTCATTTCGTTTGTTTATCCTTTCTGTATCTTTTGAAACGTCCCGTTAGAAAAATTATACATGACTGTGTTTAAACTGACACACAATATTTTTAGCGCAACGGAATCTGACTTTCAATAATCCCTACAAAAGAATGGCCCTGACTAACATTAACCTATAACTTTCACAAATCACTTACCTCACAAAAATCTTTGTTACTCGAACTACTGCAATACAGCGAGCGCCACTACTGCCAGCTAAATAAAAGATTCAAACTACTGAAGGCACTAACTACTGATAGGCATAGTTAGCAAATGAAAGATTTTGATAGAAAGCAAACAATGTATTTACCTTACTAGTGTTCAAAAGTCATAATATATATAGCAGTTCATGACATCCATTCTTACAAATGTACTGTTTCTGATGGACACACGTACAGATCATCCGCTCTCAAAAATCCACCACTGCTGGCGGCTCAGCTCCACCTGCGCAACGCTACGCGCTGTTAACGTCCAGCTGCCTAACACTACAATGGCAGACAACAATGCAAACTAGCCACAGACTGCACACACCACAGCCCAGTGATTTTCATACAGAGCGCTACGTGGCGTTACCAATAAGAAAACCTAAACGGACTACTTACATAGCCCCCATGCTCCCCACAAAAAATTTTACAAATTGTTTTGGGCACTGGCCGATACATATTTGTTAAAATTTTTTCACAATTACAATAACAAAGAAATCAAATGCACACACTTATTGATACAATGTTGGTCAAAAGCTAAAATTTTCTCACAGCCCATAAACACAGTCCTGATCGTTCATCACAGTAAAATAGCAGTGTTTTCTCAAAGTCTGAGCAGTAAAAGAAAATGCACATGGAAGTAGTGGATTTCCATGCAGTCTTGAAGAAGTAGTGTTGTCCTTCCAACAGAAAGACAGTGCTGATTCTTGACATGCAGACAGGTAATGGGCCACAACAGAGCAAACCCACCGCAGAGTCAGTCGAAGTTTTGAAGAATATTGGTAGGTAGGTCATCACAGAGTAGACCCACTGTAGTCTGGGTAGAGATTACGGTATTGGTGGGCCACCAGTGGTGCAGACCCAGTGCAGTCATTGTAGAAATAACGGTATTGGTGAGCCATCAAAGATGCAGACCCACTGTAGTCCTTGTAGAGACGGCCAGCAGTCATCTGTTGCGACTGTGCAGGTGCACAATCACCATCGAAGAGTCTTGCAGAGAATATAGCAACTCCATAAACCACCACTTGTGCACTCAGAAAGTTTTTTGAATTGTCCTTAGAACCAGCAATGCTGTTAACCAGTCCCTTGCTGAATTATTAACACATGTCCTCTTTTTTTCACATATTGTGCATACACTATGACCAACAGAAATATGTGCAGTGAAATGAATGCTTACAAGTTACTTAATTTGATGAACTGGTGTCAATTACAATTTTATAACATGAGAATACAATTACAAAGGTACAAAATACATCATTAAAGAATATAACAATACAGATAACATTTGTAGTAATACAGACTTTACAAAAGAATCGAAATAACATATACGTCAGTGTTACAGGAATTATGACATAAGTCCATACATAAAAGATCAGAATAACTTTTGAAACATCAACTTCACACATGAGCAAAAAAACAGAACAGATAAATAATGTCTAAACATCTTTACAAAGTAAATAACATAGTATTAGAAAAATTCTGCAACATAACTCTCATCAGCTAAACACATAAAGACAGGAAAAACACAAATAAACAAGGGTACACAAACACAGAGCAGAATAACACAAGAGGAAAGTGCAGGGTTTGTTTTCAGTGTAACATTTGGTACTGCAGTCCAACCCAAAACTTCATTCCATAGATCTTTCATCTTATTTCAACATTTGTTTCCACCAAAAAAATTTTATCCAAGCGTCCTTTCTGTATTTATATGTTCACATATTTCTTACCTCATTATTTATTTTCCATTATCTTACCTCATCATTTATTTCCAAGAAAATCCTACGTAAACCTGTTGTCTCTAAACCCTACTTTTTTTGTTCATATCCTCTTTCAAAATACCTATTTGGTCAAACCATTTTCTTAGAGCTTCCCAATGCATTTCTTCCAATTCATCACAACTCGTTCTCTTATATAGCCTCCAACTTAAGCTAACTTAAATCTACTGAGCTCAGATGGTAAACTAAGGGACAAGGCAATGCAATAGCACAAAACAATTAACACAAACAGCGATGACAAAAAAATGGAAATTGGCAAAGCTAGCAGCAGGAAATCTAAATTAGCAAAGCAATTGCAATATTACAACTAATATAAGGCACTGTGCAGCAAACAAGAAAAATGAATCAGTAGTAAAACTGGCTTAACAGAGTAATACAAAGTCAAATTCAATAACACTATGCCTGGCAAACAGCAGCAGCAAATGCTATAACTTATACCTCAACATGACAAAGCTCAAGCAGAAAAAATATTACACTAAAGACAACAATTCAGAAAAGAGAAATGTCTATTCACATCTTAATATGTATGTCATTAAAGTGGTGCACCACAAGAAGTTATTCTACCAAAAAAATTACCAAGTAGTAGAAAAGAAAATTATGTATGCAGTAACTGTTATTAATCCCTTCTTATTGTTCTTCCTTTCCAAGTGCGCCTTTTTCGAAGAACGTGTATCATAAAATTATTATTTAATAAATCTTTTGACAGAAAGTGTTCACATTAGCAAATGCATTTTATTTTATTTTATAAAACCAATGCTGCAACACAGCTGGAAACCAGATATCAAATGAAATAAGCAACTATGAAAAGCAAAACATAAAAATATCATTCAACAGTCATGTGACATTTCATAAGTTAGTAGAAATTCTCTCAACTCTCGTAGAAAGATGCTTGTCATAAGCAGGTGTGCAGATGTAAGTATCTTTCCAAGTAATGAGCGTGTCGTATTTGCGATGCTTTCTACAAAGGAATGTCAATAGCGACGATAATGGCCTCTTTTTTTCTCCGCCTACATCTACATCTACATCTACATCTATACTCCGCGAGCCACCTTACGGTGTGTGGCGGAGGGTACTTATTGTACCACTATCTGATCCCCCCTTCCCTGTTCCATTCACGAATTGTGCGTGGGAAGAACGACTGCTTGTAAGTCTCCGTATTTGCTCTAATTTCTCGGATCTTTTCGTTGTGATCATTACGCGAGATATATGTGGGCGGTAGTAATATGTTGCCCATCTCTTCCCGGAATGTGCTCTCTCGTAATTTCGATAATAAACCTCTCCGTATTGCGTAACGCCTTTCTTGAAGTGTCCGCCACTGGAGCTTGTTCAGCATCTCCGTAACGCTCTCGCGCTGACTAAATGTCCCCATGACGAATCGCGCTGCTTTTCGCTGGATCATGTCTATCTCTTCTATTAATCCAACCTGGTAAGGGTCCCATACTGATGAGCAATACTCAAGAATCGGACGAACAAGCGTTTTGTAAGCTACTTCTTTCGTCGATGAGTCACATTTTCTTAGAATTCTTCCTATGAATCTCAACCTGGCGCCTGCTTTTCCCACTATTTGTTTTATGTGATCATTCCACTTCAGATCGCTCCGGATAGTAACTCCTAAGTATTTTACGGTCGTTACCGCTTCCAATGATTTACCACCTATGGCATAATCGTACTGGAATGGATTTCTGCCCCTATGTATGCGCATTATATTACATTTATCTACGTTTAGGGAAAGCTGCCAGCTGTCGCACCATGCATTAATTCTCTGCAGGTCTTCCTGGAGTACGTACGAGTCTTCTGATGTTGTTACTTTCTTGTAGACAACCGTGTCATCTGCAAATAGCCTCACGGAGCTACCGATGTTGTCAACTAAGTCATTTATGTATATTGTAAACAATAAAGGTCCTATCACGCTTCCTTGCGGTACTCCCGAAATTACCTCTACATCTGCAGATTTTGAACCGTTAAGAATGACATGTTGTGTTCTTTCTTCTAGGAAATCCTGAATCCAATCACAAACCTGGTCCGATATTCCGTAAGCTCGTATTTTTTTCACTAAACGTAAGTGCGGAACCGTATCAAATGCCTTCCTGAAGTCCAGGAATACGGCATCAATCTGCTCGCCAGTATCTACGGCACTGTGAATTTCTTGGGTAAATAGGGCGAGCTGAGTTTCACATGATCTCTGTTTGCGGATTCCATGTTGGTTATGATGAAGGAGATTTGTATTATCTAAGAACGTCATAATACGAGAACACAAAACATGTTCCATTATTCTACAACAGATTGACGTAAGCGAAATAGGCCTATAATTATTCGCATCTGATTTATGACCCTTCTTGAAAATGGGAACGACCTGCGCTTTCTTCCAGTCGCTAGGTACTTTACGTTCTTCCAGCGATCTACGATAAATTGCTGATAGAAAGGGGGGCAAGTTCTTTAGCATAATCACTGTAGAATCTTAAGGGTATCTCGTCTGGTCCGGATGCTTTTCCGCTACTAAGTGATAGCAGTTGTTTTTCAATTCCGATATCGTTTATTTCAATATTTTCCATTTTGGCGTCCGTGCGACGGCTGAAGTCAGGGACCGTGTTACGATTTTCCGCAGTGAAACAGTTTCGGAACACTGAATTCAGTATTTCTGCCTTTCTTCGGTCGTCCTCTGTTTCGGTGCCATCGTGGTCAACGAGTGACTGAATAGGGGATTTAGATCCGCTTACCGATTTTACATATGACCAAAACTTTTTAGGGTTCTTGTTTAGATTGTTTGCCAATGTTTTATGTTCGAATTCGTTGAATGCTTCTCTCATTGCTCTCTTTACGCTCTTTTTCGCTTCGTTCAGCTTTTCCTTATCAGCTATGATTCGACTACTCTTAAACCTATGATGAAGCTTTCTTTGTTTCCGTAGTACCTTTCGTACATGATTGTTATACCACGGTGGATCTTTCCCCTCGCTTTGGACCTTAGTCGGTACGAACTTATCTAAGGCGTACTGGACGATGTTCCTGAATTTTTTCCATTTTTGTTCCACATCCTCTTCCTCAGAAATGAACGTTTGATGGTGGTCACTCAGATATTCTGCGATTTGTGCCCTATCACTCTTGTTAAGCAAATATATTTTCCTTCCTTTCTTGGCATTTCTTATTACACTTGTAGTCATTGATGCAACCACTGACTTATGATCACTGATACCCTCTTCTACATTCACGGAGTCGAAAAGTTCCGGTCTATTTGTTGCTATGAGGTCTAAAACGTTAGCTTCACGAGTTGGTTCTCTAACTATCTGCTCGAAGTAATTCTCGGACAAGGCAGTCAGGATAATGTCACAAGAGTCTCTGTCCCTGGCTCCAGTTCTGATTGTGTGACTATCCCATTCTATACCTGGTAGATTGAAGTCTCCCCCTATTACAATAGTATGATCACGAAACTTCTTCACGACGTTCTGCAGGTTCTCTCTGAGGCGCTCAACTACTACGGTTGCTGATGCAGGTGGTCTATAGAAGCATCCGACTATCATATCTGACCCACCTTTGATACTTAGCTTAACCCAGATTATTTCACATTCGCATTCGCTAATAACTTCACTGGATATTATTGAATTCTTTACTGCTATAAATACTCCTCCACCATTGGCGTTTATCCTATCCTTGCGGTATATATTCCATTCTGTGTCTAGGATTTCGTTACTGTTCACTTCCGGTTTTAACCAACTTTCCATTCCTAATACTATATGCGCACTATTTCCTTCAATAAGAGATACTAATTCAGGAACCTTGCCCTGGATACTCCTGCAGTTTACCAATATTACGTTAACTTTTCCTGTTTTTGGTCTCTGAGGACGGACGTTCTTTAACAACGATGACAATGTCCTCTCTGGTAAGCCGTCAGGTATTTTATCGTTTCGCCCAAGGCGGGGTCCCTCTAACCTAAAAAACCCCCGTGTGCACGCCACACGTACTCTGCTACCCTAGTAGCTGCTTCCGGTGTGTAGTGCACGCCTGACCTGTCTAGGGGGGCCCTACAGTTCTCCACCCAATAACGGAGGTCGATGAATTTGCAACCATTATAGTCGCAGAGTCGTCTGAGCCTCTGGTTTAGAACCTCCACACGGCTCCAAACCAGAGGACCGCGATCGACTCTGGGCACTATGCTGCAGATATTAAGCTCAGCTTGCACTCCGCGTGCGATGCTGGTTGTCTTCACCAAATCAGCCAGCCGCCGGAAGGAACCAAGGATGGCCTCAGAACCCAAGCGGCAGGTGTCATTCATTCCGACATGTGCTACTATCTGCAGCCGGTCACACCCAGTGCGTTCAATAGCTGCCGGAAGGGCCTCCTCCACATTACGGACGAGACCCCCCGGTAAGCACACCGAGTGCACACTGGCATTCTTCCCCGACCTACCCGCTATTTTCCTGAGGGGCTCCATAACCCGCCTAACGTTGGAGCTCCCTATAACTAATAGGCCCGCCCTCTGTGGCTGTCGGGACCTTGCCGGAGAATCGGCCACTGGCCCAACTGGCGAGGCATCCTGTGGTGGCTCGGAAACGATGTCATCACCACTAGGAAGCACCCCGTACCTGTTGGAAAGGGGTAAGGCAGCTGCCACACGGCCAGATCCCACCTTCGCCTTTCGGCCAGGCACGCGCGAGCCCACCACTGTCCGCCATTCACCCTGGAGTGATGGCTGACCGGTAAGATGCTCACTGCCGGAAGATGCAGCGACATCAGGGGTTCCATGTGATTCCAAGGCCACCGAAGTAGGCATAGGTCTCACCACAGTTGCCCCAACGCCACTACGAGCCGACGCCTGCGCCTCGAGCTCGATGAGCCTAACAGACAAAGCCTCCACCTGCCCCCGAAGCCTAATGGCTTTCTTTCGTCAGATGACTATCTGTCAGCTGGGCGCCCAAAACGCATTACGTCAAGATCACTTACCTTTCTTACCAAAATATTTACGACAGCAGTTTTCGCTACAGTGGCAGTCTCATAAAAAAATTTCACAGGTCGAGAATTTGCGTTACGAATGTGTAGAAACAAAATCCTATAAATATAACAGCATCCAAAAAACTTTCGTCGGCATTGTGATACATTACGCATATACACACATTTCATAACTCTTAAAGTACAATTCTTGGTTTCTAACACCCTTTTTCACAAACCAGAGTCCCTAAACATTACTCATTATTCCTTACCTTATTACACATATACATATTCGTCAACACTTCTTCAATATTTCATCATAATAAATACATATCATAATAAACATTCCTCAACAGTATAATACACATCATAGTCGTAATAATAACATCATAACACCTCAGTCAAATCTCAAAATCGTCGTAGCTTCCTCCAATAATTTGAAAACCTAAAAAAAATTCTCTGCTCATTTAAATAGTGTCATCTACCTCAAACGTACTTTAAAAATCATGTTCCCATGCCAAATACATCATTCAAAGCTCTCATAGCATCACAATGGTTCCGAAGAAATATCAACAGTTCACAAAGTACAGACAAAATACAATTTCGTAAGTGTGAAGTTATCCAACGTTGTAATTACGTAAACATCTCTCACTGATGTAGTAAAATAAATGTTTGTCTCTCTTAGTTAAATCATCAGATAGCTGTGTAATTTATGTGTTAGAGAAATATGGTACCGATGTGTAAAGTTGTATAAGCAAATACCATATTAGCTAGGGCCCCTTTTGATTGCCGCACATGGTACACAAAGTAAGCGTGTACCCCCTGAGGATTAATGTAATTATACCCTCAGGTGTTACAGATTACAGCAATGGAATGAAATGTATCAGGGAAAACCTTTGTATCATTGCAATTCAAAATCTTTAAAAATAAATGTTTTAAGTACAAATTAATCACTCAGATACATGTCCTTTAGCGCTAAATGTGCGTCTTGCTACAAAATAATTCTGTGGAAGTGTCGTAGTTATCGTCCTCTGAAAACTAAGTTCTGCAGAAGTCAATGTACTTACCTCATGATAAAAGTGAAATGCTATGCGTATAGATATCGTAGTTATTACGTACATTACCGTGATCAAGAAAGTACTATACTGTAACGTATTGTTGTGCTACGAAAAAGGCTGTCACATTGTAGCTATACCACAAATGTTACTACTAAAACATGTTTTACTTTTCAGAAGAATTCAGAAAAACAGATACACTGCAAAGCAACAATGTAAATTGAGTCACACATTAGTAGTGTCGTGATATAATCGTGTAGCTGTCAAAGACACCAAATGCTAAGTCATCTTTAATCCCACAGAAAGTACTTCAAATAACGAATGTATTTTCAAGTAAACCAAAATGTTGCATTAAAATGTCATTAGCAGTACCTGTATATGTTCTAAGTATGTAAGCCTAATAGTCGTTACAAAATCGTGCAACTAACAAGCAAGAATGTACACACACAATAACACTGTGTCGTCTGTTCACTGTAACAATGCACTCGTAAATACTGTCAAAATATGTTCCCTAGGTTCTAGACTGGATAGTTAACTTCAAAACATTGTTACATGTTAACAGTTTCTCAGTGTGACAAATTGTACTAGTAGCATGAAGTGAAAAATTTTATGGCACAGACAAAGTTAAAAAGCAGATTATCTTTCAATAAAGGGTTTTACATGTGAAATGTGGTGCAAGCCTTTACTCTTCTTAATATGCAGAGCTCCAGCTTCAACGGAATTATCCTGTGGTATATGGTACATCAGTAAAGAATGCTCAAATTTTTCTCAAGGTTAGCGTCTATGTTATTTTTCTCTGAGCCAGCTGGCATATGTGGCTGCCTGCGGTGCGAGTCATTGTTTGCTATCTCTTTATTGCCGTGCGTCGTTATTGGGATTAGGAGACCTAACTTCTACAAATTCACCTTGTCGAGAGGGCCCTGCCCTGTTTGAATCCCTCCAGTTCTGATGCAAATCAGGTCTGTCGTTGTGATCATATAGTCTGTCGTCATGTCAGTAGATTCCATAGTTTCTTTCTTGTCTGTCACGTGGTGGAGGATTTCTCCCTGAATCGTAACTGCGCACTGGACCGTTGCATCTGACGTTATTCTGTCTCCCTTGATAATAATTATTTTGGTTCTCATATTGTCTGTTTCTCTGATTGTCTCTGTGATAGTCATTACCGTGGAGAGGTGATCTTTCCCTGTAATTATTACTACTCTGCCAACGGTTGTCATACAGGTGGTGTCTGTTTTGGTCACGATTTACGTGTAAGAATAGCCTAGTCGTGCTCATTTATTATTTCTGTCATTGCGGAATTGTGACGGATGTGACCTGTAATTGTTGTGCTCCTGTTTTCGCGTTCGGCGATTGTCAATGTCAATTTCCAATTCTTGTAACAGACCCTGAAAAGCTTCAATGTCATCTTGGCAACGTCCTGCCAAAATAATATGTTGTAAATGTTCAGGTAGATTGATTTAGCAAATGTGGATGACTTCTGAGGGACTGTATGGGTTTGACAGGTACTGATTCTTGTGCAACATGTCTTCAATATATTTCACAAGACTGGAAAATTCAGATTGTTCGAAATGTTTCATCATTATGATGCTATGTTTTACTCGGTCTTGTGTGGCTTGAGACCAATAGGTTGAGAGGAAGGCATGATAAAATTCTCCTTCACTGTGGCAATCGTGAATGACCGATCGCATTCTCACAGCCGGTTCATTCTCTAAGTAGCCACACATAAATTCTAATCTATGCTCTAATGACCATTTGGGAGGAAAACAATGAGAGAATTGATGAAGCCACGCTTGTGGATGAATGTCGTTGCCACAATTCGTAAATGATTTGAATTTACGTGTAGTAATGAACAGCTTATAGTCAAAATCATAGTGTCGGCGAGTCGCATATCGGTCATTGTTACGTCGTGTCGGCGGTTCCATCTCAAAATTCGGTGCACCTTGCCAATTTCTTTCATAATTTCCGAAATGCCCTGTGTTATTATTTTGTGGCTTTTCCGTATTTCTAAGTCCCTCTTCTCATGTTGGGGCACGAGTGTCCTCTGAAACATGTAATTCTTTTATTACTTGTGCCAACTGATCTTGAATTTCCCGGATTTCTCTTTGGTGTTGCGTATTAATTTGATTCTGATTTTGCTTGAATTTCCTAATTTGTTCGTACTCTTCTATGTCATTAAAGACTACCGGTCTTGCGTCATTCAGATTATCATCTACCTTCGTAGATAAATTATTTAGCTGATCCGAAAGTTCTACTACTTTCTCTGATAATAAACTAATTTCCTCCATGTGTCTTTCTGAACCAATTTTCAGAGTATCTACTGTGACCTTTAAGTTTTCCTGAGTTTTTGCAAGTAGCGTAACCGAATCGGTAGATGCAACTGAGTCAGTTTTAGCCCACAAGATCTCATGATTTTCATGAACAATGGTTTGCAGTTCTTTTATGGCTGCTTCGTGATTCTGTAATGCATTTTCATGCCACGAAAAAATAGGTTGAAAATGCTCACAAATTTGTGTTTTTACGTCATTACAGACTTTTTGACATTTCGATTCAATGTTAACTAACTCAGTAGTTAAATCTTCACGTGTTTGTTCAAGTGTGGTGTCTAACTTCTGAAGATTTTGTCCCATTGTGTCTAACTTTTCAAGCTTTTGCTGTGTTTTTCACTGATTTTGTTCTATTGTGTCTAACTTTTGAAGCTTTTGCTGTGTTTGTCTCTCATTTTGTTCCATTGTGTCTAACTGTTGCTGTGTTTGTCTCTGATTTTGTTTCATTTGTTGCATTAATTGCAATAATAATGTATTAGTGTCTGGAATCTGTTCCTCTATGCTTTTTGGGAGTGCATTTGCACCGCCAACATTCACATTTTGACAAGCAGAAAATACACTCCTGGAAATTGAAATAAGAACACCGTGAATTCATTGTCCCAGGAAGGGGAAACTTTATTGACACATTCCTGGGGTCAGATACATCACATGATCACACTGACAGAACCACAGGCACATAGACACAGGCAACAGAGCATGCACAATGTCGGCACTAGTACAGTGTATATCCACCTTTCGCAGCAATGCAGGCTGCTATTCTCCCATGGAGACGATCGTAGAGATGCTGGATGTAGTCCTGTGGAACGGCTTGCCATGCCATTTCCACCTGGCGCCTCAGCTGGACCAGCGTTCGTGCTGGACGTGCAGACCGCGTGAGACGACGCTTCATCCAGTCCCAAACATGCTCAATGGGGGACAGATCCGGAGATCTTGCTGGCCAGGGTAGTTGACTTACACCTTGTAGAGCACGTTGGGTGGCACGGGATACATGCGGACGTGCATTGTCCTGTTGGAACAGCAAGTTCCCTTGCCGGTCTACGAATGGTAGAACGATGGGTTCGATGACGGTTTGGATGTACCGTGCACTATTCAGTGTCCCCTCGACGATCACCAGTGGAATACGGCCAGTGTAGGAGATCGCTCCCCACACCATGATGCCGGGTGTTGGCCCTGTGTGCCTCGGTCGTATGCAGTCCTGATTGTGGCGCTCACCTGCACGGCGCCAAACACGCATACGACCATCATTGGCACCAAGGCAGAAGCGACTCTCATCGCTGAAGACGACACGTCTCCATTCGTCCCTCCATTCACGCCTGTCGCGACACCACTGGAGGCGGGCTGCACGATGTTGGGGCGTGAGCGGAAGACGGCCTAACGGTGTGCGGGACCATAGCCCAGCTTCATGGAGACGGTTGCGAATGGTCCTCGCCGATACCCCAGGAGCAAAAGTGTCCCTAATTTGCTGGGAAGTGACGGTGCGGTCCCCTACGGCACTGCGTAGGATCCCTCGGTCTTGGCGTGCATCCGTGCGTCGCTGCGGTCCGGTCCCAGGTCGACGGGCACGTGCACCTTCCGCCGACCACTGGCGACAACATCGATGTACTGTGGAGACCTCACGCCCCACGTGTTGAGCAATTCGGCGGTACGTCCACCCGGCCTCCCGCATGCCCACTATACGCCCTCGCTCAAAGTCCGTCAACTGCACATACGGTTCACATCCACGCTGTCGCGGCATGCTACCAGTGTTAAAGACTGCGATGGAGCTCCGTATGCCACGGCAAACTGGCTGACTCTGACGGCGCCGGTGCACAAATGCTGCGCAGCTAGCGCCATTCGACGGCCAACACCGCGGTTCCTGGTGTGTCCGCTGTGCCGTGCGTGTGATCATTGTTAACGTGTGTAGTAACACAATTTGTTGTTCAAGACATCGGTTCACAATCTTCGCAATTCTGTCCGATCATCGCAGACAATCGTTAACGTAGCTGACGCAGGCAACTATCTTCGCACGCGTTCATTTTCGTATACAAACTGTGTGGTTTGTGTGTCAGATATAGGCAACTACCACTGGAGAGCGCTGTGCTCGCAAATCACGGTGAGGATGTACCATCTCGTATCGCATCGTGGAAAAATCTTGTTTGGTGTGTTTCACGATGAGAAATACGTGCCGTGTGAGAACAGCTTAAGTAAAGATAAACGTTTTAAAACTCAATGCCCTTGGTGAATCAGACGGGACTAACAGAGTACGTTATATTCGTCTGCAAAGCATTCTTTCTTGGCTCTGGCACACTTGTGGTTACACTGATAAAAGCTGCAGGGAAAGAGAAAGCTGATGTCATTCGTACTTCGACGCTGAGATGTAATTGGGGGCAGCTAAGGACTGCAGTCTTGCTGATATGCTAATATGCTCGATTTTGTTGTAATAACATCGGATCTCCTGTTTTCTGCTAACGGAAAAATGGATGTCGTTCAGACTTGTCAGTGAAAACTGAAACAGTATCCTTGATGTTTTCTGCTAATAAATCAATATGTGTGGTACACAGCGACAATAGACCTCCCGCGTACCTACATTTTTGTGAACTGCGACGCTAATGCGATAGCAGTTTAGGTGACACTCGCTGACGGACAGATGTCGGTGCGGAAAAGAGAAATTCTGTCAGCATGTGGAAGTGTTCCATCGACTATTCAGTATATTAAAATTTTTTGAACTACTTGAAAAAGTTCAGTGTACCACAGCACAGTGACAGTTTTTGTTGTAATCATCGAATCGAATTTTATGAAATTTTCGTGTAACATTAACGCAACATTGTGTAGAGTGACAAATTTATTTGGGTTTTTATGTAGCTTCTGATCCGGCTCATCACCGGAACAATTCAAGACGTTTCTTCAGTGAAAGGCTCGCGTATTGTCCCCGTACTCTTGCATCATCAGGAAAAAAATTATTTGATATAATTTCTTGCTTCCTGTTATTCTACGAGGTTGCAGTGGTATTTCAGACTAAGGTCAATGTGAATAGACGTTAATAGTACCCCCAAGCTGCAGATATTCATTTATGTGCATTTACTGATATACAAAAATAGTAGATTGATTTATTAAGGAGGTCAAAATCATTTTCATCAAATGATACTTTTTTTACAACCGGAGGAGACAGCGGAATAAATTACAGAATATTTTAAACGGATGGTGACTATTCGGAGAGTATAAGAATATTTTATGTGAGAAAGGAATTTTATGGTGACTTTTTGAAACTTCATATACTCTTAAGTGGTCTGTGGATAACGTTTGATTTATCTGATGTCACTTCATATTGAACAAATTAAAGACTGTCGTGTCCCTGCTCTTCTCCTAAAACATTTTCTTACCCATGTTAGCAAAAAACGGAACTTTCAACAATTTTTTCAGTTAATTTCTGAGCTAGTGAGGACAAAAAAACTCGAAAGGAAGCTCAGAATACAGGGCGGTCCATTGATATTGAAAGGGCTAAACATCTCACGAAATAAGCGTCAAACGAAAAAACTACAAAGAACGAACCTTGTTTAGCTTGAGGGGGAAACCACATGGCGCTATGGTTGGCCCGCTAAATGGCGCTGCCGTAGGTCAAACGGATATCAACTGCGTTTTTTTACATAGAAACCCTCATTTATTACTACATATTCGTGTAGTACGTAAAGAAATATGAATGTTTTAGTTGGTCCACTTTTTCGCTTTGTGATAGATGGCGCTGTAATAGCCACAAACAATTTTAGACGAACAGTTTGTAACGCCGGAAATGCATATCCTCCTATTTCCATCTATTGCACTGCAAATTTTTTTCCTTATTTTTTTACCTGACGATATAACATTTCTGTGTCTTTGTATATTGTAATTGTTTTACTATTTGTATATATATATGCATTTATGTCGATTTATAATTGGTTTGTTTTGTGAATATTATTTGTATTTTTGCGCTGGGTCTTGCCTAGGGAAAACTATGCTATCGAACGAATACATCGATAGGTCGTGTGGAGTACCAAAGTGTTTAGTATCTTTGGTAGTGTTAACTCTGTCGCGTGGAGCGCGGGCAGAGGGAGAGTGTGGCTGGAGTAGCGAGTGGAGCAGATGTGTTGTGTGACGCTCCCGTGAGTTGCCGCGCTTTCGGGGTTGGGCAGCATGTAATTGCGCTCGACTTGCTATGATAGTTTCTGACACGGTGTCGCGGACGGGAAGCATTAGCTGGCGCACATCAAGAGCCCGTTTCGTCTGGTGACCGTGTCGAGAAGAAGGCGCGCCAACATCCAGCTTCTGCAACAGCGACGGCCGACAATGAGTGACTGTCGCCACCTCCTCGATCGACGGCTTCAAACCTTCAATCAACCAACAAGGAAGACTGGAAGCACGTAAAGTTTTAGAACTGTATGGCAGACCTCAGCTTTCCAAATTTTTAAAATTGTTGCATCACAAGATTACAGCAACTTACCATGAACGTTTGATGCTCATTGTCCCAATTGCATTACCAAGCAGGGTCCCTTCCTTTTCCGGAATGAACCCGAGTGTCGTTGAAATTCAAACGCCAGCATCATTCGATTTCAATGCTTTAATTTCAAAGTTCAGTTAAGGTATTCATAGCTGGCTACAATATTTAGATTACACAAGCACAAATTAAGAGTGCGAGTTTTGTTACCGTATTTTAGCTTACCTGTGACTGCAGCTCAGCTTGGTACGTACTAAATTTTACTATTGTTAATTGTTCAGAATCATTTAATTCAAGTTCAAAGTTAAATCTCTTATTTCTAAATTGCGTAGATTCAAGTAGCTTTTGAAATGATTGTTGAGGTAGTCCAAGACTAACCGTATTTTACTGAATTTCGATGTGCTTCAGAAAGAAAGCTCACTATTAACTTCAGTCCCTAAATTAACTCTCGATTTTCCTGTTTTATTAATTCTTTTGACAAATTAATTCAGAGTGTAGCGAAATTTATTACTTCTGTTGGCCGTCGAATGGCGAATGGCGTTAATTGTTAACGTAACTACCGCACATCTACATTCTTTATTAACTTTACCCCTTTTCAAAATTAATTTCCACCAGTTTAATTAGCATTTTTCCTTTCATTTAGATGTAACCCTTTCCTCCCTCTTTACCGACAAATTAACTTCGGTGACGATTGCTTTTCCCAAATTTCCATTAGGTTCACGCGGTTTAATTTTTCACTGTCATTAAGGTCGATAAGTGAGGGGGAGGTTACACGTGGCGACCTGGTGACAGGACAATCTTCGGATTTGAGGTTGTTCTGGACACGAATTTTGCATTGTGCAAATCTCGTAACAAAGTACTGGTTACGAAATGGTCGATATGTCAGCGAGAATATTAGTGTGAGGAATCCTAATTAGATTTGAGATTTGGCATTTATATTGAAAATTATTAAAATGAGTGAAGGCAACAATTACCAAAATTTGGTAGACTTGGATACGGAACAATTGGTCGAACAGTGGGAATCGCGTACTGCGGAACCCATTGTTCAGGGGCAGGCGGCTAGCATGAAAAACGCGACCGCCGAAACGCAACAAAGAGCATAAATGGAATTCCAAACTTTAGAAAATGTTTCGGAATCGGAAGTGAAAATCAAATCTGAATCCCTTGATGACGAATACGGGGGGATAATAAAAGAGGAAGCCGCTACGGAAGTAAAACTGGTAGTTTCCGGGAATTTAACTGTTTTATTGAATGTTTTGATTAACGAAATCACGAGTCAGTCTGAAAAAATTGAACGAAAGCTAGACAATCAGAACAAAGCTATTAATGTTGTTAACAACAATGTTGGAGTTGTTAACACAAAAGTTGATAAAATCAAAGAAGATTGTGATTAATACCGAAATCGGTAATCTTAAACAGGAAATGATAGGCGTTCAAGCGGAAATTGCGAGCATAAATACTCGTTTTTATTCCGAAATTAGCAGAACCGAGAAAAGTGTAGGAGAAGCAGTTGCTCCGATCACCGAGAATAAGGTGACGGAACAAATTCAATTAGTGAAAAAAGAGGATCAAAAGAAGGTGGAAACTTTAAAGGCTTTAGTATCCGAAGTAGATACCAAAGTGACGAAGAAGGCTAATACCTACGAAGAGAAAAAAAGGGAAGTAGAAACGCTTGCGACAACCACTTGCCAAGTAATTACGAGAGTGTCGGAATTAGAAAAGAAACTTGACGAAAAACAGAGCTATGTGTCAATCTGTGCACATAGTTCGGAATTGTTGACGAAAGAGGAGCGGTTCGACCCCTTGAAAAAAGGCGGTATACACCCGACGGATTTCATTAAAAATTGTGAAAGAGTTTTACCCAGACCATGGACTAATGACAGGAAGATTAATGCGGTTATTGACGTGTTGGCTGGTGATGCCAAGCGTTGGGGCTTAAACCTCGACATTACGAACCTGACTTTCGACGAATTTAAAAATTTGCTTCTGGCTGAATACTGGTCAGAGCAAAAACAACAAACAGTCTGGCGCGAATTTGTCGTATCGAGGCCTTTCGATGCGAATTCGCGCGGCTCGATGAAGGAGTTTTGTGAGGGCTGGATCCGCAAGTTGGAATATTTGCGTGATCGCCGCACAGAATCCGAAATAGTCTGGGAACTCTACAAGAAGCTTTCAGATGATACAAAACGCTACGTAGGAAGCAATTACAGGACAATCAATGATTTCCTGGAAAGAGTCGAGGACGAGGACAATTGGCGCAATAATCGCGACTGTGGTAGTGGCCGTGGTAACAACAACGGGAGCCACAACAACGATAACCATGGGAATAATGCATACCGCAACCATGGCAGCAATAACAATAGTGGTTCGGGCCGTAATGACAATCGGTACAATGCAAATAATAACAGGAATGACGGAAACCAGTATCATACTAGCGTGATACGGGCTTCGCAGAATAGTAATAACGCCAGAGGGTGTGATCAGCCGCCTCAGCAGCATCCGGGGAGCGTATCTGCTGGGACGAGACAGGGAAACCATTAGCCGCGCCGGTGAGGGCCGACTGGGCGTGGAGAGATTTTGGAAGCCCAATAACAAGAGAAAACCCAGGTGTCGTCGTTATGAAAATTCCGTATGGAATAATCAACGGCGGGAGAGTGTGCCAGCGTTAAGAGAAAGGAGTGCGCCTACAAGTAGTAGATCATCTGTATACACGGCAGTAGAAAATACATTCACTGTCAGTGAGAACAATTTATGTAGTGTTCCGGAAATCGATTATAAAGTGGCAGCTGTAATACCCACAGCGGAACTGGAGATTGAGTTTAAGAATGATTCGCAAGTGTTGAGAGAAGATCAGATGTCGGATAAAACGTCCGTCATCGAGCGAGGGGATGCGGAGAGGGATGAGGTCTGGCTAAGGCTGTTCGGTCGCTTATACGACGAACTAAGAGATTATAGGGGCCTGTATGGGAGAAGTGTTTATGGGGAGCGCGTGCAGGATTTTCCGCGTCTCGTCCCGCAGGAAGATAGTGTTTGTGAAATGATAGAAAGTTCAGGCCCTAACCGGCAGACTTTACCAGAAACAGTTGATGTTAATGGGGAGCACGAGCAAGATTCGTCGTGTTTCGTCCTGCAGGAGTTAGATGTTGAAGTAGTAACGGAAAGTTCTGGCCCTAACCGGCAGACCTTACCGAAAGTTGTAGTGGTAGAAGTAGCCGACCCATCCGACGCAAACATCCAGTTTAAACATTGCGAGAGTATTAAGGAGAAAGATTACGAAAATTTTAGTGATACCCGGACACGATTGGTAGAAAAGCACGTAGATTACAACGTGTATGAGGTTAGAGCTGACGTTATACGGTTAGACGGTAGCAGTGTGGGTTGCGCATATCCAGAGGAAGTAATTGCAGATACTACTGGGCACATTCCTCCAGGTAGATTGGCAGATGAGATCAATCTGACCAAAGTGGAATCAACAAAGGTGACAATTAGTGAATTTATAGCAAAGCAACACTCACTAGTTGACGAGTTACAGGAAAAGGTTTTGGTATTGGAGGCGAAGCTACAGACTAAGCCTCAGGACAAACGTGTAGGAATTAAAACTGTATGTGAACAGAGGCTGAAAAGGCCGCCAGATAAGCCGGATTTATGATCAAAGCCGGATGAGTTTTTCTGGAATGACCTGGATATAGACGAGGATTTACTGTGGGAAAATAAAGAAACAGTCGAGGACAAGTGTAGACAGATAGTAGTGTCTGTTAATATGCACGACCTACAACTAAACGTGTTGATTGACACCGGTGCAGAATTGAGTGCTGTATCTGGGAAAATATTTGAGTTACTGAAAGACAGACCCGGCATCGTAGTTATGCCAGTAACAGGAGTGAAAATTATCGGTGCTACTGGGAAGGCCAGTAAACCGGTCACAAAACAGATTTTTGTCCACTTCAAGATATGTGGGGCATGATTGGAACAAGAGTTTGTCGTCGTGCCAGACATAACTACGGAAGTAATTATCGGGTTAGATTGGCTATTAAAGTACCGTGCAGTGATTAATTGCGAAAGCAAAACTTTGACATGTACGTCACAAGATAAAACAATAGTAGTTAGTTTTGACGAGGCAGGAGACGGTGTGCATAGGCAATACCAGCCTATACACATCGTTAACTGGCCAGGTGGTATTGACGTAGGTATGAATTTGAACTACTGTAATGTGAGGAATCTCGGCATTGACAATAGTGTAGAAAGTGAATTGGAAAGTATTGTAGATGGTGTGTCAAACGTAACACACGAACAAAGACGAGGCCTGTATGAAGTGATAATGAGGAATAAGAGTGTGTTTTCAGACAAACCGGGACTTGTGGAAGGATATAAATGCAAGTTGCATGTAATTCCGCACGAACCATTCTTCGTGAGACCGTATGCTATACCGCTGTCCAAAAAGGAAGCATTGCAACGGGAGATAGATAAGATGATCGAATGGGGAGTGACTGAAAGAAGTACGAGTCCATACAATAACGGTTTGGTCATTGTAGCAAAACGGGATGGTAGTGTGCGTATTGTGATTGACGCACGCACGTTGAATACGGTCGTTCAACGTGAAACAGACAGACCAGAGAGTATGGAGGAGATTTTGCAACGTTTTCATGACGTTAAGTTCATGACTAGCCTCGATCTGACTACAAGTTACTGGCAAATAGAACTCGAAGAAGAATCTAGGCCATACACCGCCTTCTTGTTTGCGGGCAGGTGTTATCAGTATAGAGTACTGCCGTTTGGACTTAATATATCTGTGTCCGTATTCATCAGGGCCCTAGATAAAGTGGTAGGACCGGCTTTGAGTTCAAGATTAACTGTGTATGTTGACGACCTGTTGTTGGCCAATGCCACTTGGCATGACCATTGTGACCTGTTAGATGAAGTTTTTAGAGCATTGCGCCGTGGCGGAATGACTCTAAAGCTAAAGAAATGTGAGTTTGTGAAGCAGGAACTGAAATTTTTAGGGCATGTAATTACCACTGCTGGTATTACGAAGGACCCAGAGAAACTAGAGGCAATAAGGAATTGTCCTCCACCCAAGTCTAGGAAACAGTTAAAAAGTTTTCTAGGGCTAACAGGATTTTACCGTAAATTTGTAAAAGGACAAGTGTTTAATGATGAAAATTTGAATAACCTCTTACGCAAAAATGTTCCGTTTGTGTGGACTGACGGGTGTCAGACCGCTTTTGAGAGATTAAAAGACGAGTTGTTAAGATCTAACATACTACTTCATCCTGATTTATCGCTACCCTTCCTTCTGGGAACGTATTCGACGAATTATGGGGTGGGCGTAGAACTGTTCCAAGAAGTTGGTAAAGGAGAGGATAAAGAACACCGGACGATAGCGTTCGCGAGTCGAACTTTATCAAAAAGTGAGCGAAACTACACGATTTCTGAGAAAGAGTGTCTCGCTATCGTGTGGGGATTCAAGAAATTCAAGGGTTACCTATGGGACCGTAAGGTGATTATTCATACGGACCATAAGGCGCTCACTTATCTGAAGGATTGTAAACTACTTCACGAAAGACTGACTAGGTGGTCGCTGTATTTACAGCAGTTTAACTATGACATCTGTTACGTAAAAGGGACCGACAATTGCGTAGCGGATGCGCTGTCGCGGTTGCCCGAGTCTAATCAAGATGTATTGAAAGATGAGTCAGATGGAGTGGTCAAATTATACTACACTCCTGGAAATTGAAATAAGAACAGCGTGAATTCATTGTCCCAGGAAGGGGAAACTTTATTGACACATTCCTGGGGTCAGATACATCACATGATCACACTGACAGAACCACAGGCACATAGACACAGGCAACAGAGCATGCACAATGTCGGCACTAGTACAGTGTATATCCACCTTTCGCAGCAATGCAGGCTGCTATTCTCCCATGGAGACGATCGTAGAGATGCTGGATGTAGTCCTGTGGAACGGCTTGCCATGCCATTTCCACCTGGCGCCTCAGTTGGACCAGCGTTCGTGCTGGACGTGCAGACCGCGTGATTCGACGCTTCATCCAGTCCCAAACATGCTCAATGGGGGACAGATCCGGAGATCTTGCTGGCCAGGGTAGTTGACTTACACCTTGTAGAGCACGTTGGGTGGCACGGGATACATGCGGACGTGCATTGTCCTGTTGGAACAGCAAGTTCCCTTGCCGGTCTACGAATGGTAGAACGATGGGTTCGATGACGGTTTGGATGTACCGTGCACTATTCAGTGTCCTCTCGACGATCACCAGTGGTGTACAGCCAGTGTAGGAGATTGCTCCCCACACCATGATGCCTGGTGTTGGCCCTGTGTGCCTCGGTCGTATGCAGTCCTGATTGTGGCGCTCACCTGCACGGCGCCAAACATGCATACGACCATCATTGGCACCAAGGCAGAAGCGACTCTCATCGCTGAAGACGACACGTCTCCATTCGTCCCTCCATTCACGCCTGTCGCGACACCACTGGGGCGGGCTGCACGATGTTGGGGCGTGAGCGGAAGACGGTCTAACGGTGTGCGGGACCGTAGCCCAGCTTCATGGAGACGGTTGCGAATGGTCCTCGCCGATACCCCAGGAGCAACAGTGTCCCTAATTTGCTGGGAAGTGGCGGTGCGGTCCCCTACAGCACTGCGTAGGATCCTACGGTCTTGGCGTGCATCCGTGCGTCGCTGCGGTCCGGTCCCAGGTCGACGGGCACGTGCACCTTCCGCCGACCACTGGCGACAACATCGATGTACTGTGGAGACCTCACGCCCCACGTGTTGAGCAATTCGGCGGTACGTCCACCCGGCCTCCCGCATGCCCACTATACGCCCTCGCTCAAAGTCCGTCAACTGCACATACGGTTCACGTCCACGCTGTCGCGGCATGCTACCAGTGTTAAAGACTGCGATGGAGCTCCGTATGCCACGGCAAACTGGCTGACACTGACGGCGGCGGTGCACAAATGCTGCGCAGCTAGCGCCATTCGACGGCCAACACCGCGGTTCCTGGTGTGTCCGCTGTGCCGTGCGTGTGATCATTGCTTGTACAGCCCTCTCGCAGTGTCCGGAGCAAGTATGGTGGGTCTGACACAACGGTGTCAATGTGTTCTTTTTTCCATTTCCAGGAGTGTATTTTAAAGACGCTGAGGGACGTAAATTAGTAGTGAACATCTGTAAGAATATACGTATCATCAGAACGAGGACGGTTGTTTAAATATGGTGAAAACCCGATATGACGAAAGGAGTCCAGAAGGAGAGAAATTAAGAAAGTATTACAAGATATACGATCATATCTTGTACATACGTAAGGGTGAAGATAGTAATATTTGGCGGGTATGCTGGCCCACCAAATGCGTCACGGAAATAATAGACTACTACCATTTGGCGTATGGTCACTGTGGACCAAAGAAATGTACGGAAAAGCTGAGTGAATTAGTGCATTTTAACAACATGTTAAAACGCGTTACTGACAGAGTGAAAACTTGCGATTTATGTCAGAAGGTGAAGGTTACCAACTGTACGAGTCGTGGTCCTATGCAAAGTATAAGGCCTAACGACACCTTTGAATTACTGTGCGTGGACTTGTACGGACCCTTGCCCAAGTCATCAGGAAACTTTGCCTACATTTTAGTAGTGCTAGAAGCTTTTTCCAAGTTCATCAAACTATACCCGATTAGGAAAGCTACAGCCAAAGCGGTCTATAGCAAGCTTGTGAAAGATTATTTTGTTCATATTGGCAAGCCCAAGGCGATTCTATCAGACAATGGGGCACAATTTACTTCTAAGTTGCGGAATGAAGGCATGGAAAGTAATGGGGTCGAGGTGATCCATATTTCAGCTTATTGTCCGGCTGGGAATGTCGCTGAGAGGTACTGTATATGCGCGAGCTAGGCCGACTTTGCCGTACCTATTGCCATCACAACCATAGGGCATGGGGAAAATATGTAGCAGTATTTGAGAGAATTATGAACACCTTGAGACATGAATCGATGGGATTTTCTCCAGAGGAAATCCTGTTGGATGACAGAAGTAAAAGTTTAGTGGAAGAGATAATCAAATTCCCTCCATGGATTGACATTAGTATTGGTGTGAAAAAAGATCGTTTGCGAGAAGTAATGAAGCTAAAAGCCGATGCTCGCATACGTCGTCATGACGCTAAAGCGCGTTTTGCTAAGTTTGCAATCGGAGACTTAGTACTTGTAAAAGCCATGAGAAATAGAGCGAGATAGACAATGAAATCTCTAAATTTAAGTTTGTTTATAATGGACCGTATAAAGTCATTGGTATACCTCACACAAATGCTTATTGCTTAGAGTGTCGAAGCTCTGGAAAACTATTAGGTATACAGAACATTGTAGACTTAAAATTGTACCAATCTAGGATCGATTAAAACCACAGAATGGGTAATTTGTAAAGTCCGTAAATATAGAGTGTAAGATTTAACGATCTGCTAGATTGCCATGCTTTTGCCTGACAAAGAGGACATTAAAGAAGTTGTAATTAATAAGTAATTAATTTTGACTAAATTATTTAAGAGTAATTAATCAATTGAAAAATCCAAGCTGCTAGTTTCAGTTTTCAGCTAAATCACAGTAGATTAAGGAATGTAAATATGATTTTGTAACTAGCTGTAAGATTTCATAAATATGTGGTTTACTAGTCATTGCATATGGACTATCAGACCAATTGTGTGATTGGATTGAAGAGTTCCTAGATAACAGGACGCAGCATGTTATTCTCAATGGAGAGAAGTCTTCTGAGGTAAGAGTGATTTCAGGTGTGCTGCAGGGGAGTGTCATAGGACCGTTGCTATTCACAATATACATAAATGACCTGGTGGATGACATCGGAAGTTCACTGAGGCTTTTTGCAGATGATGCTGTGGTGTATCGAGAGGTTGTAACAATGGAAAATTATACTGAAATGCAGGAGGATCTGCAGCGAATTGACGCATGGTGCAGGGAATGGCAATTGAATCTCAATGTAGACAAGTGTAATGTGCTGCGAATACACAGAAAGATAGATCCTTTATCATTTAGCTACAAAATAGCAGGTCAGCAACTGGAAGCAGTTAATACCATAAATTATCTGGGAGTACGCATTAGGAGTTATTTAAAATGGAATGATCATATAATGTTGATTGTCGGTAAAGCAGATGCCAGACTGAGATTCATTGGAAGAGTCCTAAGGAAATGCAATCCGAAAACAAAGGAAGTAGGTTACAGTACGCTTGTTCGCCCACTGCTTGAATACTGCTCAGCAGTGTGGGATCCGTACCAGATAGGGTTGATACAAGACATAGAGAAGATCCAACGGAGAGTAGCGCTTCGTTACAGGATCATTTAATAATCGCGAAAGCGTTACGGAGATGATAGATAAACTCCAGTGGAAGACTCTGCAGGAGAGATGCTCAGTAGCTCGGTATGGGCTTTTGTCAAAGTTTCGAGAACATTCCTTCACCGAAGAGTCAAGCAGTATATTGCTCCCTCCTACGTATATCTCGCGAAGAGACCATGAGTATAAAATCAGAGAGATTAGAGCCCACACAGAGGCATACCGACAATCCTTCTTTCCACGAACAATATGAGACTGGAATAGAAGGGAGAACCGATAGAGGTACTGAAGGTACCCTCCGCCACACACCGTCAGGTGGCTTGCGGAGTATGGATGTAGATGTAGATGTAGATGTAGATACTTAGACGCTGTTTTAAGTTTCAGGCTAGTACATGCATGTGATGATGGACAGTGTTGAGTTATCCACTGTGATAATATTAATGGACTCCTTGAGATTACTCGGGAGTGAGTTTTTCCGAAAGAATTCAATCAAACGGACGTTCTGGAAATGCCTTTGCACAGGAGAGTGAGATCAAGCGTTCCGCACAGGCGGGCGCAACAATACTGGCGAGGCGGAGTCGCTGTCGACTCTTGTGCCGCTGTCGGCTCTTGTGCCGCTGTCGGCTCTTGTGCCGCTGTCGGCATTCTTTGTACTTGCGGGTACGGAAGGCGGAGTAGTTTTTCTTCCCGGACAGTTGGTGTGAAAGAATTCTGCTGTCAATATTTATGTTTTTGTCGATCTGTTGTATATTATTTTCTTGTTTAGCGTTAATTGGACTCTCATGACGAGAATATTAATTATGAAAAGGTTACATTAAAATGTGTATAATATGTAATTAATAATTAATTTGCGAATTGTGATCTACCTGTTTTTATGACCATGTACTCTGATTAATTTTGTAAATAGTATTCCATTTCTTGATAGTGTTACGAATTTTGACGATTTTGGAATAGCTAAGCCATTTTCTATGTTTTCTATGAATTTTAATATGTTGTCAACCTGTTTTATTTTGTGCAAGATGACAGAGTGGAATAAGATTAGGAGTGTCTCCACTCAATTATTATGGTCTAAAAATTGGTTTATGGTTAATTAGCCTAGTGCTAAATTTTCTTGATGTTTTGAGCATATGCATTTCCGCTGGGTTTTTTTGTTTTCCTTTTTGGGACATTTTCTGAGTCTGTTTAGGTTACACGAACATCCTCAGACCATGTGGGGCACGTGTAACGCCGGAAATGCATATCCTCCTATTTCCATCTATTGCACTGCAAATTTTTTTCCTCATTTTTTTACCTGAAGATATAACATTTCTGTGTCTTTGTATATTGTAATTGTTTTACTATTTGTATATATATGCATTTATGTCCATTTATAATTGGTTTGTTTTGTGAATATTATTTGTATTTTTGCGCTGGGTCTTGCCTAGGGAAAACTATGCTATTGAACGAATACATCGATAGGTCGTGTGGAGAACCAAAGTGTTTAGTATCTTTGGTAGTGTTAACTCTGTCGCGTGGAGCGCGGGCAGAGGGAGAGTGTGGCTGGAGTAGCGAGTGGAGCAGGTGTGTTGTGTGACGCTCCCGTGAGTTGCCGCGCTTTCGGGGTTGGGCAGCATGTAATTGCGCTCGACTTGCTATGATAGTTTCTGACACGGTGTCGCAGACGGGAAGCATTAGCTGGCACACATCAAGAGCCCGTTTCGTCCGGTGACCGTGTCGAGAAGAAGGCGCGCCAACATCCAGCTTCTGCAACAGCGACGGCCGACAATGAGTGACTGTCGCCACCTCCTCGATCGACGGCTTCAAACCTTCAATCAACCAACAAGGAAGACTGGAAGCACGTAAAGTTTTAGAACTGTATGGCAGACCTCAGCTTTTCAAATTTTTAAAATTGTTGCATCACAAGATTACAGCAACTTACCATGAACGTTTGTTGCTCATTGTCCCAATTGCATTACCAAGCAGGGTCCCTTCCTTTTCCGGAATGAACCCGAATGTCGTTGAAATTCAAACGCCAGCATCATTCGATTTCAATGCTTTAATTTCAAAGTTCAGTTAAGGTATTCATAGCTGGCTACAATATTTAGATTATACAAGCACAAATTAGGAGTGCGAGTTTTGTTACCGTATTTTAGCTTACCTGTGACTGCAGCTCAGCTTGGTACGTACTAAATTTTACTATTGTTAATTGTTCAGAATCATTTAATTCAAGTTCAAAGTTAAATCTCTTATTTCTAAATTGCGTGGATTCAAGTAGCTTTTGAAATGATTGTTGAGATAGTCCAAGACTAACCGTGTTTTACTGAATTTCGATGTGCTTCAGAAAGAAAGCTCACTATTAACTTCAGTCACTAAATTAACTTTCGATTTTCCTGTTTTATTAATTCTTTTGCTAAATTAATTCAGAGTGTAGCGAAATTTATTACTTCTGACAAACTTTCAGTTTTCACACTACTCATGTCAACCTTCAGTTGCCACGCTTCTAGTGCTAATTATATGTGTAATAACCTTTCTTTTTCAGTTACTATACTAAATGTCCTTAGGGCTGACGACCGTAATTTTCCCCAAATCTCAAATATCTAATTACCGCTAGTTAATTGTTAACGTAACGGCCGCACATTTACATTCTTTATTAAATTTACCCCTTTTCAAAATTAATTTCCACCAGTTTAATTAGCATTTTTCCTTTCATTTAGATGCAACCCTTTCCTCCCTCTTTACCGACAAATTAACTTCGGTGACGATTGCTTTTCCCAAATTTCCATTAGGTACACGCGGTTTAATTTTTCAGTGTCATTAAGGTCGATAAGTGAGGGGGAGGTTACAAGTTGGTAACAGGTAGGTTTTTTGAATTAAAATTCAGAACGTAGGTACGTTTGAACATTTTATTTCGGTTGTTCCAATGTGATACATGTACCTGTGTGAACTTACCATTTCTGAGAACGCATGCTGTTACAGCGTGATTACCTGTAAATACCACATTAATGCAATAAACGCTCAAAATGATGTCGGTCAACGTCAATGCATTTGGCCGTACGTGTAACGACATTCCTCTCAACAGCGAGTAGTTCGCGTTCCCTAATGTTCGCAAAAGCATTGCCAACGCGCTGACGCATGTTGTCAGGCGTTGTTGGTGGAGCACGATAGCAAATATCCTTCAGCTTTCCCCACAAAAAGAAATCCGGGGACGTAAGATCCGGTGAACGTGCGGGCCATGGTATGGTCCTTTGACGACCAATCCAGCTGTCATGAAATATACTATTCAATACCGCTCCAACCGCAAGCGAGCTATGTGGCGGACATCCATCATGTTGGAAGTACATCGCCATTCTGTCATGCAGTGAAACATCTTGTAGTAATATAGGTAGAGCATTACGTAGGAAATCAGCATACATTGCACCATTTAGATTGTCATCAATAAAATGGAGCCCAATTATTCTCCCCCATAATGCCACACCATACATTAACCCGCCAAGGTCGCTGATGTTCCACTTGTCGCAGCCATTGTGGATTTTCCGTTGCCCAATAGTGCATATTTTGCCAGTTTACGTTACCGCTGTTGGTGAATGACGCTTCGTCGCTAAATAGAACGCGTGCAAAAGATGGGTCATCGTCCCGTAATTTCTCTTGTGCCCAGTGGCAGAACTGTACACGACGTTCAAAGTCGTCGCCATGCAATTCCTGGTGCATAGAAATATGGTACGGGTGCAATCGATGTTGATGTAGCATTATCAACACCGACGTTTTTGAGACTCCCGATTCTCGCGCAGTTTGTCTGCTACTTATGTGCGGATTAGCCGCGACAGCAGCTAAATCACGTACTTGGGCATCATCATTTGTTGCAGGTCGTGGGTGACGTTTCACACGTGGCTGAACACTTTCTGTTTCCTTAAATAACGTAACTAACCGGCGAACGGTCCGGACAGTTGGATGATGTCGCCTAGGATAATGAGCAGCATACATAGCACACGCCCGTTAAGCATTTTGATCACAATAGCCATACATCGACACGATATCGACCATTTCCGCAATTGGTAAAAGGTCCATTTTAACACGTGTAACGTATCACGAAGCAAATACCGTCTGCACTGGCGGAATGTTACGTGATACAACGTACTTATACGTTTGTGACTATTACAGCGCCATCTATCACAAAGCGAAAAAAGTGGTACAACTAAAACATTCATATTTCTTTACGTAATACACGAATATGTTATAAAAAATGGGGGTTCATATTTAAAAAACCGCTGTTGATATCCGTTCGACCTATGGCAGCGCCATCTAGCGGGCCAACCATAGCGCCATCTGGTTTGCCCCTTCAAGCTAGACGAGTTTCGATCTTAGTAGTTTTTTCGTTTGATGCTTATTTCGTGAGACATTTGGCCCAGTCACTATCAATGGACTACCCTGCATATACAACTAAGTTGCTGAACTTCACTGGTGACGCAGATTATTTTTTGCGTAGGTTACAATACATTATAGATCTAAAACGCGAATTCACATTCGATAAATAAACAAACGTAACACCACTATTCGGAGGCCAAATGTTGTCGTAGTACATGTTATTGCCCTGTCACGCATACTGTTGAATGTCAGACATATGGTTCGTTGATCAAAGGTCCGTTAAGTGTCATATCGTGTTATCGTGGTGCCCTTCTCAATGTAATATATTTAAGAAAAACTTCGATGGATTGACTGATTTTATACTGAACCTAATTCATGCCATACCTAAGACATAAGAGTCAAGGAAAGAAAAGCGAAGATTCTAATAGATGGAGAGTCATAGAAAAATGTTCATGTAGCTACGTGGCAACTTTCAATAATTATGCAAGAGAGCTCTATTTATTTAAGCAAAACATGAATGATAAAGACGTGAGGCAAATGGTGGTCTTACAGTAAAAGAATGTGCGGAAAATCAGGGATCAGCTCCTGTAGACCTCTACACTCTCTAGCACGCTGTGCATTCTAGTCAGTATAACGGCACTCTGTGCAGAATGGGTAATGATGGTGACTTAAAAAATAATTGTTGTTGTTATCGACCACATTCAATGCGAAAGGGGGAAAATAATCATGCTGCGATATATTTCAACTACAAAATAATGATTTTGGGATATAATACAGCACAGAAACACCTCGTCATTAACGTCTGAACCACGACTATCCTAACAGCGTCGTGTTCCAAAACTTTCGAAGTATCCAGAGAAGGAGTGCGTTGTACTATTGTACTATTGCCATATGTGTCCTCCTAAAAACCGCACCACGTTTTGATGTTGAGTTTGCGTTTTTTATATAATGTAGAATGGGAGTGACCGTTACGTACTTATCCACACAGATAATCTGACTGAAGACCTTCATGTGCCCGATGATCATTTTTAACACCCGAAACTAGTAGTAATAGCAAAGGTTTGACACATAAGCTAATGGCGGCGAAATACATTTCTGGCTACACAAGTGACCATTAAAGTGGGATTTCCAAGGCCAAAAATTACTTACAGCGTGGGAAGAACAAGAGCATGGAGCCACAAGAAAAATAACATCCAACCAAGCACTGTGCAAAGCTTACATCTCTGGAGTCAACAGAGGAAAACCCGTCCTGTACCTGTTAGCTGATAGTCCTTGTAAAAAAGTGTTTGCCGGCCGCAGTGACCGAGCGCTTCTAGGCACTTCAGTCTGGAACCGCGCGACAGCTACGGTCGCAGGTTCGAATCCTGCCTCGGGCGTGGATGTGTGTGATGTCCTTAGGTTAGTTAGGTTTAAGTAGTTTTAAGTTCTAGGGGACTGATGACATCAGACTTTAAGTCCCATAGTGCTCAGAGCCATTTGAATCATTTGAAGTGGTGTTTCTTGAGAGAAGCAGCACTACCTCTCGACGTTATGCCGGACAGTCATTCAGGATTACAATTTTTTTAATCTAATGGAGGCTTTGATAGAGTGCACAAGCCTTCTATGTGGCCTTGCTACACACTTGAAGTATGAGAAACATTAACAGCGTCGAAAAGAGAAGGGAAACCTTAGAAAACTTCTGGAACCCGGTATAGGCGAAAATGAGAACCATAAACTAAGAAGCGACAAAAAAGTATATCAAAGAGTTCGCAAGCACTGAGATACAATCCGAAGAAGATAGGTCAGTTTCTTTGGAGATGTGCAAAGAGTGGAGGACATTATATCAACTCAAAAATTTTTCAAATATATCAGTAACAAGAAGAACAAAAATCAGTGGATCAAAGATGGTCAAAATGACTTATAAGAGATAAACGTAGCTGAAGGAGCTATTCGAAACAGAGGGGATGAAAAAGCACTGGGGAGCAGAAAATACCAGTACCAACGTTGACGCCGTGTTCCTTGACTTCCAGAAGGCGTTTGGTACTGTTCCACACTGCCACCTCGTGAACAAAACACGAGATTACAGCAAAGCGGACCAGTTGTGTGACTAAACTCTAGGAAACAGGACACAGCACGTCATTTTCAGGGGAGAGAGATCTTCGAACATAAAAGTAACTTCCGGTGTATTGCAGGGGAGTGATATAGGAGCATTAATTTTCACAATATAAATTGTATAGAAGGTTTATGTGCAGATATTTTGCTTGGTGACTGAGGATAGTGTACTGAACAACACTTCATCGGTATTTACTTCTTTTGCAAACTAATAATTATAGCTATTTTGTGTAGTATGTTTTAAAATTGGTTAGTACTCCAAGTACGAGGTGCATTCAAGTTCTAAGGCCTCCGATTTTTTTTCTCCGGACTGGAAAGAGATAGAAACATGCGCATTGTTTTAAAATGAGGCCGCGTTCATTGTCAATACGTCCCAGAGATGGCAGCACCGTACGGCAGATGGAATTTTACCGCCAGCGGCGAGAATAAGAACTGTTTTAAATACTTAAAATGGCGACGTTTTCCTTACTTGAACAGCGAGCGATCATTCGTTTTCTGAATTTGCGTGGTGTGAAACCAATTGAAATTCATCGACAGTTGAAGGAGACATGTGGTGATGGAGTTATGGACGTGTCGAAAGTACGTTCGTGGGTGCGACAGTTCAATGAAGGCAGAATATCGTGTGACAACAAACCGAAACAACCTCGAGCTCCCACAAGCCGGTCTGACGACATGATCGAGAAAGTGGAGAGAATTGTTTTGGGGGATCGCCGAATGACTGTTGAACAGATCGCCTCCAGAGTTGGCATTTCTGTTGGTTCTGTGCACACAATCCTGCATGACGACCTGAAAATGCTAAAAGTGTTATCCAGGTGGGTGCCACGAATGCTGACGGACGACCACATGGCTGCCCGTGTGGGATGTTGCCAAGCAATGTTGACGCGCATCGACAACATGAATGGGACTTTCTTTTCGTCGGTTGTGACAATGGATGAGACGTGGATGCCATTTTTCAATCCAGAAACAAAGTGCCAGTCAGCTCAATGGAAGTGCACAGATTCACCGCCACCAAAAAAATTTCGGGTAACCGCCAGTGCTGAAAAAATGATGGTGTCCATGTTCTGGGACAGCGAGGGCGTAATCCTTACTCATTGCGTTCCAAAGGGCACTACGGTAACAGGTGCATCCTATGAAAATGTTTTGAAGAACAAATTCCTTCCTGCACTGCAACAAAAACATCCGGGAAGGGCTGCGCGTAAACGCACCCGCACATCGAGCTAACGTTACGCAACAGTTTCTTCGCTACTCACCTGACCTGGCTCCTAGTGACTTTTGGCTTTTTCCAACAATGAAAGACTCTCCGTGGCCGCACATTCACCAGCCGTGCTGCTATTGCCTCAGCGATTTTCCAGTGGTCAAAACAGACTCCTAAAGAAGCCTTCGCCGCTGCCATGGAATCATGGCGTCAGCGTTGTGAAAAATGTGTACGTCTGCAGGGCGATTACGTCGAGAAGTAACGCCAGTTTCATCGATTTCGGGTGAGTAGTTAATTAGAAAGACAATCGGAGGCCTTAGAACTTGAATGCACCTCGTACATGAGGAAAGAGCAACCCATTAATGTTTACTTTCCCCTGGCCAGCAGGACAGGTGTTAAAATGTGGATGTTTGGACGCAAAATGGTTAATCTGTACTGCAGTCGTAGTCAGCTTAGTGGTGCACTTACGACAGTGCAGTAAACTACAGATGGTAAATTAAGTGATGTGTTTGCGGGAAGACTGACGCAGAAAAAAAAACGATGAACACACTAATATGTGTACACTATCAAGGCACTACATATAAAAATATTTGCATTTCTACCCCTTACTCCCTATATACAGGATGTTTCAAAAACTTTTAAAAACTTTGGGGACAGGTCCGTTACACCAAAACAAGAACCAATTTTGCATAGACATAGGACCGAAAATCCTTGGTTTTCGAATTGAGCGTACAGATGATATAGTTCGTATAAGAGCGTACATCTTTGGTTAAGCCAAAGCTATTCATTTATTTATTAATATCAATGTTTCCTGGAATTATAAATTTGCTGAAGGATATAATTTATGACCCCTAACGTTCAGCGCCTTGCCAGGTACAACAGCTTCACGTAGCTATGCACCCTTTTGACTCATTGAATCCCAGATGGGACTGTGTTACGAGTGAGACTTGTTTTCACTCATCAACTAACACCTCCTAAAATAAGAAAGCATGTGCACCGGCCAATGACGTCATGCGAGTAGTTCGAGGCCGACAAGCCGGCTTGAGAAGAAGTCCATTAGGTAAAGGGAGCCGGAAGTCAAAAATACGAAAAGAAATCGCTTTGAACTCTCTATTTATGGAACGGCGACGTTTCCTCTTTGAAATGACAAATGTACTGCCCATTGCATTTCAATGGTTTGGAAACAAAATGTTTACTTGTATGATCATATACCGTCTTAAGTTTACTGCATTTTCCCATCTAAAGTTTACCGGAATTTAAAATCAACTTTTGACCAGGGGCTCTTTCAACGTATCCATTCTGTATTTGTACTAAAGGTAGTGAGTTAACTGAAAGCGCTCCATTCAGACATGCCAAGATATTCATTTCGCGAGCAGGCAGAGATGATTTTTATGTATGGTCGAGCGAATGACATTGGACACGTGGCACCACGGCTGTATCAGTCGGTGTTTCCAGGCCGAGGACCGGAGTGTCATCCAGTCTTTCGTGTTGTGTATCGTCGCATAGCCGAAACAGGACCCGTACGTAGCAACTCAGACTATTTCCTAGGAAACCTATGTGTTGCTCGTACGCCTGACGAGGAAGAGCAGATTCTGCGGGCTGTCGAAGAATAGGCAGTGGCCCTGACGTGTGGTACGTCTCCAAATTCAGCATGGAGGACACTTCACGAGCAGTTCTTGTATCTCGTATCACCTCCAATGCATGGAGGGCCTTCAGCTGCTGATACCCACCATGGGAGATCTTTTGCAGATGGTTTGTTGCACAAACTGCAGTTGCAGAAACTGCGATTTCGTTTACAGATCAGACAACGTTTGAAAGAAGAAATAACAAATTTCCACAACCACCGTATATGGGCCAATTGCAATGCTGATGCCACGGTACAGGCTGGATAGCAGCATGACTTCAAGATTACGGTGCAGGCTGGAATTGTAGGTAGGACCATACGTTCCCCCAGCACATATTACAGGTGCTGCTTACAAGTACTTTATTCAGAACACCTTTACGGATCTACTGCAAGATATATCCATGTAAATAAGAAGAAACGTGTGGTATATGCGTGACGGAGTTTCAACAATGTTCAGTCTCGGTGTATCAAATGCACTGGCTGGCTCATGACAGATGGATAGGTAGAAGATGACCAGTTCCATTGCCTGCAAATTCCTCCAACCGCAGTTCTTTGGATTATCATCTCTGGTGGCACCTTAAACAACTGGTCTATGCAGAAGATGAAGCCTGTGAAACTATTTGAAACCGTCAGGGAGCATTTGAATACGTGCAACGGTCTGGGCACTATGGGACTTAACTTCTGAGGTCATCAGTCCCCTATAACTTAGAACTACTTAAACCTAACTAACCTAAGGACATCACACACATCCATGCCCGAGGCAGGATTCGAACCTGCGACCGTAGCCGTCGCGTGGTTAAAGAATGTAGCGCCTAGAACCGCTCGGCCACTCCGGCCGGCTCCATGATTCAACGAGTGGTTAAGAGTTTAGAAGGAAGACATTTCAAGCACTTGTTATGAGTTTGTCTGATGATGAGCTCCAGTTACCTAAATTGTAAACTTCATTAATATTTCCGGTATATGTTTATGTCACCTTTTTTCTTGATTTGGTGTACGGAACCTGTCCCCAAAGCTTATAGAAGTATTTCTAAACACCCTGTATACAGATTACCTACTGAATAACATCAGAAGTTCCATGAGGCTTTTCGCAGATGACTCTGTTGTATACAGAGCACACGCAACGCTAGAAAATTGTAGCGAAATGCAGGGAGATCTGCAAATAATGGACGCTTGTTGTAGGGAGTGGTAACTGATCCTCTACATACACTTGAGGAACGTATTGCGCATTAATAGGCATAAAGGTGCATTTCGTAAGACTACACGATTGCAGAATAATCAGTGGAACCAATTACATCCATAAACTATCTAGGAGCAAGCTTAACGAGCGATTTAAAGTGGAGCTACCACTTAATACTAATTGCAGGTAAGGCAGATGTCAGAATGAGAATCATTGTAAAAAATCGTTAGGAAGTGTGGTCTGTCCTGAAAAGAGAAAGCCTACAAAACCCTCGTTCCACCTATATTTCAGTACTGTTCATCAGTCTGGGATCAGTACCAGATAGGACTAATAGACGAAATAGATAAGAGCGGTGCGCCTAGTTAGTTTGATTTAGGAAGTGCGAAAGGGTCAGACAGATACACAGACCACAGCCACCGCCGGTTGCACACGCCACATTATGCTGTGGCTTACAGCTAAAGTTCCGACGGTGTACGTTCATAAAAGAATCAACCAATATGTCTCGCGAAAAGAAGTTGAAGATAAAATTCGAGCTTAAACGGAATCATTCGCCCCCGCGAATTATTAGCGACTGGAACATGAAAGAGGGCAAGCGACAGTGGCCCACAAACTTCCCTCCACCACCCACACCGTAGGTCCTTTGTGAAGTATAGATTTAGACGTAGAAGATAAGAAGAAGAATTTTATTCGAAGGAACAATTCCTCTAGGCAACTGTTTTACATAGTCCACAGTTGAATGGTGTCGACGCAAGAAGAAGAAGGATTCGATAAATCGAATAACATCTCAAGATGTTTTTGATAGAGGCAGATTTTCTTTGCCTGAGCCTTGCACGAAAGCGTTATTCTCTACTGCGTTCAGGTTGAAGTGTCAGCCTCTGAAACAAAAGTCGATACTCTGCTGGTTCAAAAAATGGTTCAAATGGCTCTGAGCACTATGGGACTTAACATCTGTGGTCATCAGTCCCCTAGAACTTAGAACTACTTAAACCTAACTAACCTAAGGACATCACACACATCCATGGCCGAGGCAGGATTCGAACCTGCGACCGTAGTGGTCGCGCGATTCCAGACTGTAGTGCCTAGAACCGCTCTGCCACACCGGCCGGCGATACAGGATGACTTCGGCATAATTTATACTGGTGTGATGAATGGCAGATGGTTGTAAATGTAGAAAAATGTAAGTTATTGCGGATGAGTAGGAAAAGCAAACCTGTAGTATTAGTAGTGTCCTGCTTGACACAGTCACGTCTTTTAAATATCTGTGCATGAAGCTGCAAAGCGATATGAAGTGGAACGAGCATGTGGGGACCGCCCATAAGACACTAGATTGGCCCATTCTTGAGTACTGCTTGAGTGTCTGGGATCCGTACCAGGGCGAATTAAAGAAAGACATTGAATCAATTAAGAGGCGGCCTGCTACATTTGTTACCACTAGGTCTGAGCAACACTCCGATGTTACGGAAATGCTTCGGGAACTCAAATGGAAATCGCTGGAGAGTAGGCGATGTTCTTTTTGAGGAACACTATTGAGAAAATTTAGAGAACAAGCATTTAAAGCTGACTGCAGAAAGATTCTGCTGATTGCAAGATACAGTGCACTTAACGACCAAGAAGATAAGATACGAGAAATCAGGGCTAACACACATAGACAGTTGTTACTCTGTTTGAATGAGGAACTGGAAAGAAAATGGACAGTAGTGGTACAAGGTACAGTCCGCAAAGCGCCGTAAGGTGATTTGCGGAGTATCTTTGTACATCAGATGTAGAAATTGACTAAAATTGGGTCACATCCAAGATAAATGGTGGACAGTGATTCACCAATTGGGTTCTAACTGGGATGCGGTACGTCTGAGCGCACCTTGGCGGCGGGACCACTAGACGGATGCCCCCGCCCCAACAGTCCAACAACGGAAGTGACAACCGCTCACCGTGTCACTTCAGACTTCCGAAGTATACATACAGATGTTTGCCCACAACATTAGAAAAAGCAGTAGAGAGCTAATCTTTCAACTCCTTTTTCATCTGATTATCGCTTACTTGCTGTATTCTCACGAATCTTCCAGTCTTTGATATGTAGCATTTGAATCCACCTGATTTCGGTGAATAAGAGATGTACCATGTCGAGTCACAGGCCCTTGCCAATTCTTTCGAAATCTACATCTACATCTACATCTAGGAGGGTACCCTGAGTACCTCTATCGGTTCTCCCTTCTATTCCAGTCTCGTATTGTTCGTGGAAAGAAGGATTGTCGGTATGCTTCTGTGTGGGCTCTTATCTCTCTGATTTTATCCTCATGGTCTCTTCGCGAGATATACGTAGGAGGGAGCAATATACTGCTTGACTCTTCGGCGAAGGTATGTTCTCGAAACTTTAACAAAAGCCCGTACCGAGTTACTGAGCGTCTCTCCTGCAGAGTCTTCCACTGGAGTTTATCTATCATCTCCGTAACGCTTTCGCGATTACTAAATGATCCTGTAACGAAGCGCGCTGCTCTCCGTTGGATCTTCTCTATGTCTTGTATCAACCCTATCTGGTACGGATCCCACACTGCTGAGCAGTATTCAAGCAGCGGGCGAACAAGCGTACTGTAACCTACTTCCTTTGTTTTCGGATTGCATTTCCTTAGGATTCTTCCAATGAATCTCAGTCTGGCATCTGCTTTACCGACGATCAACTTTATATGATCATTCCATTTTAAATCACTCCTAATGCGTACTCCCAGATAATTTATGGAATTAACTGCTTCCAGTTGCTGACCTGCTGTTTTGTAGCTAAATGATAAGGGATCTATCTTTCTATGTATTCGCAGCACATTACACTTGTCTACATTGAGATTCAATTGCCATTCCCTGCACCATGCGTCAATTCGCTGCAGATCCTCCTGCATTTCAGTACAATTTTCCATTGTTACAACCTCTCGATACACCACAACATCATCTGCAAAAAGCCTCAGTGAACTTCTAATGTCATCCACAAGGTCATTTATGTATATTGTGAATAGCAACGGTCCTATGACACTCCCCTGCGGCACACCTGAAATCACTCTTACTTCGGAAGACTTCTCTCCATTGAGAATGACATGGAGCGTTCTGTTATCTAGGAACTCTTCAATCCAATCACACAATTGGTCTGATAGTCCATATGATCTTACTTTGTTCATTAAACGACTGTGGGGAACTGTATCGAACGCCTTGCGGAAGTCAAGAAACACGGCATCTACCTGTGAACCCGTGTCTATGGCCCTCTGAGTCTCGTGGACGAATAGCGCGAGCTGGGTTTCACACGACCGTCTTTTTCGAAACCCATGCTGATTCCTACAGAGTAAATTTCTAGTCTCCAGAAAAGTCATTATACTCGAACATAATACGTGTTCCAAAATTCTACAACTGATCGACGTTAGAAATATAGGTCTATAGTTCTGCGCATCTGTTCGACGTCACTTCTTGAAAACGGGGATGACCTGTGCCCTTTTCCAATCCTTTGGAACGCTACTCTCTTCTAGACACCTACGGTACACCGCTGCCAGAAGGGGGGGGGGGGGGGCAAGTTCCTTCGCGTACTCTGTGTAAAATCGAACTGGTATCCCATCAGGTCCAGCGGCCTTTCCTCTTTTGAGCGATTTTAATTGTTTCTCTATCCCTCTGTCGTCTATTTCGATATCTACCATTTTGTCATCTGTGCGATAATCTAGAGAAGGAACTACAGTGCAGTCCTCTGTGAAACAGCTTTGGAAAAAGACATTTAGTATTTCGGCCTTTAGTCTGTCATCCTCTGTTTCAGTACCATTTTGGTCACAGAGTGTCTGGACATTTTGTTTTCATCCACCTACCGCTTTGACATAAGACCAAAATTTCTTAGGATTTTCTGCCAAGTCAGTACATAGAACTTTACTTTCGAATTCATTGAACGCCTCTCGCATAGCACTCCTCACACTACATTTCGCTTCGCGTAATTTTTGTTTGTCTGCAAGGCTTTGGTTATGTTTATGTTTGCTGTGAAGTTCCCTTTGCTTCCGCAGCAGTTTTCTAACTCGGTTGTTGTACCACGTTGGCTCTTTTCCATCTCTTACGATCTTCCTTAGCACATGCTCATCTAACGCATATTGTACGATGGTTTTGAACTTTGTCCACTGATCCTCAACACTATCTGTGCTTGAGACAAAACTTTTGTGTTGAGCCGTCAGGTACTCTGTAATCTGCTTTTTGTCACTTTTGCTAAACAGAAAATCTTCCTACCTTTTTTAATATTTCTATTTACGGCTGAAGTCATCGATGCAGTAACCGCTTTATGATCGCTGATTCCCTGTTCTGCGTTAACTGTTTCAAATAGTTCGAGTCTGTCACCAGAAGGTCTAATATGTTATCGCCACGAGTCGGTTCTCTGTTTAACTGCTCAAGGTAGTTTTCAGATAAAGCACTTTAAAAAATTCACTGGATTCTTTGTCCCTGCCACCCGCTATGAACGTGTGAGTCTCCCAGTCTATATTCGGTAAATTAAAATCTCCACCCAGAACTATAACATGGTGGGGATATCTACTCGAAATATTTTCCAAATTATCCTTCAGGTGCTCAGTCACAACAGCTGCTGAGCCATGGGGCCTATAGAGACATCCAATTACCATGTCTGAGCCTGCTTTAACCGTGACCTTCACCCAAATCATTTCACATTCCGGATCTCCGTCAATTTCCTTCGATACTATTGCACTTCTTATCGCTATAAACACGCCTCCCCTTTCACTGTCCAGCCTGTCTCTGCGGTATACATTCCAATCTGAGTTTTGGATTTCATCACTGTTAACGTCTGGTTTCAGCCAACTTTCTGTCCCTAGTACTATATTGGCGTTGTGACCGTTTATTAATGAGAGCAGTTCTGGGACCTTTCTGTAGACGCTCCTGCAGTTTACTATTAGCACATTAATATTGTTATTCCCTATTGCATTTTGCCGCGTCTCAGGAGGCGTCTTGTCGTGCCTAGGGAGGAAATTCTCTAACCTAAAAAACCCACATGTGCACTCCACACGTACTCCGCTACCCTTGTAGCCGCTTCCGGCGTGTAATGCACGCCTGACCTATTCAGGGGGACCCTAAATTTCTCCACCCAATAGCGGAGGTCGAGAAATTTGCACCCCAGATCTCCGTAGAATCCTCTGAGCCTCTGATTTAAGCCTTCCACTCGGCTCCAAACCAGAGGACCGCGATTGGTTCTGGGAACGATAATACAAATAGTTATCTCTGATTCCACCGCGCGAGCGACGCTTTCCGCCTTCACCAATTCCGCCAACCGCCTGTACGAACTCAGGATGACCTCTGAACCCAGATGGCAGGAGTCATTGGTGCCGACATGAGCAACAATTTGCAGTTGGCTGCACCCAGTGCTCTCTATCGCCGCCGGCAGGGCCTCCTCCACATCTCGGATGAGACCCCCGGCAAGCAGACAGATTGAACACTGGCCTTCTTCCCCGACCTTTCCGTTATTTCCCTAAGGGGCTCCATCACCCGCCTAACGTTGGAGCTCCCAATAACTAGTAAACCCCTCCCCCAGTGTGCCTGCTCGGACCTTGCTGAATGAGCATCCACATTTCCACTCCTAGGCACAGCGGGCGACGCCACACTGCCAGCCTCCACATTGACCCTCCGCCTCGTGCGCCGCGAACGTCGCTGAACCCGCCACTCCCCTTGGGGAGAGGGTGGCCCAACCGCACCCGGTACCCGCGAAGATGTCTCGCCAGCAGAGGCAGTGGGTGAAGCATGTAACACCTGGCGTGTACCATGCGATGCACCAGACTCCCGACTGCCGCTACCCTCCGAGGCAGCAGCCTGAAGACGGCTGACCGCGGCCATCAACACGCTCAGCTGTTCGCGAACAGTGGCCAGCTCCTCCTGCGTCCGTACACAGCAGTCACACACCCTATCCATCCTAAGAAATCAATTTACTGTAGAGAGTTAATCAACTTTTAACTAGACTGCTAATTCACTAAAGGCGGCTGATTGTTGACTAAAGTGTGGTTGCTAGCCACTTCTTGTAGAAAACAATGAAAATAGCACTACCTGTGTCTGGACTGTATTGAAAACAAACACTAGCACTACTGGCACTATGTCTGACTAAAGGGACTCTCTCTGACTGTATTCAAAACAAACACGAAATCTATGGAACACTATTACTAGCACTCGACAATTAAAGCTTCCTAAAAGCAAAAGGAAGAAGAAGTGACAAGTTAGAAAAATACAGTTAATACTTAAATTAAGGTAGCTCGTCGCACAGAGGACGTGAAGCAGACGGCAGCTACGGCGACACTCCTATCACGTTCCGACAGTTCGAAGGTTGTCTAGTCATCCACGCTAACTGAAAAAGCAGAGACCTATCACAACGAGAAAATAGCACACCAACGTAAAGGACGAAAGTCATAACTGTGGAGGTCAATTCACCCTAATCAGCCAATTGTGTTGAGCGGAAGGGCCGCGCCACATAAGCAACATTCACAGTTTATAACAACAACACTTTTATTAGGCTTTTATTTGGCAAAATAAAATTTTATCTTTAAAATTTTTGTGATAAGGTAACTTAGCAGAAAATCCTTACAAGCACGGGCAACCGCCCTATTCAAACAAAAACATTAATCTTTAAACAAGCATTAAGTGACTCGCAAGTTAATTAAATTCTGTACGCAGTAAAGTTCCCAAAAGGCGACTACAATACTGAGATAAACTTTAACCAATAATGGATATCACAAATTTTTTAACACAAAATAAAATACAAATAGATACGCCCCTTCGTGACACATTTTCAAAATAGATGACGTCACATAGGCACGGGCTAATTCAAGTAGCAGAAGGGGGACCCCACTGGACCCAGACCAGAGGCGCCTAGACCCAGAACCCACAGCAAGCGGGCGAGCTGGACAGGGTGCCGCACACAGTACACCATAACACACAAATATTTTATGAAATCCTTTACAGATTCAAATCAGGGCCACACGACTCGATTCGGGTAACGTGGCCGAGTCCAGTTCCCACACTACAAGCCAGGTTCGGTCTTGCAAACGTGTCAAACACACCACAACCTCTGCGTCGTGCCCCGGCCCGCTCAACCACGCTAGCCTCCGATTGTCACGCGCCGCGCGGCTCTCCGGCTGTCCCCTTTCTAGCTCCCACGCCCGTCGCGGCCAAAAGCCGCGTCAACGGTCGAGCCCAAACATCCCACCATGCCGACCCGATCGATCAATCGATACGAGCCGGCATGGCTCAACAACTAAGCATATTATATGCAGACAGCACAAATAATTTCAGAAGCATAACACCTACAATTCATCGATCGAAAGACTGTCTATAAATATACCCCTATACACGCCACAGTCTCCTTTATCGCATTCCTATCACTATTATACTAGAAATATTACAGTGTAATGGCATCAGACTCTTCATTGTTAGCACATTCTATCTCTCCCTATCTCATCATTATTTTTCTAATATCCAACAGAGTAAACTATGTACTGAAGAAATATTGCTAACGTCACCTGGAAGAGTGCTCGATAAGATTATACCATTCTCGCTCTTCCAATGTATCGAAAACCGTCTGCATGTTGGCATCGAGCATTTCTGGTGATCCTATTAAATACACACTTATTGGTACACTGGAGCAAGTGGCCAATGAAAGATGTCGCTTCCACAGACCCATGTTTAGTTTTCTTGCCTATACTATAGGAAGACCAAATCCCACAGAGTATCATTCATGGAAAACGGTTCCTGTGTTGTTCCTTTATAAGCAGTTTTATACATTGTGTTTTTTGTTATTGTTGCTGTTGTTGTAACACATCCAAGCAGTGTATGACTACAGCTTTCTACACTGTCATATATTTTGTTTTTCTGCCATGAATTTGAGGTCTGTGTGAGGTGGTAAATCGACATTAAGACGTTTGATCCATGTGCTCTCACAGAAAGCTGGACATTGCATAGTGTAAGGTAAGTTGCTCCCACAACACACAACTTGGCTGCAATAAAAGACTGAGGTAGTGTTTATTATTGACAAAAAGGTGGAAGACATCGCAATTTTTGGAATCTGGTAGAGTTTGCAGCATTGAGGGAGTTTACAAACAGCCCTCTGAAGATGATGACATCTCTTTAAAGTCACAGTTAATAGTGTTGCAGGTGCTTCAGTGTTCTGCTTTTAAAGAAAACAAGAGCATTGATTCCTTATATTGGCAGTGCATATTGCACCTAAATATATGACATCTACGGTCGCAGGTTCGAATCCTCCCTCGGTCATGGATGTGTGTGATGTCCTTAGGTTAGTTAGGTTTAAGTAAATGTAAGTTCTAGGGGACTGATGACCTCAGACGTTAAGACCCATAGTGCTCAGAGCCATTTGAACCATTTGAACCTAAATATATGATCACTTTTCCTGTGTCCTAGGTAGTGGTCATCATGACCTCCAAATCTTTGGACACTACATCTTTCATTTATATGCTTACACTGCCTAACTGGATGTGGAACAAGGAGGTATTCTCCAAGACTTAAGCCCATAGACCATGGATAGTATGCACCATCAGTTGTCCATCACGCTGGCGGGAGAATGGAATTATTTCCATACACTCAGGCGAGCATGTAATTATCCTTATTAATCAACATTTTTGTAGTATATACCTAACTTTTACATATTTTCCATCAATTTCCGTAATTTTACGAGGTTTTCCCACAATTTAAACGTATTTTACCCACTTATTCCAGTTCCAAACCACCACTCTCGACGACTTGTCACGTCAACGAAACATTTCATCCCGTCGATCTCGTGATGTTAGCAGCCAATGACACTGCAGCATGATTCTCAGTTTATGTATCACACCTAAACAACCCCCACTCCATTACTCTTGGAGTGCTATGTACATGTGAACATATCACAGACCCTGTTACACTGCCTGCATCACATACAACAAATACTGTTTCTTAGTGTAGGATATAGCCATCAGCAGAGAGGAGGAACACAAAACTGCATTTCTTGACAAAAGCACTTTATAAAGTCGGTAAGATTATATTACGATTACCCATCTCTCCTTATGTGGTTAGGAGTCACAAAGTATTATCGCAATTTATGGATCCTGAGCAAAACTCTAGATCATCTCTCTGTGCATCTTGTAACTGCTCCTCGGTCTTCAACCAACCCGTCCTGTAACATTGTCTCTGACTTAATTTGGCACTGACCAGAAGGAATAAAAAGAGCTGAGTTCAATGTAATCAATATACTTCGATATGTTGCTTACAGGAAGACCATAATAAGTGTCGCGAAGTGGCACAACCCTAGAGCTCTGCACTTAAACATGCTATAATGTGAAAACAGTATGGTTACCGATATATCAGTCGTGTGGAATGCAGTGCTATTAATCTTCAAATGCAGGAAATATATTTCCAAAACCTGACTTACATTCAGGCTGCATGTTTTCTATCCGTCACTATGGCGAGAATATGATAAAATTATTACGTTCTACACCGAAGGGTGGAAAAAAACATGGATTCTTTGTGATACATGCTTTATATAGCTCTCCGGAGGTGTATAACATACACTGTCCACATCTGATTATCGTTCAGAAATGATGCTACGCTCATATCAGTCCTATAAATCTCCCGCAACGAAAAAAATGTATTAATCGGTGACATGTTATAAGGAAACAGACAAATACATAGCAGCGGAGTTTCTCATGTGAAATTACATACCATGCTGCATGAACTTTGTGAATACAACACGGACTCTTCCACACACCACATTTGCCAAGCAAAAGTTTACACAGATATTGCAGTACCTCACAGCCCCCTGTCACTGATTTAGAATCACTGCAGTTATGGAAATGAAGACTCCATTTATGTCCAAAATGTGGCAGGGAAGTTGAGTACTTTGCATACATCTTCGTTCATCTAGATTGTGCTGAAATAGATATTTCATCCGTCTGATGGACATCATTCATCACACATGCGATGGAAATAGTCTGCTATCTGTGGTATGGGGAGGTTAGATGTTAACGACTCCAGGTAGGCGGCGCTCTACGTGACACATAAAACATGTAGTTGCATATGAGCCAAACTTTATACTGCACGACTGACACAGCCCGAGAGAACAACGGAAAAAAGGTTAAATATGCCATAAATAAACAGCCATAACATCTCCTTCGCTCTAGAACGCATCATCAGCCTCCCATTAAGTCCCCACTCAACCAATTATTCCATCTACTTCCTATCACCCTTTAACACAGGTCCATGTAACCTTTGATCTATTTTCTAGGGAGGCAGCCAAGACAGCAGTCTACTGCCATGTATTCCTGTTACCTCAGTAGAGATGACGCAGAATGTTGTTAAAAACCACGTAGCAACAGTTCTGTATGGTATTTGTTAGGTTTTGATTGGTAGAGAGTACAGAGAAACACATTGTAAATATTGTTTCTCAGAGTTTAAAACACTTAAAGAATCTTCCTCAAACACGCTATTGATTCGGTAGTTGTATATGGCAGCCCCATGCTGGTAACAAATCCCTTTTAGCTAAGGAGGACATAATGTTTATCGTAGTCACATGTCTGACCAATTTACAAAAATCTGTAGCGTGGTTATCGATAACTTTTGGGGTCACACGTGGGCTTGTGATCAGCCATGCACAAACTTAAAACCACGTTAAACAATCTGTTCCAGCTGTCATCGCTGTCCATGAAAAATTCCTGTTTCCTTGGTACCCAAAGCTTCCATGTCGTCTTTTTCTTACATTCCTCTTGCTCTCACACACTCGGTCGCATGTACCAGAATTTTTGTGTATCTATAAGACTTGAACGTTACATTCTCCCTCAATTTTCCCGCACGTTGTTGTATTTTCCCTCCGTTTATGCGGATTTTCCATCAATTTTCGTAATTTTGCCGATAGTACGTCACTTCCACCCACGTGATCATATCCACACTTCCGGCCACGATTCTAAAATCGCTTGTAACTGTGACACATTTGCCAATACCAAGCGCAACTGCGCTATTTTTCTGTATGTGTGTGTGTGTATCGGTTTCACGTTGGTGCTGTTGGGGAGGGGAGGGGGCACATGGCACAGGGTAGGTTCAGGACAGGGCCGGGATCGAGCCCGTAGGTAAATCCGTCATGTGTTACACCAGGGATAGTGTTCGAAGGTGAATCCAGCATGTGTTACGGTTGGAATAAGGTTTGAAGGTGGATGCGGCAGGTGTTTGGATGGGATACTGTTTGGAGATGGATCCACCATGCGTTGCGGCCAGGACCAGGTTCGGTGGTGGATCCACTACGTGTTATCGCTAGGGTAGGATTTAGAGGTTGATCCACTACACATTATGGCCTGGAGAGTGTTCGAAGGTGATTCTACTACACGTTATGACTGGAATAGGGTTCGCAGGTGGATTACCACTCGTTACAGCCAGGACAAGGTTCGAAGGTGAAGCCACCCACGATATGTTGGGGCGGTGTCTAGACGTGGTTTCACTGACGGTAGGTCTGGAGTAGGGTCTGACGGCCCCACGTGAATCCAATACACATATACACACAGAAGAAGAGAGTTGTTGCTCTAGGTGTTGTAAACTGTACTACATATACAAGCAATTTTGGAATTTGTGGCCGGAAGTGAGATTATGTTCACATGAACAGAAGCAACATAAAATGGGTCAAATTATGAAAATTGATGGAAATACATATAAATTGAGGAAAAATACGTCAACAAGCGGGAAAAGTGACGGACAGCGAGAGAGTACGTAGATGCTGCAGGAAAATTCTTGTACGTGGGGACAAGTGTGTGACAGCAAGATGAATACGAGAAGAAGTCAACTTGGAAGCACTGGGAACAAAGAGCACAGTAATTTTTCGTGCAGAGCGTGAAGACAGCTGGAATTGGTTTTTTGACGTGGAAGACCTCAAAATTTAGTTATAAACTGATATATGTCTGATTACAAGCCCAGGTGTGATTTCAAAGTCACCGAAAAACGCGTTACACATTTTTTGAAGTTGTCAGATATGTGACTAAAATAAAGTTTACGTGTTCCTTAGCCAAAGAGCACTGTATTAGCAGTTTGGGGCTGCAATAAGCAAGTACCGAATCGATCGTATGTTTACCCTGTGCTAGACGGCGATCTCTTCCACATTTTTGTCAATAAAAAACAACGCCTCTATCCTTCATTTCAACCCACCTGTGTGTTGTGGCCGCAGCTTACCTTACACGATGCTATGTCCAGCTTTCTGAGAGAGCCGATGGATCGACCGTAATAAACTTAGGTATGTCACCGAATTTATACGGTGATATGTAGTATAAACCTGATATTTACAACGACTCTGTGCTGCTAACTAAACGTTCATATTTCTTTACGTACTACACGAATATATAATAAAAAATGGGGGTTCCTATTTATAAAAAACGCAGTTGATATCCGTTTGACGTATGGCAGCGCCATCTAGCGGGCCAACCATAGTGCCATCTGGTTTTTCCGTTCAAGCTAGACGAGTTTCGTTCTTTTTAGTTTTTTCGTTTGATTCTTATTTCGTGAGATATTTGGCCCGGTCACTATCAATGGACCACCCTGTATATGCTATGAGATACTATCGTATAGGACTTTCACAACAACTAACGATACGTTGGCGATGTGAAAACGCGTGTATGCTCCAGTTCCTTCTGTCTTCGAAAATTACTCGTATAAAAGGGAGGAATCTACATTTCGCTTGAGAATTTCGAGGTGTATGGACAATAACACCCCTCTCTCGGATTTGGAAAAGAACATTTTTTATACTGGACAGATACTAAGTCGAGGGTTTAACTGCAGTTAGGACTACACATCCTAGCTACACCTGCTCATCTCGCAATGAATGCGGCCAACCGCCGACCAGCATCTGCAGCTTAGTAGCCACCTGAGACAGGGCACAGGTATCAAATATCAAAGGACGCTGGCGTCTGCTTCCCGGCAGCTGGACTTTCCAGGTGGTGACCCTCAAGGCGTCCTCTGTACGGGTGAATAGCCAAACTACTGCCCAGTATGCATTTGGTTGACTAAGTGATCGCGTGGATTACGGGCAACGAGCGGAGAATTGTACTTCTCAAACACCTCTGCATACAAGTCCCTCGACATTTAGCGATCATTTCCGAACTTTAATTACTTGATTTGCTTTCGTCTGTCTGCACACATGGGGATGGACCACGTCACTCTATGTGATGTGATCACCAGTCTGTAGTTCCTACCGATGTCGCTTGGAGCTCTGGGATCCGTCGTTAGCTGTCCACGGGCCTTGGCAAAGGGCTTCTGCATATCGTGGGAAGAAGACGTATTGTCGCGACTTTCCCAGAAAAGAGCAGTAAGGGAGTTATTTTTCTAGGACCATGCATCTGCTCGTATCTGTTAGCGGGTGTGTGCTTTATAGTGTTTGTTTGCAGTTTGGTGTCAGGTGGGGATTTCACGATTTTTGTGGAATGTTAAGGTCTTCATTCGTGACGGTTTTTTGTGATATGTTTTCGTATTTTACAGACTGTAAGACGCTACAGATTATAAGGTGCACCTTAATTTTCAAGCAGTTTTTTAAATAACATTTTTACCATTTTTATTATGGATTATTGGATTACAAAGCCAGACTAAAAGAAGCTGTTAGTTTATAAAACCAAACTGATCTTCAAAACACCTGAAAGTCGTCATTTGCGTTCCCTTCTTATTCTTATTCTTATCCTTATTCTTCTTGTTCTACTCCTTCGTTGTCATCCTTATCATCTTCATAGACAGGATGGTCCTCACTGCCATCGAAAGCCTTACTTATGCTACACTTTTTGAAAGATTTAACAATTATATCTTCTCTCGCCATAAACCACTACTGTTTTATCACTGACACACTTCTTTGATTGTTGGTCGTTTTGAAGCTCCCTTTGGCGTGAATTCATGTTGGGTTTCATCCATCATCCATTTGTTCCATTTCTCTCTCACATACACTTTACATGGTTTATTTATCGAGACATCAAGAGGTTGCAGTTGTGAAGTCCTCCCAGAATAACAGCAAGCTTTGTATTTCCCTGTCTCAGTTTCTCTTTAACAGAATTTTTCAAACGACTACTAAACTGATCTAGCACAAGAAGAGATATCTCAGAATTTACTATTGGATTGAGTTTAGTACCGTCAGCTAAGCATGAAATAACAACAGTGTAGTGCACTTTTTCATGTCCACTTGTGTTTATAGTTACAGTTTTAGCACCTTTCATTGCAATAGTTCTGTTACTCAGCACATCAAACGTCAAGGGTATTTCGTCCATATTCCCGTTTTGGCTTAGTTCCACAGTTGTTTATTAAATAATAAGACGATGGAGAGATAATATTTTCTCTTCGTGCTCTTGCGATATTTTCTGAGATATTTAGGGTTTGGTCCGCATGCTAAGTGCATGACTCTTCATAAACCCATAGCATCAACCAACTCCACCCGTAACGTCTGTTAAGTTCCACTGTAGCACAAACTTACGAGCTGGTATTTGAATCATTTTTGAATAAATTCCAATGTCATTTTGACGCTGTCCTTGACTCAATATCAATACAACATCTTCTAGTTTCGTCAATTTCGTATTGCCCTCTATTTGCACATTTAGTCTTCTTTACCTTTTTTTCCGGTTCTTCTTCAAAAGCCTGCCAATCGCAAACGATTTTTTCTGTCGGTGGAGGGCCGAAATACCGTTCAGCTGCTCTGTTTCCATGTTCTTCTTCATATGCTATTACTTTAAATTTATAGCCAGCATCATACGAATATCTTTTATTTTTGGCCGTTACGAAAGTAGTTAGTAACAAAAATATTGTACTGTTACCGATAACACAAAACACTTTTAATTGAAGTTGACTGGTGCCATTTACCGCAATGACACGTCATAGGCTAGACAATGTTCTGGGTTTGTGATGGAGAGGCAGCAGGAAAGCAGTACTAGCAAGCCCGTGAATCCCTGTAACTCACATTCATCGCATGGATGCACTGCTGCTGCTACTTGAATTCAGTATTGCCAGACAGAGATAGTTTTCCCGCGGCATCGAATATATGTCCATTTTTAAGACTTACTGGAATTTTAAATCAACACTGGACATTTTATATCAGTTTCGAGCATAAGATGCACCTGGATTTTGGAGGTAATTTTTCAAAGAAATAAGTGAGAGTTCCACTCTGTAAAATATGGTATTACCATTGCCAATACGTAGCACTGTAGTCGGAGCAGGACATCACGTCTGATGTTTGTGGCAGAGGTTCAAATGGCTCTGAGCACTATGGGACTCAACTGCTGTGGTCATCAGTCCCCTAGAACTTAGAACTAGTTAAACCTAACTAACCTAAGGACATCACATACACCCATGCCCGAGGCAGGATTCGAACCTGCGACCGTAGCAACAGCGCGGCTCCGGACTGGAGCGCCTAGAACCGCACGGCCACCACGGCTGGCTTTGTGGCAGAGGAACGCTAGTGCTTCCTACCACCTCTTACCAGTTGGGACACCACGCAAAGCGTTGCCGTCACCTGGCGCATGTTTCAGGGGTCAGCACAACTTGCGGTCTGCGTGCCACACGAGCAAGCACTGTGTGGGCCTCTCTTCCGATCTGCGCACGCGGTAAAACACAAGGTGGTCGGCGCGGCTGCTGTTCCCTGCATGTCTGCCTTGCGGTCGGTGCGTACACGTGACTGGTATGTCTCTTGCACCGGATATGGGTTGTGGTGGTGGAAGAGGATGCTTGTGTTCTCAAACTTTTTTGCATACAAGTCCTCTATATTTAACTCTACGATATATGTGTGGCGAAAATTTAATTACTTGATTCACAAAATGTCTGCATGTGATTGTCAAACATTGAAAATGTATGTTACTGTGAGGAAGAATCATTGTAAGGTGATAGTGATAGCTTTAAGTGCTCTATTTGACTCCTGTAAATTGTTAAACAATTAAGTTGATAGGGTAGTGCAAATGTACTATTTCCCACCATTCTTGATATCCCAATTCTGCCACTTCTCCCTTTGTCTGCAGTATTCTAAGGAAGGACGAAAACCTCCACCTGCATGTGTCGAGATGTTAGTTCACACAGAAGCAGGAAGTAGCCTGTTGAGACAGAGACTGGAAGCGAGTCTGCAATTTCCCGATCGATAGAATGCTGCCACCTCATGCTTTCTTCCAGGTTGTGAGACCAAAGGAGGCCAGCATCTAGTCGATGATCAGTCATATTTAGTATCATGGTCTGTAATTAGATATTGGGAGATTTTACACCAGCATGACGGCGCCCAGACTGTAGTCATAAGTACGGGTGACCCAAAATGGTTGCTAATATACCGGGTGATCAAAAAGTCAGTATAAATTTGAAAACTTAATAAACCACGAAATAATGTAGATAGAGGCAAAAATTGACACACATGCTTGGAATGACATGGTGTTTTATTAGGATGGCGCTCCACCTCATATTGCTAGACGTGTGAAAGATCTCTTACGCGTCGTTTGGTGATGATCGGGTGCTCAGCCGCCACTTTCGTCATGCTTGGCCTCCCAGGTCCCCAGACCTCAGTCCGTGCGATTATTGGCTTTGGGGTTGTGTATCGTGATCAACCGACATCTCTAGGGATGCTGAAAGACAACATCCGACGCCAATGCCTCACCATAACTCCGGACATGCTTTACAGTGCTGTTCAGAACATTATTCCTCGACTACATCTATTGTTGAGGAATGATGGTGGAAATACTGAGCATTTCCTGTAAAGAACATCATCTTTGCTTTGTCTTACTTTGTTAAGCTAATTATTGCTATTCTGATCAGATGAAGCGTCATCTGTCGGACATTTTTTGAACTTTTGAACTTTTGTATTTTTTTTTTTGTTCTAATAAAACCCCATGTCATTCAAAGCATGTGTGTCAATTTTTACCTCTCTATCTACATTATTCCGTGTTTTATTCAGTTTTCAAATTTATACTCACTTTTTGATCACCCGGTACTACATTTCATTCCATTCCTCAGTGCTTACGGATATTATGTCATGTGGAGTAGGGCAGGGGGTTGCACACATGAGCTCTACCAACGTGGGGGAGCCCTCTCTCCCACAAACTGATTAAACAGAGAAGATGCAAATTAAATTGAACAACATGTTATTATGTCAACTGATTTGAATTTCGTCCCATGAGATCAATTTAATTACTTATTAATTTGATGTCAGAAGTGCACTTGTATTGGCGAGAGATGTGGAGGAGTTGGGATGGGGAAGGGGGAGGGGGAGAGAGAAGGGTGCTATATTTATCAGAAGGACAGGTTATCCCCAGGGTTCATAAATCAACCCCGAGGGGGTCATAGATCAATTAACAGAACAGTAGAATAGCCCCTGACTGTATGTTTGCTCCTGAATGTATGCAACCTGCACAAAGAAAATGTGCCAGGACTCACTTTGCACTACAATTCACATATCTCACATTTTCTTCTTCGCAAAAGCTGTGGAGCATTGAGTGCACCGACAAACCAGTTTTCTGACTTGACCCACAACATGCGAAGAATGTGGCTCACGTGTGAGGTGGCTCTGTGATGTTTTGGGATTTCCTTGAACATGAAGCATTAACTGTGAAAACGTATTATTTTTTTCCTCTGCATTTTCATGGTTTATATGGTGTGGACAGTCCTACCTTCCAAGTTGTCAACACACTTGTTCACAGCACTATGCACATCCACTCATATACTCTAGTGCACCTTGATTCACCTCCAAAAGCACATTACGTTAATATAGTATAGAAAATTCCATCAACTAGTTAAAACAATGCTTGACATTTAGCAGTCAACATCACAGAAGTCTAACAGCTCTATGGGATCAAACCATCATTACCAGTGAGCTTCAAATGAAAAATGGGGCACCACTACCAAAAGAAGTGCACGAGCTTCTTCGTCGAACTGGCTAGCGATGGTGTTAGCATACTGTCTCTAAGGGAGACTGTAAAAAAATTCAGATCAATATCAGTAAATTTAACAGAGACAACAGCTACATCTTAATGCAGTCTTGGTTTGCGCAATAAAAAGGGAGCATTCGCAAAGAATCAAAATCAATATCTAGATTCCAAAAGGAGATGGTATCTGTTCTGCTTCTTCTTCGGAATTTGGACTCGTAGGGATAGTGGAATCAGCTAGTTTGGTTCTCTATTTCCTGTACTTGAACGTACAAATCCTTCCACTCCACAATGAGTCAGAACTCTGGAAGCCCACACTACCTTATGGTGCCTATACGTTACTGGGAATATAACTGCACCTCCAAGAAGAATAGCAGAGAACGAAATATTACTGGCTCTGAAAGTATACAGGTAAGTGATTTGGAAGTACAAAGAGTGCGAAATTAACGCAGTATTGCCACATCTGGCAGTAACACCGGCTCTAATCCGAATGGGCGTCAAATCGAGGTGAGTTTGGATAACCAATGTGAATACATCATTCCTTGCTCCTTCAACTTTAGGCCAGAGTTCATGCTGTGGGATCATCTATCGATGTCACCCTACCGGCATCAAAGTTGCCAACGGAACCTCAAATTTCCGTCAGACGCTGATAGCGTTCACACGGGATCTGGCTGAGCCAATAGTGCGTGACTCTTCAGCCACGCCTCAAGCGACTCTGTACTACAGTCGCTCTTTGCCGACGTAATATAGGACGATTGGCGGCGCCCACGCAGCGGATTCTCACTTGGAGCGTCTTCGCTATGCGATGCTACGCAGACGCCACGTACTTGCGGCTCTCACGACATCGACACCATTGTTTGTGCTTTGATTCAGAAAGTCTCATCCTTGTTGTTATTCTATCAGATGGACTCAGTTCCTTGCTGCATTATTTGTAATGAGTTTTCGCACTCTTGCAGAAATACGAGTATATCTTAAGTTCACTGTGTTAACTTTTTCGCTAGTGAAGCACAACGACAGTAGCCGCACCAGTCCTTGCTGTTGGGTACGGAACCATGTACAACACGTCCGTCATAGTGGCTGCTGAGTGGTAGACTGATTATCTCTCGGTAATACAGGGTTATTACAAATGATTGAAGCGATTGCACAGCTCTACAATAACTTTATTATTTGAGATAATTTCACAATGCTTTGCACGCACATACAAAAACTCAAAAAGTTTTTTTAGGCATTCACAAATGTTCGATATGTGCCCAGTTAGTGATTCGGCAGACATCAAGCCGATAATCAAGTTCCTCCCACACTCGGCGCAGCATGTCCCCATCAATGAGTTCGAAAGCATCGTTGATGCGAGCTCGCAGTTCTGGCACGTTTCTTGGTAGAGGAGGTTTAAACACTGAATCTTTCACATAACCACACAGAAAGAAATCGCATGGGGTTAAGTCGGGAGAGCGTGGAGGCCATGACATGAATTGCTGATCATGATCACCACCACGACCGATCCATCGGTTTTCCGATATCCTGTTTAAGAAATGCCGAACATCATGATGGAAGTGCGGTGGAGCACCATCCTGTTGAAAGATGAAGTCGGCGCTGTCGGTCTCCAGTTGTTGCATGAGCCAGTTTTCCAGCATGTCCAGATACAAGTGTCCTGTAACGTTTTTTACGCAGAAGAAAAAGGGGCTGTAAACTTTAAACCGTAAGATTGCACAAAACACGTTAACTTTTGGTGAATTGCGAATTTGGTGCACGAATGCGTGAGGATTCTCTACCGCCCAGATTCGCACATAGTGTCTGTTCACTTCACCATTAAGGAAAAATGTTGCTTCATCACTGAAAACAAGTTTCGCACTGAACGCATCCTCTTCCATGAGCTGTTGCAACCGCGCCGAAAATTCAAAGCGTTTGACTTTGTCATTGGGTGTCAGGGCTTGTAGCAATTGTAAACGGTAAGGCTTCTGCTTTAGCCTTTTCCGTAAGATTTTCCAAACCGTCGGCTGTGGTACGTTTAGCTCCCTGCTTGCTTTATTCGTCGACTTCCGCGGGCTACGCGTGAAACTTGCCCACACGCGTTCAACCGTTTCTTCGCTCACTGCAGGCCGACCCGTTGATTTCACCTTACAGAGGCATCCAGAAGCTTTAAACTGCGCATACCATCGCCGAATGGAGTTAGCAGTTAGTGGATCTTTGTTGAACTTCGTCCTGAAGTGTCGTTGCACTGTTATGACTGACTGATGTGAGTGCATTTCAAGCACGACATACGCTTTCTCGGCTCCTGTCGCCATTTTGTCTCACTGCGCTCTCGAGCGCTCTGGCGGCAGAAACCTGAAGTGCGGCTTCAGCCGAACAAAACTTTATGAGTTTTTCTACGTATCTGTAGTGTGTCGTGACCATATGTCAATCAATGGAGCTACAGTGAATTTATGAAATCGCTTCAATCATTTGTAATAGCCCTGTATATGCTGTTCCCAATGGATGACGGAGAAAGAACTGGCTAGGACACCAGTGGCTCACTCTCTGTTCTGAAGTCATCTCCCTATTCAAGGAATACTTCTCTTCCTGCAAACAAGTCCATTGCTTGACTCAAGGTCCATGACGTGACTGTAAGAGCCAACACGACCAAGTGAATATTGTGAATATACTCTAAGGCAATAGTCACATGGACTGTCGAGATCCTGCATTGTGTAGAGATTGCTCTTCTGAACCCATCGATTCCTTATTCATGTGACATTGGTGAAAACCTAACTGACGCGAGCAGAAATATAGTATAACCAGCAACTGGTGCCTCCATAGGCCACAATGCTGCGACTACAGAATTCCGACACATGCTGACAAAGGTTTCTCCTTCTTAAACAGGTCGCAACACTATCTTCTCACAAAAAGTTAACATTTGAATGCGATTTCTGAATGTGGAAGACCCTGCTTAATATCAGTTTATGTACAGAACGTAGACGATACTACTTTCACTGGCACGTCAGGCGTCGTTCTCAGTGAGGTGAATAATATGTGATACGACCAATTGTAATGAAGGTGATACTTCACAACCCTCATCGGTGCAGCACTCTTGTTCCCACTGGGCGGTGCAATACAGGGCGGTCCATTGATGGAGATAGGGCCAAATATCCCACGAAATAAGCATCAAACGAAAAAACTACAAAGAATGAAAGTCGTCTAGCTTGAAGAGGGAAACCAGATGGCGCTATGGTTGACGCTCTAGATGTCGCTGCCATAGGTCAAATGGATATCAACTGGTTTTTTTTTTTTTAAAATAGTAACCCCCATTTTTATTACATATTCGTGTAGTACGTAAGGAAATATGAATATTTTAGTTGGACCACTTTTTTTGCTTTGTGACATATGGCGCTGTAATAGTCACAAACGTATAAGTACGTGGTATCACGTAACATTCCGCCAGTGCGGACAGTATTTGCTTCGTGATACATTACCCGTGTTAAAATGGACCGTTTACCAACTGCGAAGAAGTTCGATATAGTGTTGATGAATGGCTATTGTGATCAAAATGCCCAACGGGCGTCTGCTATGTATGCTGCTCGGTATCCTGGACGACATCATCCAAGTGTCCGGACCGTTCGCCGGATAGTTACGTTATTTAAGGAAACAGGAAGTGTTCAGACACATGTGAAACGTCAACCAGGACCTGCAACAAATGATGATGCCCAAGTAGGTGTTTTAGGTGCTGTCGCGGCTAATCCGCACATCAGTAGCAGACAAATTGCACGAGAATCGGGAATCTCAAAAACATCGGTGTTGAGAATGCTACATCAACATCGATTGCACCCGTACCATATTCCTATGTACCAGGAATTGCATGGCGACGACTTTGAACGTCGTGTACAGTTCTGCCACTGGGCACAAGAGAAATTACGGGACGATGACAGATTTTTTGCACGCGTTCTATTTAGCGACGAAGCGTCATTCACCAACAGCGGTAACGTAAACCGGCATAATATGCACTATTGGCCAACGGAAAAAACCACGATGGCTGCGACAAGTGGAACATCAGCTACCTTGGGGGGTAATGTATGGTGGGAGGAAGGATAATTGGCCCCCATTTTATCGATGGCAATCTAAATGGTGCAATGTATGCTGACTTCCTTAGTAATGTCCTACCGATGTTACTACAAGATTTTTCACTGCATGACAGAATGGCGATGTACATCCAATATGATGGATGTCCGCCACATAGCTTGCGTGCGGTTGAAGCGGTCTTGAATAGCATATTTCATGACAGGTGGATTGGTCGTCGAAGCACCATACCATGGCCCGCACGTTCACCGGATCTGACGTCCACGGAGTTCTTTCTGTGGGGAAAGTTGAAGGATATTTGCTTTCGTGATACACCGACAACGCCTTGCAACATGCGTCAGCGCATTGTCAATGCATGTGCGAACAGTGAGGAAGGCGAACTACTCGCTGTTGAGAGGAATGTCGTTACACGTATTGCCAAATGCATTGAGGTTGACGGACATCATTTTGAGCATTTATTGCATTAATGTCGTGTTTACAGGTAATCACGCTGTAACAGCATGCATTCTCAGAAATAGCAAGTTCACAAAGGTACATGTATCACATTGGAACAACCGAAATAAAATGTTAAAAGGTACCTACGTTCTGCATTTTAATTCAAAAAACCTACCTGTTACCAACTGTTCGTCTAAAATTGTTTGTGGCTATTACAGCGCCATCTATCACAAAGCGAAAAAGTGGTCCAACTAAAACATTCATATTTCTTTACGTACTACACGAATCTGGACTAATAAATGGGGGTTCCTATGTAAAAAAACGCAGTTGATATCCACTTGACCTATGGCAGCGCCATCTAGCGGGCCAAGCATAGCGCTATCTGGTTTCCCCCTTCAAGCTAGACAAGTTTCGTTCTTTGTAGATTTTTCGTTTGACGCTTATTTCGTGAGATATTTGGTCCGGTCGGGTGTATGGACCACCCTGTATATGATGCTATACGCGATATGACACGCTGCAAGACAGCACATAACACTTTTCTATTTGAGTTTCATCTGCAGTCTTGAGCTGATCTGAAGGGGACGTAAGTATCAAACACAGTCGACTGTGGTTTCTGGTGAGGTTCTTACGAAAGCTTTTTTTTTCTATAGTGTCTCATAATTTATCTAAGACCCGAAAGAGAAACCCAGATAAAAACAGAATAAACTAATCTCTACCAGTAAAGGAAATATGAAATAGTACCAGTGGTTGAACTTCACACACTCCTCAGTAGGAAGCTTCTATGAAGACAAGTTGCTATCGGGTGCAGGTGAGGGCGTGCACTGTGCGTCATAAAAACCAACAGGGGAAACAGCCCCCAGCAGAATAAACGGAAGACCCGCTCTCATTCGTGCAAAGAGCCACAAGCAGGAGGTCTGATTGGACAGTGCTTCGAAACAACCCGCCTTAGAGCCAGACATCCTAAAGTCACAATGCAGATTATACGCTACTGGCCATTAAAATTGCTACAGAAAGAAGAAATGCAGATGATAAACGGGTATGCACAGGACAAATATATTACACCAGCACTGACATGTGATTACATTTTCACGCAATTTGGGCACATAGATCGTGGGAAATCAGTACCCAGAACATCCACCTCTGACCGTAATAACGGCCTCGATACGCCTGGGCAGTGAGTCAGACACAGGTTGGACGGCGTGTACAGGTACAGCAGCCCATGCAGCTTCAACACGATACCACAGTTCATCAAGAGTAGGGACTGGCGTATTGTGACGAGCCTGTTTCTCGGCCAACATTGACCAGACGCTTTCAATTGGTGAGACATCTGGAGAATGTGCTGGCCAGGGCAGCAGTCGAACATTTGCTTTATCCAAAAGGCCCGTACAGGACCTGCAATATGCGGTCGTGCATTATCCTGCTGAAATGTAGGATTTCGGAGGGATCGAATGAAGGGTAGAGACACGGGTCGTAACACATCTGAAATGTAACGTCCACTGTTCAAAGTGTCGTCAATGCGAACAAGAGGTGACCGAGACGTGTAACAAATGGCACCCCATACCATCACGCCGGGTGATACGCCAGTATGGCGATGACGAATACACGCTTCCAATGTGCGTTCACCGCGATGTCGCCAAACACGGATGCGACCATCATGATGCTGGAAACATAATCAGGTTTCATCCGAAAAAATGACGTTTTGCCATTCGTGCACCCAGGTTCGTCGTAGAGTACACCATCGCAGGCGCTCCAATCTGTGATGCAACGTCAAGGGTAACCGCAGCCATGGTCTCCGAGGTGATAGTCCATGCTGCTGCAAACATCGTCGAACTGTTCGTGAAGATGGTTGTTCTCTTGAAAACGTCTCCATCTGTTGACTCAGGGATCGAGACGTGGCTGTACGATCCGTTACAGCTATGCGGATAAGGTGCCTGTCATCTCGACTGCTAGTGATACGAGGCCGTTGGGATCCAGCACGGCGTTCCGTATTACCATCCTGAACCCACCGATTCCATATTCTGCTAACAGCCATTGGATCTCGACCAACGTCGCGATACGATAAACCTCAATCGCTATAGGCTAGAATCCGACCTTTATCAAAGTCGGAAACGTGATGGTACCCATTTCTCCTCCTTACACAAGGCATGACAACGACGTTTCACCAGGCAACGCCGGTCAACTGCTGTTTGTGTATAAGGAATCGGTTGGAAATTTTCCTCATGTCAGCAAATTGTAGGTGTCGCCACCGGCGCCAACCTTGTGTGAATGCTCTGAAAAGCTAATCATTTGCATATCACAGCATCTTCTTCCTGTCGGTTAAATTTCGCGTCTGTAGCACGTCATCTTCGTCGTGTAGCAATTTTAATGGGCAGTAGTGTATTTCCAAGCTGTGTGGGGACTATGGAGAGCTGTGTGTGGTCGGAGGATGCATGCCGTTTTTAGGACAGTCCTGAAAGAACTGGCGGCAGCCAGGTTTTGTCGAAATCTGTGGACTATTAAGACAACATCATATAATGTCTAATGGGACAGAAACGTACCTTTGCAGATAGTGAGACACAGAAAAGGTGTTCAGGTCCCGCAATGAATGTTTATGAAATGTAAAAAACAGTTACTATTGTTAACAAAAATAATTTAGATGTAGGAATTAGAACTGCATCAATACTTACACACGTCCAACCTTACTGGCCAGCACATGAATATAGACAGAGAGGGAAAGAACAGGACACAGTTCTAGAGTGCCAAGTATAAGGAATTATGTAACTGTTTGACCACTAGAAATGACAGTAAGGAAGGAAGACTATCATCTTGTAAGACAAATGCTTACTGGTCGGCACTCACACTATTTATTATTCAGCTAGTCAAAATTACGTGATGCTAAAAAGTGCAGAGAACGGAGTCTTGTTTGTTGGAAGTGAAGCGCACGATGTCTACAGTTTTCAGCGTCTTGATGGGCAGATTTTACTTCTAAACAACTTCTACACGCTTGTCTTGCAGGGTAGTCTCTGAGCTCGCTGAACAGAACTTAGACGTAGTGCAAGTCGTCGGTACAGAACCAAAGACTGGGTAAGCAGCCACTTGAGCAACCGCTTGTGGATTATGTGTGTGGTGAGATCCAGCTTCGACAGTGAGCTGAACTGTAGGGGAAGTTGAATCATTTTTAACAATATTTAGTAAATTCAGTCTTCATTCTGAAGTCTTGTTTGCAGTTAAGATTCAATATGCTTTTGACAACAGCCATAGCAGCAAAAGCGTGCCCTCCTGTACTGCACTTTCGGCAATCACAGTACGACTTCAGCGAATGTAAATATTTTATCCGAATACGGATTCATTCGAATCACAATCTGGATCCCTTGCCCAGGTTTACAAAGGCGTTAGGTTAGTACTGTCAATGATTGTTAAACGTTTTCGTTTGAGTCTATGCACCGGGTGATCAAAAAGTTAGTATAAACTTGAAAACTTAACAAACCACAGAATAATGTAGATAGAGAGGTAAAAATTGACACACATGCTTGGAATGACATGGGGTTTTATTAGAACGCAAAAAAAAACAAAGTTCACAAAATGTCCGACAGATGGCGGTGGACAGCAAAACTACTACCGTGACGGGTGAGAGGTACGCCAATATGTTACAGAATCGCATCATCCCCAGCCTGGCTGATAAACACCTGCTGGAACGTACGATGTTTATACAGGATGGCGCTCCACCCCATATTGCTAGACGCGTGAAAGATCTATTGCACGCGTTGTTTGGTGATGATCGTGTGCTCAGCCGCCACTTTCGTCATGCTTGGACTCCCAGGTCCCCAGACCTCAGTCCGTGCGATTATTGGCTTTGGGGTTACCTGAAGTCGCAAGTGTATGGTGATCGACCGACATCTCTAGGGATGCTGAAAGACAACATCCGCGCCATGCCTCACCATAACTCCGGACATGCTTTACAGTGCTGTTCACAACATTATTCCTCGACTACAGTTATTGTTGACGAATGATGGTGGACATATTGAGCATTTCCTGTAAAGAACATCATCTTTGCTTGTCTTACTTTGTTATCCTAATTATTGCTGTTCTGATCAGATGAAGCACCATCTGTCAGACATTTTCTGAACGTTTGTATTTTTTTGGTTCTAATAAAACCCCATGTCATTCCAAGTATGTGTGTCAATTTGTTCCTCTCTATCTACATTATTCCGTGATTTATTCAGTTTTCAAATTTATACTGACTCTTTGATTACCCGGTATTATAAATTGAGTTAATTGAGATCATTGTTCAATTTTAGTGGGTAGCGATTCATTTTTGTCAGATATACGGTGACACATTAATATATCAAATTAAAATAGAATTATAAAGTACCTCCCGGTCTGTGACAACTTACAAGGCCTCTCAACTTGAACAAATATTCCACAAATACTACTGTAGGACTCCAGACAGCTTCTACTTATTGGATGAACTAGTATGAGCTATTCTGACAAAGTAGGATACAACTTTTCGACTTGCTGAGAAGCTACTCATTACAATACCGTAAGTTGGTGTCACTGTGTAACTGACCTTAAAAATGACACCATGAAATATTTAATTTTTGTAAGGCGTTTTTTTAAGATCATCTACTACGGTACTTTAGTCATTGTGGTAGGTCTATAAATACTGGACACAAAATAATAAAACTAGGATAGTTTTTCTACAACTCTTCAGTTTCACATATCAGTAAATGCTTCAGCTTGAGGAGTATTCAGAAGAAACGCTGGATATGAAGTGAGATCACTTACCATTAATGGAGCAGCTGTAGGTGATGAACTCTTTGCAGGGGCAGATTATGTGTTTGGGGAAAGGGAAGGAATTCATTATGTTAAAATCCAGCTGATGATTCAGGAGCAACAGCAGTTCAGCGTGCAGGTTCCATTTATTCCTATCACGACGTTTCCTGATATCAGGGAGCTTAGACTGGAAAAAACATCCATTTCTTTATTTCAGTTAAATTTTTGATTTACAGTTTTGGCTTGTATCGTCAGCATATAAAAAAGAGAAACATAAGGCAGCTCTGTACTGCTCACAGCAGGCCGCAGCAGGCAGCAATAGCCTTGCATGTGGCGCCTACCTGGCAAACTCATCTTGGACAACCTCTAATATATTTCACCTATTTTCTTGAGCATGAAAAAAAGTATAGCTTTCTTTTCAACGTTAAAAAAAATTTCGGTACGTTAAGTATGTTTCGTAAGGTGCAATGTATGACCTAAAACCAGCAAGCGACTACATTCTGCCGGGCGGGGTGGCCGAGCGGTTCTAGGCGCTACAGTCTGGAATCGCGCGACCGCTACGGTCGCAGGTTCGAATCCTGCCTCGGGCATGGATGTGTGTGATGTCCTTAGGTTAGTTAGGTTTAAGTAGTTCTAAGTTCTAGGGGACCTCAGAAGTTAAGTCCCATAGTGCTCAGAGCCATTTGAACCATTTGACTACGTTCTTCACTTCAAACTTTCAAAAATATGCTCGTTAGTATACTTGCTTGCGAAGTATTACAACAACTATGGGACACAGCGAACAGAAAGCCAGTTCAAGTGATGTGGGTCTATAAAATGTGAAAAAATCAATTTTTTGTATCGAATAGTTTTCTTAGAATCGAATGGCGAGACCTGCATATTAGGGATTGCAAGCGAATCTAAAAAATATGCATTTTAATTTTTTTACACAAAAAGTAAAAGGTTTACTGAGAAACTAAGTAGAGATTTACATAAAACAATTTTTTTCGAGGGACTGTTGATGACTCGAAATTTGTATCGTGTAACACAGTTGAGTGAAGCAACCAGCGCTGGACAATACGGCAGAGATAAGTGTTAGTGTTGTACCTCCGTCATCCCAAGTATAAACCAGTTAAGTTCCTCGCTTCAAGTAGATTCCTAGCTACTCCACGAACTGTGCATGTACGTCGTGTGTCGTATCACATATCGTATCGCCTTCGTTATGTCCGCGCCTTAATCACTAGCCTAGCCAGGAATTTAGTATATTTCATGCCAATTTAAAGTTTGATGCACGCCATTACAAGCCACCCTCCTAGCTCAACAAATTACGATTGTTCAGACAAAGCGATGAATACAAGGTGACCCAATAATCCTTTAACAACTGAAAATTCAACAGTTCGTGGAATGATGTAGGCAGAGAGGTAAAACCTGACACACATGATTGAAAAGACATGTGGTTTTATTGAAACCAAAAAAGTCCACAAAATGACCAACGGATGGCGATTCATACGACACAAAGGCAATAATTAGCGTAACACAGATTTTTAGCAAGAACGATATTATTTCCAACAAATACTGAACATGTCAGCCGTCATTCACCAACAATACCAGTAGTCGAGGGACAATATTGTGAGCAGCAACGTACAGCGTATCAGTAGGTATAGTCAGAAATTGCCGTCGGACGTCGTCTTTTTGCATCCCTAATGAAGTCAGACGATCGTGGTAGACGCGATTTCTGGTGGCCCCGCAACCAATAATCACACTGCTTGATAACCGGGGACCTGGGAGACCAAGCATGAGGTAAGTGGCGGCTCAGCAGGCAAAGTGCAAGATGTTTTTCATTCGTGGGGCGCCATCCTGCACTAAAGTCGCACTTTACGGCAGGTGTTTATCAGCAAGGCTAGAGATAATGCGATACTGCAACATAGTAGCGTACCTCACACCCATCGTGGTGACAGTTTGAAAAGCAGCAACCCGCATTTCCTCGAAGAAAAAGGACGCGATCACGAGTGATGTGGTAAATCCTCACTACGCCGTGAATTTCTCGACACGCAATGGGGTTCCCACGACAGTGTTAGAATTTTCGGTAGCCCAAATTCTGCAGTTGTGGGTGTTGACAGACCGTCTGAGTGTGAAAGTCACCTTCCCCCATTTTTTTGAAGTGGCCGCACCCTAAATGCCCTCCATGTTACAAAATCGGTGGCTAACAGTTCATAATGACGCTGGATTTTGTGCGTATAGCGTTGGAGGGTACGCCTCAGTTCTCTCCAAATAGCGGTGCATGGAATGCTGGTGCTACGTGCAGCTTCACGAACGCCGACTTTACCCGCTAAAGTCTCCATTTCTTCCTAAACTGCTTGAACAGTAGCACCTGTGTCTGGCCGCCCACTGTAGAGTCGGTCGTTTGAACCAGTGGTCCTCAAACTGTGGCCTGCAGGCTACATATGGCCCGGTTCAAGTGCTCGGGCGGCCCGCGGTTCTCAACCATATATTGTAACAATATGCACTACCATCTAACAGCCGAATCTAAAAAAGGCAACTAACGTTTATAGGAGTTTTAGTTGCTCAGTAACAAGCAAAAATACTTGCAGATACGGTAATATTTTAAGATGTGCTTCATTTTACCTAACGTTGCTGTATTCCGTATGCCGTGAGCAAAGTAAAGATTGTCATTCACGTCTGGCGAAGAGTAGTATGTAGCGGGGCCTCTGCAAGATTAATGGAAGTGCGAGGGGAATAATATATTGTTTGTCTTACAATGCTGACAACTCACGAACGTGCACAAATTGCACCGTTCAGATGCTATGGTGTAAATGTCAAAGGGAAGTAACATGGATTCGTGAATGCATATTGTAGGGAAGGTAATCTTCAAATATTGTATATGTTTCTAGCAAGACGTATTGCTGTCCAAAGCCATCTGTTGGCCGGTTTGTACACCCGTTTTTGGTTTCAGTAAGTCCTATGTCATTACAGGCATGAGTGTCAAGTTTAGCTTTTTACATACATTGTCCCGTGGATTAGTGCATTTTCAAATGTGAACGGGTTTTGGGTCTTCCACGTACATTTTATTCCACAATATTTTCCCCAGAAAGTCAATGTTAATAATAATGCTACCTGACTCTTTTACTAACGAAAGGAGATGGAAAGCTCACGCAACACACAACAAATAAGGAAGAAGTTACTCGGGCGTGACACAGATGAACATTGAAAAAGTTAATGAAACTGTTAAATATGTACAACCCAGCCTCCAACTGTTAAAGATCGCATGTTATAGGTCAGATTAGTGCAAGACAAATGTCTGTGACGTCTGTTAGCTACTTTGCCTAACACGAGAGGGTGGATTAACGACAGAGGAAGGGTTAGGAGGGATAGAGGGATAGCGCGAGAGATCATAAAATATCGAACTAAAAACAGGTAACGCATTCACAACAGCTCATTCTGACAAAGTATAATGATGAGTAAATTTTTCAGGTGATGCAGTGTTTGCAAAACAAAGCATGAGCAAAGAAGGAAGTGAACAGTTTCAAAGTAAATATCTCGAAATCCTTCACAAATGAAGTGCTAGAGGTACTTACACAGTGTGCACCACAATTAATAAGGAAAACTGGAACGGTGTAGTACAAGCAAACACTTTACGGTAAATATGAGTCCGCCAACAAGTCGTTTTCAAGAAAACTGCGACTGTGTGGTTACGAGCCACTACTGATTTCGCCGGCCGGAGTGGCCGAGCGGTTAATGGCGCTACAGTCTGGAACCGCACGACCGCTACGGTCGCAGGTTCGAATCCTGCCTCGGGCATGGATGTGTGTGATGTCCTTAGGTTAGTTAGGTTTAAGTAGTTCTAAGTTCTAGGGGACTTATGACCACAGCAGTTGAGTCCCATAGTGCTCAGAGCCATTTGAACCACTACTGATTTCAGTACGAAGAATAGCCCTGGTTTGTACAAATGCGTTTGAAAGGTAAATCTTTCGGTTAAGCCTTCACCTGATTGGGCCCAAATTTCAACTATGTCCCATGCTTAGGAAAACGTAGTATACACATGATAGGGCACTCGAACATTTTATTGACGCGTCAATAACGTTCTGCATAGATAGATGAAGCAGTGCCTGTAGCTTGTCCTCCAGTATCATCTGACATGAATTCTTTGCATTTTTCAGACTGGTGTCGTCTCAAAAGAGCAGTGTGCAGCATTCCCGGTGATATGATTTAAGAACTGTGACAGTAACTTTTTTCCGTTTTGTCAAGACTTATGCGACTAGAATCATAACTCACTGATGGAACGAAAGCAGTGAGGCATATTGCATCGAAATGTGGGAACGATACGTGAAACACCTGAAAGTTTCTTAAGCTCGGCGTTTGCAGTTTAATTTTGCTGCTTATTACGTCTGCAGCGCTGTTAGCTAAATAGTCATGGAACAGCACACAGCCAACGTACAACCCCAGCGGAAATTCACACAGCTCTTCCTCGTCAATAATAATATTTACAGTCAAACAAGACGAGCGAGTGCAATGTTCGTTACCTTCACTGAATAACAGGAGAATTATCATCGAGTCTGGTTACCGTCTACAACGCCATCGCTGTCTCACCGAGAGCAAAAGATTATGTTTTTACCAGGTTATATTTATTATTCGCGGGTCAGCTAACCACGGAAAAGTAATTTAAGACAGTTTAAGGGATCTTGAAATCTGAGTAAAGACTGACAATGGCAGATATTTATTTGCTATAATGACTGACATAAATCACAGTAAAATTGCCAGGAATCAAAGTTCTCTAAAACTCAAACCAAAGCACAAAATGATGGTAACATTGTGAGGAGGTTGTAAAATGTGTGGAAGACTGTTTGGACAAAACGCAACAAGATCTGCTCATTTGGGCAGATCGTGAAATCAAAGTTCGTGATACAGCAAGAAGTAACAAATTTCAACCATACTAAGGCAACAACGTACTTCGGCCAACAACAGGATCCTGAGCCGACACCTGGAGAACAACTTCCCAGAGAGAAAAACGCAAAGCTTTCTTCCTAGAGAATGTGCACAATACTCTCTGAATAAAATTAAGTACCAGGCAGTAGCAAAAATCAAACAATATCACATGGCGATATGAGACACTAACGTTACACACCTTCTTTAGCAGGTAGCAATGTGCAATAAACCGACATGAAATGTGCTAAAGAAGTGGTATATCTCTTGCTAAGATAGGCTATGGGCGAATTTTGATCCACTAATTGATGGTTTCGTAAGATGCCTGGTACACATCGCTACATGACTCTGCCTCAGCTCAGTTACATTTATTTCATAAATAAAACCAGGCAGTACAGACTTTCGGGAGAATGTTGAAGGTTCTGAAGTAAGGAAGCGAGTTCGGGTAAGATGCGTCTTTACTGTTCAGTTGAGGCAGTAACGCTTGCCGCAAAATATGTGTGGAATACTTGGGAGGCTCCCACAAAGAAGTCAGGGCAGCCCACTTGCCGAATTGTGGAGTGGCAGTTTCCTAGCGCCAAACCCTATGTGCGGACTTAGGGGCATCTAAGACCTCAATTGCCAATCTCAGCTGTGACCTATTCAGCATAGATATCAACAAGTACACAGCCTTTACGTTTTCTCTGCAACATGAAGAAATTCTTACCATCTCCACTAAATTTCGTTCTGTACCGTTCAGAGTGTTGCCTCTCGAACTTGACACCGTGTGTGCCATACCCACCAATTGATTCAAATTGTTCAAATGGCTCTAAGCACTATGGGACTTAACATCCGAGGTTATCAGTCTAAACCTAACTTACCTAAGGACATCACACACATCCATGCCCGAGATAGGATTCTAACTGCGACCGTAGCAGCAGCGCGATTCCGGACTGAAGTGCCTAGAGCCCTAGAACCACTCGGCGACAGCGGCCGGCGCCATACCCACCAACAGAGAAAGATTGTTCAGAGTCGTTGACGATCTGGTAAACAGTTCTATGCGTAATTGTGCGCAATGTCAGAGGCATCTTATCAACATTCCCCACAGTTTTACGCAGTAAGCCACATTCACCTTTAGTTACATTGGAAATAAGTGTGCTGTCGCTCCTACAACTTTGTTCAGTTTGAGTATTGAGCTGAGAACAGGGAACATAGAATTCTTTATCCATTCGCTTCCTAGCTTTTGTCCCGTGCTGACAATGGATTTTGAAAATGTAAGTATCGCTTTCTGCAGAAACGCAGATAACATGAGGTGTCATTTATATTCGAGACTCTGTATTCTGAGCATCTGGCAATTCCTCATTGTGAGACTATAATGTGAGATTCATTATGTTATTTCTCTTGTTAATTTGAAACTGCGAGCTGGACATTGTTCTTTTAGTCTTCGTAACGATTTCAACGGAAGTCCCACATACGAGGTGCATTCAAGTTCTAAGGCCTCCGATTTTTTTTCTAATTAACTACTCACCCGAAATCGATGAAACTGGCGTTACTTCTCGACGTAATCGTCCTGCAGACGTACACATTTTTCACAACGCTGACGCCATGATTCCATGGCAGCGGCGAAGGCTTCTTTAGGAGTCTGTTTTGACCACTGGAAAATCGCTGAGGCATAGCAGACACAGCTGGTGAATGTGCGGCCACGGAGAGTGTCTTTCATTGTTGGAAAAAGCCAAGACTCACTAGGAGCCAGGTCAGGTGAGTAGGGCGCATGAGGAATCACTTCAAAGTTGTTATCACGAAGAAACTATTGTGTAATGTTAGCTCGATGTGTGGGTGGGTTGTCTTGGTGAAACAGCACATGCGCAGCCCTTCCCGGACGTTTTGGTTGCAGTGCAGGAAGGAATTTGTTCTTCAAAACATTTTCGTAGGATGCACCTGTTACCGTAGTGCCCTTTGGAACGCAATGGGTAAGGATTACGCCCTCGCTGTCCCAGAACATGGACACCATCATTTTTTCAGCACTGGCGGTTACCCGAATTTTTTTTGGTGGCGGTGAAACTGTGTGCTTCCATTGAGCTGACTGGCGCTTTGTTTCTGGATTGAAAAATGGCATCCACGTCTCATCCATTGTCACAACCGACGAAAAGAAAGTCCCATTCATGCTGTCATTGCGCGTCAACATTGCTTGGCAACATGCCACATGGGCAGGCGTGTGGTCGTCCGTCAGCATTAATGGCATCCACCTGGATGACACTTTTCGCATTTTCAGGTCGTCATGCAGGATTGTGTGCACAGAACCCACAGAAATGCCAACTCTGGAGGCGATCTGTTTAACAGTCATTCGGCGATCCCCCAAAACAATTCTGTCCACTTTCTCGATCATGTCGTCAGACCAGCTTGTGCGAGCCGAGGTTGTTTCGGTTTGTCGTCACACGATGTTCTGCCTTCATTAAACTGTCGCCCACGAACGTACTTTCAACACATCCATAACTCCATCACCACATGTCTCCTTCAACTGTCGATGAATTTCAATTGGTTTCACACCACGCAAATTCAGAAAACGAATGATTGCACGCTGTTCAAGTAAGGAAAACGTCGCCATTTTAAGTATTTAAAACAGTTCTCATTTTCACCGCTGGCGGTAAAATTCATCTGCCGTACGGTGCTGCCATCTCTGGGACGTATTGACAATGAACGCGGCCTCATTTTAAAACAATGTGCATGTTTCTATCTCTTTCCAGTCCGGAGAAAAAAAATCGGAGGCCTTAGAACTTTAATGCCCCTCGTAAAATTAGCTTCAGTGTTTTTAGTGTTTTTGTTTTTAAAACTAAATTACCAATAAGATTTCATATTGGTTCTTAAAACTGAACAAAAATTACTTTGTGAATCCTATTTTTTTACAAATTATCCCAAGTAATGAGTACAGTGATACATAATATGCAAACGCGCAATTTTGTACATTTGATCATTATTGATATATATTGTTTCTGGAATTTCAGTTGCGGGCATACTACATAATCGTAAAACGCCCTGTTAACAAGCGGGCAAGGGGGGGGGGGGGGGGTCACTTTAAGACATTAACGTCTATGAGTGACGCCCACCGCCCACATTGGAACTTCCCAGCAGCTGCGATTATCGGTGCTCGTGCATCCCATTGCAAGATCCGTCCGCTCTCTCGCTTACACTAGAGAAATGAGGTGGAGCGCTGTGCAGCTGTTAAAAACAGTTAACAACTGGGGAGCGCCTACGATACTCTACCTCTTTTCTGGGTACGTGTGCTATTCTTTGGCGCGCTACAATGCTGAAAGCGTCCAGATATAGATCAGGGTACATATTTTATTTTTTTCTAGAGTTCTAGTACTGAAACGTCCCCTTGGAAAAATTAGTGTATTACTGTGCTGGTAAATCCCTTACGTTATTTGATTTTCAAACAGCTGAGCAAAACTGAACGTACTCAGACATCTCGCTCTTTACCTATTCTGATCAACACTAAAATGACACACAATATTTTAGCGCAACACAATCTGACTTTCAATAATCCCTACAAAAGAATGGCCCTGACTAACAATAACCTACACCTTTCATGAATCACTTACCTCACAAAAAACTTCGTTATTCGAACTACTGCAATACGGAGAGCGCCACTACTGCCAGCTAAATAAAAGATTCTAACTGCTGAAGGCACTAACTACTGATAGGCATAGTTAGCAAATGAAATATTTTGATAGAGAACAAAAATGTATTTACCTTAATAGAGTTCAAAAGTGATTATATATATATATATATATATATATATATATATATATATATATATATATATATAATCAGTCCATGATATCCAACATTACAAGTTTACTCTTTCTGATGGACACACGTCCAGATCGTCCGCTCTCAAAATCCCGCCATCTCTCTCCCCACATCCACCACTGCTGGTGGCTCACCTCCAAATGCGCAACGCTACACGCTGTTAACATCCAACTGCCCAACACTACAATAGCCAACAACAATGCAAACCAGCCACAGACTGCACGCAGCACAGCCAGTGATTTTCATACAGAGCGCGACGTGGCGGTGGCGTTACCAATATAAGAACCTAAACAGCTTACTTACAGTACATGTTATTGTTTATTAACTGCAGTTTTGGTGGACAGGTACATTTCTTAACGATTTTAAAGTAGTTTCTACGTAAGTGTGAAGTTCCGTTGCTGAAGCAATATGGACGGAGTAGTGGGCTCCTCAAAATGTAAAAAACATATCTGATTGTCATTGTACGCTGAAAAGTCTGTGGAACACCCATTTGGAGGATTTAGTTTTGAGGGGAAAACTGACGTTATCAAACAGGGACGAGTTTCAATATTTAAATACGGTAACTAAAAATTATGTCAGACACTTTTAAGAATCTTGGTGCTCCTCTTACAAATGGTTAAATGGATGTAAAGAGAGCAAACAATTGTGCTGGACTGTTGAGCATGTGTTTTGTTTGCTTCCCATGTGTCATGGACAAAAAAATGACGTGAGTGACACGAACAATTTCAACAACCTAAGGAAACGGCACGAAAATTCGAAGGACCATATTACGTCAGTACGGACACTCATTAAATCTGTGTTCTGCCTGCGCCCTCTTGTAATGTTTTGTGGTTCCTGGCTGGATGAGGAGAGGGAGGCCGGTTTCCTGTCACTACAATACAAAAGCCATACGTGGTTAAAATACACTTTATTACAGGAACGTAATGAGTACTTAACTTCAATGATGCCCAATCTGAAGGTCTGTGGTTAAGAGGAATCAAATAACGTGTAGTAATTCTTGAATCTTGTCCGTGCCCAAATCACAACTATGCAGGGTGAGTCACCTAACGTTACCGCTGGATATATTTCGTAAACCACATCAAATACTGACGAATCGATTCCACAGACCGAACGTGAGTAGAGGGGCTAGTGTAACTGGTTAATACAAACCATAAAAAAATGCACGGAAGTATGTTTTTTAACACAAACCTACGTTTTTTAAATGGAACCCCGTTAGTTTTGTTAGCGCATCTGAACATATAAACAAATACGTAATCAGTGCCGTTTGTTGCATTGTAAAATGTTAATTACATCCGGAGGTATTGTAACCTAAAGCTGACGCTTGAGTACCACTCCCCCGCTGTTCGATCGTGCGTTTCGGAGAGCACCGAATTACGTAGGGATCCAAAGGGAACAGTGATGGACCTTAGGTACAGAAGAGACTGGAACAGCACATTACGTCCACATGCCACACCTTTTTATTGGTGTTTTTCACTGACGCACATGTACATTAGTATGAGGGGTGAGGTAAACGTACACACGTGGTTTCCGTTTTCAATTACGGAGTGGAATAGAGTGTGTCCCGACATGTCAGGCCAATAGATGTTCAATGTGGTGGCCTTCATTTGCTGCACACAATTGCAATCTCTGGCGTAATGAATGTCGTACGCGCCGCAGTACATCTGGTGTAATGTCGCCGCAGGCTGCCACAATACGTTGTTTCATATCCTCTGGGGTTGTAGGCACATCACGGTACACATTCTCCTTTAACGTACCCCACAGAAAGAAGTCCAGAGGTGTAAGATCAGGAGAACGGGCTGGCGAATTTATGCGTCCTCCACGTCCTATGAAACGCCCGTCGAACATCCTGTCAAGAGTCAGCCTAGTGTTAATTGCGGAATGTGCAGGTGCACTATCATGCTGATACCACATACGTCGACGCGTTTCCAGTGGGACACACTCTATTCCACTTCGTAATTGAAAACGGAAACCACGTATGTACGTTTACCTCACCCCTCATAGTAATATACATGTGCGTCACTGAAAAATACCAATAAAAAGGTGTGGCATGTGGACGTAATGTGCTGTTCCAGTCTCTTCTGTACCTAAGGTCCATCACCGTTCCCTTTGGATCCCTACGTAATTCGGTGCTCTCCGATACACACGATCGAACAGTGGAGGAGTGGTACTCAAGCGTAAACTTTAGGTTACAATATCTCCGGATGCAATTAACATTTTACAATGCAACAAACGGCACTGATTACGTATTTGTTTATATGTTCAGATGCGCTAACAAAACTAACGGGGTTCCAATTGCAAACAACGTAGGTTTGAGTTAAAAAACATACTTCCGTGCATTTTTTTATGGCTTGTATTAACCAATTACACTAGCCCCTCTCCTCACGTTCGGTCTGTGAAATCGATTCGTCAGTATTTGATGTGGTTTACGAAATATATCCAGCGGTAACGTTAGGTGACTCACCCTGTATACAATGACTAACGTTCCCTCACAGCTGCTAAGGTGCGAGGCGACGACTATCACTGTGAAAGACTAGAGCACAGAGCGACGTATTGAAGTGCAATGCGGACTGAGTCCCGATGCGACGTGCTGAGGTACTGAGATTGAGAGATTGAAAGAAAAAAATGGTTCTGAGCACTATGGGACTGAACATATGAGCTCATCAGTCCCCTAGAACTTAGAACTACTTAAAACTAACTAACCTAAGGACATCACACACATCCATGCCCGAGGCAGGATTCGAACGTGCGCGGTTCCAGACTGAAGCGCCTAGAACCGAGGCTGAGAGACTGATGGAGACAGCTCGTTCAGCGGCGGCGGCCTATATGCACGCTGCCCAGCATAGCCTGTGTGCGTCACTTGGTCTTCTCTTGTCATAGACGCCTAGTTCAGCGCCTAGTTCAGCGCCTGCTACATGATGTCTCCTATTGCCGATCGGTGAGCTGGCGAAGGCGTACGCCAGCACAATTTGACAGTAGAGGTTAGATTTTTGTTTTAACGATGCCTTGATATTAAATTTCAGAAGCAAAACAAAGATTATCTTCGAAATACACAGTCTCAAAACCAGACTTTCCCAGCTTGCTTTGTTGTCCACTGAAAAATGATAGCTCGAGCCCGTGAAACAACATGTGTCGTTCTTCGACTCAAGTTTTCGACAGTAAGGATTACAGAATTGAGCTGAAATATAAATAAAACTGTGAATACCGGAACTTTTAATATCATCCTTACTCATGTAGATACAATAACATAGCCGGCCGCAGTGGCCGAGCGGTTCTAGGCGCTTCAGTCTGGAACCGCGCGACCGCTACGGTCGCAGGTTCGAATCCTGCCTCGGGCATGGATGTGTGTGATGTCCTTAGGTTAGTTAGGTTTCAGTAGTTCTACGTTCTAGGAGACTGATGACCTTAGATGTTATGTGCCATAGTGCTTAGAGCCATTTGAACCATTTGACAATAACATATATTTTGAGAGTACCTCATGTCGCTCAGTAGGACTAATCTTTACGAGGTTGTGCCTTTGATTTAATAGACGGCGTACGGCAGTATTCACTGTAATACTAGGGCATGACGCGACGCAGTAACGATAATCGTAAACAATAAGAATAATAATATGACAATAATAATAATAATTACAACAATGCCGCTATTTGGATAATCGTAAAATTGCATAATAATAAAAATGACAACAACAATAATATATATATATATATATATATATATATATATATATATATATATATATATATATATATATTAGTATTAATAACAATTAGAGCAACAATTTTTTTTGGTTGTGAGGTCCGCCAGTTATGCAAAACACCGTTTTTCTCAGTACCCAAACATGTTTCGGCACCACTATGCCATCATCAGTGGGTTTTCGATTTTATGTATTCTGCAATGCGAACATTTTAGTTAAATGATTATAAAATTATGTGCATTTTTAGATCAAAAAACACATCATTTCTTTTTCTAAACAGCTTTACATTTGTTGTGCATGAATTTGCAGGATCACTTTTGTGTTAATTACTACAGGTAGCTTATCATCTGCAACTAAACGCTGTTGCTGGAAGTTAACCTAGCTTCTAGAAATTAATTTAGTTTTTCGCTTTGTTTTCGCGCCAATTTTTGTATTTACTTACGTTTTTGTGTGGTAAGAACTTCTATTCTCCGAATCATGCTGAGTGTTGTGATGCATACGTAACTATAACAAGTATTTTCCACAAATAATGTAGTAAAACATTTTTAAACTACACCAGAACACAGTGTGATTGTGGTTTGTTATGTGTCCCAGCCCAGTCAGTGTTCATTTGTTCACCAGAGAGTTCGGCGCGAAATTTGAATTTTGTTTGCATTTTATCTTTGTGTGTGTGTGTGTGTGTATGTGTGTATGTGTGTGTGTGTTCTGGTGTAGTGAAAAAGTGTTTTACTATGCTATTTGTGGAAAATACGTATGCACCACAACATCTCAACATGACTCGGAGAATGAAAGTGCTTGCCACACGAAAACGTAAGTAAATACGAAAATAGGCGCGAAAACATCGCGAAAAACTAAATTACATTCTAGAAGATAGGTTAACTCCCAGCAAAAAACTGTCTCATCAACATCGTTTGGTTGCAGATGACAAGCTACCTGTAGTAATTAACCCAAAAGTGATCCAGAAAATTCATGCACACCAAATGATCTGTTGTTTGAACTAAAAATGCACGTAATTTTATAATCATTTAATAAATGTTCACATTGCAGGATAAATAAAAACGAAAACCCTCTGATGATGCCACAGTGGTACTGAAACATGTTTGAGTACTGTGTTTTGCATAACTGGCGAACCTCACACCTAAAAAATTTTAACTGCAAACACGGCCAATACAAGGAGGTGCAAACCAAAAAGATGGATATTTCAACAACAGCACTGTCACTTTTTAATAGCGATTACGGTTGAAACTGCCTCACGCCCCGCCACTGCGCGTGAGACCAGGTGGGGCGGCGCCGCCCTTCCCCTCGAGGGCCGGCGTCTGCGGCTGCCAACTTCGGGCCGTCCCTCTGCGACGCTCCAGTAATGGCTCCCCACCGAGGCGCCGTGCCGAGCCGCGCCGCTCCACGTCGCCGAGAAAATTAAATCACGCTGCTCGGCGGACAGCAGAAGGCTCTTACCTCACAGGCCGACGCTGCGCGTCGCGGCCAAAGACCAGAGCACTGAGTTAGCCGAACAGCGTAGTCTACGTGCCAAGCTGCTCGCAAAAGTGTTGTACGGATTAACGTGCGGCGGCTTAGATTCAAGGGGCCGCACGAAATGAAACAAAAATATTAAAAATGCTAAGAAATAAACTCATAGCTACACTACTGGCCATTAAAATTGCTACACCACGAAGATGACGTGCTACAGACACGAAATTCGACTGACAGGAAGAAGATGCTGTGATACGCAAATGATTAGCTTTTCAGGGCATTCACACAAGGTTGGCACCGGTGGCGACACCTACAACATGCTGACACGAAGAAAGTTTCCAACCGATTTCTCATACACAAACAGCAGTTGACCGGTGTTGCCTGGTGAAACGTTGTTGTGATGCCTCGTGTAAGGAGGAGAAATGCGTACCATCACGTTTCCGACTTTGATAAAGATCGGACTGTAGCCTATCGCGATTGCGGTTTTACGCATCGCGACATTGCTGCTCGCGTTGGTCGAGATCCAATGACTGTTAGCAGAATATGGAATCGGTGGGTTCAGGAGGGTAATACGGAACGCCGTGCTGGATCCCAACGGCCTCGTATCACTAGCAGTCGAGATGACAGCCATCTCATCCGCATGGCTGTAACGGATCGTGCAGCCACGTCTCGATCCCTGAGTCAACATATGGGGACGTTTGCAAGACAACAACCATCTGCACGAACAGTTCGACGACGTTCGCAACAGCATGGACTATCAGCTCGGAGGCCATGGCTGCGATTACCCTTGACTCTGCATCACAGACAGTAGCGCGTCGATGGTGTACTCAACGACGAATCTCGGTCCACGAATGGCAAAACATCATTTCTTCGGATCAATCCAGGTTCTGTTTACAGCATCATGATGGTCGCATCCGTGTTTGGCGACATCGCGGTGAACGCACATTGGAAGCGTGTATTCGACATCGCCATACTGGCGTATCACCTGGCGTGATGGTATGGGGTGCCATTCGTTATACGTCTCGGTCACCTCTTGTTCGCATTGTCGGCACTTTGAACAGTGGACGTTACGTTTCAGATGTGTTACGACCAGTGGCTCTAGCCTTCATTCGATCCATGCAAAACCCTGCATTTCAGCAGGATAATGCACGACCGCATGTTGCAGGTCCTGTACGGGCCTTTCTGGATACAGAAAATGTTCGACTGCTGCCCTGGCCAGCACATTCTCTAGATCTCTCACCAATTGAAAACGTCTGGTCAATGTTGGCCGAGTAACTGGCTCGTAGCAATACGCCAGTCACAACTCTTGATGAACTGCGGTATCGTGTTGAAGCGGCATGGGCAACTGTGCCTGTACGCGTCATCCAAGCTCTGTTTGACTCAATGCCCAGGCGTGTAAAGGCCGTTATTACGGGCAGAGGTGATTGTTCTGGGTACTGATTTCTCAGGATCTATGCACCTAAATTGCGTGAAAATGTAATCACATATCTTTTTTTTTTGTATAATATATTTGTCCAGTGAATACCCGTTTATCATCTGCATTTCTTCTTGGTGTACCAATTTTAATGACCAGTAGTGTATAATGAAAATAAAGGAAGACCATAAGGTTCTGCAAAGCAAACTTACCTCACAAGTAAAATTCAGTACCACCTAGCTCGTGCCATTCATTGTAAAGTAGGAATTCCTTCGAGGGGACCCTAGGCGACACGTTACTTCAAGACGAATTGTATATCTCGCCTATCAAGTTTTGTTGTGACACATAAAACTGTTCTACAAAGTTGCTCTTACCTGGAAAAATACGTTACCTGACGTCTCAAGATACAAGTTAACTGTGTTCGTAGCATCCGCGTTAGTCAACAGCACTGAAGGACACTCAAGAAGAGCATTACGTCTTTGCAAACGGAATAAGAAAAGAAACCAAGAGGGTGAAGAAGAGAAATATTTATTCCAGTTCAAGAATCTAGCAATGAAAATGTTTTTAGAAATTACTAGGTCACGACGAAATTCCATAAAAAGTTTACACGAATGAATATAGCAGATTTTAGATGTTGCCGTATAAGGTCATGCAATGAGAAGAAATAAGGGTACCAATCGCCCGGAGGGGATTCAGAGTGTTATAAGAGATCGTTCATCCTTGTACATGCGCTAGGCTCTGAGCCTCAGGGGTCGGAAGCACCGCTTCGGACTCGGTCGTCCGTCGGAATGGACATGGGTTATAGAGGTGGTGCTGATTGGAAGCGCTTCAAGAGGCGTTACCTGTTTACAGTAGTTCTACATTTACTTCTATACAGACACGGGATCGTAACATATGGTGGGCTATTGCCTATCAGTAACGTCAGTGGCTGCCAGCGTGCCAGGCGCTAGGGCCGCAACCGCTGTCTTGGAGATGGCTCGCATTAGCAATGAGAGCGTTGCCATCACCGAAGCTCCTGGTAGCCTGACTAACTTGAGGACAGAAAGGAATACTGCGCGCATATTTCATAGATTTTTTGTATGTGTGGAAATTTCTCTGACACCCACGCATGTTTCTGGCCCAAAACATGACTGTCCTGCCTCCCTGCTGGGGTTCATTTACCGTGCAGCATGGACTTCGTGAGAGGCATTACTTGGTTCACCGGATAAATTTTCTACCAAGAAAATTATTATTGATTGGAATATAAGATGATCACTGACAAAAATGACTGTACAGCTACAGAAAGGGAAACGGAGGCCATAATTGTGGAACAGACGGTTGTCCAAAAAAATAGTTTTTATTTGGATTTTATACAGAGTGACTTACGTATGAAGTAGCGCCCCTTTCATTTCGTGAACATGTGAAGATACTGAATTCGCGTTTTCGGCAAATAACATTGCACAGAGGTGCGCGTAATTCTGTTGCACTGGAAGCCTACAACGTGTTGTATAACTTTAACTGGAAGCTCAAACTAAGCTTAACTCGATTTATATACCAAAATCTTAGATATGGAAACCTGGTAAACGCTCACTCGGAAAATTAGTTTCTGGCGTAATAGAACCTTTTAGACTCAGATAGGGATTTTTCCAAAGTTTTAAGAATGGGCTTGTAACTGTACAATGTCCCCGTATGACTGAACACGCCGACTCCAACGGTGTTCCACTTTTGGAAATATTCCTAGAAATTTTTTTGCTGAAGAGTGTTAAGGACGCTCTCCGTATTTGCCTGGATGTCTTCAGTCGAGTCAAATCGCTTCCCATTCAGTGAAAATTTCAGTTTAGGAAGCAGGTACGAGTCCGCAGGGGCCACATCATGGGAGTATGGCGGTTGTGGAAGCACAGGAATTGTGATTTTGGTCAAAAATTCAACGATGGAAAAGGTACAATGAGCCGGAGCATTGTCATAGTGTAGCACCCAACTCCTGTCTTTCCACAATGCAGGCTTATTCTTCTGCACCTTTTCTCGCAAACGCTCAAGGACACATTTGTAGTGTTCCTGGTTAATTGTCCGTCCTCCAGGGGTAAATTCATTATGCACAATACTGGTAGAATCGAAAAAAATCACCAACATTTTCTTCACCTTCGACCGACTTTGCTGTGCATTTTCTGGTCATGTGAGCCTGGAGTCTTCCACTGCAAAGACTGCACTTTGCTTTCAGAATCATTTCCATATACCCACGATTCACAACCTGTAATTACCCTACTAGTAATTAGTCCTATTAATCAGTTCTTGGCTCACTTCAAGTCAGTGTTATCTCTGGTCACTTGAAAACACTTTAGGAATGAATTTTGCCGACACTCGATGCATATTCAAATCTTCAGTTAAAATTGACTGAGCTGCATAGAAACTTAAATTAAGTTCATAAGCCATCTCCCTAATTGTAAGTCTACGATTAGAGCGCACTAAGTGGGGAATTTTCATATTTTCATTCATTTTTGAGCTGGAAGGACGGCCGGACCGTGGTTTATCTTAAAATGATTCGTGGCCATTTTTAAATCTGTTGAACCAGACCAAAACATTTGATTGGCCCATACAATTATCTCCAAAAGCTGTTTTTAATAGTTTGTAAGCCTCAGAAGCTGATTTTCCGGTTTTAAAACAAAATTTCACACAAATTCATTGCTCCGGTTTTACGTCCATTTTCAAGCGAGACAGAATCCGGCAACATGCCCTAATAGACTCTCACTCAACCAGCTGCCACAACGAAATGAATAAAGGAAACGCAGTTTCCTGTCAGAGGGCGTTCAAAGACAAAGCAGTGACTCACTCTTCACCCTCCTGCCCGCCAAACCAGTAAGCAGTAGCGGATCAATTCTTAAAACTTTTCTATCACACCTCATACAAAACATTTCTAATGAACACAGATTGAATATTATTTATGCGTAGAAAGTAACAAAAGAGAAACAAGTTATGAATTTTGTCTTATAGGCTCGGTTCGAGCTGATAATGGACTTACCGTTTGTTATAGTTTTAAACGTCAAACTTGCCAAACAATAAACTGTGGTGAGTCTTAAAATTACTAAAATGCTACTCCAAGCTGCATCCTAGAAGCTGTGGCGCAATGTCCTTACCTGCTTGCTAAAAAATTTCTGTGGAAGATAACTGGTGCATGCACTGCAACGTGACTAGGTGTTTTCCGTCCAAAAACAAACCATGAAGGAAAGTGAGGCTAGACTTCATGACGTCGCGTACTATAGGAACGGACAAAATCAGTTGGTTATTTACGTGAACTAAAAAATTTTCTACTGCAATAAATAAGCATACAAATATGTGGGAAATGAACTTTATAATGGCGAGATAATAGTACAGAAATGGTTAACCAACGTGAACAGTATAAATCTTAAGCACGAGTGATGCACAAGTTCGCAAATCAAACAGTCTGTGAAATCATAACGATTGCTACAAAATGTTTTCCTTGTTTTTTAAGAGAGAGAGAAAGATATTGCAAGCCATTTATACAGGGTGTATCAAAAAGGATGGCACAAACTTACACGGCTGAAGGCACACGATAATAGAAGCACGTAAGTAAACACGGGTTCTAAAACGCATACCCTAAGAGCTAGGAGATATTCTTGATTTTCATTATTGTGAAACAAATTTCTACTACAAGCTCTTTAGTTTCCATATTTTGGGAAGTGGTAGTATGGACCAAAACAAGAAAAAAATGTCCAGTACATATGTGCTCTAAAATGCATACCTTAACAGCTATGAGCACCTGTTCATCTTCGGTACTTTGGAACACAGTTCTTTTAATGATCAAGTGCTCATAGTTTTTAATGTATGCATTTTACAGCACATGTTTACTGAACATTTTTTTCTGGTTTTCGTCCATATTACCACTTTCCAAAATACGGAAACCAAAGAGCTGCCAGTAGAAGAGATTTGTTTCACAATATTGAAAATCAAGAATATCTCATAGCTCTTAAGGTATGCGTTTTATAGCCCGTGTTTATTTGACATTTGTGCTTCTATTATCGTGTGCTTTCAGCCATAGAAGTTGGCGCCATCCTTTTTGATACACCTTGTATTCACAGATGGGAAGTTATGAATGCACGCTATCTCCCCCACATGTGAACATGGATTCGAACAAGTCAAAAAGGAATATCAACATCACATTGGAAATCGATAAATACATAGCATGTGAAGCTATCTTGAGTAAATGTTTTTTGAAAATATGCTTGAAACACAAGTCCCTCGAAAGGAACGCGATTAAACCGTAAGGCTAGAGCCTACAGAAGACGTATGTCTCACCTAGTTCTGCCTAACAGCATGCTGAAGCACCGACCGAAACGCTATCACCTTCTGCCCCACACAACGTGTAAACCACACCAAGGCAGGACCCAGAAGCAAGTGCAAATACTTCCTCGTTCAAAGAGTGTTGTACAACTAAGTTTAGACGGCCTTGGCTCACACTGGTTCGAGCCGGTCAAAGTTCTCATATCATGTGAAGCGCCGCAGAGACATCTGCTGATGGTTGATCGAACTCACTAGGCACGTGATACATTTCAAACAAGTGACTCATGCTGTATGCGCTCGTGCAGAATATATGAAAGTATGAAACAAGACACAGCATATTGCGACATCGTGTTTCAAAAACTTTAATTATCCACTCTTTTGTATCAAATATACTGCAGCAAATACTCCATTTTCAAGGCAATACGCTCCGTCCAAAAACACTTTTTCTCCAAAAACTTCAAAAAGAATAGTCACTCTCGATTTCTTAACTGTTGGGGAGGAAGTTGCAAATTGTTTCGCCATATTTATACGAATTTCCTTAAGTATTTTCGTTCGGCTCTTGACTTTTGTTCTTGGGCAACGTTTAGCAACATAACAAAACAAAATTTCTTTGCCATTAATGCGATCTCCGTGTCAGTCTGAGAAACAGTGGTCTAGTGGGAAAGTAAATGGCGAATTTGTACCTGCTGTGCCACTCCACTCTTCGTCAACTCAGATAAGTTTAAAGTTAGTTCGAGTTTTAACAGTGACATTATTGAATCGCTGTAGTCTTCATAATGATTAGCATCATTATTGTCGTAACAAACATTAACTAATAATGTTTAGCTTGAATAGGAGCAGAACAACTCAAACAAATCACAGGCAGTATTGATATACATTCCGGTCAAAAAAGGCAAAGGTGAATGAGAAAAATTCTGTGTGGGAGAGAAAAAAAAGAGGTTTAATTTTTAAAAGAAAAACGTACTGAGGGACTCCAGAAACCTTTCTTAGTTCAATGTGCAATGTAGCATCTTTGTGCACCTCTATCTCTGGAAGTACAAGAGTTGGGAGAGATACTGGCAAGCAACATTGCGTGTCCCTACGTGGGATGTGTTGTGATTGTTTGCAAGATAACTATAAAGAGCACAGATATAATAGGAAAGTTTGAAGAAGAAATTTCTTAGAATTGCGAACAGGTTGAGATCCCTCGAGGATGAGTCCAACTTCTGTAAGTTTGGAAAATTTCCACTCTGCATCCACATGAAAAAAGAGCTACCTAGTTTCATTAACGCTGAATACATGTCAGAAAGTACAATACTGTCTCTTGTCTATAGTCGCCTGATTGTGAAATGTACGCTTTTGCTGTCGGAAATACCACGCTTACTAAAATATTTCTTGCCATTATGTTATGGTCGGATGAATTTCTTCTCGATACTCAACGTGAACTCCACATCTGCGAAAGACATCTCCAAGGCGGTTTGCACCATTTTCGAAGGTACGATTCACACCCAAGCTTGGTGCTGACTGGAGGAAAATTCTGTTTCCGCTCACCCCCAGGCAGGGTGTGACACCAAATCTTTTGAAAACTCGAGTTCTTTTTTGTACAAACGTTCAGTCTATCCAAAATGAAGTACTGGCCTCCCAGAAAAGAACGAGAGTGTTAGCATTATAAAAGAATTGCGGTGACGGCAATCGGAAGTGTTACATCATGTAGCTCCAATCTGATATTTATCAGAATTTGTGGAAATGATCATTACTTAGCTGGTATTATGTTGTAATTGAAGAAGTGTCATGGTGATCTCTCCAGTGGCAAAAGATAGAGTAATAGTCCCCGATTCGGATCTCCGGGAGGCGACTGCCAAGGAGCAGGTTACCATGAGAAAAAGACTGAATAATCAACGAAAGGATAACGTTCTACAAGTCGGGGCGTGTAATGTCATAAGTTTGAACGTGGGAGAGAAACTATAAAATCTGAAAAGGGAAATGCAGAGGCCCAGTCTAAATATAGTAGGGATCAGTCAAGCAAAGTGGAAAGAAGACAAGGATTTCTGGTCAGATGAGTATAGGGTTATATCAACAGAAGCAGAAAATGGTATAACGGGAGTAGAATTCGTTATGAATAGTAAGGCAGGGCAGAGAGTGCGTTACTGTGTAGTAAAACGGTTGTTATCAGAATCAACATCAAACCAACACCGACAACGATAATTCAAACATACATGCCGACGTCGCAAGTTGAAGATGAAGAGATAGAGAAAGTGTATGAGGATACTGAAACGGTAATAGTCATGAGGGACTGGAATGCAGTTGTAGGGGAAGGAGTAGAAGAAAAGGTTACAGGAGAATATGGGGCTTGGGACAAGGTATGAGAGAGGAGAAAGGCTGAGTTCTGTAACAAGTTTCAGCTAGAAGAATCACAAGGGGAGGAGGTATACTTGTAAAAGGCCGGGTGATACGGGAAGATTTAACTTAGATTACGTCATGGTCAGACAGAAATTCTGAAATCAGATTCTAGATTGTAAGGTGTACCCAGGAGCAGATACAGACACAGGTCACAATATAGTAGTGATGAAAAGTAAGTTGAAGATAGAATTAGTACGCAAAGAAGTGGGATACGGAAGTACTTAGGAACGATGAGATAAGGTTGAAGATACAGCAGTAAGGAATAGCTCAGTAGGCAGTACAATTGAAAAGGAATGGACATCTCTAAAAAGGGCCATTACAGAAGTTGGGAAGGAAGACATAGGTACAAAGAAGGTAACTGCGAAGGAACCAAGGGTAACAGAAGAAATACGTCAATTGATAGATGAAAGGAGGAAGTACAAAAATGTTCCGGGAAACTCAGGAATACAGAAATACAAGTCGCTGAGGAATGAAATAGATAGGAAGTGCAGGGAAGCTACGACGAAACGGTTGCAGGAAAAATGTGAAGACATCGAAAAAGAAATGACTGTCGGAAGGACAGACGCAGCATACAGGAAAGTCAAAACAACCTTCCGTGACATTAAAAGTAAGGGTGATAACATTAATAATGCAACGGGAATTCCACAGTTAAATGCAGAGGATAGAGCGGATAGGTGGAAAGGATACAATGAGGGGGAAGATTTGTCTGATGTGATAGAAGAAGAAACAGGAGTCGATTTAGAAGAGATAGGGGATCCAGTATTAGAATCAGAATTTAAAAGAGCTTTGGAAGACTTAAGATCAAATAAGGCAAAAGGGATAGATAACATTCCATCAGAATTTCTAAAATAATTGGGGAAAGTGGCAACAAAACGACTGTCCACGTTGGTGCGTAAAATGTATGAGTCTGGCGACATACTATCTGACTTTCGGAAAGGCATCATCCACACAATTCCGAAGACGGCAAGAGCTGACAAGTGCTAGAATTATCGCACAATCACCGTAACAGCTCATGCATCCAAGTTGCTTACAAGAATAATATACAGAAGAATGGAAAATAAAACTGAGGATGCGCTAGATGACGGTCAGTTTGGCTTTAGGAAAGTTAAAGGCATGAGAGAGGCAATTCTGACGTTGCGATCAACAATAGAAGGAAGCCTCAAGAAAAATCAAGATACGTTCATACGATTCGGCAACCTGGGAAAAGCTTTCGACAGTGTAAAATGGTGCAAGATGTTCGAAATTCTGAAAAAGCAGGGGTAAGCTGTAGGGAGAGACGGGTCATATACAATTTGTACAACAGCCAAGAGGGAATGAAAAGAGTGGAGAACCAAGAACGAAGTGCTCGTATTAAACAGGGTGAGTAAGTGGGCTGTTTAGGTTTTCTTATTGGTAACGCCACGTAGCGCTCTGTATGAAAATCACTGCCTATGCTGTGTGCAGTCTGTGGCTAGTTTGCATTGTTGTCTGCCATTGTAGTGTTGGGCAGCTGGATGTTAACAGGGCGTAGCGTTGCGCAGTTGGAGGTGAGCCGCCAGCAGTGGTGGATGTGAGGAGAGAGATGGCGGAGTTTTGTAATTTGTCATGAACTGCTATATGTATCATGACTATTAAGGTAAATACATTGTTTGTTCTCTATTAAAGTCTTTCATTTGCTAACTATGCCTATCAGTAGTTAGTGACTTCCGTAGTTTGAATCTTTTATGTAGCTGGCAGTAGTGGCGCTGCTGTATTGCAGTAGTTCCAGTAACGAAGTTTTTTGTGAGGTAAGTGATTTGTGAAAGGTATAGGTTAATGTTAGTCAGGACCATTCTTTTGTAGGGATTATTGGAAGTCAGATTGCATTGCGCTACAAATATTGTGTGTCAGGTTAAGCACAGTCTGTCAGGTTAAGCACAGTCGTGTAAAATTGTTCTAAGGGGACGTTTCATATGTCGACCTTTAGCCGAGGATACCTCACTGGAATCTTCTGATTTTTTCTTGTAGTTTGTGTAATTAGTGTAGATTTTGTTTATTGCTAGCACGTAATTGTAGAGAGAATCTCCTTTGTAGTTGCAGTCTTTCATTGTTGTACAGTAAAACAGTTGTGGCATGCATGTAGATTTGCACCAAGTATTTCGCAGCTGCGCTTGCAATTAACTACATATTATTTTCAGTACTATGTTAATGTGTTCTCTTATTTTTGCTCTTCAAATTGTGCTTTTCTGTGTTATCGTGTGAAATATTGTGACAATAATGGCGTGTGAAAAACGTAACACTAGGCTCCAAAGTAAACTGAGAAATGACAGTGAAGACGAAAGTAGTGTGTTAGCGCCACCATGTAATGAATTAACTAATGTTCAACATAGTAATTTGGTAACTGTGCATAGGGAAACGGAGCGGGCGGCAAACAATGGCGTAGGCAGTGAAACAATTAGTGAACAGGGAAGCATTATCTATCGATCGCTCGGCAACAGCTCGCCTCAGGAATCCGAAATGATAGGACACAATTTTGCAAATACTGTAGATTCAGGTTTTGCGTCCTCACCGTTTTCTCAAATGAGTCAAGACACATTTTCTGCTTGTCAAAATGTGAATGTTGCCGGTGAAAATGCACTGCCAAAAAGCATAGAGAAACAGATTCCAGACACTAATACATTATTATTGCAATTAATGCAACAAATGGAACAAAATCAGAGACAAATGGGACAAAGGCTACAAAAGTTAGACACAACGCTTGAACAAAATCAGAAACAAATGGGACAAAATCTTCAAAAGTTAGACACAATGGAACAAAATCTTCAAAAGTTAGACACAATGGAACAAAATCTTCAAAAGTTAGACACCACACTTGAACAAACACGTGAAGATTTAACTACTGAGTTACATAACATTGAATCGAAATGTCAAAAGGTCTGTAATGAAGTAAAAACACAAATTTGTGAGCATTTCCAACCTATTTTTTCGCGTCATGAAAATGCATTACAGAATCACGAAGCAGCCACAAAAGAACTGCAAACTATTGTTCATGAAAATCATGAGACCTTGCAAGCTAAAATTGACTCAGTTGCATCTACCGATTCGGTTACGCAACTTGCAAAAACTCAGGAAAACTTAAAGGACACAGTAGATACCCTGAAAATTGGTTCAGAAAGACACATGGAGGAAATAAGTACACTATCGGAGAAAGTAGCCGATCTTTCGGATCAGGTCACTAACTTAT